>NW_027362761.1:878900440-879500440 GCF_046119375.1 Phyllobates terribilis
GATATATCAGATTTTTATGATCCGTAAGAACCTGAACGGGAAATTCCGCACCTTCCAAGAAGTGGCGCCAGTGTTCAAATGCGAGTTTAATAGCCAATAATTCCCGATTACCAATATCGTAATTCAGTTCAGTCTCCGAAAATTTTTTGAAAAAAAGGCACAGGGATCTAATCCATCCCCGTTATCCTGAGACAATACTGCGCCAACCCCCACAGAGGAAGCATCAACCTCAACCAAAAACGGCTTAGTCACATCAGGCTGCATAAGGATGGGAGCAGAGGTGAACCTCTCCTTGAGATACACAAAAGCTTCAATGGCCTCAGAAGACCACTGAACCACATCAGCACCTTTCCTGGTGAGATCGGTCAGAGGTTTGACAATACTAGAAAAAATTTTTATGAATTTTCTGTAATAATTGGCGAAACCTAAAAACCTCTGTATCGATTTCAAACCATTAAGCCTAGGCCATTCCTGTACAGCTTGAACTTTAACCGGGTCCATCTCAAAACCTTCGCTGGAGATAATGTAACCCAAAAAACTAATTCTCTGTACAGCGAACTCACATTTCTCCAGCTTAGCAAAAAGCGAATTGTCCATTAATAACTGTAATACCTCACGTACGCTCCGCCAATGAGACTCCAGATCCGGCGAATAAATCAAAATGTCATCCAAATACACAACCACATTATGGCCGATCAAAGGTCTAAGGATGTCATTAATAAGATTCTGAAAAAATGCAGGAGCATTAGTAAGACCAAAAGGCATAACCAGATTCTCAAAATGACCCACAGGAGTGTTAAAAGCAGTCTTCCATTCGTCACCCTCCTTCATGCGCAACAGATTGTATGCCCCCTTAAGGTCAATTTTAGAGAACCACTTGGCCCCCATTAACTGGTTAAACAGATCAGGAATCAATGGCAGTGGGTAAGGATTGCGTACAGTAATTTTGTTAATCTCACGAAAATCCAGACAAGGACGTAAACCGCCGTCCTTTTTTTTTACAAAAAAAAATCCAACCGCCACAGGAGACTTAGAGGGCCTAATGTGACCGGCGGCCAAACTTGTCTGTATGTATTCCTCCAAAGCCTTCCTCTCAGGAATAGTAAGGTTAAATAAACGACTTTTAGGAACAGTCGCTCCAGGGACAAATTCAGTAGAACAATCATAGTCTCTATGGGGAGGCAAAACCTGCGATTCCTTCTCAGAAAAAACTCTCCAAAAATCCTGAATAGGAACAGGCAATTCTCCCCTATCCAAAGCTGCAATACGCCCGTTACAACACTTGTCATAACATTTATGGCTCCAGGATTTAATTTCACTGGTAGACCAATCCAGTACAGGATTGTGAAATTTTAACCAGGGCAATCCCAATATTACTGGAGAAGGCAAGTTATTCAAAACTACCAAATCCAATTTCTCATGGTGAACACCATTAATAGTGAGAGGAAATTCACAGACCTTCAGAGTAATATTCTTCAAAGGGGAACCATCCACAGAAACCACAGCAATGGGGGATGATAAAGGTTCGGGTTTTAAATTGAGTCTTTCCAAGAATCCCCCATCAATTACATTCAGAGTAGACCCACAATCAACAAACACCCGAAATTCCATTAATTTTTCCTGAGCAATCGTGGAAGCAGCTAAAAATACACCCTTGGAATTTAAACAGGCAATACGGGCATGACTGACCATTTTTTTTTCTTTCTTCATACGAAGCTCACAGCCTTTAATCAAATGACCAGATTTTCCGCAATAGAAACACAAGCCTTCAGAAAATCTACGGTCTTTTTCTTGAGAGCGAGGTGCCACCGATCCAATCTCCATCGGTTCACCACTGTTAGTACACACATTCTCATAACCAGAAACTGACATAGCAGAGGATTTGCTCTCATTAACCCTTGCACGCAGTCTCCTATCCACCCGTATAGCTAATTGCATAGCCTGTTGCAAATTTTCAGGTGTAGGATAAGCAATTAGCAGGTCTTTAACCCTTTCATTGAGCCCAGCAAGAAATAGACTTTTCAGAGCAGAATCGTTCCACCCTGTTTGAGTAGACCAACGATGGAAATGAGTACAATATTTTTCCACATTACCTGATCCCTGTTTCAAACGTCTCAACTCAGTCTCAGCTGATGCGACACGGTCAGGATCATCATATAATAGTCCCAAAGCAGAAAAAAAGCTATCCACTGATCTGAAGCATGTATCACTAGGTTGCAAAGAAAAGGCCCACTCCTGAGGCTCTTTGCGCAAAAGTGACATTATGAACCCTATGCGCTGGGATTCATCCCCAGAGGACTTGGGTCTCAAACGAAAATACAATAAGCAAGCATTTTTAAATGAAAAAAATTCTCGGTGTTCACCAAAAAATAAATCCGGCAAACATACCTTAGGCTCCAAGAAATGTGCTCCAGGACAGTTACTCACATGCTGACGGAGCTCGGCCACCTCCAGAGAGAGTCCCTGCAGGCGATGAGCCAAATCCTGAACCGACACCATGATGGAACAGAAAAATCTTTCCTTAGAGAATTTGTAGGCTGGACTTACTGTTATGTTCTGCTACCAGAGCTAAGGAAAGAGAGGAGATCTGTCCCTACGATAGAACTCAGCTGAATCCCTACGATGTAACAGGGAACCTGATCCTGCGATCAGACCTGCTAAAGTCCTAAGCTAGTCTGTACGGAGACCTATAGATGTGGGGAAGGAATCCCTACAAGTACTAAGGACTGGGAGGAAAATGGGACACCTCCTAACAGAAATAGTAGCAGACAGACGAACAAACAAAATATATAGAACATAGAGGTCCGTAGACCAAGCAAACTAACAGAGTTAGATACAGAGCACAGGCTAGCTAGAAAGTAGTTACACAATGAAGTCCAGCAAAGCCAGAAGGGCGGAGCAGGATTAAATAGGCCAACAAGGTCATGTGACCAGCAAAGGAAAAAACCTAAGAGCAAGGTTCTAACACTGCCTTTCCCGTGACCCTTGCGTTCTCAAAATTTTGGGTGACAGTCATTACTGGTTGGTGACACTTCTAGACCCACGCTACAAGGAGAACTATATATCTCTTATTCCTGAGGCGGAGTTGTCTACAAAAATGGGGCAGTACCAGAATGCCCTTGTTGCGGAACTATTAAAAAAATTCCCATCTGGAAACTCTGGTGGCAGAGGTCACAGTTTGTTGGACAACCAAGGACTACAGGCGAGAGAGATACAACTCCAATCCAGCAGAGACAGGGGAACACTCTCAAAGTCCTGGGAGAGTTCTCTCAGCCCCTCCCATCGCACAAGCCCTGAGGTGCTGGGTACTCTGACAAGGAATGGTGAGAAATGGTAAGAAAGGATATTGAGAAGGCTGAACTTTTTAATTCCTATTTTGCATCTGCTTTCTCTCAGAAAGAAAATATAACATCAACTGATCTTCACTGTCCTATTAAAGGAATAGAAGAATCCAGGTTATCTGTAAACAGAAAGATTGTGAGGGAATATTTAGCTAACATAAATGAGTTCAAGTCTTCAGGTCCAGATGAATTACACCCCAGAGTACTGATGGAGATCGTAGAAGAAATTTTAGAACCACTCTCCATAATCTTTGAAAATTCTTGGAAAACAGGAGAAGTCCCAGAAGACTGGAGACTAGAAAATGTTGTTCCTATCTTCAAAAAGGCGAAGAAGGTGGACCCAGGGAACTATAGGCCGGTGAGTCTGACTTCTATACTAGTAAAGATCTTTGAACAAATTATTAAACAACATGTATGTAAGTACCTGGATAAGAATGAAGTGATTAACCAGAGTCAGCATGGGTTTGTAACTAATAAGTTATGTCAGACTAACTTAATTTCCTTCTATGACAGAATCACTGACTGGGTGGATCAGGGAAATGCTGTAGATATAGCATAGCTTGACTTCATCAAAGCATTTGACAAAGTATCTCACACCATCCTTACTGAAAAAATGACCAAGTATGGAATGGACAAGGCAACTGTTAGGTGGATTCATAACTGGCTTAGTGATCGGACTCAAAGAATGGTCGTAAATGGCTTCACATCCAGTTGGATGAATGTCTGAAGTGGGGTACCACAGGGCTCTGTCCTGGGACCTGTATTGTTCAACATCTTTATCAATGATATAGATGAAGGAATTGAGGGTAAACTGATTAAATTTGCTGATGACACAAAGCTAGGAGGGATAGCTAACACTAGAGAAGAGAGAGATGATTCAAAAAGACCTAAATAAACTGGAGCAGTGGGCAGCAACTAACAGAATGTTTTTTAACAGGTAAAAATGGAAAGTACTACATCTGGGCAATAAAAATGAAAAAAGCATATACAGAATGGGAGGAATAGAGCTAAGCAACAGCACATGTGAAAAAGACTTAAGTATACTAATAGATCATAGACTGAACATGAGTCAACACTGTGATTCAGCAGCAAAAAATGCAAATACAATTCTGGGATGTATTAACAGAAGCATACAGTCTAGATCACATGAAGTCATTATCGCACTTTACTCCTCTTTGGTCAGACCTCATCTGGAATACTGTGTCCAGTTTTGGGCACCACATTTTAAAAAAGGCATCGACAAACAGGAGCAAGTTCAGAGAAGAGCGACCAGAATGGTGACCGGTCTGCAAACCATGTTCTATGAGGAACGGTTACAGGATTTGGGAATGTTTAGCTTGCAAAAAAGAAGACTGAGAGGAGATTTAATAACTGTCTACAATATCTCAAGGGCTGTCACATTGTAGAAGGATCATCTTTATTCTCATTTGCACAAGGAAAGACTAGAAGAAATAGGATGAAACTGAATGGGAGGAGACACAGATTAGATATTATAAAAAACTTTTTGACAGGGTGATCAATGAGTGGAACAGGCTGTCACGAGACATGGTGAGTTCCCCTTCAATGGACGTCTTCAAACAGAGGCTGGACAGATATCTGTCTGGGATGATTTAGTAAATCCTGCTTTCAGCAGGGGGTTGAACCAGATGACCCAGGAGGTCCCTTCCAACTCTACCATTTTATGATTCTATTCTATGAAGGAGTGCAAAGTTTGGGAAGATGCTGAGGGAGTACCTTGCCAACCGTACCAATGTCCTCCGTGATTCCTCTGTGCCTTATAATTATTGAGTATCCAAGTTGGACACATGGAATGAACTGGCTCTTTGCGCCTTGGAGGTCTTGACCTGCCCTGCCACTAGCGTTTTCTCAGAGCGGATTTTTAGTGCCGCTGTTGGAATTATAACTGATAAGCGCATCCGCCTGTCAGCTGAAAATGCTGATGGGCTGACTCATCAAAATGAACAAGGGCTGGATTGGGCCAGACTTCGCAACACTACTGAATGATAGCAGCGTAACCTAAACTCAAATCCAGTGTCTTTTTTTGGGAGGTGTATTCCCATGCAGCTTTTCCTACCCACACATGGGTATACGTTTCCTGATTTTGGCTATTTGCTCTTGTCCTCCTCCTTCTCCTCATCCTCCACCACCATATCACCAGGGTGACCGTCGTGCGTGATGCAACACCCACATAATTTTTTTAAAGGGTGTTTATGATGCCCATAAAATTTTTTTTTATACAGTATGATCATGTATACCCCCCAGGGGTAAATGTTTGTCAGCCCATACACTTAGTGCATGGGCATTACAAATATAGGAGACCCGCTCCTTTCTAATGGGAACATTTTTTCATGAGGCCCTCCTCCACGTCTCTTCCAAGGGGCATTGGAGTGCCTCCCAATTTTTGGCAACCCTTGCATTCACTGCATAGGCAAATACAATGGGAAACCCACTTCCTAATAATGGGACCATTATTTTCAGGAGGCCCTCTGACCTCCACGTCTCTTCCAAGGGGCATTGGAGTGCCTCCAAATTTTTGGGAACCTTTGCATTCACTGCATAGGCCAACACTATGGGAGACCCACTTCCTAATAATGGGAACATTGTTTTCAGGAGGCCCTCTGACCTCCACGTCTCTTCCAAGGAGCATTGGAGTGCCTCCAAATTTTTGGAAACCCTTGCATTCACTGCATAGGCAAACGCAATGGAAGACCTACTTCCTAATAATGGGAACATTTTTTTTTCAGGAGGCCCTCCTCTACGTCTCTCCCAAGGGGCATTGGAGTAGGTCCAAATTTTTGCAAGCCCTTGCATTCACTGCATAGGCAAACAGTATGGGAGACCCACTTCCTAATAATGGGAACATTGTTTTCAGGAGACCCTCCTCTAAGTCTCTTCAAAAGGGTATTGCGGTACACTTCAGTATCATTGGGGACATATTTAATGAGGATCATTGTTTAAGGTATGATATCCTTCTGATTCGTCCATTTGGTTATTATTATTCAAATCTGTCCAATCATGGCACATAAGCATATTTGGTCGGGGGAGTTCCAACCTGAGCATACTCTATTTAAATGATCTACTCTTGACTCCATTTACCACCCATCCATATCCTACAGGGTGGGTGTTTCTCCCTTTTCCTGATGTGGAGACGCATGTGCCATTACCCTGATGACTCAGATTCCTGAAGAAACGCGTTGGGAGGCACAAAGGGTCAGTTCAGGGCTGTGCTAGTATACCAGGGCCAGCTGTGGACTGCCCTTGTAAGGGCGGAGTATTGAGGTCTCAGGGCCAGTTCCAGTGTATAGGGACTGGCAGGAACAGTGACCAGGACTCCGCTATTCACAAGGGACATAAAGAGGACATAGAGGAGAATTCTCTGAAAACCACTCATGGGTGAAATCTTGCCTTTTTATTCCTCTTGTTATTCTACAGTAATAGTGTATTTAAATGAGCCTGAGTATTCCATAGACTTACACGTGCTCCATTATTCTCAGATTGTGACATTTTTATATATATGTCTCTACCCCATTTTTTGGTCTGACCACTGTCAGCAAGTGTTCTCTCACACGGACAGTGGCTTTATTCATGATTTTAATCAGAAATATGTTCGTATGTCTTAATTGAGGATTACATTTTAATCTTATTTACTAAAAATTAAGTTTTTAAGTTTTAAGTCCACAGTTTTTGCTATCTCTTACATTATTGCCTAGGTGAATTTATAGGGTAGGTCCTGTTTAGGACCCTCCTCCTGTTTTTTGGCTTCTTTGTTTTTTGCTCGATTGGTTATATACTAAGGTATGGCTGGGTTCTCATCCACAGATCTCGATACAGATCATTGGTTAGCAGAGGCCAAAGAGGTATTCTCAGAAAAAGTTTACACACAGAAAAAATATACACCGACTTATAATATGTCGTTCAAAGAATTAACTCGAGTCTATAAAGACAGGATCTCATCCTGGTGGGAAGTCCAAAGTCTTGATAGTTACATAAAAGCAGGCATAGTACCAAGAGGCCTCCGGATTACACTTAATCCAGGCAATAGACACAGGACTCCGGGCTTTATCACCAGATGGGAAAAGGAAGCAACGAATAGTTCTATTGGTCTAATGACGATTTTACTTGAAGAAGAAAACAGACATTATCAGTCCTTAATGATAAATTAAAAGAGCAGATTGACATAACTAAGAAATTTTCACAAGAGGTAGATTTTGGTACAATGGAGAGCAAATTGCAGGGGACCATCAAGTGTTTCCAATATCATATAAGAGAAAGGAAACATAAACAGTATTTACGCGACTTACAATACTTTAAGTATAATAAAGCGTACCTCTTCCTTAATAATAAATCCCTGTCTATAGAACCTGAGATCGATATATCATCCACTGACACTGATTTCTCAGATACAGAAGGCATGGTAAAACCAGAAAGGGGGAAGAATAGAGGTAGAGGCCGCGGACGTGATTCGGGAAGGGGTCGCGATAGACAGTATACATCTCAAGGTCCCTGCTTTTTAGATTCGGCCTATCCACTGAGAAATCGTCTGAACCTGGGAAAATACCAATACCAGAATTAGACTCAAAGGTTATTAACTTTTCATCTAGAGATCTCAGTGAGACTAAAAAGATGGTCCTTAGCAAGGGGCTCTCCTTTGTCCCTACCTCAGATCTTAATATCTATGAGAACGTGAAAGACTTTCATCTTTTCGCAAGGAAGTTAAGATGGCGCAAGTTCTTTGCAAAACAAGATAAACGCTCAAGTGATGAATTGGATATACCGGTTGATATGCTTCCAGAAATACACCTGCTTAACAGTATTGGTGCTCCAGGCCCTACCTTCACCAGAAAGGGCCCTTTCTCAGATCTAAGGAACAAAAGTTGTAAAATGCCATCTACACAAAATGATGTTTCATCCATTGATGTATTTGTTAATCTGGTGTCTAGAGATCTAGAGAACCTTGAAAAGAAAGATTATTTTACGAGGTTTAATTGCACTAAGAGTGAAATGCAAGCAATTAAGGGATTGGAACGGGACCACCACATTGTCATTAAACCCTCGGACAAGGGTGGCAATGTGGTGGTCCTAGAGTCCGAACAATATAAAATCATGTGTGGAAACATCTTACAGGATAAAGAATATTATGCGGTATTACAAAAGAATCCCATGTGTGAGTTTCATAAAGAATTAAAAAACTCTCCTTGATGATGGTTTAGCGTCACAGGTTATTGACGAGAATGAATATGACTTTATATTGATGAAAAATCCCATCTTGGCAACTTTTTACTGCTTGCCTAAAGTCCACAAGGGCACGAGTCCATTGAAAGGCAGACCTATTGTGCTGGGAGTAGGAAGTTTGTGTCAGAATTTGGGGATTTATGTAGATCAGATCCTCAGTCCATTTGTGACGTCTCTTCAGTCATATACCCGTGACACTGCGGACCTTCTCCTGCAATTGGAGGGTCTGACGATTGGCCCAAATACCATCTGGCTAGCATTGACGTAGAGGCCCTCTATTCCTCAATTCCACACCAAATGGACATCACTGCAGCTAAACATTATCTATCTAAGAGAAGTATACGGTGTCAAGCACATAGTGACTTTGTTTTGAGTGCCTAATATTTCTGTCTCATCAAGAATTTCTTTATCTTTGACCTTAAGTACTTCCACCAGCTCAGGGGCACTGTTCAGCCGCAAATATAGATATTTCAAAAAGTCTGGTATACACCAGTAAATTATAACTGTGGTTTTGCTGTTCCACGGTAAAAAATCTCTGTATTATCCTGCTTTTGGCATTTTTAGCCGTAAAGAAAAACAGTAATAGTGTCTCCTGATTGTTCAGACACCAATATATCTGTTTAAAAGAGTCTGGTATACACCAGTAAATTATAACTGTGGTTTTGGCGTTCAATGGTAAAAAATCTCTATTATCCAGCTTTTGGTATTTTTTCCGTAAAGAAAAACAGTAATAGTGTCTCCTGATTGTTCAGACACCAATATATCTGTTTAAAAGAGTCTGGTATACACCAGTAAATTATAACTGTGGTTTTGCCGTCCAACAGTAAAAAATCTCTATTATTCAGCTTTTGGTATTTTTTCCATAAAGAAAAACAGTAATAGTGTCTCCCTGATTGTTCAGACACAAATATATGTTTAAAATAGTCTGGTGTAGGCCCGAGAAATAGAAGTGTGGTTTTGCAGTTCCACGGGTCAAATCTCTGTATTATCCTGCTTTTGGCATTTTTTGCCGTAAAGAAAAACAGTAAGAGTGTCTCCTGATTGTTCAGACACCAATATATCTGTTTAAAATAGTCTGGTGTAGGCCCGAGAAATAGAACTGTGGTTTTGCAGTTTCATGGTTCAAATCTCTGTATTATCCTGCTTTTGGCATTTTTTGCCGTAAAGAAAAACATTAATAGTATCGCCTGATTGTTCAGACACAAATATATCTGTTGAAAATAGTCTGGTGAAGGCCAGAGAAACAGAAGTGTGGTTTTGCAGTTTCACGGTTCAAACCTCTGTATTATCCACTTTAGGGCCATTTTTACCTAAAAAAAAAACAGTTTGAGTGTGTCGCTCACTGTTCAGACGCAAATATATCTATTTAAAATTGTCTGGCATACCCCAGTAAACAATAACTGTGGTTTTGCAATTCCACGGTAAAAAAATTTCTATTATTCAGCTTTTGGTATTTTTTCCGTAAAGAAGAACAGTAATAGTTTCTCCCTGATTATTCAGATTGTTTAAAAGAGTCGGGTGTAGGCCAGAGAAATAGAACTGTGGTTTTGCTCTTCCACGGTTCTAATCTACTTTTTATTACCCTTTTTCCATTGATAGTGCGAGTGTAAGCTATTTTACTTCCTTTACAATGGACAAGGCGCGTGGCAAAGGACGTGGAACTTGACGTTCTGGTGATGGTGCGGGCAGAGAACGGGGTCGTGGCCAAGGTGAAAATGTGCCACAACCAACAGCCACATCTTCTCGCTCCCACTTCTTCACCGAATTACTAGGGAAGCACACAACAGCACCACTATTGCAAACAGATCAGTGTGAACAGGTTATTAATTGGACAGCAGATAATACTTCCAGTTACCTGGGCACCCCCACCTCCGGTTTGTCTTCCACACGGTCAAATCTTAGTAGCATTGAGTCTCGACCGCATACTCCTCCTCACCTTGATGCTCCTTCCTTCCACCGTGCCGAGTGTCGTCAGACAGTAACTGATCTCACACTTGGACACTCTGAAGAGCTGTTCACTGGTCCATTTCCAGATTTGTGCCCCTCGTCTGCTCCGCTTGAAGTGGTGGAAGAGGAGATCCCATGTAGCGATACCCAAATATTTGAACAGCCACGGCCACAGGATGTCGACCCTGGCAATTTGTCACAAGAGGTGGACGATGACGAAACACAATTGCCAGGAAGTGAGGAGGAGGATCGTGGTGCGCAAGTGGAAGAGGAGGAGGTGGTGGATGATCTAGTAACTGACCCAACGTGGCAGAGTACCCCAACAGGCAGGAAGAAGCAGTGTGGTGGCCGCACACAGAAGGCAGGCAACAGTTCCCCCTAACACCAACACGAGGAATGTTGCCAGTACAACCGACAGGTCTTCCAGAGTCTGGAATTATTTTAAAGACTCTGCTGATAACCCAAAAAGGCCATTTGTACCACCTGCCATGCCAGCATCAGCAGGGGTGACAAAACTACCAGTCTGACCACCATCAGCATGATCAGGCACATTGCAGCAAAGCAACCGACTTTGTGGGGTGAACCCCAGGGTCCACGACCAGTGTCAGCGGGTGTCACCACTGTGTCTTCCGCTGTTGTGCGTGCAACAGAACCCCCTGTTGTGTGTGCAAGGCAATCCCCTGTCCATACTGCATGCAAAGATGCCCCCTCCTCTCAGTCTTCACTTGTTATGGCAGTTTCTCAAGAAACAGCATCAACGTCCACGTCCACGTCCCACCGCAGCGTTCAATTGTCCATATCCCAGACATTTGAACGAAAGCGGAAATTCGCAGCTAACGCCCCACAAGCCACAGTCCTAAATTTGCACATTTCACGACTGCTTGCATTGGAAATGCTGCCTTTTAGGCTGGTGGAGACGGAATTCTTCCGCAACCTTATGGCGGTGGCCGTCCCTCGGTACTCGGTCCCCAGCAGACACTATTTTGCCCGGTGTGCCATCCCCGCACTATACAAGCACGTGTCCCAAAACATCTGCCGTGCAATCAACAACGCAGTTACTGGGAGAGTCCACCTAACAACGGACACGTGGACAAGTGCTTGTGGCCAGGGACGGTACATCTCCCTGACGGCACACTGGGTAAACATAGTGGAAGCCAGGACCGAGTCGGACCTTGGGACGGAACACATCCTCCCCACACCGAGGATTGCAGGCCCTATGTCAGTCATAGTTGCCCCCACAGTGTACAGCTCCTGCGCATCATCCTCCTCCTCATGTTCAGCCTCCATCTCAGATATCATCACATCAGTTACAAGCTGGAAGCACTGCAGTACTGCCTCCGCCAAGTGGCAACAGGCTGTGCTGAAACTCATAAGCTTAGGTGAGAGACCTCACACTGCTTGTGAGTTGTGGACAGCTGTGAAAGAGCAGGCAGATCTGTGGCTGAGACCCCTGAACCTACATCCAGGCATGGTCGTGTGTGACAATGGCCGTAACCTGGTGGCGGCTCTGAGGCGAGGCAAGATCACACACGTACCATGCCTGGCTCATGTGCTTAACCTCGTGGTTCAGCGGTTTCTTAAATCGTACCCCGAGTTGCCAGATCTGCTCGTGAAAGTACGCCGCCTTTCAGCTCATTTTTGCAAGTCGGCAACAGCTTCCGCCGCCCTTGCTGTGTTGCAGCAGCGTTTGCAGCTTCCGTCACATCGACTGGTGTGTGATGTCCCCACAAGTTGGAACTCTACCCTCCACATGTTGCAAAGGATTTGTGAGCAGAAGTACCAGCTGCAACAAGGCCGTCGATATTCAGGTCAGACTCCACACATAAGACCTCAGGAGTGGACCTGGATGTCTGACATATGTACCATCTTGACAAACTTTGAGGAGTCCACCAAGATGGTGAGTGGTGATGACACCATCATTAGCATCAGCATTCCACTTGTCTGTCTTTTTCAACGCTCTCTGCAGAGAATTAAAGAGGAGGCATTGCAGCCAGAGTATGATGAGATGGATCAAGAAGCCATAGCGGTTGATTACACACAGCCCAGCCTCATCTCATCCCAACGTGCAATGGGGGACAATGAGGGAGAGGAGGAGGAGGAGGAAGAACAGGAGCTTGTATCATGCGCTGTAGATGGTAGTACCTGTACAACTGTCATACCGTCGGTTCAGCGTGGGTGGCCTGAGGACAGGGGGAAGGAGGAGGAGGAGGAGAGCATGGTCAGTTGTCGTCTTGGTGGGAACACGGAAGTCTTGCCCGTTACCCGTCTGGCACGCATGGCTAACTTTATGTTACGCTGCCTTAACCGTGACCCTCACGTTGTCAAAATGTTGGATGACAGTCATAACTGGTTGGTGACACTTTTAGACCCCTGCTACAAGGACAACTTTCACTCTCTTATTCCTGAGGTGGAGAGGTCTACAAAAATGGGGCAGTACCAAAAGGCCCTTGCTGCAGAACTGATAAAAAAATTCCCATCTGAACACGCTAGTGGCAGAGGTCACAGTTCATTGACCAACCAAGGCGTACATGTGAGAGAGACGCAACTCCAATCCAGCAGAGGCAGGGGAACACTGTCAATGTTCTGGGACAGTTTTCTCAGACCCTTCCTTCGGACAGACCCTGAGGCGGCGCGGGGTAATCTCACAAGGAGTGGAAAGTTTCAAAAGATGGTGAGGGAGTACCTTGCTGAACGTACCAGTTTCCTCCGTGATTCCTCTGTGCCTTTTAATTATTGGGTATCCAAGCTGGACACTTGGAATGAACTCGCTCTGTACGCCTTGGAGGTCCTGGCCTGCCCTGCCGCTAGCGTGTTATCGGAGCGTGTTTTTAGTGCCGCTGGGGGAATTATAACTGATAAGCGCACTCGCCTGTCAACTAACAATGCTGACAAAATGAACAAGGGCTGGATTGGGCCAGACTTCTCATCACCTCCAAATGACAGCAGAGTAACATAAAGTCAAATACACTGTGTTATTTCGGGAGGTGTATTCACATGCACCACTTCACACCCACACATGGGTATACGCTTCCTCATTTCGGCTGTTTTATGTTCTTCTCCTTATCCTCAGCCTCCACCACCACTATACCACCAACCACCAGGGTGACCGTGGTCCGTGTTGCCATTATTGAAAGTTCGTCTGTCCTCATTTTTGTTAGCTTTTGCTTGGAAGGCATAAGCAAAGACTATGGGAGACCCACTCCACAATAATGGGAATAATATTTTTAAGATGCTGTACTGTATGGCTCTTGTAAGGGGCATTAAAACCGTCTTTTTAAGCTACTGCGACCTCCACCACTTTTCCAAGGGGCATTAAAACCGTCTTGTTAAGCTATTGCGACCTCCACAACTTTTCCAAGGGGCATTAAAACCGTCTTGTTAAGCTACTGTGATCTCCACGTCTCTTCCGAGGGGGATTAAAACCATCTTGTTAAGCTACTGTGACCTCCACCACTTTTCCAAGGGGCATTAAAACCATCTTGTTAAGCTACTGCGACCTCCACCACTTTTCCAATGGGCATTAACACCGTCTTGTTAAGCTACTGCGACCTCCACGTCTCTTCCAAGGGGCATTAAAACCGTCTTGCTAAGCTACTGCGACCTCCACGTCTCTTCCGAGGGGCATCAAAACTGTCTTGTTAAGCTACTGTGACCTCCACCATTTTTCCAAGGGGCATTAAAACCGTCTTGTTAAGCTACTGGGACCTCCACGTCTCTTCCGAGGGGCATTAAAACTGTCTTGTTACGCTACTGGGACCTCCACCTCTCTTCCGAGGGGCATTAAAACTGTCTTTTTAAGCTACTGGGACCTCCACTTCTCTTCCGTGGGGCATTAAAATCGTCTTTTTAAGCTACTGGGACCTCCACGTCTCTCCCGAGGGGCATTAAAACCGTCTTGTTAAGCTACTGTGACCTCCAACACTTTTCCAAGGGGCATTAAAACCGTCTTGTTAAGCTACTGCGACCTCCATGTCTCTTCCGAGGGGCATTAAAACCATTTTGTTAAGCTACTGGGACCTCCACGTCTTTTCCGAGGGGCATTAAAACCATCTTGTTAAGCTACTGCGACCTCCACGTCTCTTCCAAGGGGCATTAAAACCGTCTTAAGCTACTGCGACCTCCATGACTCTTCCAATGGGCATTGCATTTCCTCCTAATTTTAGTCAGCTTTTGCTTTTCAATGCATAGGTGAACACTAAGGGAGACCCACTCCCCAATAATGGGTAGAAGGTTTTTAGTACGCTGTAATCCACATCTGTTTCAAGGGGCATTGTAGTTCAACATAATTTTTGGAAAGCCTTCCATTCACTGCTTAGACCAACAGTGCACAGGAGACCCAGTTGCTATAAATGGAAAAATGGTTTAGTTAAGGCCCTCTGACCTCCATGTCGCTTCCAAGGGGCATTGGAATGCCTCGAAATTTTTGGTAGGCATTGCACTCACTGTATGCCCTATAACTGTGTAGCCGAACCGCTCTTTTTGGTACAGAAACATATCCTACAAGACATGTGTGGTTGACTGGCCTGATATTGATGTGAATGGTCCCTGTTCCTCCTGCTCTTTCTCCTTTGCCACCACCACATCCATTATTTATCACCTGAAGCTTTGTTTTAACGGGAGTCATAGAACTGGGATAGTAGCAGGAAACATCCAGCAATCCTCGGAGGAGGTAGGATATGCGCCAAAACGCTGACCACCTCAGGCCTAGCCGCTACTACATACATGCACTTGCATTCCAGGAAAACAAAGCAGATGCTAACTTCTATCATCATCATGCTCCTCACCTTGACACTCTCAACTCCCCTGATGGAGAAGCCAGGGCCCACCGGAGGAGACTGGTTCTCTGGTGGGCTCATCCAATGCTGCCCTAAAGCAGGCCAGGCTAAGAAAAGTGTGTGGGAAGGTAACAGGAGAAATAGGGGCGGCTGGGGACCATTTATGGACACCCGGCCACCCCCAGGCGGCTGGGGACCGTGTGTGGACACCCGGCCGTGGGGCGGCTGGGTACCGAGTATGGACATCTGGCCGCCCCCTGGCGGCTGGGGACCGAGCGTGGACACCCGGCCGCCGGGCGGCTGGGGCCTGAGTATGGATACCTCGCTGCCGAAGCAGCCATGAGGTAGTGGCCAGCTTCAGCCTCCTCCAAACAAAAAGGCCCCATTTCAAGTGAAAGCTAGCAGTATGGTATTGGAGCCTGCGGGTGGGCGGGTGGTTGGTTGGCTGCATATTTGAGCTTGCATTGCAAGGAATGGGGGAAGTACAATTGAACATTGCCCTGGGACAAGACTTGCACGGGGATAGTTGCAAGTCTGCATCTTCTGATGCGGCAAGGATCAGTTATGATGGGCACACTTTTAGGCAGTGACATGGGTGTCAGAGATGCTTCCAGGGGTCTTCCCTTTGCTGTTCCCATGTCTTTTCAGCACTGTATGCATGTGTCACACAGCACATGGCCAGATAAGAACGTAAAATGTTAAAATGACATTTCCCGGTGAATACATTTGTCACGGTTGAAAGCAATACAAAAGTGCAAAAATGCATAAAAAATGCTACTTGTGAACATAGCCCAAGGTGTGGAGGAGTATTTTTTTTTTTGGTTATTTATTTTACCTTATACACAAGTCTTTACCCTGGAAAGCAACTTCCTTAACATATTTCACAGGAAAACCGTTTCAATTTCGTTTTTGAATGTTTTATTGTGAGACCGTAAAAGTGGCTTAATACCTCTGACCACGTTGTTGAAAGCAGTGACCTGGGGGTCAGAAATGCTTCCTGGGGCAATCCCCATGCTGTCCCCAAGTCATTTGAGCACTGTCACTATCGTTTTGGGCACTTGTTAAGCTTTTAAAAGACTGCCGGGGATGCCGCCGCAAAAATGCTCGGGTCTCCCATAGACTAACATTGGACTCGTTGCTCGGGTCGAGCACCCGAGTATCACGGTGAGCTTGGCCCAAGCTTCGAGCACCCGAGCATTTTAGTGCTCACTTAACACTAGGTCTGACCACTGTCAGCAAGTGTTCTCTCACAGGGACAGGGGCTTTATTCATGACTTTAATCAGAAATATGTTCGTTTGTCTTAATTGAGGATTACATTTTAATCTTACTTAGTAAAAGTTACGTTTTAAGTCCACAGTTTTTACTATCTCTTACAATATTGGGGTGCGTCCAAATTTTCAAAGGGGTATTGGGGTGCGTCCAAATTTTGGGCAGACCTGCCGCTCACTGCATACGCAATAACAGTATAGGAGACCCACTCTTTAGTAATGGGAACAACAAAGCATAGCCAGCTGATGACTCTCTAAGAATAGCGAGGGCCGACTGCTGGCCCTTTAAGAATAGTAAAGGCCGCCTGATGGCCCTATAAAAATAGTCTTTGTGAGTCCCTCCTTCATAAATGAAACAGGATGTGTCTGATCATGTCTCACACACCACATGGCCAGATAAGGTAGTAAAATGTTAAAATGACATTTCCTGGTGAATGCATTTGTCACTGCTGAAAGCCATCTAAAAGTGCAAAAACGCATCAAAAACACTACATGTGAACATAGCCCAAGATGTGGAGGAGTATTTTTGTTTGTGGTTATTTACTTTGCTTTATATACAAGTCATTACCCTGGAAAGGATGTTCCTTAACATATTTCCCAGGAATATCCATTTTGGTTTCTTTTTTGTATGTTTTATTGTGAGTCCGTAAAAGTGGCGTAATACCTCTGACAACGTTGTTGACAGCAGTGACCTGGGAGTCAGAAATGCTTCCAGGGGTCTTCCCCATGCTGTTCCCATGTGATTTAAGCACTGTTCCCATCGATTTGGGAAATTTTTAAGCCCTTTGCAGACCGCCGGGGGGAGCTGCCTGAAAAATGCTTGAGTTTCCCATAGACTTACATTGGGCTCGTTGCTCTGGTCGAGCACTCGAGCATTCCAAATTGCTCGACCCGAGCATCGAGCACCAGAGCATTTTAGTGCTTGCCCATCACTAATTATCATTATTCAACAACATGTCAGTCTATAAGTCATAAGTAGTAAGATGTTGTCAGAAACTGACTTCAGATACTGCAAAACATGTAGATGTAGCAAAGGTTATGATGACTCACAACCAGGGCTGTGGAGTCGGAGTCAGAGTCGTGGAGTTGGTGTCCTTTTTGGTGGAGTCGGAGTCGGTATGAAATGGACCAACTCCAGCTCCTAAAATACACTGCTCAAAAAAATAAAGGGAACACTTAAACAACAGAATATAACTTCAAGTAAATCAAACTTGTGTGAAGTCAAACTGTCCACTTAGGAAGCAACACTGATTGAAAATCAATTTCACATGCTGTTGTGCAAATGGAATAGACAATAGATGGAAATTATTGGCAATTATCAAGACACCCTTAATAAATAAAGGAGTGGTTCTGCAGGTGGGGACCACAGACCACATCTCGGTACCAATGCTTTCTGGCTGATGTTTTGGTCACTTTTGAATGTTGGTTGTGCTTTCACACTCGTGGTTCCATGAGACGGACTCCACAACCCACAGAATTTGCTCAGGTAGTGCAGCTCATCCAGGATGGCACATTAATGCGAGTTGTGGCAAGAAGGTTTGCTGTGTCTGTCAGCGTTGTGTCCAGAGGCTGGAGGCGCTACCAGGAGACAGGCTAGTACACCAGGAGACATGGAGGGGGCCGTAGGAGGGCAACAACCCAGCAGCAGGACCGCTGCCTCCACCTTTGTGCAAGGAGGAACAGGAGGAGTACTGCCAGAGTCCTGCAAAATGACCTCCAGCAGGCCACATATGTGCATGTGTCTGCACAAATGGTTAGAAACCGACTCCATAAGGGTGGCATGAGGGCCCGACGTCCACAAATGGGGGTTGTGCTCACAGCCCAACACCATGCAGGGCGCTTGGCATTTGCCACAGAACACCAGGATTGGTAAAGTCACCACTGGCGCCCTGTGCTCTTCACAGATGAAAGCAGGTTCACACTGAGTACATGTGACAGACGTGACAGAGTCTGGAGACGCCGTGGAGAGCGAACAGCTGCCTGCATCATCTTTCAGCATGACCGGTTTGGCAGTGGGTCAGTAATGGTGTGGGGTGGCATTTCTTTGGAGGGCCGCACAGCCCTCCATGTGCTTGCCAGAGGGAGCCTGACTGCCATTAGGTACCGAGATGAGATACTCAGACCCCTTGTGAGACCATATGCTGGTGCAGGTGGCCCTGGGTTCCTCCTAATGCAGGACAATGCCAGACCTCATGTGGCTGGAGTGTGTTAGCTGTTCCTGCAAGATGAAGGCATTGAAGCTATGGACTGGCCTGCCCGTTCCCCAGACCTGAATCCGATTGAGCACATCTGGGACATCATGTCTCGCTCCATCCACCAACGTCACGTTGCTCTACAGACTGTCCAAGAGTTTACGGATGCTTTAGTCCAGGTCTGGGAGGAGATCCCACAGGAGACCATCCGCAACCTCATCAGGAGCATGCCCAGGCATTGTAGGGAGGTCATACAGGCACGTGGAGGCCACACACAATACTGAGCTTTATTTTGACTTGTTTTAAGGACATTACATCAAAGTTGGATCAGCCTGTAGTGTGTTTTTCCACTTTAATTTTGGGGGTGACTCCAAATCCAGGCCTCCATTGCTTAATACATTTGATTTCCATTGATGATTTTTGTGAGATTTTGTTGTCAGCACATTCAACTTTGTACAGAACAAAGTATTCAATGAGAATATTTCATTCATTCAGTTCTAGGATGTGTTATTTCAGTGTTTCCTTTATTTTTTTGAGCAGTGTATATAATAAATTGGGTACAGTAGTTCAAAGCAGATTGTGGAGAATATTTTCTCATAACAATTTGGAAAAGTTATAAAATGTCCTATAAATGTCTGTCCTATTCCTGATCTAAGGATCTAGACTTTTAGTTGAGATGAATCTGTGGTACAGTAAATTTATCACTTAAACATGAGCCATGTATGAGGGAGTCGGAGTCGGTGTCATGGAAATTGAGGACTTGAATTCGGAGGTTTGGCTTACCGACTCCACAGCCCTGCTCACAATGCACGATCTTGATAACTTGTCACATAAAATTATGTCCGCAAAAGCTATTGTCTGTTGTTGAATTAGGTGTCGAATTATGCTTTTTGTGCTTTGATATTCAAATACTGTGATTTCTGCGTCAAGGTAACAGTTGTTAGATCTGTACATTGTAGATATTAGCTTCATTACTTTGTAGTCTGCCAGAGCAGTGACAATGTATGAAACAATATAATACTACTGTTTCACATTCAGTATTTCTGTGAATTCTTTGTTATGTGTAAATCATCCAAGGAAAGAAAACTAGTAAAACATGTATTAAGAGATGAATTGTGGAACTCACTAGTATGTGAAAATTCAGCACATTTTATTCCAAAGGCATTAAAATACAGCAAGAAGGCATGTGGAATATTCAAAAGACATCTGTAGCGCCCCGAGGGTTCGGCTGCTACAGGGGTATTGCACCTCAGACCAGAGGTGTGATATTCCACTCCCAGGTAAGGATGGAGTATGGACCAGGGCTCAGTTAGCTGCATACAGCACACACACCCCATTTCCGAGGGACAGCTCAACGGTGCTCCCACTAGACAGAAGTGCAGGCACGACCGACTATGTCCCTGTCTGGAGTGGGGAGGGGGGTGGAACACCCAGTGCTGTAGGGGCAGATAGGGGTTGGTTCCTGAGCGTAGGAAGGAGCCCATTGGTTGCTGGTCACCTGGGCTCATGGTCAGAGGGAGGTATATAAGGTGGGCACCATCTTAGTTCTGAGAGTAGAAGAAGAGAAGTCCAGTCAGAGAAGACTGGGAGCAGAGGCTCTGTAGGAGCTCTGCTCAGAGGCAGGCCTAGAGAAAAGCCCAGAGCCTGAGAGGAGAAGGAGAAGTGGGCCTGGAGAAGAGGCCAAGGGAAGGAGGAGAAGACAGAACAGGAAAGAAGGAGAAGAGAGAGAAACAGAAGGGCTCAGGAACAAGGAGGTGGAAGGGACCCTAAGAACCCACGAGAATCCAGGGTGAAGGGTCAGGCAGATTAAGGGTGCCGGATCCCAAGTTGGTGGAGGAGAAACTACCCTCAGCAAAAGACCGGACGTCGTGATCATTTATTGGTGCGACACCTCATCAAACCTGCTAGGAAGGCACCATATAGGACAGCGGAGGACAGGGCCCACGTTTAACCGCACAAGTCCGCGGCAGCTGGACAAAAGTGGGTCACTGGTGAGGCAGGCCAGAGAAAGGACAAAAAGGGGTCTTGAGTAGTGTTGAGCCACCCCCGTAGTGTTCGAGTTCGGTTCGGTTCGTCGAACACCCGTGTGTTCGCCGAACTGTTCGTCGAACTGTTCGTCGAACACCTTCGAACACCGTTAAAACCAATGGCAGGCAAACGAAAACACATAGAAACACATAGAAAACACCTTCAAAGGTGTCCAAAAGCTGACAAACTGCTCAGAAGACACAACTAACACATGGAAAAGTGACAAGTACATATAGTCATGAGAAAAGAAAAGAGGTGGAGGAGTAAAATGAGGGGGAGACACAGATATAGGCATGTCATGCCCTTCTAAAATCCAAAAAGTGAGAAGCCGACACGTTCAGTCCGCTCCTGCCCGTGCCACCTCCGTGTCGCCGGGTTTGTGCCAGAGTCGCGGTGAACCCTGACGGCCAGCCCCCCTCTCCCAATACTGGTGCCTGTCCGCTGGTGGGTCGAGCGAGCCCCCCTGTGGTGGAGGCAGCTCTAAGTTTTTTAATTTAAATTGTCTCTCTAATTTGAATGAATACACTTTAAATCCATTTACAAGGCTCTATTGGAGGGCAAGTCTCATGCCAGCAGCCGCGTAATTCCAGCTCCAGTAGCGTCCACTAAAGCTGCTGCAGTTAAAAAGCTTTTATAAGGATCGAGCTCGGCTGTCCACCGCAAGGCATCCTACTGCCAGTCCCAGCCCCTATTCCTTGGCGTGCCTCCTGATGCTCTTCACTGAGTATCCCGTGGTCCCGAAGCATTTCCTTTGAAAAAATTAAGTGTCCAAACTACAGGTGGTGTAGCTTGCTTAACAGCCGGGATAATCCGCTGACTAGCAGACACTGCTACTAGGCACAAAGTATTTCCTGGGCTAGATGCAGTTAAAAATTTGTAAGTAGATACTCTCGTTGGATGCTGAGAAAGCATTCCATAGAGTCTCCTGGCACGCCATATATGATTCTCTTAAAAAGCTTGGGGTAGGGGTCTAGGGGACCCTTTTATAGCCAAAATCACGGCCCTGTATCACAATACGTCACCTAGGCTGAAGATAAATGGAACTGTAGCACCCTGAGGGCTCGGTTGCTACAGACGTATTGCACCTCACCCAGAGGTGTGATATCTCACTCTCAGGTAAGGATGGAGTGTGGACCAGGACCCGACACCTGCATGCATTACACCACATTGCCGTGGGGCAGGGCGACCAATATGCCCCTGAGATGGGCACGACAGTCCCTGTCCCTGGCTGGAGTGGGGGGAGGGAACACTGAGGAAGGGGAACCCTGTAGTGCAGGAGCAGGGAGGAAGCAGTTCCTGGGTGCATTGAGAAGGGAGTATAAAAGGTGGGCACCATCTTAGTTCAGTGCAGAGAAGTCTGAGCAGAAGTGGCAGGGAGCAGGGGCTCTGCATGAGCTCTGCTCCGGAGGCGGGCCTAGTAACAGAGGCCCAGGCCTGCAAGAGGGAGAAGGAAGGAAGAGGAGCGGAGAAGGCTCCAGGAACGAGGAATGAAGGGATCCCAGGGGTGCGGACGGGCGAGTCGCCACCGCACGCCCGAATCCACCTGCGTGGAGGGGTCAGGCCAAAGGGGGAGACCGGTCCCCAAACTAGTGGAGGCAGGAAACGACCCTCAGCTAGAAACCGGAGGCTCTGACATTTTATGTGGCGCAGCCCCTCGCTACACCCGCTAGGAAGGCACCACATAGGGTCAGGGAAACTGGCGCCAAGTTTACCATGAGGAGGCCCGAGGCAGCCGGACAGAAGTGTTGGTAAGAAAGGCCAGACAAAGGACACACAAAGGGGGTCCTGTGAAGCGCTCCAAAGTTATCTGGGAGTTGTCTGAGCCACTCACCTGGTGAGCACAGTACGACGTGGGCAGCCGTTACCTGCAGACGTGGTCTGGATAATAAGAACTGTGAGTAAAGGCCCTGAACTGCATCACTGACTCCGTGTCGTTACTGCTGCTGCCCTGCACCATCACCCCCATCCTCCGCATACACTGCCCTGAGGCTATACTCCTCCCGTGGGGAGTTATGCTACGCTCTGCTGCACCCACAACACCAGCCTCAGCGGTCTGCCCTGTAGCGGCGGTTCACTCTGACCGCAATCCACGGGTGGCGTAGTCGGACATTTAAACATCAAAACCACATAAATAGTTCCGCCACTGGTTTGACCACCCTGAGCCACGGAACCGGGTCGCCGCCACGAAGACTACAACCACCAGCATCCACCAAAAAGGGTCCGGCTCCGGGTGTCCCAAGGCCCAGGGGGTGCGTCAGAACATTTTCATCACCTTTCACAATCACCAATGGGACAAGGCAGGGATGTCCTCTGTCCCCTCTCTTATACATCCTAGTGACGGAGCACCTGCTCTCATCAATTCGCCATAACCCCAATATTAGGTGGATTGAGGTGGGAGGCACCGAGTACAAGTGCTCTCTATTTGCTGATGATGTCCTAGTATATATCACTCAATCACATATATCCATCCATGCTGTTATGGCTGAAATAGATCACTTTGTTACATGGTCAAATTTTAAAATCAATGCAGCGAAGTCTGAGGCCCTCGATGTCTCCCTCCCCAAATCCATATAGGATTCCATCCAGTCCAACTTTCCCTTTGCCTGGCCCTCACAGGGTATCAAATACTTAGGAATTCCTATTCATAGAGACCTCTCCCATCTATGTTATCTTAATTTTGGGCCCTTTATTGAACAACTCCATACAGACCACGGTTGGCAAGTTAGAACTGTAAGATTCACTACGTGAACCACTGGTGTTTTGTGGAAAAGCACATGTACACTGCGTTCCAAATTATTATGCAAAAAGTGTTTAGGAGTGATAAGGGAAGAATTTGTTTGTTTGTCAGTTAAACTCATTGATGGTGATGTGTGTCAGGGCTCTTTATATCACTGTAAGCAATTGCAGACACCTGTGCTAATTAGTTTGGCAGGTGTGTCCAATGAAAGGCAAGACTACTTAAGAAGGCTCTCTCACATTATTAAGCAGCCTACATTTTCTGCCAAAATGGGAAAGAAAAAGGATGTGTCAGCTGCTGAGAAGCAACAAATTGTGGAGTGTTTAGGTCAAGGCATGACTACAATCAACATTGTGCGATGATCAGGATGAAGTGTCTTGGCAATCAAGAAGTATGTAGCTGATTCACAGTACACACGTGTGCGTGCTGATAAGGGCAAATTGAGGACTCTTTCCTACAGGCAATTACGTCAGGTTGAAAGAGCAGCGGCAAAAAAGCCTTGTCATAGCAGCAGACAAGTTTTTGAAGCTGCTTGTGCCTCCAACGTCCCCCGAACAACAAGATGCATGGTCCTTCAGAGGTTTGCAGCTGTGCATACGCCATCCTGTCGACCTCCTCTATCCACTTCACACAAGCAGAAACGGCTCCAGTGGGCCAAACATTACATGAAGACTGATTTCAAAACTGTTTTGTTCACGGATGAGTGCCGTGCAGCGCTCGATGGTCCAGATGGATGGAGTGGAGGATGGCTGGTTGATGGACACCCCACGCAAACACGGCTACAGCGCCAACAAGGAGGAGGTGGAGTAATGTTTTGGGCTGGAATCATGGGGAGAGAGATTGTCGGCCCCTTTAGGATCCCTGAAGGCGCTAAAGATGAACTCCATAATGTATGTGGATTTTCTCAAACAGCACTTCCTGCCATGGTTCAAGAAGAAGAACCGTGTATTTCACAGCAAGATCATTTTTCTGCATGATAATGCACCATCTCATGCTGCACATAAAACATCTGCATCTCTGGCTGATATGGGCATAAAAGGGGACAAACTTATGGTGTGACCCCCATGCTCCCCTGACCTCTACCCCATTCAGAACCTTTGGAGCATCATTAAAAGGAGTGTCTATGATGGCGGGAGGCAGTTCACATCTAAGCAACAGCTCTGGGAGGGTATTCTGTCCTCATGCAAAACAATTGAAGCAGAAACCATCCAAAACCTGACAAATTCAATGGACGAGAGAGTTCAGAAGCTCCTTTCGAACAAGGGATCCTATGAGAAAATGTAACATCACCTAGAATAAAGTTTTGAGTTGAAAACTGTTTGATTTCAGTTTCTAACAACCTGCTAATGCTTATAATTTCAAAAATGACCATTTTTTTGGTCTTTATTAAAATGAAAAGGTTGATCGAAAAGTTTGGGGGATCTAAGAGTGTGGCAACCCAGTAGTCATGACTACTTCGAATTCTGACAATATGAGGGTCATGCTGCAGGTAGTGCAGCAAGAAGGCACTTATGTGTCTTGCGCATCTCGGAGCCCCAAAATTATTTTCCGGGCTAGATGCAGCTAAAAATTATTATTAATTTTAAATCTGGTGAAGCTTTAGTAGAGATGGCCTAATAGGATCAGTGCTGCACACTGCTACAAAGCCCAAATTATTTTCCAGTCAAGATACAGATAAACATGATTAGTAATTTTAAATCTGGTGGAGCTTATTATAGATGGCCTAATAGAATCAGTGCTGCACACTGCTACAAAGCCCAAATTATTTTCCAGCCAAGATACAGATAAACATGATTAGTAATTTGAAAGCTTAAAACGGTTGGTAGGGTGATTTTAACCAATCATCAAGCTTTTACTCTCCCCAGGATGACACAGGGGTAGAAAAGTCGTTTCGGATCCATGATTTGTTCATCGTTATGAACGTGAGTCTGTCTACATTATCAGTGGAGAGCCGCGTGCGCTTATCTGTCAGCACACCACCAGCAGCGCTGAACACACGTTCAGACAGAACGCTGGCTGCGGGGCATGACAAGATCTCCAAGGCGTAAGTGGCTAGCTCCGGCCATTTATCCAGATTGGAAGCCCAAAAAGAGCAAGGGTCCAGTGACACAGTCGTGGCTTCAATGCTTACTTGGAGATACTCCTGTACCATCGTCTCTAGGCGTTGACTATGTGTCAGACTTCTTGTCTCCTGTGGCCTTGCAAAGGATGGGCTAAAAAAGTGGTGAAATGATTCCGCAAAATTGATGTTACCAGCAGATACTGTGGTTCTGTTACGGTTTGAGTGCTGAACACTTGACGGTCCCACGGTTGGCAAGTTGGAACTGTGAGATTCACTACGTGCACCACTGGTATTTTGTGGAAAAGCACATGTAAGATTCTGCAACAGTCTCTGCTGATACTCCTGCATGCGTGCATCCCTTTCTATGGCAGGAATAATTTCTGCAAATTTACTTTTGTACCGGGGATCTAACAGTGTGGCAACCCAGTAGTCAGGATTATTTCTAATTCTCACAATTCGAGGGTCATGTTGCAGGTAGTGCAGCAAGAAGGCACTCATGTGTGTTGCGCATCCAGGAGCACCAAGTCCCTGTTGTGTTGGTGGCGAGGTAACAATCATGCTTCCTTCCTCTGTCCTCTCCCCCCAACCTCGCACAACAGAAATGTGATCAAGGTCTCCCTCATCTGATGAGTCTTCCATCAGTTCGTCCTCCACTTCTTCCTGGGCTCCTGCACGTTCCTCACTAGTTTGGCTGCTACCATGCACCCTGGTAAAACCATGTCCCCCATCCTCACATGCCTGCCGCCTTGGTGCTGCCGACCGTCTGGACCTTGCAGATGTTAGCCCTTCCGCATACAACTCCTCCTCCTCTACTTCCTCCACCTCCTCTTGTGCCACCACCTGACTCCGAATTCTGTTTAACATGTGCTCCAGCATGTAAATCACCGGAATAGTCATGCTGATAATGGCATCGTCAGCACTAAACATCTTCGTCGCCATTTCAAAACTGTGCAGAAGGGTGCATAGGTCCCTGATCTGAGACCACTCCTCCAGCGTGATTTGCCCCACCTCTGAATCTCGTTGGCCCAGGCTATACGTCAGAACGTATTGCACCAGGGCTTGTCGGTGCTGCCACAGTCGCTGCAACATGTGCAGAGTTGAATTCCACCGGGTAGGCACATCGCATTTTAGCCGGTGAAGTGGCAGGCCCAACGACTTCTGTAGAGATGTAAGTCGCTGAGCTGCGGGATGCGAATGGCGGAAGTGAGCACACAGCGACCGTGCCCTCTGCAGAAGGCCATTTAGTCTGGGATAGTGGGCTAAAAATTGCTGGACAACCAGGTTCAACACGTGAGCCATACAAGGCACGTGTGTGACATTGCCCCGGCGAAGGGCCGCACCCAGGTTTGCAGCATTGTCGCACACGGCCTTCCCTAGTTTCAGGTCCAGTGGAGACAACCATTCATGAAATTGGTTCTCCAGAGCTGACCACAACTCCTCAGCTGTGTGACTCACATTTCCCAGACATTTCAATGTAAAAACCGCCTGATGACGTTGAGCCCTACTGCCAGCATAGTAAGGAGGTGTGCAGGATCCCTTCTGCGCAGTTAGAAAGCTTGTGGCATGACCAGACAGGCTTTGGGTGCAGGTGGAGGACCGAGAGGAGGTTGAGGAGGCAGAAGCAGTGGAGGAACTTTGACATAAAGAGGATTGACGCACAACTCGTGGGGACGGCAAGACTTGGACAGCAGCCCCTTGTCCTGCTGTCACCATAGTTACCCAGTGCCCAGTCAGCCCCTGTCCATGCCTACTCGTCCAAGTTTCTGTGGTGAAATGCACCCTGTCACACACAGAGTTTCTCAAAGAAGCGGTGATGTTGTGTGCGACATTCTGGTGGAGCGCAGGCACACCTTTCTTTGAGAAGTAGTGCCGACTGGGCATCTGGTACTGGGGCACTGCGACGGACATAAGGTCTCGAAAATCCTCTATGTCCACCAGGCGGAAAGGCAGCATTTCTGTAGCCAAGAGCTTGCAGATGGTGAAATTCAACCTCTTAGCTTTCTCATGGCTAGGAGGAAATGATCTTTTACTTGTCCACATCTGAGGGACCGAGGGCTGGCTATTGTGCTTAGACGGGGTTGATAAGGGTGTCCCCGGCAAACTGCCGGTCTGTGAGGAAGATGCAGGCGGACATGTTAGGTTGCCTTGATCCAAAGGTGGTGCTATCGATGTCGGACAGCGCTCAACACCAGCTGGTGTTACCACCTCCAAAGAAAATGATGACCTGACAATCACGCTGGCTGTTGCGGGTAAAGAGGTGGCAGGTCTGCGCCCCAAAACAGGTGTGACTGCTGTCCCCCCAGTCACAGAGGATGAAGAGGCCGCGGATGCACAAGATATGGGAGACGGTGGCTGGCCCGGCCGGCTAGGCCGCATTGTAGCACACTGAGCTTCCCACTGCAACTTATGCTTCATGTCCATGTGCCGGTTCATGCATGAAGTACTCAAACTATGTATTTTTTGGCCTCTACTTAGCTTTTGCTGACAAATGTTACAGATAACACGAGTTGGGTCATCTTTATCGATCTGAAAAAATGCCCAGGCTATGCAAGGCTTAGCACCCATGCGACCTGAAGAGCCACCACGACTTGTGGTGTGAGGCAGAGTTGTGTTTGAGGATGCAGTTGTTGACGTGCTTCCAGTACTACGTCTCTGTCCAGGAAGGCGCAACCTGACCTCGTCGTCACTAGCATCTTCCTCCACCTCCTCTGCTGACCTCATCTCTTGGCTGACTGTGGGTTGACAGTAAGTGGGATCTCCAACCTCATCATCATCACCCTGTGCGTTATCACACCCGTCGTCCTCAGAGCCAACCTGTTCCTGCCCTGACAAAAAACTAAAGTTGTCGCTCCAATCAGGTATTTGAGTCTTATCATCGTCTGCCTCATTGTCTCCACCAACAGGAGTTACAGTTTGGGAATGAGGGTCTACATTATGGTCAGAACCTTCTGCGTCTGGTCCTGGATCCGACACATAAAGATTCTGGGCATCAGTGCAGATCATTTCCTCGTCTGGATTCACAGAAGCGCTGGAGTCGACCTCTGATTCCCAGGCTATAGTATGAGTAAACAGCTCTGCAGACTCAACCATCTGTTCTACCTCATACTCAGACGGGCAGCTGGAGATTTGGGAGCTGTGAGGAAGCAAGTGCGATTGGGGTGACACCTTTGAGGACTGGAGTATTTGTGATGTTGAAGTTGATGTGGAAGAGAGCCCACTTAAAGGAGCACTTGATATCCGTTGAAGCACCTGCTGTTTTTGTGCCTCATCTGGAATTTGTAGCGATTGGCGTGGCCGTAAGAAAGGGATCTTATCACATTGTCCGCTAAAAGAAGTAGACATTTTAGTTTGGCTGGAAGATGGTCTTTCTTCTGCAGATGTTACTGTTGCTTTAACACCTACCCCATGGACACAACCTTTTTTCCCCTTCCCAACACGCCTATTCCCCTTTCCACCAGCAGCAGGCCTTTTTCCACTCATTTTGGTGGTTAACTAATTCACAACTCTGGAGTTGTTTGCACAAAAAAACAATGGATGGGAACCGAGCAGAGCTGAGTGGCCAAACTGTGGTATTAGGCCAAAACTATCGGCTGGGTTAGATGCAGAAAAAAATTATATTCAATTTGCAACCTGATGGAGGTCTGTATAGATGGACTAATAGAACAAGTCCCACACACAGCTAGAAGGCCAAATATTTTTTCAGAGGTAGATGCAGAAAAAAATTATATTCAGTTTGCAACCTTATGGAGGTCAGTATAGATGGACTAATAGAACATGTCCCACACACAGCTAGAAGGCCAAATATTTTTTCAGAGGTAGATGCAGAAAAAAATTATATTCAGTTTGCAACCTTATGGAGGTCAGTATAGATGGACTAATAGAACAAGTCCCACACACAGCTAGAAGGCCAAATATTTTTTCAGAGGTAGATGCAGAAAAAAATTATATTCAGTTTGCAACCTTATGGAGGTCAGTATAGATGGACTAATAAAACAAGTCCCACACACAGCTAGAAGGCCAAATATTTTTTCAGAGGTAGATGCAGAAAAATATTATATTCAGTTTGCAACCTTATGGAGGTCAGTATAGATGGACTAATAGAACAAGTCCCACACACAGCTAGAAGGCCAAATATTTTGTCAGAGGTAGATGCAGAAAAAAATTATATTCAGTTTGCAACCTTATGGAGGTCAGTATAGATGGACTAATAGAACAAGTCCCACACACAGCTAGAAGGCCAAATATTTTTTCAGAGGTAGATGCAGAAAAAATTATATTCAGTTTGCAACCTTATGGAGGTCAGTATAGATGGACTAATAGAACAAGTCCCACACACAGCTAGAAGGCCAAATATTTTTTCAGAGGTAGATGCAGAAAAAAATTATATTCAGTTTGCAACCTTATGGAGGTCAGTATAGATGGACTAATAGAACAAGTCCCACACACAGCTAGAAGGCCAAATATTTTTTCAGAGGTAGATGCAGAAAAAAATATATTCAGTTTGCAACCTGATGGAGGTCTGTATAGATGGATCAATAGAACAAGTCCCACACACAGCTAGAAGCCCAATATTTTTTCAGAGGTAGATGAAGAAAAAAATATATGCAGTTTGCAACCTGATGGAGGTCAGTATAGATGGACTAATAGAACAAGTCCCACACACAGCTAGAAGGCCAAATATTTTATCAGAGGTAGATGCAGAAAAAAATTATATTCAGTTTGCAACCTTATGGAGGTCAGTATAGATGGTCTAATAGAACAAGTCCCACACACAGCTAGAAGGCCAAATACTTTGTCAGAGGTAGATGCAGAAAAAAATTATATTCAGTTTGCAACCTTATGGAGGTCAGTATAGATGGACTAATACAACAAGTCCCACACACAGCTAGAAGCCCAATATTTTTTCAGAGGTAGATGCAGAAAAAAATTATATTCAGTTTGCAACCTTATGGAGGTCAGTATAGATGGACTAATACAACAAGTCCCACACACAGCTAGAAGCCCAATATTTTTTCAGAGGTAGATACAGAAAAAAATATATTCAGTTTGCAACCTGATGGAGGTCTGTATATATGGATTAATAGAACAAGTCCCACACACAGCTAGAAGCCCAATATTTTTTCAGAGGTAGATGCAGAAAAAAATATATTCAGTTTGCAACCTGATGGAGGTCTGTATAGATGGATTAATAGAACAAGTCCCACACACAGCTAGAAGCCCAATATTTTTTCAGAGGTAGATGAAGAAAAAAATATATGCAGTTTGCAACCTGATGTAGGTCAGTATAGATGGACTAGTACAACAAGTCCCACACACAGCTAGAAGCCCAATATTTTTTCAGAGCTAGATGCAGAAAAAAATTATATTCAATTTGCAACCTGATGGAGGTCAGTATAGATGGACTAATAGAACAAGTCCCACACACAGCTAAATGGCCAAATATTTTTTCAGAGGTAGATGCAGAAAAAAATTATATTCAGTTTGCAACCTTATGGAGGTCAGTATAGATGGACTAATAGAACAAGTCCCACACACAGCTAGAAGGCCAAATATTTTTTCAGAGGTAGATGCAGAAAAAAATTATATTCAGTTTGCAACCTTATGGAGGTCAGTATAGATGGACTAATAGAACAAGTCCCACACACAGCTAGAAGGCCAAATATTTTTTCAGAGGTAGATGCAGAAAAAAATTATATTCAGTTTGCAACCTTATGGAGGTCAGTATAGATGGACTAATAGAACAAGTCCCACACACAGCTAGAAGGCCAAATATTTTTTCAGAGGTAGATGCAGAAAAAAATATATTCAGTTTGCAACCTTATGGAGGTCTGTATAGATGGTTAATAGAACAAGTCCCACACACAGCTAGAAGCCCAATATTTTTTCAGAGGTAGATGAAGAAAAAAATATATGCAGTTTGCAACCTGATGGAGGTCAGTATAGATGGACTAGTACAACAAGTCCCACACACAGCTAGAAGCCCAATATTTTTTCAGAGCTAGATGCAGAAAAAAATTATATTCAATTTGCAACCTGATGGAGGTCAGTATAGATGGACTAATAGAACGATGCTATGCCCAAAAGATTTTACTTCACTAGGTGCAGTAAAAAAATTGGTATTCTATACACAGGTGGTATATCTTGTAACACAGATAGGCTACTCCACTGACTAACACACTCTGCAATAGGCCAAAAAGGATTAGCTTTGCTAGATTCAGCCAAATGCTGTGAAAAAAACTTGCACAGCACTGGCACTGACCTGCCTGGCAAAAACTGATAGGAACTGATGTAACCTAGTCCTGAAAAGGACTCCAATTACAATTAGTCTTTACTCCCACAATCTATCTATTTAAGAGCACAGACCTGCCTGATAAAAGTCGTAGGAAATGCTGTAACCTAGTCCTTAAAAGGACTGCAATCACAACTATTCCCTACTCCCAAGCTATCTGTAGATTTGTGCGAAAATTGGCTTGAAATTAACAAGGTATAGCGCACACAGCAACAGCGGTGCCGTCTAACACGCAGCTGCAGCAGTGAGAAAATGGTGGCGACGGGGAAAATGGCTTGGTCTTATAGGGCAAGGACATGTGACATACACTGCCAATGACACATGCCCTTGCTTGTGTGAAAAAAAGCACTTCGCTCCGTGTGTGCGCTGCTGATAGGCTGACAGATTGCACCTCCCCACTGTAAATGCGGGAAAGAGAAAAAAAAATGGAGATCTTCATTGTTCCTGCAGAGATCCATCCCCTGCCCCTCCCCCCACCCCGCTGTACACTCAAACTGCGTATTAACATTAATTTTCATCATTACTGAGAAAAAATCCAGTTATGATTTTGGTGCACGAACAGTTATCGAACATAACCTCGAACAGCCGAATTTTTCTCAAATTGTTCGTGTTCGCCGAACGGCTCGAACACCGCCCAAAACAGCTCGAATTTGAGATTGGCGAACAGTTCGAGTAGAACAACGCTCATCTCTAGTCTTGAGCCATACTCCTGAACTGCCTGGGAGTTGACCGAGCCCCTCACCTGGTGAACGCCGCACGGCTCGGGCAGTCATTCCCTGCAGAAGTGACTTGGATATTAACCGTGAGTAAAGACCCTGGACTGCAGTACGTTGTCTGTGTGCTTTTTCGCCCCTCCGGCACTACCGGTACTGGGACTCTCACCACCATCACTCCCACCATCCACTACACTGCCCTGGGGCCGCACTCTTCCCATGGGGAGTCACACCATCCCAGCTGCGTACATCATCGGCCCCAGCGGTCTGCCCTGCAGCGGCGGTTCCTAATAACCGCAATCCACGGGTGGCGTAGTCGGACATAATCTAAAACATCTAAAAGACTGCCACCGGTCTGACCACCCTGAGCCACGGGACCGGGTCGCCACTACTACCCCCATCGTCTCCCTATTGCCCGGTTCCGAGTGCCCCACGGCCCAGGGGGTGAGTCAGCTTTGGCGTAGTCGGCAGGATTTCGTGCCCGCTAACAACGGGTACTGCGCGCCTGAAAAGAGACTGTTGCATTGTACTAAAGATGGCGCCCGCCCCAGAAGAACGAGCGCCATAATGTTCGCGCCAAAAGACCACAGGAGGCCGCCTCCCATCGTGGGCCAGGTCCCAGAATGGCGCCAAAGAAGGAGCCTACCCCCAACAGCCATGAGCGCGGCTGTGGAGATATCAATCAAAGTGGGGGGGCTGCCCCTGAGAGTGATTGTCAGCAGAATGCCCCAGGACCACCCCCCATGGGGGCGGAAAGAGAAGAAAACTGCGGGGCAGGGGGTGGTCTGGATCAGTCCAGACAGACCGCACCCGGGAATGGACGCCTTCAGCAGCACCAGCCTCCTGGCCCGAAGTCAGCTGCGGGCCGAACCGCCCTGCAGCTTAGCAGAGGTCTTAGCGCAGCTCCCCCAGGAACCGGAGCGTGCGCAAGCTGCACTGGAGGATCTGGAGAGGAGGATGGTCCAAGCGCAGCGGGGTGCGCTCAGCGAGTGGAGAGAAGAACTGGCCCGGCAGGCTGGAATCCACCAGCGACAAGCCTCAACCGCACCCCGGAGTTTGCCTGCCTCTGAGGACGGCGCAGGAGGAGAGAGGACCGGAGGCGACGCCGCGGAGGGAGCCATGAGGACTGAGGCAAGTGAAGGGGACGTCACCACCCCAGGCCCAGCAACCGCAAGCCTGCCCCAGCCTCCCGTCGCAGCACCCGAAGCCCCACTCACTGCACCTGTTGCCGCGCCGCCACTGCTCCCAGCTAGGCCTCAAGCGGCGAGCGCCGCGGCCATGCCCCGCCCGGTTCCACGCCCCTTGACCCCGGGCGCCGTAAAGCGAGAAGCGTCATAGGCCCGGTCGCAAGGCCTGGATGACCCGGGCGCCATTGCTAAGCCTGCGCCCCTGTCCCGGACGGGACTGCCACCTAGCGCAGCCAAGAGACCCCCGGCCTGGTCGCAAGGCCGAGTGCCCCCGGGCGCTGCTCCCAGATCAGGTCCCTCTACTATACCACGGCTGGGTGTGGACCTGATTGCACATCGTTCCGGTCCGGATGGACTGCCGCTGGAGTGGCCGGATGAAGTGACCAGCAGTCAGCCATGGAAAACCCAGCCCCCGCGTGAGCCTCTGATACCGGCTCCAGAACCCGTAGAGGTCACCCTACCCCCACTGGAGGACGTCCAATTTGAGTGGGACCCCGCCGGCGAGAACTTGATGGGGTTCACTCAGGAGACCCGGGCAGACGCGATCCGTCGTCTGGAGGCCTGTCATCAGCAACTGGCGACCTTTGAGCGGGAACGACGAGAGAGGCGCGTCAGAGAGGAGCGGCTGCAGGCCCAGAGTGCCGAACAGAAACGCAAGGCCCGCCAAGACCCCCGAGCAGCCCGTGGTCCCCGAATCACCGGGACCATAGTCAAATTCCACATGGAAAACGGCTGGGGTTTCATCAGGGGCCCAGAAACCGCAGGCGACGTCTTTGTGACCCGCAGGGACGTTGAGAGTCATCTACCTGAGGGACATCGTGGCCGTGACTTGTACCCTGGTGATGTGGTCACCTTTACCAGCCATGTAGGTGCAAAAGGACCGTACGCCCTACATGTTCATCGGCTCACTGAGGAGGAACTACAACACCGCGGCTATGAGGAGAGCCAAGAGGACCCGGACGGGTCTGAAGAACCATATGAGGAGGAAGAAGGAGCATATGGAGGACACCGCAACTAGTAAGTAGCAAAGTACCTGTGTACATAGTTACTAGTGTTGAGCCACCCCCGTAGTGTTCGGGTTCGGTTCGGTTCGTCGAACACCGGGATGTTCGAGGAACTGTTCGTCGAACTGTTCGTTGAACACCTTAGAACACCGTCGAACACCGTTAAAACCAATGGCAGGCAAACAAAAACACATAGAAACACATAGAAAACACCTGCAAAGGTGTCCAAAAGCTGACAAACTGCTCAGAAGACACTCTCTTTAAAAAAGCCGGCCGGCAAATTCAGCAGCGGCATACACCGGTACCCGACAATTTAGACAAGAAGGAATAGAGCATCACACATAGATTAGATAGATAGAAACATGTCAGTCACACATATAAGAAGCACAGTGACAGTGTTGGTTACTGTACTTGTCATTTAGTGTAAAGGATTTATTTAAAAAAATAATAGCGTTTTCATGCACTGTCTCTTTAAAAAAGCCGGCCGGCAATTCAGCAGCGGTACCCGACAATTTAGAACAGAAAGATAGAGCATCACACATAGATTAGATAGATAGAAACATGTCAGTCACATATATATGAAGTACAGTGATAGTGTTGGTTACTGTACTTGTCATTTAGTATTAAAATAAAGGATTTATTATTAAAAAAATTGGCGTGGGGTTCCCCTTAATTTTAGGCTCTAGCGGAGGTTAAGCAGACAGCTGGGGCAGATGTTTGAAGCCTGGGAAGGGGGTAATACCCACGGAGCTTCCCAGGCTACTAATATCAGCCCCCAGCTGAATACATAGCCTTTACTAGCTATTAAAATGGGGGACCCCCCAAAAAAAATGACGTGGGGTCCCCCCTAATTTAATAGCTAGCAAAGGCTAGGCAGACAGCTGGGGGCTGATATTAATAGCCCAGGAAGAGAGCCATGAATATTGGCCCCCTCCCAGGCTAGAAACACCAGCCGTCAGCCGCCCCAGAAATGGCGCATTCATAGGATGCGCCAATTCTGGCACTTAGCCTCGCTCTTCCACGCTGCCCTGGTGCGGTGGCAGGGGGTAATAGGGTTGGGGTTGATGTCAGCTTATAATGCCAGCTGACATCAAGCCCAGGTTAGTAATGGAGAGGCGTCTATAAGACACCCCCATTACTAACCCCATAGTCAAAGTTAAAAAAAACACAAACACCCAGAATAAAGTCCTTTAATTGAAATAAAGACACAATTCTTTATTGTTCTAAATTAAACCATACTTACCGTCACGCCCATTCCAGCTGAAGCCAACGATCTCCTGCAATAAAAGAAAAATAATAAAGCAACCTCATCCTTACCTTTCCATGGTTCCCACGACAGCTTCAGCTCTGCTACATCGAGATGACAGGCTGGACCGCAGCAGAACGCTGCCATCCAGCCTGTCATCCCGCAGACACTGAGAAGCGCAGGCTTGCTTGCGCTGCTCAGCGTCTCTCTGTGACGACATCCAGATGAGCCGAGTTCATGTCCAATGAACTCGGCTCACCTCATGCACGTCACTGACAGCGTGGGAAAATTCTCACGCTGAAGCGCTGATTGCAGGAGAATTTTCCCACGCTGTCAGTGACGTGCAGGAGGTGAGCTGAGTTCATTGGACATGAGCTCACCTCATGCACATCACTGACAGCGTGGGAGAATTCTCCTGCACTCAGCACTTCAGCGTGAGAATTTTCCCACGCTGTCAGTGACGTGCATGAGGTGAGCCGAGTTCATTGGACATGACCTCGGCTCATCTGGATGCCGTCACAGCGAGACAGTGAGGAGCGCAAGCATGCGTGCGCTTCTCAGTGTCTGCGGGATGACAGACTGGATGGCAGCGTTCTGCTGCGGTCCAGCCAGTCATCTCGATGTAGCAGAGCTGAAGCTGTCGTGGGAACCATGGAAAGGTAAGGATGAGGTTGCTTTATTATTTTTCTTTTATTGCAGGAGATCGTTGGCTTCAGCTGGAATGGGTGTGATGGTAAGTATGGTTTAATTTAGAACAATAAAGAATTGTGTCTTTATTTCAATTAAAGGACTTTATTCTGGGTGTTGTGTTTTTTTTAAATACTTTACTAGAAATTCATGGCGGTCATGTCTAATACTGGCGTGACCCCATGAATTTTGGGCTTGGGGCCAGCTGATAATACCAAGCTGGCCCTAACCCCTTTATTACCCAGTGAGCCACCGCACCAGGGCCCTGGATGAGTTGGGTACAGCGCCAGAAGATGGCGCTTCTATGAACGCGCCATTTTCCGGGGTGGCTGCGGACTGCAATTTGTAGCGGGGGGGGGCCCAGAAAGCTTGGGCCTCCCTGCGCTGCAGATTCCAGCCCCCAGCTGCCTAGTTGTACCTGGCTGGACACAAAAATAGGGCGAAGCCCCACGTACTTTTTTTTTAATTATTTCATGAAATTCATGAAATAATTAAGAAAAAAAGGGCTTCCCTATATTGTTGTGTCCGGCCAGGTACAAATAGGCAGCTGGTGGATGGGGGCAGCCCGTTCCTGCCTGCTGTACCTGGCTGGACACAAATATAGTGCGAAGCCCCACTTCAATTTTTTTAAATTATTTCAGGAAATTCATGAAATAATTTAAAAAAAATTGACGTGGGGCTTCGCACTATATTTGTGTCCAGCCAGGTACAGCAGGCAGGAACGGGCTGCCCCCAACCACCAGCTGCCTATTTGTACCTGGCCGGACACAACAATATAGGGAAGCCCTTTTTTTCTTAATTATTTCATGAAATAATTTAAAGAAAATTGACGTGGGGCTTCGCCCTGTTTTTGTGTCCAGCCAGGTACAACTAGGCAGCTGGGGGCTGGAATCCGCAGCGCAGGGAGGCCCAAGCTTTCTGGGCCACCCCCGCTGCAAATTGCAGTCCGCAGCCACCCCGGAAAATGGCGCGTTCATAGAAGCGCCATCTTCTGGCGCTGTACCCAACTCATCCAGGGCCCTGATGCGGTGGCTCACTGGGTAATAAAGGGGTTAGGGCCAGCTTGGCATTATCAGCTGGCCCTAAGCCCGAAATTCATGGGGTCACGCCAATATTAGACATGACCACCATGAATTTCTAGTAAAGTATTTAAAAAAAACACAACACCCAGAAAAAAGTCCTTTAATTGAAATAAACACACAATTCTTTATTGTTCTAAATTAAACCATACTTACCATCACGCCCATTCCAGCTGAAGCCAACGATCTCCTGAAATAAAAGAAAAATAATAAAGCAACATCATCCTTACCTTTCCATGGTTCCCATGACAGCTTCAGCTCTGCTACATCGAGATGACAGGCTGGACCGCAGCAGAACGCTGCCATCCAGCCTCTCATCCCGCAGACACTGAGAAGCGCAGGCTTGCTTGCGCTCCACAGTGTCTCTCTGTGAGGGCATCCAGATGAGCCGAGTTAATGTCCAATGAACTCGGCTCACCTCATGCACGTCACTGACAGCGTGGGAAAATTCTCCTGCACTCAGCGCTTCAGCGTGGGAGAATTCTCACGCTGAAGCGCTGAGTGCAGGAGAATTCTCCCACGCTGTCAGTGACGTGCAGGAGGTGAGCTGAGTTCATTGGACATGAGCTCACCTTATGCACGTCACTGACAGCGTGGGAAAATTCTCCTGCACTCAGCGCTTCAGCGTGGGAGAATTCTCACGCTGAAGCGCTGAGTGCAGGAGAATTCTCCCACGCTGTCAGTGACGTGCAGGAGGTGAGCTGAGTTCATTGGACATGAGCTCACCTTATGCACGTCACTGACAGCGTGGGAGAATTCTCCTGCACTCACCGCTTCAGCGTGAGAATTTTCCCACGCTGTCAGTGACGTGCATGAGGTGAGCCGAGTTCATTGGACATGAACTCGGCTCATCTGGATGTCGTCACAGAGAGACGCTGAGCAGCGCAAGCATGCCTGCGCTTCTCAGTGTCTGCGGGATGAGAGGCTGGATGGCAGCGTTCTGCTGCGGTCCAGCCTGTCATCTCGATGTAGCAGAGCTGAAGCTGTCGTGGGAACCATGGAAAGGTAAGGATGAGGTTGCTTTATTATTTTTCTTTTATTGCAGGAGATCGTTGGCTTCAGCTGGAATGGGCGTGACGGTAAGTATGGTTTAATTTAGAACAATAAAGGATTGTGTCTTTATTTCAATTAAAGGACTTTATTCTGGGTGTTTGTGTTTTTTTTTAACTTTGACTATCGGGTTAGTAATGGGGGTGTCTTATAGACGCCTCTCCATTACTAACCTGGGCTTGATGTCAGCTGGCATTATAAGCTGACATCAACCCCAACCCTATTACCCCCTGCCACCGCACCAGGGCAGCGTGGAAGAGCGAGGCTAAGTGCCAGAATTGGCGCATCCTATGGATGCGCCATTTCTGGGGCGGCTGACGGCTGGTGTTTCTAGCCTGGGAGGGGGCCAATATTCATGGCTCCCTTCCTGGGCTATTAATATCAGCCCCCAGCTGTCTGCCTAGCCTTTGCTAGCTATTAAATTAGGGGGGACCCCACGTCATTTTTTTTGGGGTGTCCCCCATTTTAATAGCTAGTAAAGGCTATGTATTCAGCTGGGGGCTGATATTAGTAGCCTGGGAAGCTCCGTGGGTATTACCCCCTTCCCAGGCTTCAAACATCTGCCCCAGCCGTCTGCTTAACCTCCGCTAGAGCCTAAAATTAAGGGGAACCCCACGCCAATTTTTTTAATAATAAATCCTTTATTTTAATACTAAATGACAAGTACAGTAACCAACACTATCACTGTACTTCATATATATGTGACTGACATGTTTCTATCTATCTAATCTATGTGTGATTCTCTATTCTTTCTATTCTAAATTGTCGGGTACAGATGCTGAATTGCCGGCCGGCTTTTTTAAAGAGACGGTGCATGAAAACACTATTATTTTTTTTGATAAATCCTTTACACTAAATGACAAGTACAGTAAGCAACACTGTCACTGTACTTCATATATATGTGGCTGACATGTTTCTATCTATCTAATCTATGTGTGAAGCTCTATTCTTTCGGTTCTAAATTGTCGGGTACCGGTGTATGCCGCTGATGAATTGCCGGCTTTTCATGTTTCACTGTTGGCACTGTTCCCATCGATTTGGGCAATCACTGTAATGCCACAACCACCATGGCTGTGGCATTACAGTGAGTGGCAGACAATCCCTGCATGATTGGTGCTCTAAATAGCGCCAGACATGCAGGACACGCTTTTGGTGCACGAACAGTTATCGAACATAACCTCGAACAGCCGAATTTTTTGCAAATCGTTCGGGTTCGTCGAACAACTCGAACACCGCCCAAAACAGCTCGAATTTGAGATTGGCGAACAGTTCTAGTCGAACACCGCTCATCTCTAATAGTTACCCGTCAGGGTACAGAGAACTGATTACTGTGAAGAGACTGTTACCTGTGTGCCCCTCATCCCCTACCAGGCTGAGGACTGTGAGCAGCCATTCCCTTCCCAAAACTGGCCGAGGACTGAGAGCGGTCAATCCCTTGTATATAGTTGCGCTTCCTAAAGCGCCCCCTACTGGTTTTATAAAAAGACTACCACGTCTACCTCGGAACAGCAAGTCCCTCGTGTTTACAAGTTTGCCAAAGTTCCAGCACTTACTAGAAGAGTGCACACCTGGTCGCAAGTTGCACCGCCGCCAGGATCCAAGAATGTGTTGTAAAAATGTTTTCCTGTAAATGTTTTATATGAAAAGTTTTTATATGCTGCTAGATAGTAATGTGAATGTTTTCTAATAGTGTTTATATGTGAAAAGAGTTCCAGAAGTAAAAGTAAGCGTTTTATAATAGTGTGACAAGAAAAGAAAAGCGTTTCCCATAAAGGGAATTGAACCATGTTGCCTGTTTTCTGATGTGAAAAGTTTTAAAAAGTTTTGCATGTCCTGTAATTAACTGTTTTTGCTCTTTTCCAGCCCGAGGACGTGCTGTGCTTTACCAGGGGGGAATGTAGCGCCCCGAGGGTTCGGCCGCTACAGGGGTATTGCACCTCAGACCAGAGGTGTGATATTCCACTCCCAGGTAAGGATGGAGTATGGACCAGGGCTCAGTTAGCTGCATACAGCACACACACCCCATTTCCGAGGGACAGCTCAACGGTGTTCCCACTAGACAGAAGTGCAGGCACGACCGACTATGTCCCTGTCTGGAGTGGGGAGGGGGGTGGAACACCCAGTGCTGTAGGGGCAGATAGGGGTTGGTTCCTGAGCGTAGGAAGGAGCCCATTGGTTGCTGGTCACCTGGGCTCATGGTCAGAGGGAGGTATATAAGGTGGGCACCATCTTAGTTCTGAGAGTAGAAGAAGAGAAGTCCAGTCAGAGAAGACTGGGAGCAGAGGCTCTGTAGGAGCTCTGCTCAGAGGCAGGCCTAGAGAAAAGCCCAGAGCCTGAGAGGAGAAGGAGAAGTGGGCCTGGAGAAGAGGCCAAGGGAAGGAGGAGAAGACAGAACAGGAAAGAAGGAGAAGAGAGAGAAACAGAAGGGCTCAGGAACAAGGAGGTGGAAGGGACCCTAAGAACCCACGAGAATCCAGGGTGAAGGGTCAGGCAGATTAAGGGTGCCGGATCCCAAGTTGGTGGAGGAGAAACTACCCTCAGCCAAAGACCGGACGTCGTGATCATTTATTGGTGCGACACCTCATCAAACCTGCTAGGAAGGCACCATATAGGACAGCGGAGGACGGGGCCCACGTTTAACCGCACAAGTCCACGGCAGCTGGACAAAAGTGGGTCACTGGTGAGGCAGGCCAGAGAAAGGACAAAAAGGGGTCTTGAGCCATACTCCTGAACTGCCTGGGAGTTGACCGAGCCCCTCACCTGGTGAACGCCGCACGGCTCGGGCAGTCATTCCCTGCAGAAGTGACTTGGATATTAACCGTGAGTAAAGACCCTGGACTGCAGTACGTTGTCTGTGTGCTTTTTCGCCCCTCCGGCACTACCGGTACTGGGACTCTCACCACCATCACTCCCACCATCCACTACACTGCCCTGAGGCCACACTCTTCCCATGGGGAGTCACACCATCCCAGCTGCACACATCATCGGCCCCAGCGGTCTGCCCTGCAGCGGCGGTTCCTAATAACCGCAATCCACGGGTGGCGTAGTCGGACATAATCTAAAACATCTAAAAGACTGCCACCGGTCTGACCACCCTGAGCCACGGGATCGGGTCGCCACTACTACCCCCATCGTCTCCCTATTGCCCGGTTCCGAGTGCCCCACGGCCCAGGGGGCGAGTCACATCCACAATAGCACAAAAGTCATTTCACATCTGATACGCGCTTCTTCCTGGTCTTGAGTGTTGCTATTAGTCCTCAGGATTTGATTAAACTGGTAAAACCGTGTCAGGATCATGGGCACCTAAAGCTCAGTGATGCACATGGAAAGCAAAAATCTATCCCATCTGATCCAAGCTCCAATACTTTAACATAAATTGCTGAAAAAGTGTAAGAACACATTGTGCATCATTACTCACTGCATAAGGGGCTGCATGTCTACAGACCATTTTCAGTATTCATGGCAACTCCTGATCACCACTGATAGAGCATACAATTTGCATGTCAGTATCAAAACTGGACCATGAAGTGAATTGAACCAGGTGGCATGGTCCGTTATGTCCTATTTTTCTTTTACATTATGCATAGCTCCCAGCAGTCCTGGATTCGGTGAGCAAGACTGTTCTGATTTGAGGGGTCAGTCCCGGCAGGTCAGGGCTTTGTCCAGATTCTTCATCATCTTCTTCTTCTTCTTCCACAGACAGATTAAACTGGTACATAGAGATACATTGTATATAGCAGTGCATTTTTTCAGATTTTTTTGGTTCCAATAAAACTGCTAAAAACTAATGAAAATCAATTACTTCTTGACATCTGGTCTCCCCGGGGATCGCACCCAGAACCTATATCATTGCAGGCAGCAGCTAAAGCTATAAGCCACAGGCTGCATTGATGAATAGTAGAAAAATTGGTATACTTGATTTGTATACTTGAAGTGTGTTTCTATGTCCTTGTATTCTAGAGGTAAAATAAAGATTTTTTTTGTCATATAAAATTAGTAAAAAAGAATGAAAAAGAATTACAGTAATGTCATTATTGATGTGCTTTTTTAAAAAAATAATAAAGATCACAAATCAGCAAATAAAAGACATGTTTGGTGTCTGAGTAATTGTAATGACCCACATAACATAGCGATCAGATTATTTATGGTGATAGGTAAATGGCGCAAAAAAAATGGTGAGATTAATTTTTTTCTCTATTAATTAAACCCATACAATTTTTTATAAACATGTAACGCTAAGGCCATGTTCACAATTAGCGTAAAAGCTCTGTTTTTTGTACATTTTTTTCTGCACGTTTTCTGCAGGTGTCCAGACCACACGATACGATAATAATCTTCTCTGATTATTGCATTTTTCTAAGTGTTTTTATGCATTTTCTCCCTTATTTAATGTTTTTTGGTGCAGATTTCAAGCAGCGTTTTCAACACTTTTTTAATAGTAAAGAAAAGCTTTCATTCTGCACTCAAAAACTAAACATTGTTGTTTTTTCACATGCGTTTTTTTCAAGCTCCTATAGAGAAGAAAAGCCTATAGAGAAAAACATTACCCCTTAGAAATGTTACCCCTTAGACCTCAGTCCAGAGCCTCTTACCTAGCCAAATCAGTTCTCATACTTTGCACTGATGAGGGCCAAAATCACCGTGTCTGCAAATTGAGATTCTGATTTGGCTTTTATCCTAAGTCAAATTGCACGACTCATTAACCGGTTCCCGACCGCCCACTGTAGATAAACGTCGGCGCTTGCTGGGCTCTGTGCAGCGCCGACGTTTAAAAACGGTGGGTGGTCTCGCAGCGCTCAGGACCCCCAGGGTCCTGCAAGCGCTGCGATTCCGGTGCAGAGCATTAGCTCTGACAGGGGACATCATCGGGACCTGATTGGATCAGGTCCCAATGATGTTAACCCTTTGCTATGTTCTATATGCCGCGATCTATAGTGATCGCGGCATATAGAAGATAGAGGAGAGGGGGTCGTCTTACTTACCTCTCCGACGACCCCTGATACCTTCCAGGACCTGACGTTGCTATGGCAGCTGGAGGTCACATGACCGCCTCCAGATCTGCCATATATGGTGTCCTGCCAGGGTCAGCCTGCAGCTGAAGCCTGGCAGGAAACACTGACTGTGAAACAGTCAGCGAAGATCTCATGTAATGTAATACATGTCTATTACATTACATGAGATCAGAGATCAGAAAAATAAAAATTAATGTCCCATACAGGGACTAAGTAAAAATTTAAAAAAAAAGGTAAAAAAAATGTTTTTAAACTGTTAAAAAAAAAAATCACAAAATAAATAAAAATAAATAAATAAAATATTAAACAAATAAATCCGTATATTTATGCAAAACCAAAAAAAGTACACATATTTGGTATCGCCGCGTCCGAAACAACCTGATCTATAAAACTATCACACTAATTAACTCCTTCTGTGCACACCGTAATAAAAATAAATAAAAAACGGAGCAAAAAAATATGCTTTTTCATCATATTGCCAAACAAAAAGTGGAAAAAAATGCGATCAAAAAGCAAAATGGAAATAAAAATGGTACCGCTGAAAACGTCATCTTGTTCCGCGAAAAAAAAGCCACCATACAGCTCCATCAGCTGAAAAATAAAAAAGTTATAGCGCTCAGAATAAAGCAATGCAAAAAAAATATTTTTTCTATAAAATTGTTTTATTGTGTAAAAGCGCCAAAACATAAAAAAATATACAGTAAGTGTAGTATCACTGTAAACGTACTGACCCGAAGAATAACGCTGCCTGATCACTTTTACCACACGCAGAACGGCATAAAAAAAAAACTCAAAAAACAATTCCTGAATTGTTGGTTTTTGTTAATTTTACCTCCCAAAAAACGGAATAAAAAGCGATCAAAAAATGTCACGTACCCAAAAATGGTACCAATAAAAATGTCAACTCGTCCCGCAAAAAACAAGCCATCACATGACTCTGTCGGCCGAAATATGGAAAAATTATAGCTCTCAAAATATGGTGATGCAAAAACTAGATTTTGCAAAAAAAAGCGTCTCTTAGTGTGTGACAGCTGTCAGTCAGAAAAACCCGAGATAATTCTGGTATCTCTGTAATCGCACCGACCCGAAGAAGAAAGTAATCTAATCAGTTATATCACACGAGGAACAGCGTAAAAAATAAATAAAACCAATTCTTCACCTGCTACTGATTTGTTTATTATGTCTCCCAAAGATCGCAGTAAGGCTCTGCTCACATTTATCCTGCACTCTGCGCTGAGCACTTACGCCAGAGTTTCCATGTAAATCTCTGAAATATGTGATTCAGCCGGAACCCATGACGGAAGATTCCCTGTAATGAGGCAGATATAGGCCACTGTGGATGCCGTCTGGCCTGTGATCCCACGGTGTCATTTGTTTTAGGCGTGCATAAAAGTGCGGTTGGCCAAAGTTTTGTGCACTTCTGAAAAAAGGACACCGCTAAACAGAGGCCAGACGGAGTCCAGAGTAACTCTGCTGCCTCATTACAGTGAATGGATCCCGCAGGGGTTTCATCTGAATTACATTACTTGGAAATTTAGATGGAAACCCCGATGTAAGTGTTCAGCCTAGAGCGCCGGATAAATGTTACGTAAAATGTTCCCAATAAAAGCTTCAACTCAGTCCTCAAAAAAAGCTAGTCCCCACTCAGGTCCGTCATCTGTTAAAAATATAAGGGACTTCCAAGTTACTGGTAGCAGAAAGGCTCTGGAAAAGCGAAATGGCCCTTGCCCCCCAAAAGAAATTCAGAAAATTTTGTGCTCCCAAATCCAAATGCCTAGTCTACAATAATTTGCTCTCCAATTGTCAAATAGCGCTCTGTCCCCCCCAGATCTCGCCGTATGGCTGAGCGGTACGATACAGCCACATATGGAATATTGACACTTTTAGAAGAAATTGTGTGACACATTTCGGCACCATTTTTAGCCATTGCCCTGTGTGAAAATGTAAAATCTGAGGGTAAAACATTTTTTTGTGGTAAAAATATAATTATTCTTTTTTCACTGCCCAATGGTATAAATTTAAAAATTAAAAAATACTCACTACTTCCCTAGATGAATTCCTTGAGAGGTGTAGTTTACAAAATGGGGTCACTTGTGGGGGTTTCTGCTGTTTCAGCATGTCAGCGACTCTTCAAATGTGACATGGTGTCTGCAACCTATCCCAGCTAACATAGCGCTCCTTTCTCTTCCGAACCCTGCCGTACACCAAAGCAGTGGTTTTCCCCCACATATGGGGAATCGGCGTACTCAGGAGAAATTGCACAACAAATTTCATTGTGCAATTTATCCTATTACCCTTATGATAATGCAAAATTAAGGGATGAAAAACGTTTTTGTCGGAAAAATGTGAAAATTTTATTTTTACAGCTCATTATTATAACCTTCTGTGAAGCACCTTGGGGATCAAGGTGCTCACCACACATCTAGATAAGTTCCCTAAGGGGTCTAGTTTCCAAAATGGTGTCACTTGTGGGGGGTTTCCACTGTTTAGGCACATCAGGGGCTCCCCAAATGCAACATGGCGTCCGCTAATTATTCAAACAAATTTTACATTCAAAAAGTCAAATGGCGCTCCTTCCCTTTCAAACCCTGCCATGAGCCCAAACAGTGGTTTGTCTCCACATATGGGGTATCAGCGTGTTCAGGAGAAATTGCACAACAAATTTCATGGCGCAATTTATCCTATTACCCTTATCATAATGCAAAATTAAGGGATGAAAAACGTTTTTGTGGGAAAAATGTGAAAATTTTATTTTTACAGCTCATTATTATAAACTTCTGTGAAGCACCTTGGGGTTCAAGGTGCTCACCACACATCTAGATAAGTTCCCTAAGGGGTCTAGTTTCCAAAATGGTGGCACTTGTGGGGGGTTTCCACTGTTTAGGCACATCAGGGGCTCTCCAAATGCAACATGGCGTCCGCTAATTATTCAAACAAATTTTACATTCAAAAAGTCAAATGGCGCTTCTTCCCTTTCAAACTCTGCCGTGCGCCCAAACAGTGGTTTGCCTCCACATATGGGGTATTGGCGTGTTCAGGAGAAATTGCACAACAAATTTCATGGTGCAATTTATCCTATTACCCTTATGATAATGCAAAATTAAGGGATGAAAAACGTTTTTGTGGGAAAAATGTGAAAATTTTATTTTTACAGCTCGATATTATAAACTTCTGTGAAGCACCTTGGGGTTCAAGGTGCTCACCACACATCTAGATAAGTTCCCTAAAGGGTCTAGTTTCCAAAATGGTGGCACTTGTGGGGGGTTTCCACTGTTTAGGAACATCAGGGGCTCTCCAAACGCAACATGGCATCTGCTAATTATTCAGACAAATTTTACATTCAAAAAGTCTAATGGTGCTCCTTCCCTTCCGAACCCTGCAGTGCGCCCAAACAGTGGTTTTCCCTCACATAAGGGGTATCAGCGCGCTCAAGAGAAATTGCACAAAAAATTTTGGGGTCCATTTTTTCCTGTTACCCCTGTGAAAATAAAAAAATTGGGTCTAAAATAACATTTTTGTGAAAAAAGTTAAATGTTAATTTTTTTCTTCCACATTCCAAAAATTTCTGTGAAGCACCTGAAGGGTTAATAAAGTTCTTGAATGTGCTTTTGAGCACCTTGAGGGATGCAGTTTTTATAATGGTGTCACTTTTGGGTATTTTCTGTCACAAAGACCCCTCAAAGTGACTTCAAATATGATGTGGTCCCTAAAAAAATGTTTTTGAAAATTTTGTTGGAAAAATGAGAAATCGCTGGTCAACTTTTATAGCTCCCTAACAAAAAAAAATTTTGGTTCCAAAATTGTGCTGATGTAAAGTATACATGTGGGAAATGTTATTTATTAACTATTTTGGGTGACATATCTCTCTGATTTAAGGGCATGAAATTTCAAAGTTTGAAAATTGCAAAATTTTCAAAACTTTCTCCAAATTTCCAATTTTTTCACAAATAAACGCAAGTGATATCAAAGAAATTTTACTACTATCATGAAGTACAGTATGTCACAAAAAAACAGTCTCAGAATCAGGGGAATCCGTTGAAGCGTTCCAGAGTAATTACTTCATAAAGTGACAGTGGTCAGAATTGAAAAAATTGGCCCTGTCACGAAGGCAAAAACAGGCTCTGGTGCGAAGTGGTTAAAGAGTAAATAGTGACTTGTAGAATTGCTCCTTCCAATAGCTAGCGCTATAGAGTACAAGTCCTGTTTCTCTCTGAAGAGGGAATTTGGAAATTCAATTTCCCAGAGGAGCATGTGTGTCACCCCAGGCCTGGATGCCACAAATAATAAAGGCTGTGTCTGAGAGCAGGAGGGAGGTTCCCTGGTTAGGGACAATTAGCATACAGCACCTCCTGTCCCAGGCCAGTAGGGGGAGCTGGCTGCCCCTATAAAAGCTGGAACTGGGGGCAGGGTTAGGGAGAACTGGACGACCTAGCTCAGGAGTGAGACTAGTCCCAGAGAAGGAGGGACAGTTCAGCTGTAGCTGAGGAGGTCAGGTCGTGAGGCAGTGGAGGAACTGCTAGCCAGGGATGTACGGCGCCGAGAGCCTGTCCTGGCAAAGAGGGAGAATAATCTACCGGACATTGGGGTCCGAGGCTGTAAAGACTCTAAGTCCAGCAGCAGAGAACCAATCCGCGAGGGATTTCATGTCCCTTGGCCTAAGAAGCCCGGAGGCTCCGCCACAACAGAAGGGACCAGCAAAGCCAAGAGAGGCCAGAGGTAAAAAGAGCCCAAGTTGCAAGCCATACGGGTGAGAATACACGGCACGCTCAGGGACGTGGGCTACTTTACCACTAAAGGGGGAAATAGTCAGAAAGAGCTTAGAGAGCACGGTAGGCCTACACCCTCACCCTGACCAGAGGGGCTTCCCGAGTGTTCTCAGACATCCAGGTCCCCTTCTAGCCGGTACTGTTGTTGGGTCATTACCATCTGTTATAATAAAGACCCTGAACTGCTTAAGCGGACTCTGCATTCTGATCGTTGCGGACGGAACTATCACCCCCAACATCCACCTATACTACCCTGGGGCTACACTCCTCCCGTGGGGAGTTATTCTACCTCTGTGCTGCACACCAACACCAGCCCCAGTGGCCTGCCCTGCAGCGGCGGTTATCCCTGACCGCAATCCACGGGTGGCGTAGTCGGACATTTAAAACACTGAAGCCCGGTTCCGGGTACCCCACGGCCCAGGGGGCGAGTCACATGCATGGCGATTAAACCTCATTACCTTGGCATGTCAGAGCTGGTATGTCACTCTCCACAAGGAGAAATATTACCTCTTAGACCTCAGTCCAGATCCTCTCATCTAGCCAAATCAGTTCTCATAGTTTGCACTGACGAGGGCTAATAGCCCAAAACACCGTCTCTGCAAATTGACATTCTGATTTGGCAGTTATTCTAAGTCATATTGCAAGACTCTTTCAAGGGTCAATTGTGACTTGTAGGATTGCTGCTTCCAATAGGTGGCACTATGGAGTCCAAGTCCCATCTCTAAAAAGGCAATTTGCATATATAGAAAAAAAGCACCAAAACTGCATAGTTCAGCAACATCTTTAGATGCATGGAGGGCAGAGATTTAATGAAATCACATCTACTTTTGCATGGACATTTAGGCCGTGTTCACATTTAGCGTAAATGCTGCTTATTTTCTGCTGCTTTTTCTGCTGTGTTTAACTGTCCAAGCAAAGTGGATGTGATTTCATGAAAACTCCGTCAACTGTGACTCTAAAGACGCTGTTGAACTGTGTGGTTCCTGTGCTTTTTTTCCCTAGAGGCTTCTATGTGGAGCCTAAAAAAACGCATGTAAAAAACTGCAGGTCATTTTTTAAGTGCAGAATCAAAGCTTTTCTGTAGTACAAAAATGCAGCTTCATATCTGCACCCAAAAAAGCATCAAATAAGGGGAAAAATGAGTAAAAGTACAAACAAAAATGCAACCAGAGAAGATTGTTATTGTGTAGTTTGGTGTGGACACCTGCAAAAAAAACAAAAAACACAGTATTTATGCAACGTTTGAACACGGCCTTACAGACACCAAAAAGCCATATGTTATATATTGAAGATTGAGAAAGTTCATTGCTGCTACCACTACAAATGAACAAAAAATAAATCCATGGGACCCAATTAGAGATGAGAATGATGCACAGATGACATCGCGCCATCCCTGGCTTATCAAAAGCCGTGCAGGGGACGCCATAAAGTAAGAGATTTTTTGAACCTTCCGTCCAGATGCCAGGTAGCACTAACCTGAATGTGGGATCAGAGACCTGTGTATCGATCTACTCATTTCTCGTCTCATGCGTTCCGGATACAGCTGACAGTCTCGAATTTGGGTCTACGCCCTGTAGTCTGGGGTATCTGCTGAATGTCCCTCACTGCCACCATCCCCTTCTACATTTCCTTCTGCCAGAGTAGAAAGAAATTATAAATGGGTATCATTATCCCTCTTTCTTTCCTTCAGAAGTTGGGACGTGTGCATCATGTGGTCATTTACCTTGGGCAGAGACAGTACTGGGAAATACTATGGGATTAAGCTAAACCAGAAGCGACAGTTAGTATGATTCTCGGAGCAATCTTCTGATTGACTGTGTATTTATTTTTTATTTATATGTTTTTCTCCAAAGCAAGGAAATCTTAACATTGGCTCCTAAACCACAGTATATCAGATAAGGGTTCCAGCTGAATCGAACAAGTTAGTCTTTCATATTTCAACCTGTTGTCCAGTTTTTCTCTCATGCTTAAATCTGTCAGAAAGCCATAGTCTATAGTTCACCATGATGTTTGCTTGAAAGTATTTTGAACATATTGGCACAATATAATAAAATATCCTGTTCTTATAATAAATGTTCTTATTTCAAACCAACAAATAAACTGCTATCATTATTTTGTGGAGCTTATATATTGTTCAGTGGAAGGATAGATCATTTTTTTGAATTATATATTCAAGCAAAACTGTTAGATTTTTTTAAGTAGTAAAGATTAAAGTGATTTCTAGTTTCATCCAGATAAAGTGTAATGAAGCTATGCAATTTTCTAAAGTTGTGTTCAAACTTGTGACTTCAATGACTTATTCAGAGGTTAATAGGGCTCTGTAATGGTGATTAGTCACTGAAAGTGGACCTATCAACTCAGAATTTACCACAAAAAATATTAAATACCTCACTGACTGAAGTGGAACAAATGATAAAATATAACTTTTAATGATATATGAAACTAACAATAAACTCAATCCACCGTGCTTGGGGGCAGTCCACCAGAGTGTGCCTGCACAAGCAGGACACACCATGGATATTAATAGACCTAAGAAGGACAACTAAATGTTCAGCATCCACTCATAATGTATAGAGGTGCTAAACTTACTATCACATTCTATTCCAAATCCCCAGCTGAAAAGAGAGGGCATAGATAAAGGGGGAACACAAACCAAAAGGGAGATAAAACACCCCCTTAGTAAAGTGCAATCAATTATATATTGCACAGTAGCCCAAATGCCTAATATAGAACCTTATCGCAGAGCTCTCTAAACATCAATATAGCCCTCATTCATCCAGAGCACCTTGAAATATACTACAGGTAACTCCCTCAAATATTAAAGCCTATAACACAGGTTACTGCCTGAAAACTGAATTCCAGCTCCTTTCTTTCACTGCCTCATTGGTAGCCAGTGAATACTAGTGTTGCTCACACTGCTTTATTCTTAGCAGGGGAGCACATTTATATCACAAAGAGGTGTGATATGAATGTGCTCCCCTGCTAAGAATGAAGCAGTATGAGCACTATGTCTCCCATACTGTTTGCCTATGCAGTGAAGCAACGGCTGCCAAAAATTTGGAGGAGCTCCAAAGCCCCTTGCAAGAGACGTAGAGGTCGGAGGGCCTCCTGAAAACAATGTTCCCATTATTAGGAAGTGGGTCTCCCATACTGTTTGCCTATGCAGTGAAGCAATGGCTGCCAAAAATTTTGAGTAACTCCAATGTCCCTTGCAAGAGACGTAGATATGTTGATATGGTACATATGGTGGTGATCTGGTGGTGGAGGATGAGGATGCAGAGAAGGAGGAGGACAAGAGCAAATAGACAAAATAAGGAAGCGTATACCCATGTCAGGGTGTGAAGACAGAGGAGCATGGGAATAGAGTTAGACCTCCAAAAAAAAGACACTGGATTTGAGTTTATGTTACGCTGCTATCATTCGGTGGTGTTGAGAAGTCTGGCCCAATCCAGTCCTTGTTCATTTTTATAGGAGTCAGCCTTTCAGCATTTTCAGTTGACAGGCGGATGCGCCTATCGGTTATAATTCCACCGGCGGCACTAAAAACCCACTCTGACAAAACGCTAGCGGCAGGGCAGGCAAGGACCTCCAAGGCATAGAGAGCCAGTTCTGTCCAGCTTGGATACCCAATAATTATAAGGCACAGAGGAATTACGGAAGACATTGGTAAGGTCGGCAAGGTACTCCCTCAGCATCTTCCGCAACTTTTCCCTCCTTGAAAGAGTACCCCGCGCATCAGGGCTTGTGCAATGGGAGGGTCTGAGAAAACTGTTCCAGAATTTTGACAGTGTTCCTCTGCCTCTGCTCAATTACATTTGTATCTCTGTCGCCTGTACTCCTTGGTTGTCCAATGAACTGTGACCTCTGCCGCCAGCGTTTTCAGATGGGAATATTTTAAATAATTCCGCAACAAGGGCCTTCTCGTGCTCCACCATTTTATGAGGCCTGTCCGCCTCAGGAATAAGAGACAGAAAGTTCTCCCTGTAGAATGGGTCTAGAAGTGTCACCAACCAATAATGACGCGAGGGTCACGGGAAAGGCAGCGTAACATAAACTCAGCCATGTGTGCCAGACTGCAAAGAGGCAAAACTTCCGTGTCCTCACCAAGAGGATGACTGACCATGCTCTCCTTCTCATCCTCCTCCGCTTCCTCCTCCTCCCTGTCCTCAGGCCATTCACACTGAACAGACAGTATGACAGTTGTGCAGGTAGTACCATCTATAGCGCAGGAAACTAGTTCCTGTTCTTCCTGCTCCTCCTCTTCCTCATCGTCACCCAATCCACGTTGGGATGAGATGAGGCTGGGCTGTGTGTAATCACCCTGTATGGTTCCTTGCTCTATCTCATCGTGCTCCATCTGCAATGCATCCTCTTTAATTATGAGCAGAGAGCGTTTCAGAAGACAGAGAAGTGGGATGGTGACGTAAGTTATGGCATCATCGCCGCTCACCATCTTGGTGGAGTCCTCAAAATTTTGGAGTATGGTGCATATGTCTGACATCCATGTCCACTCCTGAGGTTTTATGTGTGGAGTCTGAACTGAATACTGACGGCCTTGTTGATTTTGGTAGTCAACAACTGCCCTGTGCTACTTCTGCTCAAAAATCCTTCCCAACATCTGCAATGTAGAGTTCCAACGTGTGGGGACATCTCAGATCAGTCGGTGAGCTGCAAGCTGCAAATGCTGCTGAAACACAGCAAGGATGGCAGAAGCTGTAGCTGACTTTCTAAAATGGGCACACAGGCGGCGTACTTTGATAAGCAGACCTTACAGATCCGGGTAGGTTTTGAGAAACCCCTGAACCACGAGGTAAAGCACATGGGCCAGGCATGGTAAATGTGTGAGCTTGCCTCGCCTCAGAGCCGCCACCAGGTTCCGGCCATTGTCACACATGACCATGCCTGGCTGTAGGTTCAGCGGTGTCAGGAACAGATCTGCCTGCTCTTTCAGAGCAGTCCACAACTCTTCAGCGTTGTTCGGTTTGTCACCTAAGCATATTAGTTTCAGCACAGCCTGTTGCCGCTTGGCCGAGGCAGTGCTGCAGTGCTTCCAGCTTGCAACTGATGTGGTCATTTTGAAGATGGAGGCTGAAGAGGAGGAGGAGGTGCAGGAGCTGTAGAATGTGGGAGCAACCCTGATTGACCCAGGGCCCGCAATCCTCGGCGTCGGGAGGACGTGTTCCGTCCCAAGGTCTGACTGGATTCTGGCTTCCACTATATTAACCCAGTGTGCCATCAGCGAGATGTACCGTCCCTGCCTACAAGCACTTCTCCACGTGTCCGTGGTTAGGTGGACTTTCCCAGTAACTGCGTTAGGCACGGCTAATGTTGTGGGACACGTGCTCGTGTAATGCGGGGACGGCACACAAGGAAAAATAGTGGTGGCTGGGGACCGAGCACTGGGGGATGGCCACTGCCATAAGGTTGTGGAAAGCTTCTGTCTCCACGAGCCTAAAAGGCAACATTTCGAGCGCAAGCATTCTCGAAATTTATGAATTTAGTAGTGTGGCCTGTGGGGCGTTGGCTGCGTATTTGCGCTTGCATTCCAAGGACTGGAGTAGGGACAACTGAATGCTGCGCTGGGAGAAGGACGTGGACGTGCTTGCTGATGGTGCTAGTTGAGAGTGTGCAACGACAGGTGCAGGGCGGGAGGCATCTTCACATGTGCCATGGACAGGGGATTGGAGTGCACGCACAACAGCGGAACAAGCAATGGTGTCACCCGCAGACACTGTTGCTGGACCCTGGGGTTCGGTCCACTTAGTTGGGTGCTTTGCTGCCATGTGCCTGATCATGCTGGTGGTGGTCAGACTGCTAGTTTTGCTACCCTTGCTGATGCTGGCCTGGCTGGTGGTGCAAATGGCCTTCATGAGGTTATCTGCAGTGTCTTTAAAAAATAACCAGACTCAGGAAGACCTAACAGTTGTACTGGCAACTTCCGTCATGTTGGTGTTACAAGGAACGCTTTACTGTCTTGTGTCTGCGGCCACCACACTGCTTCTTCCTGCCTGTTGTTGTGCTACGCCTCCCTCCCCCTATGTGCTGCTGTCCTCCCTCTGCATGTCCCCTTCCAGGTTGGGTCAGTTACTATATCATACACCACCTCGTCTTCTACTTCCTCACCCTGGTCCTCCTCCTAACTTTATGAAAATTGTGTCTCATCATCATCATCATCCACTTCTTGCGACAGTAATTGCACTTTCCCACCATCGCCTTTGTGTGACCGTGGCTGCTCCAATATTTGGGCATCGCTACACGCGTTCTCCTCTTGACTCGCTTGAAGCTTACCGGCCGAGAGGCCCGAATCTACAAATGGAAAAGTAAACAGCTCTTCTGAGTGTCCAAGTGTGGGATCAGTTGTCTCCGGGCACTCGGCATGGTGGGAGGAAGGAGGATCAGGGTGAGGAATATGCAGTCCCGACTCACGGCTACTGAGACTTGACCGTGCGGAAGACAGGGTGGTGGTGGTGGTGGCAAAGTGACTGGAAACATTATCTGCTATCCAACCAACAACCTTTTGACTCTACTTTGTGTTCAATAGTAGTGTTCTGCGGGCCCCTAGTAATTGGGACAGGAAGGTCGATAAGATGTCGGTGTTTGTTGTGGCACAATTTCAGCTTGCCCACGGCCATGTCCTCAGCCTCTGCATGCACCATCACCATCACGTCCACTTCCCCATCCCTTGCCACGCACCCTTGCCCATTTTTAATGGAGGACAATATATTCCACGTTCATGAGAAATGGCTGATTTTGGAATGCAGTTATATGTGATGCGTCTGACAGAGAGCCACAGTTTTAAATAGCAGACCTGTAATTTGCTAATACTATTCTTCACAGACACCAAGTGTGAATAGCTTGAACGACACACTGCATCAGAATGAAAATGGCAGTAATGTCTGATTTTGGAACACTCTTATAGGTGTTATGTCTGACAGAGAACCACGGTTTTAAAAAGCAGGCCTGTTATTTGCTAATAATATCCTTACAGACACCTAGTGTGAATAGCTTCACTGACACACTGCAACAGAATGGAAAAGGAGGTAAATATTTTCCACGTTCAGTTTAAATTTCTGGATTTTTATCGCTGAAATGTGGAACAGATCTGGCTTTATTCTGCAGTGAGAACAAGCAAATGGAGCAGAAAAATGGTGTACTCTGGATTGCTTTTTAAGCAAATTACCAGGATTAAGATAAAAAAAAAAATTCCCTGGCTCCTGATATCTGGGGCTATGTCTACAAATATCTGTAAGAACAGCAGAAGGAACGTTCAATGGACCCTCTTGCACTATATGCACTGCAGTCTGCCACATACACTGCCTGCCTATCTAATTCCTGCTATCACCACTGAATATATGCAGCTGAATTAGTCCTCAGAAGAACTGTTATTTCAGTTGGATATATCTATATGTTGTGGAATACCTATACTAACTATGAAGCAGCAAATCTCTCCCTGACGCAGCAGCTCTTCCTACTCTGCCTAGTTCCGGAGTAGACTGTGACGAGCATGGCAGCACCTGGTCTTATATACACCTGATGATGCTGTGTGGCCAGCCAATCACTGTAATGCCCACAACCAACATGGCTACGGCATTACAGTGCATGGCAGGCAATCCCTGCATGTTCATTGGCTCTCTAAACAGCACCAAACATGCCGGGAGGGGACCCGAGTTCCCGCCTGAGCAACCCGGAAATACTCAGCGAGCTCTGAGCTCGTCGAGCACAGTGATGCTCGAGCGAGTACCAATCAGTGGCGAGCACGTTCGCTCATCACTATTGATGGCCTATCACACTGTATGGTGTGTTAATTCTACAGACTTTGGCCAGACTCTATGAAAACAGGAAGCAAACCAACAGGACAGACAATGCTACTATTATTCTATCAAGTGGTGATGTCTGAAAATGAAGCCTATTCGGTTGCTGTTCACTGTGATTAGTTTTGTGTCTCCATCTGAACATGAGTGTCAAGCTTGTTGAAACAGAAGTTAAGTTATAAAAGTGTATAACTTTTCTTAATACATTGATTAAATGATTTCCATAATGCCAGAAACCTACTTTTAGCTTTCAAAATGTGTCTGTCTAAAACTGATCTTAGGCTTAGATTATGTCATCCATAAACCATTGAGATCAACACTTCCCATCTTTAGCTGCTAATGTGAAACTTGTTGTAAGGCACCTATTAGTATATATCCCTAAATGTAATAATTGTTGTTGTAAAATATTCTTGTTTTTTGTTTGCAATAAGGCAAAAAGAACATTATTTGAATTAGAACTTCTGAGAATTTGCCTTGTTTGTGGTAGGGAATTAAAATTCCCATTTACGTAAAATAAAACTGTAATTTATAACTCCTCTAAAGTATTTCCTTTAAAGTCAGTACATTTTTACTGTAAGCTTGTATTAGTTGACCTCTAAAACAAAAGTGTTTATTTTTAAAGAAACTCTATCCTGGTCTCCTAAAGTACATCGACATGATATTGTTTAAAGACCAAATATATACAATACAATAACACATGTCAAGGCTCTGATCCCATTTAAAAATTTAGTTTCATTTAGAAAAATTACATTGGTTTATAGTGTAGTCACAAATGAAAATTGCTTGTAGGATTGCCCACATTTTATTAATTACACCAAACTGTTTATTATCAGTGCACTGTATAATTAACCTAAATATCCCAAAGTGTGTCACTCTTCCTCCAGGAGGAATAACAAGTGTCTGTTATGGGTTCAGCTCAATTGAGGTCAACTTTACTAACACTGAAGACTGCCAAAAACATTAGTATTAGCTGCACTGGTTTAACGTTAATTGCATTTTTTTTTTACTTTAGACGACGCTCAGATGTATATTTTTTGCTTTTGCTTTAATTAAGTCAACTGAGATTTAAACACATTTGGAGCACAAAGTCACTTGAAAGACAGCAGATTTAACATCTCGCATTATCAAGATGTTTATTTGGACAGTGTCAAGGCTGAGATTAATTAGGCAGATGGTTTAAACACCAGAAAAAAGTTTTGATTGGAAGTGGCAGAGCAAGAATAAATGTGTAAACAGAGTCAGCTCAGAAATACACAGTGGGGTCATGTATCAATAGTGTCATTTTCACGTGACTTTGGCAGAAAAAAATACAGTTTTTAAATTTTGTATGAAACTATATATAAATATATGTGTCTTACCTTGAATAAGAAGAACTATATCAGGGGCAGAATGAACATTAAGGCATTAGGACCGCTCCCACAAGCCCATGTGCAGAAGTAGCCCACAGCCATTTGGTCAGTTAGAGGCCATCCTAAAAGTGTAAGAATGAAAAAATAAAATACAAGACATGTACATGTTGAATCCATTTTATTAAATCAAAGTCTATTGCAGCTATCCTGTAGGAGTTAGCACTATGTGTCACTGCAGTAACTCGCATGCCTCCTCAGCACCACCCTACTCACCGTGGTCACCACGTGGCTTCCCCTCGTGTCAGGCCGGCTCACTGAGTTTTGCCTTTTGCAGTATTCCTCAGCACTGCTGCATCTGAATGTGTTTCCATTTGGCTTTAGGGGCTGTGGCTCATCTCTGCATGAATTTAACCCTGCTGTGTCCAGCAGAGATTAGGTTCCCCGGCCTATCTCATGCCAACAGGCTCTTTATTAGGCATCTCCTCCCACCACTCCTTGAGTGAATGTTGGTTCCTGATCAGTTCATCTGCTAGAGTCCTGTTTTGTGTTTGTTACTATTGATTTGCCCATTACTGACAGGGCTTGTATACCCGTCCTGTCTGACCTCTCCGCTCCTGACCTTGGCTACGTATCCTGAACCTGTGCTGCATGCCCCGACCTCGGGCTGTCTGACTACTCCTCTGTCTGGCCCTCCTGTACCCCGTACCTGCATCTCTGACTCTCCGATCAGCTGCTGCTGCCCTGGAGAGGTACCTAGTGTCTACCGGCAGCCCAGCCTATCCTCACTATCTGAGACCCTATTGAAGACCCGGTAGACACCTAGTCATGCCCCTCCAGGGTAATCCTGTCCTGTGGAGCAGTGGGTCCAGAACCAATCAGTGTTACATTCACCCAACAGCGTTACAATACGTTTTAACCCCTTAGCAAAAGATGTACATGCACATGATTGCGAGGGTGATCAAGTGTGGAAAGAGCTCAGGAGAAGATCTTTCTCCACATGCAGCAGATACTAGAAAAATTAAATAGCTGGCATCTGTCTCTGAGATGAGCTCCAGTCGCCAAAGCTAAGCATTTCCACGGATGTTAACCAATCTCTGACACTGGTATTTAAATGGAATATGCATGTCTGTGTGCTCTTACTGGCTTCCATCTTCGCTCTGTGACACAATTACAGGGTGCCAATGGGTTGAATGAGCTTCAAAGAAGACAATGATTTATTCTATGTACTGCAATACTGTTGTATTGCAGTTTATAGCATAAGTGATCTGATGATCGCAGGTTTAAGTCCCCTAAGGAGACAAGCAGTTAAACAAATAAAAAAGCACACACGTGATATTTCTACGTTCCACGTTCATAAAAGTCTGAAAGCAATACGCTTGATCGGTAAACGTCGCAACAAGAAAAAAAAATTAAAAAAAACAGAAATGTGTTTTTTATTGGTCACTACTCATCTCTAAAGAGTGCAATAAAACAGATAAAAACATTATATATATATAAAAATGGTATCAATAAAACTGATAGCTTATCATGCAAAACACAAGCCATGACTTAGCTCAATCAATGGAAAAACAAAAATGTTATTGGTCTTAGAAAATGGCGACATAAACCCCCAAATTTTCTTCTACTAATTTCAGAATTTTTTCCTCCACTTAAATGAAAATAAATCTATACAAGCTTGGTATTGATGTCATTCTGACCTGTAAAATTATGATTCAGAGTAACACAGAATGTTCGCCTTAAAAACACAAAAAAACATGGATGAATTGCATTTTTTCCCAATTTCAGCACACGTGGAATTGTTGTCCCATTTTCAGTACATTCAGTGGTACAATGAATTGCGTCTTTCACAACTACAACTCAATCCACAAAAACACAATCCCTCATACAGCTATGTGGAAGGAAAATCAAAAAGTTATGACTTTTGGCAGAAAGGGAGGAAAAAAAAAGCGCAAAAACAAAGGGGAGTGAAGGGGTTAATTCCTGAGGACTACGATCACTTTCAGTCTCTAGCTTTACTAAATGTCCTACACATATTTCTATTGTTAAATAGGATGTACCAATGTAACTACCTACTGATGCCTGTTTACGGAATCTGTGAGTAATCAGCAAAACATTTTTCTTGTTTAGTAAATGTATATTATACCATACACCCTTTTCATATTCTTTTTTAAATTGGAGCGTAGAACAAAGTGATTTTTGGAATTACATGTACTGGTCTTGCATGTAAATATTACTAATTTTCTTGTCAAAACATTGGTCAACTTGAAGAAACCCGACAAACCACATTATAAATTAATGTGGTCCGTCAGGCGCCAGTGATATCCGATGGGTGATGGATTTAGCACTACATTGTGATTTCTGTGCTAAACAAATTTACCAGAGATTCACAGAAAGTTATCATTTCTTGCTATATTGCAGATATATAGTAGAAGATATGCAGCCTTGTCACAGTCATTGTGTCTGGATCTAAAAAACTGGGTCTGAATCTTAAAAAGTAACTTTTTATGGAGTAAGTGATTATCCAAGAGATCTGGCACCAAAATCCCTCTAGCCCAATGGGAATTATATAATCTTTTGAGTCCGGAATGTCAGGTTATGAAAGGTTATATAGCAGACAGAGTGCAAAAAGGGTTAACGAAATCTTCCACATCTCCAGCTGAGACAAGTTTCTTTTTTGTTGGTAAGGCTATGTGCCCACGTAGCGTTTTTCAAGCGGATATGCTGCGGAATTTAAGCAGCGTAAACACTTGTGAAACGCTGTTATCCACCCCCCATGGTCCCCAATGTGATTACGCAAGTTCAATGCCCATGCTGCGGATTTTTCCGCAGCATTTTTGCTGCGGGGAAAAATCCGCAGCATGTTCATTAATTTTAATTGCCTTTGCAGTGCAATAAAAAACGCAAGGCAATTCCGCATGTGGAAATTGCGCGATAAACGCACGATAAACGCGTGCGGAATTCTGCATGCATTTATCCGGGAGAGGACATGCAGAAATGAAGCAGAAAATTTCTGCTTCATTTCCGCAGCGTGGGCACATAGCCTAAAAAAGATGGTGGTCTAAGACCCTGTATTGACGGTCTGCAACATAAAAAATCTGTACTCTCTGACACTTTTCCCAATTGTTTATATCCAGCTGTTTGAAGCCTGGCCATCAGCAACAATGCCTGACACCTAAGGACTGGCCATCAGTAACAATGCCTGATGCCTAGGGACTGGCCATCAATAACAATGCCTGATGCCTAAGGACAGGCCATCAGTAACAATGCCTGATACCTAAGGACTGGCCATCAGTAACAATGCCATAAAATTCTGGAGGCTTCCAGATACAAAGCGTCTCCCAGTAATCTCAGTTCACAGGTCCATACAGAAAGTTCCCTGCAGTTCTGTCATACACACAATGCTCCCCACAGTAAAAAAAGAGATACAGATATTATAATACTACCCCCAAAAAAATGCCATAGTAAAGAGTACTAAAAAATTATCCAACCAAAGTGCCTCCTAGTAATTAGTGATACATTTCTGCATCCACAAAAATAATAAAATACAAATATATAAAAATTTCTATATTTTCTTAGTAATGCTTCTATAAAATACACTGTGTTCCAAATTATTATGCCAATAATATTTTCTCAGATTTTCCCAAATTACCTATATGAATTGCAGTCATTGTAATTTTCCAGTCAAATAACTATTAGAGTACAATTGAAAGGTTTTTGTACAAACTGCCTATGATAACAGTATATTTTTAAAAAAATAAAAAACTCAAACTGCACTCAAAATGCATGTTCCAAATTATTATGCACAGCAGAGTATTCAACCTTTTCATTTTAATAAAGAACAAAAAAATGGTAATTTTTGAAATTATAAGCATTAGCAGGTTATTACAAACTGAAATCAAACAGTTTTCAACTCAAAACTTTATTCTAGGTGATGTTACATTTGCACATAGGACCCCTTGTTCGAAAGGAGCTTCTGAACTCTCTCGTCCATTGAATTTGTCAGGTTTTGGATGGTTTCTGCTTCCAATTGTTTTGCATGAAGACAGAATACCCTCCCAGAGCTGTTGCTTAGATGTGAACTGCCTCCCGCCATCATAGACACTCCTTTTGATGATGCTCCAGAGGTTCTCAATGGGGTTGAGGTCAGGGGAGCATGGGTGCCACACCATAAGTTTGTCCCCTTTTATGTCCATAGCAGCCAGAGATGCAGATGTGTTATGTGCAGCATGAGACGGCACAGACGGCAGCGCTAAAGGCATGTGGGAGCGGAAAATGGAAAGGAATAAATCTATATAGAGGCAAGTCTGGCAGCTACAGCAATATAGAAATCTGGATGTTTAAATGGAATTAAACTATGCCAACCTGATTACGCCCCCATGAAGTATCAAAACAGATGAGACACAAGTCAAATGCTAAAGTAATAGTACCATAAAGTAAATAACTAAAGAGGGGAAGCAGACATGCAGACCAATAGAAAGAAGATATGAGGATATACCCACAGACATGTATAACAGCACAAAAAAAAAAAAAGGCGCTGGAGGTATGTGAGAACAGGGGATGGAAAAGGATAGATCTACAAACAGGCAGGTCCAACAGTGCAAAGTACTGTATAAAAATTAAGACAGCAGTGCTGGAGGTATGCAAGAACAAGAGATGGAAAAGGATATATCTATGAACAGGTAAATCCAACAGTGCAGAGTGCTGTATACGAAAACAGACAGCAGCCTCCTGGCTGTTATTCTGTTCATGTTCTCTCTGTTTTTCAGTTTGCTCTGCTCTCAGTTCCTTGTTTGCTCTGCTCCTTCCTCTCTGCTTCTTACTTCTGTTTGCTCTTTTCTCTGTTACTTGTTTGCTCTGCTACTTCCTGTCCTTTTCTTTACCTGCTCCCTGCACTGGTAAACAACAAGATGTAGTGATAAGGGAAGGTCCTCAACCCTGTTCACTGCTAAAACTAATGTGCGCATAGGGGAGAGGCCCACCAGGGGATCCACCGATTTACACAACAGAACAAAGAAGTTGAAAGTTATATATTTTTGCATTTCATTAAAAAAAAAAAGTAATTTAGGATTTGATGACAGTAGCACATTTCAAAAAAGTTGGGACAGGACCATCTCTACCATTATGTAGTATTTCTTCTTCTTTTTATAAAAGTCTGTAAATGTCTGTAAAGTGAGCACACCAATTGCTGAATTTTTGGGAGAAGAATATTGTCCCATTTTTCTCTGATGTAGGAGTCTAGTTTGGTCAACATTTCTGGGTCTTTTTTGTCAGATTTTTTCTTTCATAATGTACCAAATGTTTTTTTAAGAGAAAGTTCTGAACTGCAGACAGCCAGTTCATCACCTGTACTCTTCTTTTGTGAAGCTGTTGTGATGGATGCAGTATGTGGTTTAGCATTGTTTTGCTGAAATATGCAAAGTCATTCCTCAAATATACGTTGGATGGGAACATGTGTTTTTCTAAAACCTCTATAAAATTCTCAGCATTGATGGTGCCTTTCAAGATGTGTAAGCTACTCATTCCACAAGCACTATTGCAGCCCCATACCATCAGAGATGCAGATGAACTGTGCGCTGAATACAAGCTGGATGGTCCCTCTCCTCTTGAGTCCCCAGGAAATGGCATCTGTGGTTTCCAGAAAGAGTTTAATTTTTTTATTATTCTGACACAGAACAGTTTTCCATTTTGCCTCAGTCCATTTTAAATTAGGCCCAGAGAAGACGGCAGTGTTTGTGGATTATGGCTTTTCTTTACATGTTAAAGCTTTAACTTGCATTTGAAAATTGCACCGTGTACTCTATTTCTGGAAGTATTCCTGAGCCCATGCAGTGATTCACATGACCGACTCATACCTGTTTTAAATGCAGTGTCGCCTGAGGGCCCGTAGATCATGAGCATTGGCTTTGTCCCTTGTGGACATGGATGTCTCCAGAATGTATGCATCTCTTGATGATATTATTTACTGTAGCTGGCAAAGTATTTAAAGTCTTTGCAATTTTATATTGAAGAACATTTTTCTGAAATTGTTCCAATAAAATATGGCTATAAGAGATTTCCAAATCATTGCTTGTTTTCTTTAAATTTTACACAGTGTCCCAACTTTTTTAGGAATTGGGGTTGAAAGTCCAGATAACTATACAGGGGTTAAAGGGTAAAGACCAGGGTTCCTCTGGAATCTGCTAGAAAAAGTGACTAGTGCCTAGTCTGTAGGAGGCATCTTTTCGAGCTGATGGTGCAAAAACTGCTCTAATTTAATATCTAACAGGCTTTTTCTACAGAGAGCTTAATGAGACATTCAAATTGGTTTTCCAGGGAATAATTTTTTTTTCAAATAATAGAAATTGGTGAAACTAAAATTAAAACTTTAATTTTGATGATTAAAATTTTGTGTAGCTAAATGTTAAATAATTTACCTTGATTAAAAACTCAGTTAGATTTGACCACTTTATGCCGCTTGCTCAGGGAGTGGCACGAGAATAATGTGAGCAGGATTGACTTCCCACTTTTATTAAACCTGGTCACTGACCTGGAAAACTTGTGAGATAGAGAACTGGTAGAAAAATTAGCCATGCTACAAAAGATGCAAAATTTGCTCAGGGTTCTGGTCCGAAGGTGTGCAGCTTGAACAGTGCAGAGAATATAGCAAAATGCCTTTGATCACATGAATTTTCAATCAAGGTACATTACAGTATGTTAGTTCACATATTGCTACTGTTTGAAAAACAGTTTTATCCCATGGAAAACCTCTTTAACCTTTATCTATCTGTGTACTGTATATCAGCATTGGGGAGGTAAAGAGCTGTAGGAATTTAGGCATTGAAATAATTGTGCACTAACTTTTAATTTAGAATTAATGAACCTAAATGTACATAGTGATTTTACAGAAGTTCACTGATGGTAGGCTTTAAAAAAAAAGCCTTTGATTTTATTAAACATCTGTCTCGTCATAGAGAATTTTTTTGTGTGCAATCAAGAGCCAGTAAGCTGGAACATACATTAACCATTACAAATGGCTCCTTGTCCACTCCTTCACTTTTTAATTTGAAGCCCTTTAAATGCTATGACAGATGTCAGAACTAAAAGTCAAAGGGGCACATAACTCCACCAATGATTCAATGACATGCCGCTGTCACATGTTAAAGTGAATTTATTAAATTAAACCAGTAGTCAACAACCCTGAACAATAAAGAAGCAGTAAATCAAACAAAAAGCTGTGCTGATACCAAAAAACAGTATTCACCACATCCCTGCTCTAGATCCCCTCGGTCTATTTCTCCAGGAGTATACCCCCAATGGCTATAGAATCTTGAGTGGGCTGTTTAAATTGTTAAGAAAGTGCATGTTCACAGGGAGAAGAATTTAGAAAACTATTCCAAGGAGGCATCTAGAATAAGTATTCAGTAAAATGGTCTATTTGTTCATGTTAACCAAAAATACTTTTCATTTAAGCTATTCATTGCCCAATATTGGGTATTTGTTGCCTTGTGATTTATTAATTGTCTTAAATACTTCCTAAACGATTTGCCCATAGGTACGAGACAGTCATACAGGAAGAGGCATATGTAAGAAATAAAAATTGTCTGCACTAATTCTTATCATTCCTGTATAGAGTTGACGCTGCTGGAGATAATGGAAATAATTCACATTAAATTGTATAGCAGAAGTTACCATCAGTCATATTCTGTAGCAAAACACAATATGGGAAGATCATTTAAATTGGCTTGCATGCCTGAAACATATTGTCAGGGATTGAGACCAAGGCCAGGTGATTCCAATCTCATGAGAACTTCAATAATCCCCTAGAAATACATTTCCTGGTGAGTCTTATGACAATAATGAAATGTAAGCTATAAAGCAAATAGACAAAAGTGGCCTAATCTGGCATTTCCTAAGGATTGTGACAAGCAAATGTGAATATGACATCATGTACAGCCAATCAAAGCCTGTATGTGGAAAGTAAACTTTAGATACTCAATGTGTCTTTTCCCTATGCACAAAAAACAAGCAGTAAATCAAACAAAAAGCTGTGCTGATTTCATAAACCGAGATGTTTAGCTGCAGAAGTGTCTTGACATCCCGATGAGAAATAATGATAAATGTTCTCACATTCATTTTTCTTGCAGTATATATGTAACTGGAAAATAATGTAATGATGAAAAATATATGAGGCCAAATGTATCCAAAGTTTTTTTTAAAGTAAAAAATTACTTAGCTAGCCATAGCAGCCACAGTACAGAGAATGAGAAAACCAAATAGTCACCATCGGAAAAAAAACCTTATTGTCTGTTAATATAAGAAAGTATATTATAAAGCTCTGTCTACTGTATGTCTTCAAGAAATGGGGGGCAGACCTAGCACCACACTAAATTTATGCTATATATTTGAGCTAATGTCCCCATAAATGCAAAAGAGCAAAATAAAGGAAAATTGGGACAACTCAAGGGCACCAAATATAATAAATAATCAGATATAGGAACGATAATATATAAATATATGCAAAATTTTATTATTCTCAAGACATACAAAATAGAACATTCTTATAAAAAACATGATTAAAAAACACATAGGACAAAAAACAGAAAGAAAAAATCACCCAAAAAAAAGGAAAAGAATGATAAATAAGCATAACAATAATATATCATAAATCTGTGCACAATCGGTATATATCAATAATGATGGTACATAATTCCAAATATCACTAGAGCATATATGGCATGATACAAATAAATAAATTAATCAAGGAGCATAGTAAAAATATATAAGCTCCACTATCTAAGCCCATAAATGAATCAAGTATATAATAATAATAATATAGGAATAAAGACAGTACCAAATAAATAGTAGAGATGCACAGAGAAAAGGAAAAAGAAGTATAAATAACCTACGCGTTACGCCAAATGTTTATGGCTTCATCAGGGGTGTAATGTTGGTGTCCCAGATGCTGGAGGTATATATACTAAAAGAAAGTCAAAAATCCCAAATGGACAAGGTGGAGAGGTTGAGGACAAAGTATGAGATGGATTATGAAAGGTTAAAATAATTTCAAAGTCCACATATCAAGCAGTAATGAGAGGATCCCAGGAAGTAGTCCCATATCCATGTTTTAGTAGTTTCCATTGAGAACATGTGCAAACAAACTGTGTTTCATAATGAAGTCTGCACCTGGCTGGAGGGGAATGGCGTGCGGTTCACAGTGGAACGCACCACCGCACACACAGACCAGGAAGTGCCCAGACAGTCAGGGGATTTTCCAGCACGCAAGCATCAATATGATGCACGTGACCAGGGAATCCCAGAAGTGACGACACAGAAGAGCAGAGACCGGAAATAGATCACCTCAGCCATGCGTTCCACGTTGGAGCGCACTGGCAAGGGAAGGGAGGCAGGGATGCAGACCAATAGGAAGAAGGTGCAAGAATACACCTACAGACATGTGCATCAGCACAGACGGCAGCGCTAAAGGCATGTGGGAACGGAAAATGGAAAGGAATAAATCTATATAGAGGCAAGTCTGGCAGCTACAGCAATATAGAAATCTAGATGTTTAAATGAAATTAAACTATGCCAACCTGATTACGCCCCCATGAAGTATCAAAACAGATGAGACACAAGTCAAATGCTAAAGTAATAGTACCATAAAGTAAATAACTAAAGAGGGGAAGCAGACATGCAGACCAATAGAAAGAAGATATGAGGATATACCCACAGACATGTATAACAGCACAAAAAAAAAAAAAAAAGGCGCTGGAGGTATGTGAGAACAGGGGATGGAAAAGGATAGATCTACAAACAAGCAGGTCCAACAGGGCAAAGTACTGTATAAAAATTAAGACAGCAGTGCTGGAGGTATGCAAGAACAAGAGATGGAAAAGGATATATATATGAACAGGTAAATCCAACAGTGCAGAGTGCTGTATACGAAAACAGACAGCAGTGCTGGGAGGCATGTGAGAATAAGGGATGGAAAAGGTTATATCTATAAACAGACAGATCCAGAAATGCAAAGTACTGTATAATAACACGGGCAACAGTGCTGGAGGCATGTTAGAGCAAAGGGTAGAAGAGGATATATCTATAAGCAGGCAGGTCCAACTATGCAAAATACTGTATAGCATCACATTTATCTAGAAAGAGAATCCAACAATAAAGGGTACAAAGCACATGAAATATTAGTCAAATACCAAGATAATATTACCATACAGTAAATAATTAAATGGTTCACATTTACATGCTGAACGAATGTTTTAAATAGGGCAGCCATAAAAAATGGCTCAGACATCAAAGAGATGTCCCTGCCATAATAAAACCAGTACTGATTTTACATTTGGTCCTATCGTTTGTAGAAGCCGGTGAATAAGAGATCCTCATTGATTCCTTTAGGGGAAACACACTTCATTCTATAAATCCATCTCGATTCAAGACGTAATAGAGCCAGTGTTGTGTCACCTCCCCGGATATTGTGAGGAAGTCGATCCAGACCGCAAATGGTAGTTCCAGCAGTCTTGCTACAGTGATGTTGTAAATAGTGCATGGCAACAGACGAAATTTGCTTTTGTGCTTTAAGATGAATCTCTGCCAGCGCTATATTTGACAAGTGTTGTTGTATACGTTTACGTAGTTCTTGTGATGTCTGGCCAATGTACACGAGAGGACATGGACAAACCAGAGCATAAATAACATTTTTGGTCCGGCAGTTGATAAAAGACTTTAAATGAAAGTCCTGTTTATCTGTTGGATTAGAGAAAGTGTAGATAGATGGCATAAAAGGGCAAATATTGCAATTCCCACAAGCATGGGATCCTTGGGGTACAACTCCCCTATTCAGCTTTGTTGTTGGCCGCTTAAAATGACTGGATACCAAGTTGTCCCTAAGACTTCTGGCTTTCTTTGCAGTTAGTAAAGGTCTAGTAGGGATCAAATGATGCAATTTTGGCTCCGATAGTAGGATAGACCAATTTTTGTATAGAATAGAATGGAGATCCCTCCACTGATTGTTATATTCGGTGATCAAATGGATTGCAGAGTCCTCTTTCTTAGGTCTAGGTCGTAAAAGATCAGACCTATTTAAAGTATTCACTTTGTTCCTTGCATTGTTAAGGATTTTCTTTGGATAACCTCTGGCTTTCAGACGACAGGTTAAATCATTGGCCTGTGAGGTAAAATCAATAGAGTTACTACAATTACGCTTAGTTCTTATCAGTTGACTATAGGGAATCCCCCGTTTAAGATGCATTGGGTGGAAGCTACTGAAGTGCAAAATATTGTTCGTTGATGTACTCTTACAAAATAGATTGGATCGAATACCTTGATTGTCCAGTGTAAGGAAGTCAATGCTGACCGCAGAAATTTTGTATGTGAGATGAATATTAAGCGAATTATTATTTAAGAGAGTAATGAAATCAATGCAGCCTTGTTCTGGGCCAGTCCACAACATGAGCACATCATCGATGTACCTGAACCACCTAAAGACATGACCTCGGAATTCCGCCGACGGGTACACATGCTCCCCCTCCCACCAACCCAGGAAAAGGTTGGCAAACGAAGGGGCACAACGCGCACCCATCGCGGTACCGGAGACCTGCCTATAGTAGGAACAATCAAAAATAAAATAGTTTTGTTCCAAAATGTAAGATAACAGGTCAAGCAAGAAAGAACAATGCAGAGGTTCACGAAATTCAGGATCCCGCAAAAATGAGGAGACAGCCGCCAAGCCCATATTGTGTGGAATAATAGTGTAGAGGGACTCCATGTCCAAGGACACCAATAAGGTGTCAGGCGGGACCTGGAGTCCCTCCAACTGGTTAAGCAGATGCATCTTATCACGAATATAAGATTTCAACCCAAGCACATGCGGTTGCAGGTAGAAATCCACATATTCACAGGGTTTTTCATTAAGACCCCCAATGCCAGCCACAATAGGTCTACCCGGAGGAGCAGTAAGAGACTTATGCACCTTCGGGAGAAGATAGAAGGTAGGTGTGACTGGTTTGGGGGTAGTTAAGAAATCTCTCTCATTTTTGTCTATAACAGAATTGCCAAAGGCTCGTTCCAAAATACGATCGAGTTTCCTCTTAAATATCGGAGTAGGATCCGAAGGAAGTGCCAAATAGAAATTTCTGTTATTGAGCTGTCTTTTAGCTTCAGAGAGGTATAGCTCAACTGACCAAAGTACCACGTTCCCACCCTTGTCCGCCTCCTTTATGACGAACAGGCGATTGTTTTGAAGAGAACGGATAGCTCGTTTCTGTGCCAGTGTGAGATTTACCTCTCTATGTTTATTAGAGAGATATGGGACTACTTCCTGGGATCCTCTCATTACTGCTTGATATGTGGACTTTGAAATTATTTTAACCTTTCATAATCCATCTCATACTTTGTCCTCAACCACTCTACCTTGTCCATTTGGGATTTTTGACTTTCTTTTAGTATATATACCTCCAGCATCTGGGACACCAACATTACACCCCTGATGAAGCCATAAACATTTGGCGTAACACGTAGGTTATTTATACTTCTTTTACTTTTCTCTGTGCATCTCTACTATTTATTTGGTACTGTCTTTATTCCTATATTATTATTATTATATACTTGATTCATTTATGGGCTTAGATAGTGGAGCTTATATATTTTTACTATGCTCCTTGATTAATTTATTTATTTGTATCATGCCATATATGCTCTAGTGATATTTGGAATTATGTACCATCATTATTGATATATACCGATTGTGCACAGATTTATGATATATTATTGTTATGCTTATTTATCATTTTTTTCCTTTTTTTTTGGGTGATTTTTTCTTTCTGTTTTTTTGTCCTATGTGTTTTTTAATCATGTTTTTTATAAGAATGTTCTATTTTTTATGTCTTGAGAATAATAAAATTTTGCATATATTTATATATTATCGTTCCTATATCTGATTATTTATTATATTTGGTGCCCTTGAGTTGTCCCAATTTTCCTTTATTTTGCTCTTTTACTGTATGTCTTCAGTATGGTGGATCTGTGGGCAGCATGGTGGCTTAGTGGTTGTTCTCTAGCCGCACCAGAGACCTGGATTTCAATGTGACCAAGGGCAAGATCTTCATTGAGTTTTTATGTTTTACCAGCATTTGTGTAGATTTTCTCTGGATCGTCTGATTTCCTCCAACACTCCAACAAAAAATGATATTACAAAATGAATGGGCTTTCTATATATACAGTAGCTCTGGAATATGTTGGAAAAGAAATAAATAAATATTATCTTGTCCATTATACTAAGGAAAAACAGTCAGCAATTCTTCCATGCAGTGTTGCACCACGGAAAGACAGAAGCAAGAATCTATATCATGGCTAGGTGACCTTTTTTGTACAGTGTACTTCACTGTTGTTGTGATTCTGTTGTCAATTGTTTTGCAACCTAGGTGATTGCAGTTTCCTACATTTTATTTTGACACCTGAAAAATGTGAAGCATTTTGATCTATATAGCATGTTGAGAGTATTAATTTGAATTTGTCAGCAATGCTTACCAATGTCATTTAGGCCCTAAATGAAGTTGCACAGTGAGAAAGAAAATGCTCCTTGCCAGCCAAGGTACTGAGCACAGTGTACTCAGCACACATGGGCTCTGCACACCCTACCAGTCCAGCCTCACTTGCACAATACATACCTTGGCATTCTCCTAATGAACTAATAAACTAATTTTGACATTATGAACCATTTCAGCCTGGTAATATACCCACCTAGTGATCTAACAACTGAAAGGTCCTACTAGACAGTTTAGCTGCCGATCTGGCCAAGACACCATCCATTTTGGCTTGCTAATGCTGCAGAATAAGCCTTAAAATTAGCATAGCTAGTAGCTAACAATAGGCAAAAGTTCCTGGTCACAATGACAGCTGGACTGTGTGGTTTTTGAAAACAAGCACAGTATAATTATCAAAGTAACCGAAATCCCACCCATCCACAGTTTCACTGATAACCTACAATTTTATGCCCATGCCACCCAGTCTGTCAAGCTAACCTGACCCCTGTGCTGGCTGTGGCACGTGACCCATCGTCTATGAGTTAGATACCAATTTCTCTTTAAAACTAAAGAAAACCTTCCCAGAAATAATGGAAATTAATCAATTACCCATGATAGCAATCTAATACTGATGAAATTATATTTTGCAGTTGTCACAAGCTACTGTAAATGCCGCAATAATAGCCGCAATAAAATCAGGAACCTCAATCACATATAGGAGCTTAGATGTACATGCCACAGCAATATTTCCATAGGTAAGCTCTATTTTATCGCACCATTAATATTCTAGTTACTTGAAGTGCATACAATTCTGCAGTATAAATCTATAGAAACTCAATGTGCTTTCTGCATACCACGCTGTTATGTGCATGAGCCTTTATACAGTTGTAAGAAAAAGTAACAGAACCCATTGAAGCCATTTAGCTTTCTGTATCTAATACAAGAAATAGTAAGTGAACTTTTGAAATGGTAGATTTCACAGAAGGAGCAATCACCTCAGCTTAATATGTCCAATAACTGCAAATAACATTTGCAGAACATTGAGAAGAAATTTTTAACTATTTCTCCCTGAAATGTATTTCAGTTCATCAATATTTCTTGGAAGCTTTGCATACTTAGCCGTTCAATTCAGTTTTTTTGGACACAAGTGGCTTCTTTTGTAGTGTATTTCTATACTACAAATGTATACTGTTCGGTGTTTGTCAATAGACATGTGAAAAGAGATATTTTTCCTTTTCCACAGTTTTCCGTAGTAGAGATAGTCAAATCTTTTGAAATTCAAATTGATGGGTTCAACAAATTTTTCAAAACTATTTGATTCTCAGCACATTGATTTAACTCAAATCAAAATACTGCAAAGCATCCAATTGTCCTGTATGGATGAGTACGTCATTTTAAGGTCTCCTAGGATTGTATCCAAACCCTTTAAAGCTTTTTAACACCAACACAGCTTTAATAATGTCAAAGTGACCACATCATAGAAATGGATGGGAACCCAGCACTAACCAACAGCCCATTAAATAACAACTAAAAATTACAAACTTTTCAATTTTTTTTAACATTAAAAAATTCCAAAAATTATCATTCTTAGCTATTTGTGATCAGACAGACTATTCTTTAAAGAAGACTAACCCCAACTGACAGTGTCACTGTCAGAAGTAATATAATCCTGTTGTTATTTCCATAATTCCACAACTTTTCCTTTTTGGTGTTGCAATCTCAATCTTGAGAAGTGTGTATTTCTGAATTAGATATCATTTGACTAGCAATAAAAGCAGAAATATAGGCGATTCTAGAGAGTTCACCTACTTTTTCTTGAAACTATATTAAATCATTTACCATGCATCCAACATTTTCATAAGGGGAATATTTTTTTTATAAAGCTATATTTTCTTGTATAACCATTCAAGATCTTGGAAAATGTATCAGAGGGAGAGTGAACACATGCTATTATATGATGTTTTGTAACAAACTAGTCATTTTAAGTTTCAGAAATAAATGTGTACAATAAGGACAAATCAGATATTTGCCAAAATATGCAGGATTTATTCAGAATATTACACACTGGAATAGTGTTGATGGAATCATTCCCAGTATTAGATGTGGAATATTGGAGGTGGGAACAACAAGCTAAAAGGCAAATGAAAGTTCTTACCTTATATGACTGCAAAAAACTGCAGTCTTCCAAGTAAGATTGCGTGTTTTTTTAATGTATGGATCACGCCAATATTCTATCAAGATACCTGGCAAAAGAAACCATGCCCTTGAGGATTTGGACATGAATAAATGCCCTGGCTGAATTGGACATTTGAAAATACTTAGTTCAGATCAGCTGATCTCAGTGTATTATGTCTAGAAGAATATGTTGCAATAAACACTCAACGCTGATTTAAAGAGGATCTGTCACCAGATTCCACCATACACACTGTATATATTACTAGCTACATTTCTCAGACGTAATTTGACTGGTGTGTTTATTTTGAAAATCCATGTATTTTTGAATATCTAAACGTATTCAGTCGCCACCGAGCTGGACTGACAGCTGCAGCTTGTATTGAGTAGTGTGAGATCTCAGCAGTACGAGACACATTGAGGAGCTGTTAGTCAGGCTGGGTGGGCTACGATTGAGTTAAACTTTTATTAAACATTATACAGCTATTCTGATATAGATTTTCAAATTAAGTTCCCTAACCTTATCAAGTCTAAAATATCTCATTAGTAAAATATGCAGTTTGTTTTTTGGAATCTGGTGACAGATCCACTTACACTGACGAGCAAAAGGGTAACAATGTTTTGAACTTTCGATTTCAGGCTCCATATCTCACCATCCACTACTGCTTTTAATGTGAAACTACCATAATTTTATATAACTTCATCTTGGCTATCTCATACATAATTTTGACATACAACTATTTAGCATATGATTAGTTATGCAGATGCTTGTCATGTCACTGCATTGTTACTGTTTTGCTCCTGGTGGTGGAAAAATCTTTTTCTACCTGAATACTACAAATTACAACCTGTTCTCATTCCCTAATGGCTCAGTGTGTTATTTGGTTGATTCTGAAGAGAAAGGTCACTGGTTTGAATTGAGGAGCAGCCATGAAGAACATTTCCCAAGAAAAGAGAAACAGCATCATTTAGCTCATCGATAGCGTTCTCTCGGGAAAGATAATTGCCAAACTGCATCATGTCAGTGCCATGACAGTTGGAAGAATACAAAATTAAGTCTGTCCATTCATTCAAAAGCCAGGAGGTGGACATGTAGACAAAATATCGAAGTCAACAAGTCGGCTCATCACGAGGTCTATCAGTTCTGGTGCAACAAACATGGCAGTGGAGGTAGCTCATATGCTTTGTCATAGTGAGATCACAGATGCCCATGTAAGCACCGAGAGATGCATGTTACACAAGTCTGGAATGGTGGCCCGAAAAAAGGTGAAGAAGCCTTGACTCCAATATCATCATAAGAAGCGTTGGCTCAAGTTTGCAAAAAAGTACAAAAAGTGGACAATAGAATATTGGAAATGGGTGCTTTGGAGCAATGAGACAAAAGTCAATAGACTAGGTTCTCATGGGTGCAAATGGTTCTGGAAGAAACAAGAGAAAAAGGGGCTAACAGATCAAGAAACTGTCAAGTTCAGTGGAGGAAGCCTGATGATATGAGGCTGTTTTACAGCCAAAGGCGTTGGAAACTTGACCAGGATCGATGGTGGTCTCAATGTTGAGCTATATGTGAGTATCCTACAAGACCAGTTACTTTGTACACTCAAGTACTATGGGTATGAAAAGGACGACTTAGTGATCCAGCAGGACAACAACCCAAAGCAGACGTTGAGATTGGCGAAGAAATGGTTCAATAGCAAAGAAGTAGAGGTGCTGGTTTGGCCCCCACAATCTCCATATCTCACCCCAATTGAATACTTGTGGGTAGAGTTGAAGAAAAACCTGTATACATACGCAAGTGAATCGACCAGTATGCACAAATTTTGGGAACTTGTTGAAGAGACCTGGAATCAGATTTTGGTCGAGACATGCTGGAATATGATTGAGAGCATACCCAGAAGGATTCAGGCAGTGTTGGAAGCCAAAAGGTGGATTTACAAAATACCAACAAAATAATGAAAATTTAGATTTTTAGGAGTAAAACAGTAACAATGCAGTGACATGACAAGAATCTGCATAATTAATCATATGCAAAATAAATCAATTTATTTATGAGATAGCCAAGATGATTGCCTATAAAATGATGGTAGTCTCACGTTTGAAGCAGTAGTGGATGGTGAGATATGGAGCCTGAAAGTTAAAAATCTAAAACATTGTTACCCTTTTGCTTGTCAGTGTACCTCAATAGATGAGAATTTTTTTTTATACTTGAAGCCTTCTTCTGCAAATTACAAGAATAAAGCAGTATGGATGAGAGAACGTGCTCGGTGATACTCGGCTATCACTCAAGTATCTGGGTGCTCAGATGTGTTCGCTACTCGACGGTGATTGATTTCAAACTTGAATCTCCGTCCTGCATGTTTGGTGCCTGTTACACAGCCAATAAGCATGCGGGGATTGCGTGTGAGTCTCTGTAATGCCGTAGCCATCTTGGTAGCGGCATTACTGTGATTGGAAGGCCGTATGACAGCATCAGGGATTACAAAAGAACAGTCATCGCCCTGCTCGGCACACTGATGCTATTACACAGCTCTGTAAGAGTTCGTATTGGAGGGAGAGAGTGCTTGTCCCAGGCGTGTGTGTGCACAGTATAATGAATAAGAGTCCTGTAGTGTTGATACTGATGCTGAAGCTGAACCATCATACTAAGAGCCATTGTCGGGGCTAATCCTTTGCTTTGCTCTTTGTATCACATACATTCTGCATTTAGTCTAGGGAGGGAGAGAGAGTTGCAGGAGCAGGGAGAGTGGCACAATACAAACTGTAGGCAGGGATTAGGGCTTTACAGTCCCATGCAAAATATATAGCTTGCGGCTAGTGTTGAGCGAGCACTAAAATGCTCGGGTGCTCGAAGCTCGGGCCAAGCTCGCCGTGAAACTCGGGTGCTCGACCCGAGCAACGAGCCCAATGTTAGTCTATGGGAGACTCGAGCATTTTTGCGGCGGCACCCCCGGCAGTCTTTTAAAAGCCTAACAAGTGCCCAAAACGATAGTGACAGTGCTCAAATGACATGGGGACAGCATGGGGATCTCCCCAGGAAGCATTTCTGACCCCCAGGTCACTGCTGTCAACAACGTGGTCAGAGGTATTAAGCCACTTTTACGGGCTCACAATAAAACGTTCAAAAACGAAAGTGAAACTTTTTTCCTGTGAAATATGTTAAGGAACATCCTTTCCAGGGAAAAGACTTGTGTATAAGTTAAAATAAATGACCAAAAACAAAAATACTCCTCCACACCTTCGGCTATGTTCACAAGTAGCATTTTTTATGCGTTTTTGCACTTTTGTATTGCTTTCAACTATGACAAATGCATTCACCGGGAAATGTCATTTTAACATTTTACAACCTTATCTGGCCATGTGCTGTGTGACACATGCATAAAGTGCTGAAAAGACATGGGAACAGCATGGGGAAGACCCCTGGAAGCATCTCTGACTCCCAGGTCACTGTCTAAAAGTGTGCACATCATAAGTGATCCTTGCCGCATCAGAAGATGCAGACTTGCAACTATACCCATGCAAGTTCTAGTCCCAGGGCAGTGTTCAATTGTACCTCCCCCATTCCTTGCAATACAAGCGCAAGTATGCAGCCTGCCACCCACCCACCCCCAGGCTGCAATACCATACTGATCGCTTGCTTGAGCTTGAAATTGGGCCTTTTAGGCAGGTGGAGGCGGAATCTGGCCACCACGTCATGGCTGTGTTGGCGGCCTGGAATCCATACTCAGTCCCCAGCCGCCTGGCGGCCGGGTGTCCATACTCGGTCCCCAGCCGCCCCGCGGTCCCCAGCCGCCTGGGGGCAGCCGGGCGTCCATAAACGGTCCCCAGCCGCCCCTATTTCTCCTTGGAACATCCCCCCACACACTTTTCTTAGCCCGGCCTGCTTTAGCCAGCATTGGACGAGCCCACCAGAGAACCAGACTCCTCCGGTGGGCCCTGACTTCTCCATCGGTGGAGTTGAGAGTGCAAAGGTGAGGAGCATGATGATGATGACAGAAGTTAGCATCTGCTATGTTTTCTTTTAATGCAAGTGTAAGTGTGCAGCCTGCCACCCACCCACCCCCAGACTGCAATTCCATACTGCTAGCTTGCACTTGAAATGGGGCCTTTTAGTTTGGAGGAGGCCGAAGCTGGCCACTACCTCATGGCTGCTTCGGCAGCGAGGTATCCATACTCAGTCCCCAGCTGCCCCTATTTGTCCAGGTGTGCCTTATACATAAGATTAAGCGCGTATACCAAAACATTACCTGTGCCCTCCCCAGTGCATTTAGTGGGAAGGAGAGCCTATTCCGCTGTAGTGTGTGCATGCCAAACCCCTGTTCATGGTACATGCTAAGATGCCTCCCACCTTGCACCTGTCGTTGCGGACTTGCAACTATCCCCATTCAAGTCCTTGTCCCAGGGCAGTGTTCAATTGTACCTCTCCCATTCCTTGCAATGGAAGCGCAAGTATGCAGCCTGCCACCCACCCACCCCCAGGCTGCAATACCATACTGCTTGCTTGCACTTTAAATTGGGCCTTTTAGGCATGTGGAGGCGGAATCTGGCCACCACACCATGGCTGTGTCAGCGGCCTGATATCCATACTCAGTCCCCAGCCGCCTGGTGGCCAGGAGTCCCCGCTTGCTCCCCAGCCTCCAGGGGGTGGCCGGGTGTCCATACTCGGTCCCCAGCCACCCCTATTTGTCCCGGTAACCTTTACCACACTTTTCTTAGCCTGGCCTGCTTTAGGGCAGCATTGGCCGAGCCCACCGGACTATCAGACTCCTCCGGTGGGCCCTGGCTTCTCCATCAGGGGAGTTGAGAGTGCCAAGGTGAGGAGCATGATGAGGATGATAGAAGTTAGCATCTGCTTTGTTTTGTTGTAATGCAAGCGCATGTATGTAGTAGCGGCTAGGCCTGAGGTAGTCAGCGTTTTGGCGCATATCCTACCTCCTCCGATGATTGCTGGATGTTTTCCTGCTACTATCCAAGTTCTATGACTCCCGTTAAAACAAAGCTTCAGGTGATAAATGATGGATGAGGTAGTGGCAAAGGAGAAAGAGCAGGAGGAATAGGGACCATTCACATCAATATCAGGCCAGTCAACCAGATATGTCTTGTAGGATATGTTTCTGTAACAAAAGGAGCGGTTCGGCTACACAGTTATAGGGCATACAGTGAGTGCAATGCCTACCAAAAATTTCGAGGCACTCCAATGCCCCTTGGAAATGACATGGAGGTCAGAGGGCGTTAACCAAACCTTTTTTTCCATTTATAGCAACTGGGTCTCCTGTGCACTGTTGGCCTAAGCAGTGAACGGAAGGCTTTCCAAAAATTATGAGGAACTGCAATGCCCCTTACAAGAGCCATGTGTGGCACCCCAGGGGTCTGGTCACCACAGTAATAGAGATATTACGTCGGAGAGCAAGTGGGAGGTTTCCTGGTCAGGATCCCTTAAACATGCAACATCCTCCTGCCCCAATCCTGGGAGGGGAGAATTCTGCCCTTATAAACTGGATCTGGGGCGGGGTTGAGTGAGTCAGAGAACAGAGAACAGTCAGAGTCAGAGTGAGAGCAAGGGAAAGTAGCAGCAAGGAGCTCTGTAGGAGCTAGGATCTAAAGACCAGGGGCTGGAAGCTGAGCAGAGCTTGCCCTGGCAGAAGACAATAGGAACCGGACACAGGAGTCCGAGGCTGTGAGGACTTATATATCCAGCAGCAGAAACCAGCCGGCAAGGGATTTCAGGTCCTCTGGCCATAGAAGCCCGGAGGCTCAGTCACAAGCAAGGGACCAGCACAGCCATCGTGGAGCGGAGGCTAACAGAAGGCCCCAAGTCACCAGCCATACGGGTGAGCACTACAATGTACAATGTACACTCAGGGACGTGGGCTACTTCTACCCGCTTACAGCAAGGTAGCCAGGAAGAGTGCAGACAGACGGGGAGGCCTACAACTCCACCTGGCCAGGGGAACTCCTGCTTGCTCACAGACTGACCAGGCCTCTTATGCTAGCCAGTACTCCCGGGAGGGTCTACCTTATAATCATCAGTAAAGACCCTGAACTGCACTGCAAAGACTCTGAGTCGTTCCTGCTGCGCTCGTGCACCATCACCCCCATCATCCACACTCACTGCCCTGAGGCTATACTCCTCCCGTTGGGAGTTATCCCATTCTCTGCTGTGCACACAACACCAGCCTCAGCGGTCTGCCTCGCAGCGGTGGTACTCCCTGACCGCAATCCACGGGTGACGCAGTCGGACAATTAACCTCAAAACCTAAGAAAGACTGCCACTGGTTTGACCAGCCTGAGCCACGGGACCGGGTCACCGCCACGGAGACTACAGACCCCAGAGACCCAGCACCGGGTATCCCACACACGTGTTCACACGGCCCAGGGGGCGCGTCACATTATTGGGGAGTGGGTCTCCCATAGTATTTGCTTATGCCTTGCAAGCAAAAGCTGCCAAAAATTAGGATGGAGCAACTTGCAATGCCCCTTACAAGAGCCATGCAGTACAGCATATTACAAACATAAGTCCCATTATTGGGGAGTGGGTCTCCCATAGTATTTGCTTATGCCTTGCAAGCAAAAGCTGCCAAAAATTAGGACGGAGCAACTTGCAATGCCCCTTACAAGAGCCATGCAGTACAGCATATTACAAACATAAGTCCCATTATTGGGGAGTGGGTCTCCCATAGTATTTGCTTATGCCTTGCAAGCAAAAGCTGCCAAAAATTAGGACGGAGCAACTTGCAATGCCCCTTACAAGAGCCATGCAGTACAGCATATTACAAACATAAGTCCCATTATTGGGGAGTGGGTGTCCCATAGTATTTGCTTATGCCTTGCAAGCAAAAGCTGCCAAAAATTAGGATGGAGCAACTTGCAATGCCCCTTACAAGAGCCATGCAGTACAGCATATTACAAACATAAGTCCCATTATTGAGGAGTGGGTCTCCCATAGTATTTGCTTATGATTTCTAAGCAAAAGCTGCCAAAAATTAGGACGGAGCAACTTGCAATGCCCCTTACAAGAGCCATGCAGTACAGCATATTACAAACATAAGTCCCATTATTGGGGAGTGGGTGTCCCATAGTATTTGCTTATGCCGTGCAAGCAAAAGCTGCCAAAAATAAGGACGGAGGAACTTGCAATGCTGGCACCCTGGTGGTATAGTGGTGGTGGAGGCTGAGGATAAGGAGAAGAAGATAAAACAGTCGAAATGAGGAAGCGTATACCCATGTGTGGGTGTGAAGCGGTGCATGTGAATACACCTCCCGAAATAACACAGTGGATTTGACTTTATGTTACTCTGCTGTCATTTGGTGGTGATGAGAAGTCTGGCCCAATCCAGCCCTTGTTCATTTTGATAAGTGTCAGCTTGTCAGCATTGTCAGTTGACAGGCGAGTGCGCTTATCAGTTATAATTCCCCCAGCGGCACTAAAAACACGCTCCGATAACACACTAGTGGCAGGGCAGGCCAGGACCTCCAAGGTGTACAGAGCGAGTTCATTCCAAGTGTCCAGCTTGGATACCCAATAATTAAAAGGCACAGAGGAATCACGGAGGACGCTGGTACGGTCGGCAAGGTACTCCCTCACCATCTTTTGAAACTTTCCACTCCTTGTAAGAGTACCCCGCGCCTCAGGGCCTGTAAGCTGGGCGTGTCTCAGAAAACTGTCCCAGAACATTGACAGTGTTCCCCTGCCTCTGCTGGATTGGAGTTGCATCTCTCTCGCCTGTACGCCTTGGTTGGGCAACGAACTGTGACCTCTGCCGCTAGCGTGTTCAGATGGGAATTTTTTTAAGAGTTCTGCAGCAAGGGCCTTCTGGTACTGGCCCATTTTTGTAGACCTCTCCACCTCAGGAATAAGAGAGTGAAAGTTCTCCTTGTAGCGGGGGTCTACAAGTGTCACCAACCAGTAATGACTGTCACCCAACATTTTGACAACGCGAGGGTCACGGTTAAGGCAGTGTAACATAAAGTCAGCCATGCGTGCCAGACTGGTAACGGGCAAGATTTCCGTGTCCTCACCAAGATGACGACTGACCATGCTCTCCTCCTCCTCCTCCTCTTCCTCCTCCCCCCTATCCTCAGGCCACCCACGCTGAACCGACGGTATGACACTTGTACAGGTACTACCGTCTACAACGCATGATAGTAGCTCCTGTTCTTCCTTCTCCTCATCCTCCTCCTCCTCTCCCTCATTGTCCCCCAATGCACGTTGGGATGAGATGAGGCTGGGCTGTGTGTAATCGCCCGCTACGGCTTCTTGATCCATCTCATCATACTCTGGCTGCAATGCCTCCTCTTTAATTCTCTGCAGAGAGCGTTGCAAAAGACAGACAAGTGGGATGCTGACACGAATGATGGCGTCATCGCCACTCACCATCTTGGTGGCCTCCTCAAAGTTTGTCAGGATGGTACATATGTCAGACATCCAGGTCCACTCCTGAGGTCTTATGTGTGGAGTCTGACCTGAATATCGATGGCCTTGTTGCAGCTGGTACTCCACCACTGCTCTCTTCTGCTCACAAATCCTTTGCAACATGTGGAGGGTAGAGTTCCAACGTGTGGGGACATCACACACCAGTCAGTGTGCAGGAAGCTGCAAACGCTGCTGCAGCACAGCAAGGGCGGCGGAAGCTGTAGCCGACTTGCGAAAATGAGCTGACAGGCGGCGTACTTTCACGAACAGATCTGGCAACTCGGGGTACGATTTAAGAAACCGCTGAACCACGAGGTTAAGCACATGAGCCAGGCATGGTACGTGTGTGATCTCACCTCGCCTCAGAGCCGCCACCAGGTTACGGCCATTGTCACACACGACCATGCCAGGATGTAGGTTCAGCGGTCTCAGCCACAGATCTGCTTGCTCTTTCACAGCTGTCCACAACTCACAAGCAGTGTGAGGTTTATCACCTAAGCTTATGAGTTTCAGCCTGTTGCCGCTTGGCTGAGGCAGTACTGCAATGCTTCCAGCTTGTAACTGATGTGGTGATATCTGAGATGGAGGCTGAACATGAGGAGGAGGAGGAGGAGGAGGATGCGCAGGAGCTGTACACTGTGGGGGCAACTCTGACTGACATAGGGCCCGCAATCCTCGGTGTGGGGAGGATGTGTTCCGTCCCAAGGTCCGACTGGGTCCCGGCTTCCACTATGTTTACCCAGTGTGCAGTCAGAGAGATGTACCATCCCTGGCCACAAGCACTTGTCCACGTGTCCGTTGTCAGGTGGACTCTCCCAGTAACTGCGTTGTTGAGGGCACGGCAGATGCTTTGGGACACGTGCTTGTGTAGTGCGGGGATGGCACACCGGCCAAAATAGTGTCGGCTGGGGACCGAGTCCCGAGGGACGGCCACTGCCATAAGATTGCGGAAGGATTCCGTCTCCACCAGCCTAAATGGCAGCATTTCCAATGCAAGCAGTCGTGAAATGTGCGAATTTAGGACTGTGGCCTGTGGGGCGTTAGCTGCGAATTTCCGCTTTCGGTCAAAGGTCTGGGATATGGACAACTGAACGCTGCGGTGGGACGTGGACGTGGACGTTGATGCTGTTTCTTGAGAAACTGCCATAACAAGTGAAGACTGAGAGGAGGGGGCATCTTTACATGCAGTATGGACAGGGGATTGCCTTGCACACACAACAGGGGGTTCTATTGCACGCACAACAGTGGAAGAAGCAGTGGTGACACCCGCTGACACTGGTCGTGGACCCAGGGTTTCGCCCCACAAAGTCGGGTGCTTTGCTGCCATGTGCCTGATCATGCTGGTGTTGGTCAGGCTGGTAGTTTTGTCACCCCTGCTGATGCTGGCATGGCAGGTGGAACATATGGCCTTTTTGGGGTTATCAGCAGAGTCTTTAAAAAAATTCCAGACTCTGGAAGACCTACCGCTGGTACTGGCAACGTCCCTCGTGTTGGTGTTACGGGGAACGGTTGCCTGCCTTCTATCTGCGGCCACCACACTGCTTCTTCCTGCCTGTTGGGGTACTCGGCCTCCCTCCCCCTGTGTGCTGCTGGCCTCACTCTGCATGTCCTCCTTCCACGTTGGGTCAGTTACTAGATCATCCACCACCTCCTCCGCTTCCACTTGCGCACCACGATCCTCCTCCTCACTTCCTGGCAATTGTGTCTCGTCATTGTCCACCTCTTGTGACAGATTGCCAACGTCGACTTCCTGTGGCCGTGGTTGTTCAAATATTTGGGCATCGCAACATGGGATCTCCTCTTCCACCACTTCAAGCGTATCAGGCGAGGGGCCCAAATATGGAAATGGACCAGTGAACAGCTCTTCAGAGTGTCCAAGTGTGGGATCACTTGCTGACGACACTCGGCATGGTGGGAGGAAGGAGCATCAGGGTGAGGCGGAGTATGCGGTCGAGACTCACGGCTACTAAGAGTTGACCGTGTGGAACACAGACCGGAGGTGGTGGTGCCCAGGTAACTGGAAGTATTATCTGCTATCCAATTAATAACCTGTTCACACTGATCAGTTCTCAATACTGGTGTTGTTCTGTGCTTCCATAGTAACTCGGTCAAGAAGTGGGAGCGAGAAGATGTGGCTGTTGGTTGAGGCACATTTTCACCTTGGCCACGGCCCTGTCCTCTGCACGAACCATCACCAGAACGTCCACTTCCACGTCCCTTGCCACGCGCCTTGCCCATTGCAAATGAAGTAAAATAGCTTACACTTGCACTATCAATGGAAAAAAGGGTAATAAAGAGTAGATTAGAACCGTGGAAGAGGAAATCCACAGTTATTGTTTACTGGGGTATACCACACTTTTTTAAATAGAGATATTTGCGGCTGAACAGTGAGCGACACACTCAAACTGCTTTTTTTTTAGATACCAAAGGCCCAAAACTGGATAGTACAGCGATTTGACCCATGGAACTGCGAAACCACACTGGGATGTCGGGCCTACACAAGACTATTTTCAACAGATATATTTTTGTGTCACAACAGTCAGGAGACACTACTGTTTTTCTTTACGGAAAAAACTACCAAAAGCTGAATAATAGAGATTTTTTACCGTGGGATGGCAAAACCACAGTTATTGTTTACTGGGGTATATCACACTTTTTTAAATAGAGATATTTGCGGCTGAACAGTGAACGACACACTCAAACTGCTTTTTTTTTAGATACCAAAGGCCCAAAACTGGATAGTACAGAGATTTGACCCATGGAACTGCGAAACCACACTGGGATGTCGGGCCTACACAAGACTATTTTCAACAGATATATTTTTGTGTCACAACAGTCAGGAAACACTACTGTTTTTCTTTACGGAAAAAACTACCAAAAGCTGAATAATAGAGATTTTTTACCATGGGATGGCAAAACCACAGTTATTGTTTACTGGGGTATACCACACTTTTTTAAATAGAGATATTTGCGGCTGAACAGTGAGCGACACACTCAAACTGCTTTTTTTTAAGATACCAAAGGCCCAAAACTGGATAGTACAGCGATTTGACCCATGGAACTGCGAAACCACACTGGGATGTCGGGTCTACACAAGACTATTTTCAACAGATATATTTTTGTGTTACAACAGTCAGGAGACGCTACTGTTTTTCTTTACGGAAAATATACCAAAAGCTGAATAATAGAGATTTTTTACCGTGGGATGGCAAAACCACAGTTATTGTTTACTGGGGTATACCACACTTTTTTAAATAGAGATATTTGTGGCTGAACAGTGAGCGACACACTCAAACTGCTTTTTTTTTAGATACCAAAGGCCCAAAACTGGATAGTACAGCGATTTGACCCATGGAACTGCGAAACCACACTGGGATGTCGGGCCTACACAAGACTATTTTCAACAGATATATTTTTGTGTCTCAACAGTTTGGAGACATTACTGTTTTTCTTTACGGAAAAAACTACCAAAAGCTGAATAATAGAGATTTTTTACCGTGGGATGGCAAAACCACAGTTATTGTTTACTGGGGTATGCCACACTTTTTTAAATAGAGATATTTGCGGCTGAACAGTGAGCGACACACTCAAACTGCTTTTTTTTTAGATACCAAAGGCCCAAAACTGGATAGTACAGCGATTTGACCCATGGAACTGCGAAACCACACTGGGATGTCGGGCCTACACAAGACTATTTTCAACAGATATATTTTTGTGTCACAACAGTCAGGAGACACTACTGTTTTTCTTTACGGAAAAAACTACCAAAAGCTGAATAATAGAGATTTTTTACCGTGGGATTGCAAAACCACAGTTATTGTTTACTGGGGTATACCACACTTTTTTAAATAGAGATATTTGCGGCTGAACAGTGAACGACACACTCAAACTGCTTTTTTTTTAGATACCAAAGGCCCAAAACTGGATAGTACAGAGATTTGACCCATGGAACTGCGAAACCACACTGGGATGTCGGGCCTACACAAGACTATTTTCAACAGATATATTTTTGTGTCACAACAGTCAGGAGACACTACTGTTTTTCTTTACGGAAAAAACTACCAAAAGCTGAATAATAGAGATTTTTTACCGTGGGATGGCAAAACCACAGTTATTGTTTACTGGGGTATACCACACTTTTTTAAATAGAGATATTTGCGGCTGAACAGTGAGCGACACACTCAAACTGCTTTTTTTTTAGATACCAAAGGCCCAAAACTGGATAGTACAGCGATTTGACCCATGGAACTGCGAAACCACACTGGGATGTCAGGCCTACACAAGACTATTTTCAACAGATATATTTTTGTGTCACAACAGTCAGGAGACGCTACTGTTTATCTTTACGGAAAATATACCAAAAGCTGAATAATAGAGATTTTTTACCGTGGGATGGCAAAACCACAGTTATTGTTTACTGGGGTATACCACAGTTTTTTAAATAGAGATATTTGCGGCTGAACAGTGAGCGACACACTCAAACTGCTTTTTTTTTAGATACCAAAGGCCCAAAACTGGATAGTACAGCGATTTGACCCATGGAACTGCGAAACCACACTGGGATGTAGGGCCTACACAAGACTATTTTCAACAGATATATTTTTGTGTCTCAACAGTCAGGAGACACTACTGTTTTTCTTTACGGAAAAAACTACCAAAAGCTGAATAATAGAGATTTTTTACCATGGGATGGCAAAACCACAGTTATTGTTTACTGGGGTATGACACACTTTTTTAAATAGAGATATTTGCGGCTGAACAGTGAGCGACACACTCAAACTGCTTTTTTTTTAGATACCAAAGGCCCAAAACGGGATAGTACAGCGATTTGACCCATGGAACTGCGAAACCACACTGGGATGTCGGGCCTACACAAGACTATTTTCAACAGATATATTTTTTTGTCACAACAGTCAGGAGACACTACTGTTTTTCTTTACGGAAAAAACTACCAAAAGCTGAATAATAGAGATTTTTTACCGTGGGATGGCAAAACCACAGTTATTGTTTACTGGGGTATACCACACTCTTTTAAATAGAGATATTTGCGGCTGAACAGTGAGCGACACACTCAAACTGCTTTTTTTTTTAAATACCAAAGGCCCAAAACTGGATAGTACAGCGATTTGACCCGTGGAACTGCGAAACCACACTGGGATGTCGGGCCTACACAAGACTATTTTCAACAGATATATTTTTGTGTCACAACAGTCAGGAGACACTACTGTTTTTCTTTACGGGAAAATATACCAAAACCAGAATAATAGAGATTTTTTACCGTGGGATGGCAAAACCACAGTTATTGTTTACTGGGGTATACCACAGTTTTTTAAATAGAGATATTTGCGGCTGAACAGTGAGCGACACACTCAAACTGCTTTTTTTTTAGATACCAAAGGCCCAAAACTGGATAGTACAGCGATTTGACCCATGGAACTGCGAAACCACACTGGGATGTCGGGCCTACACAAGACTATTTTCAACAGATATATTTTTGTGTCTCAACAGTTTGGAGACACTATTGTTTTTCTTTACGGAAAAAATTACCAAAAGCTGAATAATAGAGATTTTTTACCGTGGGATGGCAAAACCACAGTTATTGTTTACTGGGGTATACCACACTTTTTTAAATAGAGATATTTGCGGCTGAACAGTGAACGACACACTCAAACTGCTTTTTTTTTAGATACCAAAGGCCCAAAACTGTATAGTACAGAGATTTGACCCATGGAACTGCGAAACCACACTGGGATGTCGGGCCTACACAAGACTATTTTCAACAGATATATTTTTGTGTCACAACAGTCAGGAGACACTACTGTTTTTCTTTACGGAAAAAACTACCAAAAGCTGAATAATAGAGATTTTTTACCGTGGGATGGCAAAACCACAGTTATTGTTTACTGGGGTATACCACACTTTTTTAAATAGAGATATTTGCGGCTGAACAGTGAGCGACACACTCAAACTGCTTTTTTTTTAGATACCAAAGGCCCAAAACTGGATAGTACAGCGATTTGACCCATGGAACTGCGAAACCACACTGGGATGTCAGGCCTACACAAGACTATTTTCAACAGATATATTTTTGTGTCACAACAGTCAGGAGACACTACTGTTTTTCTTTACGGAAAAGATACCAAAACCTGAATAATAGAGATTTTTTACCGTGTGATGGCAAAACCACAGTTATTGTTTACTGGGGTATACCACACTTTTTTATTAGAGATATTTGCGGCTGAACAGTGAGCAACACACTCAAACTGCTTTTTTTTTAGATACCAAAGGCCCAAAACTGGATAGTACAGCGATTTGACCCGTGGAACTGTGAAACCACACTGGGATGCCGGGCCTACACAAGACTATTTTCAACAGATCTATTTTTGTGTCACAACAGTCAGGAGACACTACTGTTTTTCTTTACGGAAAATATACCAAAACCTGAATAATATAGATTTTTTACCGTGGGATGGCAAAACCACAGTTATTGTTTACTGGGGTATACCACACTTGTTTAAATAGAGATATTTGCGGCTGAACAGTGAGCGACACACTCAAACTGTTTTTTTTTTTAGATACAAATGGCCCAAAATGGATAATACAGAGGTTTGAACCGTGGAAGTGCAAAACAACAACATTCTGTTTCTCTAGCCTACACCAGACTATTTTCAACAGTTAAATTTGTGTCTGAAAAATCAAAGACACGCTTTTTTTGGGGGGGGGGAGGGACACACCAAAAGGTTAATAAGACGGGTATTTGTACAATGTTAAGAGGAAAAAAAAGGAGGATTTAGATGAAAAAAAAAGGATTTTTCCTGGCCCCCGACACCTGGTGCTAAGTCCAGCAATTTCAGCAACAGGAGCACACAGGACTGTAATGCAGCGTTTGCTGGTATAACCACTGTGTGTCCTATACAGCCTGCCTGCCTGGTATCTGGGATGGATATTAGTCCTGAAAAGGACTGTTTGTTTGTTCTGGCAGTCTTTACAGTCCCTACACTAACTATTTCGCAGTTTATATCTCTCCGTAAATGAGCAGCGCTGTCCCTACACTGTCGAATCCGGAGCGACTGTGTCCAAGATGGCGGCGCCCGGTTTTAAATACTCGAGGTGACACTGTGCGGCCAGCCAATCACTGTAATGCCCACAACCAACATGGCTGCAGCATTACAGTGACTGGCTGGCAATCCCTGCATGTTCATTGGCTCTGAAAAGAGCGCCAAACATGCAGGGCGGAGACCCGAGCTCCCGCCCGAGTAACCCGGAAATGCTCGGTGCTCACCGAACATCCCGAGTAGCGTGATGCTCGGGCGAGTACCGAGCAGTGTCGAGCATGTTCGCTCAACTCTACTTGCGGCCTTTTATTTCTGGGTGAAAAAATTTTATTTATTTTGATCCATCAAGTATTATGTGCTTTGTGGTACATTTTTGTGTTATATAACACTCCAAAAAAGTGTTGAAAATGTTTGGCTGGATTAAATTGCTCATTTTCAGAGTATTCTGTGCTCTGGGTACATTTATGTGCCATATAACACTCCCAAAAGCGTTGAAATTTTTTTCTGGATTAAATTTCTCACCAATACACTATTCCGTGGTATGGGGTACATTTTTGTGATATATAACATTCAAAAAAGAGTTAAAAAATGTTGCTGGGTTAAATTTCTCACCCATACACTATTTTGTGGTTTGGAGTAGATTTCTGTGACATACAGCACTCAAAAAATCATTAAAAAATGTTGCTAGGTTAAATTTCTTACCAATACAGTATTCTGTGGTCTGGGGTACATGATATATATAATATTTCAAAAAAGCGTTAACATTTTTTGCTGTGTTAAATTTCTCACCCACACAGTAGTCTGTGATCTGGGGTACTTTTTTGTGACATATAACACGCCAAAAAAGCATTAACAAAGTTAGCTGGGTTAAATTTCTCACCCATACAGTATTCCGTGGTCTAGGGTACATTACTGGTGATTAGTGTTGAGCGATACATTCCGATATCGGGAAATATTGGATCGGATTGGATCGGACCGATACCCAAAAAATATCGGATATCGCCGATTCCGATACCAGAAACCAATGCAAGTCAATGGGACATAAATATCGGAATGAAAATAAACCCTTTCTTTCCTTGTAGGTTAACTCTACATGAAGGAAAACAACTAAGAATAATGTAGAATGTATTACATGAAAAGCCGGCAATTCAGCAGCCGCATACACCAGTACCCGACAATTTAGAACAGAAAGAATAGAGCATCAAACATAGATTAGATAGATAGAAACATGTCAGTCACATATATAAGAAGTACAGTGACAGTGTTGCTTACTGTACTTGTCATTTAGTGTTAAAGGATTTATTAAAAGAAATTATAGTGTTTTCATGCACCGTCTCTTTAAAAAAGCCGGCCGGCAATTCAGCATCGGTACCTGACAATTTAGAACAGAAAGAATAGAGCATCGCACATAGATTAGATACATAGAAACATGTCTGCCACATATATAAGAAGTACAGTGATAGTGTTGATTACTGTACTTGTCATTTAGTGTTAAAATAAAGGATTTATTAAAAAAAAAATTGGCGTGGGGTTCCCCGTAATTTTAGTCTCTAGCGGAGGTTAAGCAGACGGCTGGGTCAGATGTTTGAAGCCTGGGAAGGGGATAATACCCACGGAGCTTACCAGGCTACTAATATCAGCCCCCAGCTGAATACCTAGCCTTTACTAGCTATTAAAATGGGGGACCCCCAAAAAAATGACGTGGGTCCCCCCTATTTTAATAGCTAGCAAAGGCTAGGTAGACAGCTGGGGGCTGATATTAATAGCCCAGGAAGGGTGCCATGAATATTGGTCCCCTCCCAGGCTAGAAACACCAGCCGTCAGCTGCCCCAGAAATGGCGCATCCATAGGATGCGCCAATTCTGGCACTTATCCTTGCTCTTTCCACTGCCCTGTAGGGGTGGCAGTGGGGTAATAGGGCTGGGGTTGATGTCAGCTTATAATGCCAGCTGACATCAACCCCAGGTTAGTAATGGAGAGGCGTCTATAAGACACCCCCATTACAAACCCCATAGTCAAAGTTAAAAAAAAACACAACACCCAGAATAAAGTCCTTTAATTGAAATAAACACACAATTCTTTATTGTTCTAAATTAAACCATACTTACCATCATGCCCATTCCAGATGAAGCCAATGTCTTCTGCAATAAAAGTAAAATAATAAAGCAACCTCATCCTTACCTTTCCATGGTTCCCAGGATGGCTCCAGCTCTGCTACATTCACATGACAGGCTGGATCGCAGCCGAAAGCTTCCATCCAGCTTGCCATGCCGCAGACACTGAGAAGCGCAGGCATGCTTGCGTTCCTCAGTGTCTGGCTGTGACGGCATCCAGATGAGCCGAGTTCATGTCTAATGAACACAGCTCACCTCATGCACGTCACTGACAGCGTGGGAGAATTCTCCTGCCCTTACCGTGAGCGCAGGAGAATTCTCTCACGCTCACCGCATGCGCAGGAGAATTCTCCCACGCTGTCAGTGATGTGCATGAGGTGAGCTGAGTTCATTGGACATGATCTCGGCTCATCTGGATGCCGTCACAGCCAGACACTGAGGAGCGCAAGCATGCCCGTGTTTCTCAGTGTCTGCGGCATGGCAAGCTGGATGGAAGCTTTCGGCTGCGATCCAGCCTTTCATGTCAATGTAGAAGAGCTAGAGCCGTCCTGGGAACCATGGAAAGGTAAGGATGATGTTGGTTTATTATTTTATTTTTATTGCAGGAGATCGTTGGCTTCAGCTGGAATGGGCGTGGTGGTAAGTATGGTTTAATTTACAACAATAAAGAATTGTGTGTTTATTTCAATTTAAGGACTTCATTCTGGGTGTTGTGTTTTTTTTTAACTTTGACTATGGGGTTAGTAATGGGGGTGTCTTATATACCCCTCTCCATTACTAACCTGGGCTTGATGTCAGCTGGCATTATAAGCTGACATCAACCCCAGCCCTATTACCCCACTGCCACCGCTACAAGGCAGTGGGAAGAGCGAGGCAAAGTTCCAGAATTGGCGTATCCTATGGATGCACCATTTCTGGCGTGGCTGACGGCTAGTGTTTCTAGCCTGGGAGGGGGCCAATATTCATGGCACCCTTCCTGGGCTATTAATATCAGCCCCCAGCTGTTTGCCTAGCATTTGCTAGCTATTAAAATAGGGGGGACCCCACATCATTTTTTTGGGGGATCCCCCATTTTAATAGCTAGTAAAGGCTAGGTATTCAGCTGGGGGCTGATATTAGTAGCCTGGGAAGCTCCGTGGGTATTACCCCCTTCCCAGGCTTCAAACATCTGCCCCAGCCGTCTGCTTAACCTCCGCTAGAGACTAAAATTACGGGGAGCCCCACGCCAATTTTTTTTCAATAAATCCTTTATTTTAAAACTAAATGACAAGTACAGTAATCAACACTATCACTGTACTTATTATATATGTGACTGTCATGTTTCTATCTATCTAATCTATGTGTGATGCTCTATTCTTTCTGTTCTAAATTGTCGGGTACTGATGCTGAATTGCCAGCCGGATTTTTAAAGAGACGGTGCATGAAAACACTATTATTTTTTTTAATAAATCCTTTAACACTAAATGACAAGTACAGTAATCAACACTGTCACTGTACTTCTTATATATGTGACTGACATGTTTCTATCTATCGAATCTATGTGTGATGCTCTATTCTTTTTGTTCTAAATTGTCGGGTACCAATGCTGAATTGCCTGCCGGCTTTTTTAAAGAGAGTGTCTTCTGAGCAGTTTGTCAGCTTTTGGACACCTTTGAAGGTGTTTTCTATGTGTTTTTATTTGCCTGCCATTGGTTTTAACGGTGTTCGACGGTGTTCGACAGTGTTCTAAGGTGTTCGACGAACAGTTCCACGAACATACCGGTGTTTGACGAACCAAACCGAATCCGAACACTACGGGGGTGGCTCTACACTAGTCATGTCCAATGAACTCAGCTCACCTCATGCACGTCACTGACAGCGTGGGAAAATTCTCCTGCGCTTGCCGTGAGCGCAGGAGAATTCTCTCACGCTGGGATGGCATTCTGATGACAGGCTGGATCGCAGCTGAGCGCTGCCATCCAGCTTGTCATCCTTCAGAGACACTGCAGAGCGCAGGCATTACGGGAACTTCCAATTCCGGTATTCAATATTCTAAAAGTATCGGAACTCAGTATCGGAACTCCGATACCGCGAATATCGGTCGATACCCGATATTTCAGTATCGGAATGCTCAACACCACTGGTGATATCTATCATTTCAAAAAAAGCATTCAAAAATTTTGCTGGGTTAAATTTCTCACCCATACAGTAGTCTGTGGTCTGGGGTACTTTCTGTGATATATAACACTCCAAAAAAGCATTAAAAAAGTTAGATGGATTAAATTTCTCACACATACAGTATTCCGTGGTCTGGGGTACATAACGGGTGATATCTATCATTTCAAAAAAGCATTTAAAATTCTCACCACCCATACACTTTTCCGTGATCTCGGGTACATTTCTGTGATATATAACACTCCAAAAAGTATTCAAAAAATTTGCTGGGTTAAATTTCTCACCGATACACTGTTCCGTGGTCTGGGGTACATTTTTCTGATATATAACACTCCGGAAAAGTGTTCAAAATTTTTGCTGGGTTAAATTTCTCTCCCATACAGTATTATGTGCTTTGTGCTACATACAGTATCTGTGGCATATAACACTCCAAAAAAGCATTGAAGGATTTTTCTGGATTGAATTTGTCATCCATACACTTTTGCATGTTTTCTGTCACATTACGGTGGTATTAAACTCCCAAAAACCGCTTTGACTGCTGCAGGTGACCAATTTTTTTCTTTTATTAATAATAAACTTGGGTTTCAAGAGACCTAGCAATTAGAAAATGCATAAGGCATGCAGTAAGGGATAGGGAAGTGGAAGTGCTGATGATGGTGCACGCAGACATTGAGGATGTGGAGCAGGTGCTACTACGCCTGTTGGTGGAGCAGAAGAAACATGCCTATCCATGACACATAAGTTCCTGTCCCACTTTGCAGAAGGGCACAGCATACTACTTTTGAAGCCAGAGCAGTGCAAACAGGTGGTCGGTTGAATAGCAGATAATGCTTCCAGCATCCTTGGTTGCACCACCCAGTCTTCCACAGGACACTAGGACACTCTGAGGAGCTCTTTACAACATCATCTCTTGAACCTGCATGCTCCAAGAGGGGAAGGAGGACATGCTGTTTAGGGATACATAAAACTTAGAGCAGCCACGGCCACAAGAAGATGACGGTGGGGACCAACAAATTTTGTCTAAGGAGGAAGATGATGATGAGACACAGTTGCCGCTAAATCATGTTGTTAAGTTATCAAGTCCAGAGGACCAGGGTGCTGCGGTGGAAGACGAGGTGGTTGATGACGAAGTCACCGACCCAACTTGGGAAGCTGGCATGCAGAAGGAGGCCAGCAGTGCTGAGAAAGAGGGATCGGCAGCACCGAAATAGGCAGGATGAGGCAGTAGGGTGACCAGAGGGAGAAGATATGCAAGTGTTCCGCAGAGCACTGACACTAGTGAATATCTCCGTCAAAGAGTTAGGTGTTCCCCAGTCTGGGACTTCTTTAAAGAGATTTCTGAGAAAAACAAAACGGTCATTTGCAACCTGTGCCAAGCCAAGATCAGCAGGTGCCTGACCACTAAGAGTCTAACCACCACAAGCATGATTAGGCACATATCATCTAAGCACCCAACTCGGTGGACCGAACGCCTGAGTCCATCATTGGTACCAGCGGGTGACACCACTGCCTCTTTCCCTGTGCTAGGTGCTTCCCAATCCCCTGTCCATGATACTGGCACAGATGCCTCTCGCCCTGCACCTGTCCTTACACATTCTGAGACACCATCAGGCACTTCTAAATCCTAGTCCAAGCACAGCGTTTAGGTATCCCTACCCCAGGCCTTGGAACGAAAGAGAAAGTTTCCAGTCATCCACCCACAGGCCCAAACACTAAACGGGCACATTTCTAGGCTGCTTGCCATGGAAATGTTACAACTTAGGCTTGTTGGCATGGAAGATTTCTGCCGACTTATGGCGGCAGCCATCCCTTGATACTCGATATCCAGTCGCAACTTTATCGCCCGATGTGGCGTGCCCGCCTTGTAACAGCACGTGTCCAGGAACATCACCCATGCCCTTACCAAAGCACTTACTGGCATTGTCCACTTAACGACATGACACGTGGACAAGCTATTGTGCCCAGGGCCGCTACATTTTTCTGACTCCACCCTGGGTGAACATTGGAAGCCAGGGCCGAGTCCCACCCTGCCATGGCACATGTGTTATCGACACTGAGGATTGCTGCCCTACTTCTATCAGGGCTTCCTCCACCTTCTACAGCAGTTCCTTCACCCCCTCCTGCTCCTCTTCATCCTCCATCTTCGATATGCTATCTCTGCAGCACTGCCTCAGCGAAGCAGCAGCAGGCTCAGCTGAAGATAATTTGTCTAGGAGACAAAAAACACAGAGGCAGAGTTAAAAAAAGAATAGCAGACCAGATCGATCTGTGGTTTTTGATGCTGAACCTCCAACCAGGCATGGTCGTGTGTGATAATGGTCGTGTGTGATAATGGGCGTATCCTGGAGGTGGCTGTGAAGCTTGGCAAGCTCACACATGTACCATGCTTGGCACATGTGCTCAACTTGGTAGTTCAGTGGTTTCTGAAATCATACCCAGATTTGCCAGAGCTTCTGATCAAGGTACGCCACGTCAGCGCCAATTTCTGCAAGTCATCTACAGTGCTGCAGTAGCGCATTCAAGTGCCAGTTCACCGACAGGTGTGCAACGTGTCCATGCACTGGAACTCCACACTGCACATGCTGGCAAGCCTTTGTGAGCTGCAGAGGCCAGTTGCGGAATACCAGCTCTAACACGCCCGTCGGTATTCTGGTCAGCCTCCAAACATAACAACTAAAGAGTGCGCATGGATGTCTGACTTTTGTGTGGTTCTCCAAGACTTTGAAGAAAAAACAAAGATAGTGAGTGGCGATGGCACCATAGTCAGCACAATGATCTCACTTCTGTGCCTACTTAAACAGTCGCTGCTCACAATTAAACATGAACCTATGCGTGTGGACCAGGTGGAGATGGAGGAAGACATGAAACAGAGAGATTCTACCCAGTCCAGCCTGATCACATCTGCTCAGCGCAGATTGGGTAACAATGAGGAGGAGGAGAAGGAAGAGGAGGAACAGGAGCTGGTGGCTAGCGCAACATAGGCTAGTACCCACACAACGTTTGTCCCATCTCTCCTACGTGGTTGGGCTGAGGATGGGAATGAGGAGGCAGAGAGGGAGGAGGAGGAGAAGGAGATGGAAGGTCATCCTTATGGTGGAGACAGGGAAGTGTTGGCTGTAGGGAGCTTAGCACTAGAGATGAGCAAATGTTTCAATATTCGATTCGGATTACGATGGCCGAATTTGCAATATTTGCCGATTTATTCGTCAAATGTTACCGAACGCCATAGGATTCAATGGGGGGCAAAAAAACCCCACATACACAACACCTTCAAATGGGCCCAAAAGCTGCCAAAACACATCTAATTAGGGGTAGACACCTGGAAAGTGCCATCAATTGATCCAGAGTACAAGTACTATAATTATTATTACTATTACAGTGACATTTATTCCGTGGCGCTTTACATGTGAAAAGGAGTCACCGTCGGTGACTCACTGACTGGTACAAGAGGAGAGGGGACCCTGCCCACGAGTGCGCACAAACAATGGGATGGGTGAGGATACAGTAAATCAGGGTACAGCTAGTCATGCAGTGGTATGCAGGAGCGAAGCTTACCGCAGATTGTACGCTTGTCACAAGAAGTGGGTCTTCAGCTTCCTTTTCAAGGTTTGCACGTTAGGCAAGAGTCTGATGTGTTGAGGTACAGAGTTACACAGTAGCGGAGATGCACGGGACAAATCTTGCATGCGATCGTGACTAGAGATGAGCGTTGTTCTACTCGAACTGTTCGCCAATCTCAAATTCGAGCTGTTTTGGGCGGTGTTCGAGCCGGTCGGCGAACACGAACAATTTGAGAAAAATTCGGCTGTTCGAGGTTATGTTCGATAACTGTTCGTGCACCAAAATCATAACTGGATTTTTTCTCAGTAATGATGAAAATTAATGTTAATACGCAGTTTGAGTGTACAGCGGGGCGGGGGGAGGGGCAGGGAATGGATCTCTGCAGGAACAATGAAGATCTCCATTTTTTTTTCTCTTTCCCGCATTTGCAGTGGGGAGGTGCAATCTGTCAGCCTATCAGCAGCGCACACACGGAGCGAAGTGCTTTTTTTCACACAAGCAAGGGCATGTGTGATTGGCAGTGTATGTCACATGTCCTTGCCCTATAAGACCAAGCCATTTTCCCCGTCGCCACCATTTTCTCACTGCTGCAGCTGCGTGTTAGACGGCACCGCTGTTGCTGTGTGCGCTATACCTTGTTAATTTCAAGCCAATTTTCGCACAAATATACAGATAGCTTGGGAGTAGGGAATAGTTGTGATTGCAGTCCTTTTAAGGACTAGGTTACAGCATTTCCTACGACTTTTATCAAGCAGGTCTGTGCTCTTAAATAGATAGATTGTGGGAGTAAAGACTAATTGTAATTGGAGTCCTTTTCAGGACTAGGTTACATCAGTTCCTATCAGTTTTTGCCAGGCAGGTCTGTGCCAGTGCTGTGCAAGTTTTTTTCACAGCATTTGGCTGAATCTACTAAAGCTAATCCTTTTTGGCCTATTGCAGAGTGTGTTAGTCAGTGGAGTAGCCTATCTGTGTTGCAAGATATACCACCTGTGTATAGAATACCAATTTTTTTACTGCACCTAGTGAAGTAAAATCTTTTGGGCATAGCATCATTCTATTAGTCCATCTATACTGACCTCCATCAGGTTGCAAATTAAAAATAATTTTTTTCTGCATCTAGCTCTGAAAAAATATTTGGGCTTCTAGCAGTGTGTGGGACTTGGTCTATTAGTCCATCTATACTGACCTCCATCAGGTTGCAAATTAAAAATAATTTTTTTCTTCATTTATCTCTGAAAAAATATTTGGGCTTCTAGCAGCGTGTGGGACTTGTTCTATTAGTCCATCTATACTGACCTCCATCAGGTTGCAAATTAAAAATAATTTTTTTCTGCATCTAGCTCTGAAAAAATATTTGGGCTTCTAGCAGTGTGTGGGACTTGGTCTATTAGTCCATCTATACTGACCTCCATCAGGTTGCAAATTGAATAAAAAAATTTTCTGCATCTAGCTCTGAAAAAATATTTGGGCTTCTAGCGGTGTGTGGGACTTGGTCTATTAGTCCATCTATACTGACCTCCATCAGGTTGCAAATTAAAAATAATTTTTTTCTGCATCTAGCTCTGAAAAAATATTTGGGCTTCTAGCAGTGTGTGGGACTTGGTCTATTAGTCCATCTATACTGACCTCCATCAGGTTGCAAATTAAAAATAATTTTTTTCTTCATTTAGCTCTGAAAAAATATTTGGGCTTCTAGCAGTGTGTGGGACTTGTTCTATTAGTCCTTCTATACTGACCTCCAGCAGGTTGCAAATTGAATATAATTTTTTTCTGCATCTAGCTCTGAAAAAATATTTGGGCTTCTAGCGGTGTGTGGGATTTGGTCTATTAGTCCATCTATACTGACCTCCATCAGGTTGCAAATTAAAAATAATTTTTTTCTGCATCTAGCTCTGAAAAAATATTTGGGCTTCTAGCAGTGTGTGGGACTTGGTCTATTAGTCCATCTATACTGACCTCCATCAGGTTGCAAATTAAAAATAATTTTTTTCTTCATTTATCTCTGAAAAAATATTTGGGCTTCTAGCAGCGTGTGGGACTTGTTCTATTAGTCCATCTATACTGACCTCCATCAGGTTGCAAATTAAAAATAATTTTTTTCTGCATCTAGCTCTGAAAAAATATTTGGGCTTCTAGCAGTGTGTGGGACTTGGTCTATTAGTCCATCTATACTGACCTCCATCAGGTTGCAAATTAAAAATAATTTTTTTCTTCATTTAGCTCTGAAAAAATATTTGGGCTTCTAGCAGTGTGTGGGACTTGTTCTATTAGTCCTTCTATACTGACCTCCAGCAGGTTGCAAATTGAATATAATTTTTTTCTGCATCTAGCTCTGAAAAAATATTTGGGCTTCTAGCGGTGTGTGGGACTTGGTCTATTAGTCCATCTATACTGACCTCCATCAGGTTGCAAATTAAAAATAATTTTTTTCTGCATCTAGCTCTGAAAAAATATTTGGGCTTCTAGCAGTGTGTGGGACTTGGTCTATTAGTCCATCTATACTGACCTCCATCAGGTTGCAAATTGAATAAAAAAAATTTCTGCATCTAGCTCTGAAAAAATATTTGGGCTTCTAGCGGTGTGTGGGACTTGGTCTATTAGTCCATCTATACTGACCTCCATCAGGTTGCAAATTAAAAATAATTTTTTTCTGCATCTAACCCAGCCAATAGTTTTGGCCTAATACCACAGTTTGGCCACTCAGCTCTGCTCGGTTACCATCCACTGTTTTTTTGTGCAAACAACTCCAGAGTTGTGAATTAGTTAACCACCAAAATGAGTGGAAAAAGGCCTGCTGCTGGTGGAATGGGGAATAGGCGTGTTGGGAAGGGGAAAAAAGGTTGTGTCCGTGGGGTAGGTGCAGAAGAAAGACCATCTTCCAGCCAAACTAAAATGTCTACTTCTTTTAGCGGACAATGTGATAAGATCCCTTTCTTACGGCCACGCCAATCGCTACAAATTCCAGATGAGGCACAAAAACAGCAGGTGCTTCAACGGATATCAAGTGCTCCTTTAAGTGGGATCTCCTCCACATCAACTTCAACATCACAAATACTCCAGTCCTCAAAGGTGTCACCCAAATCGCACTTGCTTCCTCACAGCTCCCAAATCTCCAGCTGCCCGTCTGAGTATGAGGTAGAACAGATGGTTGAGTCTGCAGAGCTGTTTACTCATACTATAGCCTGGGAATCAGAGGTCGACTCCAGCGCTTCTGTGAATCCAGACGAGGAAATGATCTGCACTGATGCCCAGAATCTTTATGAGTCGGATCCAGGACCAGACGCAGAAGGTTCTGACCATAATGTAGACCCTCATTCCCAAACTGTAACTCCTGTTGGTGGAGACAATGAGGAAGACGATGATAAGACTCAAATACCTGATTGGAGCGACAACTTTAGTTTTTTGTCAGGGCAGGAACAGGTTGGCTCTGAGGATGACGGGTGTGATAACGCACAGGGTGATGATGATGAGGTCGGAGATCCCACTTACTGTCAACCCACAGTCAGCCAAGAGATGAGGTCAGCAGAGGAGGTGGAGGAAGATGCTATTGACGACGAGGTCAGGTTGCGCCTTCCTGGACAGAGACGTAGTACTGGAAGCACGTCAACAACTGCATCCTCAAACACAACTCTGCCTCTCACCACAAGTCGTGGTGGCTCTTCAGGTCGCATGGGTGCTAAGCCTTGCATAGCCTGGGCATTTTTTCAGATCGATAAAGATGACCCAACTCGTGTTATCTGTAACATTTGTCAGCAAAAGCTAAGTAGAGGCCAAAAAATACATAGTTTGAGTACTTCATGCATGAACCGGCACATGGACATGAAGCATAAGTTGCAGTGGGAAGCTCAGTGTGCTACAATGCGGCCTAGCCGGCCGGGCCAACCACCGTCTGCCATATCTTGTGCATCCGCGGCCTCTTCATCCTCTGTGACTGGGGGGACAGCAGTCACACCTGTTTTGGGGCGCAGACCTGCCACTTCTTTACCCGCAACAGCCAGCGTAATTGGCAGGTCATCATTTTCTTTGGAGGTGGTAACACCAGCTGGTCTTGAGCGCTGTCCGACATCGATAGCACCACCTTTGGATCAAGGCAACCTAACATGTCCGCCTGCATCTTCCTCACAGACCGGCAGTTTGCCGGGGACACCCTTATCAACCCCGTCTAAGCACAATAGCCAGCCCTCGGTCCCTCAGATGTGGACAAGTAAAAGACCATTTCCTCCTAGCCATGAGAAAGCTAAGAGGTTGAATTTCACCATCTGCAAGCTCTTGGCTACAGAAATGCTGCCTTTCCGCCTGGTGGACACAGAGGATTTTCGAGACCTTATGTCCGTCGCAGTGCCCCAGTACCAGATGCCCAGTCGGCACTACTTCTCAAAGAAAGGTGTGCCTGCGCTCCACCAGCATGTCGCACACAACATCACCGCTTCTTTGAGAAACTCTGTGTGTGACAGGGTGCATTTCACCACAGACACTTGGACGAGTAGGCATGGACAGGGGCGTTACATGTCGCTGACTGGGCACTGGGTAACTATGGTGACAGCAGGACAAGGGGCTGCTGTCCAAGTCTTGCCGTCCCCACGAGTTGTGCGTCAATCCTCTTTATGTCAAAGTTCCTCCACTGCTTCTGCCTCCTCAACCTCCTCTCGGTCTTCCACCTGCACCCAAAGCCTGTCTGGTCATGCCACAAGCTTTCTAACTGCGCAGAAGGGATCCTGCACACCTCCTTACTATGCTGGCAGTAGGGCTCAACGTCATCAGGCGGTTTTTACATTGAAATGTCTGGGAAATGTGAGTCACACAGCTGAGGAGTTGTGGTCAGCTCTGGAGAACCAATTTCATGAATGGTTGTCTACACTGGACCTGAAACCAGGGAAGGCCGTGTGCGACAATGCTGCAAACCTGGGTGCGGCCCTTCGCCGGGGCAATGTCACACACGTGCCTTGTATGGCTCACGTGTTGAACCTGGTTGTCCAGCAATTTTTAGCCCACTATCCCAGACTAGATGGCCTTCTGCAGAGGGCACGGTCGCTGTGTGCTCACTTCCGCCGTTCGCATCCCGCAGCTCAGCGACTTACATCTCTACAGAAGTCGTTGGGCCTGCCACTTCACCGGCTAAAATGCGATGTGCCTACCCGGTGGAATTCAACTCTGCACATGTTGCAGCGACTGTGGCAGCACCGACAAGCCCTGGTGCAATACGTTCTGACGTATAGCCTGGGCCAACGAGATTCAGAGGTGGGGCAAATCACGCTGGAGGAGTGGTCTCAGATCAGGGACCTATGCACCCTTCTGCACAGTTTTGAAATGGCGACGAAGATGTTTAGTGCTGACGATGCCATTATCAGCATGACTATTCCGGTGATTTACATGCTGGAGCACATGTTAAACAGAATTCGGAGTCAGGTGGTGGCACAAGAGGAGGTGGAGGAAGTAGAGGAGGAGGAGTTGTATGCGGAAGGGCTAACATCTGCAAGGTCCAGACGGTCGGCAGCACCAAGGCGGCAGGCATGTGAGGGTGGGGGAGATGATTTTACCAGGGCGCATGGTAGCAGCCAAACTAGTGAGGAAGGTGCAGGAGCCCAGGAAGAAGTGGAGGACGAACTGATGGAAGACTCATCAGATGAGGGAGACCTTGATCACATTTCTGTTGTGCGAGGTTGGGGGGAGAGGACAGAGGAAGGAAGCATGATTGTTACCTCGCCACCAACACAACAGGGACTTGGTGCTCCTGGATGCGCAACACACATGAGTGCCTTCTTGCTGCACTACCTGCAACATGACCCTCGAATTGTGAGAATTAGAAATAATCCTGACTACTGGGTTGCCACACTGTTAGATCCCCGGTACAAAAGTAAATTTGCAGAAATTATTCCTGCCATAGAAAGGGATGCACGCATGCAGGAGTATCAGCAGAGACTGTTGCAGAATCTTACATGTGCTTTTCCACAAAATACCAGTGGTGCACGTAGTGAATCTCACAGTTCCAACTTGCCAACCGTGGGACCGTCAAGTGTTCAGCACTCAAACCGTAACAGAACCACAGTATCTGCTGGTAACATCAATTTTGCGGAATCATTTCACCACTTTTTTAGCCCATCCTTTGCAAGGCCACAGGAGACAAGAAGTCTGACACATAGTCAACGCCTAGAGACGATGGTACAGGAGTATCTCCAAGTAAACATTGAAGCCACGACTGTGTCACTGGACCCTTGCTCTTTTTGGGCTTCCAATCTGGATAAATGGCCGGAGCTAGCCACTTACGCCTTGGAGATCTTGTCATGCCCCGCAGCCAGCGTTCTGTCTGAACGTGTGTTCAGCGCTGCTGGTGGTGTGCTGACAGATAAGCGCACGCGGCTCTCCACTGATAATGTAGACAGACTCACGTTCATAAAGATGAACAAATCATGGATCCGAAACGACTTTTCTACCCCTGTGTCATCCTGGGGAGAGTAAAAGCTTGATGATTGGTTAAAATCACCCTACCAACCGTTTTAAGCTTTCAAATTACTAATCATGTTTATCTGTATCTTGACTGGAAAATAATTTGGGCTTTGTAGCAGTGTGCAGCACTGATCCTATTAGGCCATCTATAATAAGCTTCACCAGATTTAAAATTAAAAATAATTTTTAGCTGCATCTAGCCCGGAAAATAATTTTGGGGCTCCGAGATGCGCAAGACACATAAGTGCCTTCTTGCTGCACTACCTGCAGCATGACCCTCATATTGTCAGAATTCGAAGTAATCATGACTACTGGGTTGCCGCACTCTTAGATCCCCCAAACTTTTCGATCAACCTTTTCATTTTAATAAAGACCAAAAAAATGGTCATTTTTGAAATTATAAGCATTAGCAGGTTGTTAGAAACTGAAATCAAACAGTTTTCAACTCAAAACTTTATTCTAGGTGATGTTACATTTTCACATAGGACCCCTTGTTCGAAAGGAGCTTCTGAACTCTCTCGTCCATTGAATTTGTCAGGTTTTGGATGGTTTCTGCTTCAATTGTTTTGCATGAGGACAGAATACCCTCCCAGAGCTGTTGCTTAGATGTGAACTGCCTCCCGCCATCATAGACACTCCTTTTAATGATGCTCCAAAGGTTCTGAATGGGGTAGAGGTCAGGGGAGCATGGGGGTCACACCATAAGTTTGTCCCCTTTTATGCCCATATCAGCCAGAGATGCAGATGTTTTATGTGCAGCATGAGATGGTGCATTATCATGCAGAAAAATGATCTTGCTGTGAAATACACGGTTCTTCTTCTTGAACCATGGCAGGAAGTGCTGTTTGAGAAAATCCACATACATTATGGAGTTCATCTTTAGCGCCTTCAGGGATCCTAAAGGGGCCGACAATCTCTCTCCCCATGATTCCAGCCCAAAACATTACTCCACCTCCTCCTTGTTGGCGCTGTAGCCGTGTTTGCGTGGGGTGTCCGTCAACCAGCCATCCTCCACTCCATTCATCTGGACCATCGAGCGCTGCACGGCACTCATCCGTGAACAAAACAGTTTTGAAATCAGTCTTCATGTAATGTTTGGCCCACTGGAGCCGTTTCTGCTTGTGTGAAGTGGATAGAGGAGGTCGACAGGATGGCGTATGCACAGCTGCAAACCTCTGAAGGACCCTGCATCTTGTTGTTCGGGGGACGTTGGAGGCACAAGCAGCTTCAAAAACTTGTCTGCTGCTATGACAAGGCTTTTTTGCCGCTGCTCTTTCAACCTGACGTAATTGCCTGTAGGAAAGAGTCCTCAATTTGCCCTTATCAGCACGCACACGTGTGTACTGTGAATCAGCTACATACTTCTTGATTGCCAAGACACTTCATCCTGATCATCGCACAATGTTGATTGTAGTCATGCCTTGACCTAAACACTCCACAATTTGTTGCTTCTCAGCAGCCGACACATCCTTTTTCTTTCCCATTTTGGCAGAAAATGTAGGCTGCTTAATAATGTGAGAGAGCCTTCTTAAGTAGTCTTGCCTTTCATTGGACACACCTGCCAAACTAATTAGCACAGGTGTCTGCAATTGCTTACAGTGATATAAAGAGCCCTGACACACATCACCATCAATGAGTTTAACTGACAAACAAACAAATTCTTCCCTTATCACTCCTAAACACTTTTTGCATAATAATTTGGAACGCGGTGTACATGTGCTTTTCCACAAAACACCAGTGGTTCACGTAGTGAATCTTACAGTTCTAACTTGCCAACCGTGGTCTGTATGGAATTGTTCAATAAAGGGCCCAAAATTAAGATAACATAGATGGGAGAGGTCTCTATGAATAGGAATTCCTAAGTATTTGATACCCTGTGAGGGCCAGGCAAAGGGAAAGTTGGACTGGATGGATTCCTATTTGGATTTAGGGAGGGAGACATCGAGGGCCTCAGACTTCGCTGCATTGATTTTAAAATTTTACCATGTAACAAAGTGATCTATTTCAGCCATAACAGCAGGGATGGATATATGTGATTGAGTGATATATACTAGGACATCATCAGCAAATAGAGAGCACTTGTACTCGGTGCCTCCCACCTCAATCCACCTAATATTGGGGTTATGGCGAATTGATGAGAGCAGGTGCTCCGTCACTAGGATGTATAAGAGAGGGGACAGAGGACATCCCTGCCTTGTCCCATTGGTGATTGTGAAAGGTGATGAAAATGTTCTGACGCACCCCCTGGGCCTTGGGACACCCGGAGCCGGACCCTTTTTGGTGGATGCTGGTGGTTGTAGTCTTCGTGGCGGCGATCCGGTTCCGTGGCTCAGGGCGGTCAAACCAGTGGCGGAACTATTTATGTGGTTTTGATGTTTAATTGTCCGACTACGCCACCCGTGGATTGCGGTCAGAGTGAACCGCCGCTACAGGGCAGACCGCTAAGGCTGGTGTTGTGGGTGCAGCAGAGCGTAGCATAACTCCCCACGGGAGGAGTATAGCCTCAGGGCAGTGTATGCGGAGGATGGGGGTGATGGTGCAGGGCAGCAGCAGTAACGACACGGAGTCAGTGATGCAGTTCAGGGCCTTTACTCACAGTTCTTATTATCCAGACCACGTCTGCAGGTAACGGCTGCCCACGTCGTACTGTGCTCACCAGGTGAGGGGCTCAGACAACTCCCAGATAACTTTGGAGCGCTTCACAGGACCCCCTTTGTGTGTCCTTTGTCTGGCCTTTCTTACCAACACTTCTGTCCGGCTGCCTCGGGCCTCCTCTTGGTAAACTTGGCGCCAGTTTCCCTGACCCTATGTGGTGCCTTCCTAGCGGGTGGAGCAAGGGGCTGCGCCACATAAAATGTCAGAGCCTCCGGTTTCTAGCTGAGGGTCGTTTCCTGCCTCCACTAGTTCGGGGACCGGTCTCCCCCTTTGGCCTGACCCCTCCACGCAGGTGGATTCGGGCGTGCGGTGGCGACTCGCCCGTCCGCACCCCTGGGATCCCTTCATTCCTCGTTCCTGGAGCCTTCTCCGCTCCTCTTCCTTCCTTCTCCCTCTTGCAGGCCTGGGCCTCTGTAACTAGGCCCGCCTCCGGAGCAGAGCTCATGCAGAGCCCCTGCTACCTGCCACTTCTGCTCAGACTTCTCTGCACTGAACTAAGATGGTGCCCACCTTTTATACTCCCTTCTCAATGCACCCAGGAACTGCTTCCTCCCTGCTCCTGCACTGCAGGGTTCCCCTTCCTCAGTGTTCCCTCCCCCCACTCCAGCCAGGGACAGGGACTGTCGTGCCCATCTCAGGGGCATATTGGTCGCCCTGCCCCACGGCAATGTGGTGTAATGCATGCAGGTGTCGGGTCCTGATCCACACTCCATCCTTATCTGAGAGTGAGATATCACACCTCTGGGTGAGGTGCAATACGTCTGTAGCAACCGAGCCCTCGGTGCTACAGTTCCATTTATCTTCAGCCTAGGTGACGTATTGTGATACAGGGCCGTGATTTTGGCTATAAAAGGGTCCCCTAGACCCCTACCCCAAGCTTTTTAAGAGAATCATATATGGCGTGCCAGGAGACTCTATGGAATGCTTTCTCAGCATCCAACGAGAGTATCTACTTACAAATTTTTAACTGCATCTATCCCAGGAAATACTTTGTGCCTAGTAGCAGTGTCTGCTAGTCAGCGGATTATCCCGGCTGTTAAGCAAGCTACACCACCTGTAGTTTGGACACTTAATTTTTTCAAAGGAAATGCTTCGGGACCACGGGATACTCAGTGAAGAGCATCAGGAGGCACCCCAAGGCATAGGGGCTGGGACTGGCAGTAGGATGCCTTGCGGTGGACAGCCGAGCTCGATCCTTATAAAAGCTTTTTAACTGCAGCAGCTTTAGTGGACGCTACTGGAGCTGGAATTACGCGGCTGCTGGCATGAGACTTGCCCTCCAATAGATCCTTGTAAATGGATTTAAAGTGTATTCATTCAAATTAGAGGGACAATTTAAATTAAAAAGCTTAGAGCTGCCTCCACCACAGGGGGGCTCTCTCGACCCACCAGCGGACAGGCACCAGTATTGGGAGAGGGGGGCTGGCCGTCAGGGTTCACCGCGGCTCTGGCACAAACCCGGCGACACGGAGGTGGCACGGGCAGGAGCGGACTGGCCGTCTCGGCTTCTCACTTTTTGGATTTTTGAAGGGCATGACATGCCTATATCTGTGTCTCCCCCTCCTTTTACTCCTCCACCTCTTTTCTTTTCACATGACTATATGTACTTGTCACTTTTCCATGTGTTAGTTGTGTCTTCTGAGCAGTTTGTCAGCTTTTGGACACCTTTGAAGGTGTTTTCTATGTGTTTCTATGTGTTTTTGTTTGCCTGCCATTGGTTTTAACGGTGTTCGAAGGTGTTCGACGAACAGTTCGACGAACACACGGGTGTTCGACGAACCGAACTCGAACACTACGGGGGTGGCTCAACACTAATCGTGACAAGAAGAGATAAGAGGAAAGTAGAGAAGGAGATCTTGGAAGGATGGGAGGTTGCATGCAGGTAACTAGTACAGTGAGACTAGGTCACACTTGTATGGAGGAGACAGGTGGGAGATGATGAGGTCGTGCACTGGTGTTTTTCTAGATTCATGGTTGAGGAATGTGTGGATCTCCGAGATACTTTGGAGTTGGAGTCAGCAGCATGTCGAAAGGGCTTGGATCTGACATTTGAAGAACAGATCAGAGTCAAGCTTGCAGGACTGGGGAGAGTGGGCAGCAATTATCTTTGATGGATAGGTCAGTTGGGGGGGTGAATGAGATGGTGGAAAGATGATGCATTCTGTTTTATCCATGTTAATTTTTACAAATCTAGCAGAGAAGAAAGATTAAATACAGGACTCACATTATGGGATTCTAGTTAGTAAGGAGGTGATATCAGGTCCAGAGAGGTAGATCTGTGTGTTATCAGCATAGAGGTGATACTGAAAGCCGTGAGACCATGAGCTGTCCCAGGCCGAAGGTGTAGATGGAGAAGAGCCTGGGTCCTACAACTGAACCTTAGGGGACACCAACACATAGGAGGTGGGATGAGAAGGTTGTGTGTGAGCGGGAGACTCTGAATGTCCTGCCGGTTAGGTATGAAAAGATCCAAGACAGGGCCAAGTCTGTGATGTCGAGAGATGAGAGTCTGTGGTAAGAGGGTATGGTCTTCTGTGTTGAAGGCAGATGACAGGTCTAGTAGGAGGAAGACAGAGTAGTCTGGCTTGGATTTGGCAGTTAGTAGGTCATTGGTGACTTTAACCAGGGCAGTTTCAGTGGAATGGTGAGGTCGGAAGCCTGATTGTAAGTGGTCAAAGAGGGAGCAGGAGGAGAGGTGGGAGGACAGTTCAAGATAGACGTGTTGATTTAGTAGTTTGGAGGCATAGGGGAGAAGCGAGATGGGGCGATAGCTAAACATAGGATGGGTTAAGGGAGGGCTTTTGGAGGATGGGTGTGATCAAGGTATGTTTGAATCATGAGGGGAAGATGCCAATTGTTAGTGACAAGTAGAAGAGGAGGGTTAGGCTTGGGATGAAGATTGTGGTACGGTTTGGAATGAGGTGGGATAGTATTAGGTCAAGTTCACAGGTGGTGAGATGTGATTTGGAAAGTAAAGATAATCTTCCGTGATGGCGGAGAAGCTGGTTTTGGAGGAGGACAGTTGAGTCGTTATGAGAAGGGGCAATTGGGACTTTAAGCAAAAGATTTGCCCTATGTTGTCAATCTTCTGCTTGAAGAATGAGGCTAAGTCTTCAGCTGAGATGAGAGGAGAGAAGAGGGAGGGGGAACTGGTGGACAGAGCAGCGACTTGAAAGTACTGAATAGATGTTTAGGGTTGTGAGACACGTATGATATGAGAGATGAGAGCAGGTTTGTTTTGCTGCAGTGAGCAATTGTGCAGCATTTTGAAAACTTCTGTTGCTGGACTCCACTCCCTTTCTTTGGCAGTCGCACAGCAGTACGCCTTGTAGATGAGGGGCAGTAAGAACATGGGCTCCAGTAGATGATAAGCACTGCATCAAGTGGCCTCTGCTCCTCTTCCTCCACCTTAACATCACACACAGTACAGTCCTCAGAGGTGGCACCCCAATTACCCCTGTTTTCACCCACGTCACAACTCTCCAACCGGCCAACTGACTATGGGGAAGCACAGATGAGCGAGTCTGCAGAGTTGTTCACACATTCTATTATGGGGCATCAGAGGTCTAATCCAAAGCTTCAAAGACTCAAGAGGGGGAAAGCATGTGTAGCGATGCCCAAGGGTCCGAGAAGAATCCAAACCCTCGTCACCAGATGTTAACAGCTTGGGGTGGGAATGGATGCTTTGGAGAAAGAAATAAATACACACCAGAACATGGAGAACTAAACTAATACTGTATACAACAGGGGTTGGAGAACTAAACTAATAAGACAACAGGGATTGGAAAACTAACCTTCTAAACAGCTAGGGTTGTAGAACTAAACCACTAGACACCAAGGTGTCACTAGACAGCAAGTGTTGGAATCCCCAAGGCTTGCTGGACAAACCTCTGTATCTAACACTTCCTCCAGTGCTTCTGCATCCTCCACCTCCTCTAGGGCCTCCACCTGCACCCTCAACCTCTGCATTACTGAGCCACATGTTCCAACAGTGCAGAGAGAATCCCCCCACCTCTGTACTGCGCAGCCAGGTTTCACTGCAATCAGGCAGTGTTAAAATTAATATGCCATGGAGATCGCAGTCATACAGCTGAAGAGTTGTGAACAGCTCTACAGGCCGAGTTTGAGCAATGGCTGTCTCCACTGAACCTGGAGCAAGGGAAGGCCATGTGCAATAATCGTGCAAACCCGGTGGCAGCCCTATGCCGGCGCAGGGCAACCTCAGACACGTGCCTTGCATGGCTCGTATCCTCAACCTGATGGTACAGCAATTTCTCCGCCACTATCCCGGCCTGGATGCACTGCTGCAGAAACCACGGTCTCTGTGTGCTCACTTAAAACTATAAAAATGATCAAGATCTTTAGTATAAAAGCCAGACTACTAGACAACGAGCAAACTCCTTCATGATGATAGAGGCCACCATCTCCTTAGCTTGCTGGTACTTTTCTGTGGGAATGAGCTTGTCTCCAACCAGCCAGGAATATCCAGTGAATGGCACGCCACGGTTTGGTATTAGCATCCATTACCAGAAGCAAAGCCATCCACAATTTCCGTACGTTAGGAATTTTATTTGGTAGACTTAATGAGCAAATATTAGTTTCTCACAAAGGAGCTGAAGACACTGAGTGGCAGTAGGTGCAATTTTCTCCAGCATGACCTGTTTGTTATTGTTAGATATCAGACAAACATTTTTCTTAGCCACGGATGCTTCTCGGCAGGGTTGGACGGGCACACCAGAGCACTGGAGAATCCTCCGGTGGGACCTGGCTTCTCTATCAGGAGAGTTCATAGCGCAAACCTTGCAGATTGTGATGATGATGAGGCCATCCAACTCCTTAGTTTTCTGTTACTTGTAAAGCACAATTATACAGCCAGCCACCCACCCACAGGCCGCAATACTAAACTGGCATATTTCTGGACAGCTGCTTGCACTTGAAATGTTGCCTTTTAGGCTTGTGGAGGTGGAAGCTTTTCACAACCTCATGGCAGCGGCAGACGGGTCTCCATACTCGCTCCCCATCCGCCACTATTTCTCCTGGTGTCATGTCCGCCTTCCACAAGCACAGGTCCAAGAACATTACTGCTGGTACTTTTCTGTGAGAATCTGCTTGGCTCCTACCAGCTTGGAATATTTACAGAGAACTATGGTACGACGCCATGGTATTAGCAGTGCCCCCAGTACCAGTAGTAAAGCCATCCCCAATTTCCTTCTCAGGAATTTTATTTGGTAGACTGAGTGGCTGCCCAAATACATTAGTTTCTCACAAAGGAGGTGAAGATACAGAGTGGCAGTAGGTGCAAGTTTCTCCAGCATGTTAGATATCAGAGGGTGAACGGCAGCACAGTGGCTCAGTGGTTAGCACTGAAGCCTTGCAGTTCTGGGATCCTGGGTTCAAATCACAGCAAGGACAACATCTGCAAGGATTTTGTGTATTCTCCCCATGTTTGCGTTTGTTTCCCCCTCAGTAAAAAAGCAGCCATAGAGTGTCCGGGAACCTTCTCACACACTTTTCTTAGCCAGGGCTGCTTCTTGGCAGGGTTGGACGGGCCCACCAGAGAACCAGAGAATCCTCTGGTGGGCCCTGGCTTCTCCTTCAGGAGAGTTCACACTGCAAACCTTTCAGGTTGTGATGATGATGAGGTCATCCATCTTCTTAGTTCTCTGTTACTTGGAATGCAAGCGCAAGTATGCAGCCAGCCACCCACCCACAGGCCACAATACTAAACTGCTACATTTCTGGACAGCTGCTTGCACTTAAAATGTTGCCTTTTAGGCTCGTGGAGGCGGAAGCTTTTCACAACATCATGGCGGCAGCGGCCGGGTCTCCATACTTGGTCTCCAGCCGCCACTATTTCTCCCGGTGCCGCCCCCGCCTTCCACAAGCACGGGTCCCAGAACATTACCCGTGCCCTCCCCAGTGCACTTACATGGAAGGACCGCCTAACCACAATCATGTGGACAAGTGAATGAGGCCAGGGACGGTACAGAGTCAGTCCACAGTAAAAAAAAAACAGCCATAGAGTGTCCGGGAACCTTTCCACACACTTTTCTTTGCCAGGGATGCTTCTCTGCAGGGTTGGATGGGCCCACCAGAGAACCAGAGAATCCTTCGGTGGGCCCTGGCTTCTCCATCAGAAGAGTTCATAGCGCAAATCTTGCAGCTTCTATGGGGCTTTTTAGCGGGGGAGAAAGGTGGTCCCTCAGAATCAAATCTTCTGGTGGCCCCAATGTTCTTCAGTCTGACACTTCTCAGTGAGAGTTGTATTTCACCACAGCCATATTCTTTAGCTCGGTGAAAGGACTGGCATAGAGGGAAACTGTATTTACTCCGGCTGTCATTTCTCCCAGGAAGTCCTCTAATGCAGCTTGCAGCATAAGCAATGACAGCCCGTCCAACATCAGCTCACACTTCTCGATGGTGCTTAGTCACAGACAAAGATCTTTCTTTACGCCTTGAATTTAATCACTACAGAGTTGGACAATGGCCTGATCTGCAATGCGTTTTGAGAAATAACGTGCATAAGCAAAGCCACGGTTTAGGCCACTGAAGTTCCTTAAGCGAAACAGCTTTCCCACAGACTGAAAGAGGGGTATCAAGACTTCCAAGACAGCCAAGACTTCCCTGTCCTCCCTAAGAGGACGACTTTCCACGTTCTCCTCCTCATCCTCCTCCTCATTATCACCAAATCCGCATTGAGATGAGATGAGGCTGGGCTGCATAGTTCCTTGCTCCGCCTGCAATGCTTCCTCTTTAACTGTAAGCTCCGAGCGTTTCAGTAGACAGAAAAGCGGGATGGTGATGCTAATTATGGTGTCATTGTCGCTCACCATCTTGGTGGAGTCCTCAAAGTTTTGGAGGATGGCACAGATGTCAGACATCCATGCCCACTCATCAGCTCTTATGTGCGGAGGCTGACCTGAATGTCGATGGGCGTGTTGAAGCTGGTACTCAACAACTGCCCTCTGCTGCTCACAAATCCTTCCAAACATCTGCAATGTTGATTTCCAACATGTGGTGACATCGCACAACAGTCAGTGAGCTGGAAGCTGCAAACGCTGCTGAAGACCTGCCAGGGTGGAGGAAGCTATAGCTGACTTTCTGAAATGGGCACACACAAGTTGTACTTTCAGAAGCAGCTCTGGCAGATCTGGGTAGGTTTTGAGAAACTGCTGAACTACAAAGTTGAGCACATTTAGTGCTCTCTCATTACTAATGTGTACCCCTGTATGGAGAACAATATCAGCACCGAAAAATGAAAAGATGAAATATAGCCTGCTTTATATGCCACGGTACTAAGAAAACCAATTTCGATTATATCTTGTGTACCCCTGTGACAAAAATATCTGCACCAAAGAATTAATTTCACTAGAGTGGAACTAGTATAATGGTGACCGATAACTCTTCCACTACAGCCAAACCCAATAGATGGAGACCCAATCAGGATTCTCTATATTTCAAAAAATTAGTGGCAGACACCAGCAAAGTGGCATCAATTTCACTACAGTAGAAATAGTGTAATTAGGACCGACACCTCTTCCAGTACAGCCAACCCAGTAGAAGGAGACACAATCAGGACTGTTCACATTTAAGAACATTAGGGCCTAAGACCTTTCCGTGGCCTACAGATTGGAGATGGTGAAGTTCAACCTCTTAGCTTTGTCATGTGTAGGAGTAAGCAATCTTTTACGTGACCACAACTGCGGGAACGAGGGCTGGCTGCAGTGCTAAGAGAGGGCGGAGTACAGTGAAACGGACAAACTGCTATGCCGTGAGTGAGGTGTTGGAGGAGATGTTTCGGTGGATTGAGAAACATGTGGTGTGCTCAGTGAAACAAACACAGCAGGCATGTCCGCTTCTGTTACAGCTGACAGGCTCTCACTCAGCCTGACTGCAGTGAGTATACAACCGCAGGTTCTGCGATCGGAGACCTGCATTACAATACTTGGCATGGTAACAGAGGAGGAGGAGGAGGAAGCAGCAGATGCTTTTGATGGGGCGGCTGCTGGTTGTTTATTGAAAACCAATTTTGAGTTTATCATTAGTGTTGAGCCACCCCCGTAGTGTTCGAGTTTGGTTCGGTTCGTCGAACACCCGTATGTTCGCCGAACTGTTCGTCGAACTGTTCGTCGAACACCGTCGAACACCGTTAAAAGCAATGGCAGGCAAACAAAAACACATAGAAACACATAGAAAACACATAGAAAACACTTCACAGGTGTCCAAAAGCTGACAAACTGCTCAGAAGACACAACTAACACATGGAAAAGTGACAAGTACATATAGTCATGCGAAAAGAAAAGAGGTGGAGGAGTAAAAGGAGGGGGAGACACAGATATAGGCATGTCATACCCTTTTAAAACCAAAAAAGTGCGAAGCCGACACGGCCAGTCCGTTCCTGCCCGTGCGACCTCCGTATCGCCGGGTTTGTGCCAGAGCCGCGGTGGACCCTGACGGCCAGCCCCCCTCTCCCAATACTGGTGCCTGTCCGCTGGTGGGTAGAGCGAGCCCCCCTGCGGTGGAGGCAGGTCTAATCTTTTTAATTTAAATTGTCTCTCTAATTTGAATGAGTACACTTTAAATCCTTTTACAAGGATCTATTGAAGGGCAAGTCTCATGCCAGCAGCCACAGTAATTCCAGCTCCAGTAGCATCCACTAAAGCTGCTGCAGTTAAAAAGCTTTTATAAGGATCGAGCTTGGCGGTCCACCGCAAGGTGTCCTACCGCCAGTCCCAACCCCTGTGCCTTGGGGTTCCTCCCCGATGCTCTTCACTGAGTGTCCCAGGGGCCCGAACCATTTCCTTTGAAAAAATTAAGTGTGCACACTACAGGTGGTGTAGCTTGCTTAACAGCTGGGATAATCCGCTGACTAGCAGACACTGCTACTAGGCACAAAGTATTTCCTGGGCTAGATGCAGATAAAAATTTGTAATTAGATACTCTCGTTGGATGTTGAGAAAGCATTCCATAGAGTCTCCTGGCACGCCATATATTATTCTCTTAAAAAGCTTGGGGTAGGGGTCTAGGGGACCCTTTTATAGGCAAAATCACGGCCCTGTATCGCAATACGTCACCTAGGCTGAAGATAAATGGAACATTTTCATCACCTTTCATAATCACCAATGGGACAAGGCAAGGATGTCCTCTGTCCCCTCTCTTATACATCTTAGTGATGGAGCACCTGCTCTCATCAATTCGCCATAACCCCAATATTAGGTGGATTGAGGTGGGAGGCATCGTGTACAATTGCTCTGCATTTGCTGATGATGTCCTAGTATATATCACTCAATCACATATATCCATCCCTGCTGTTATGGCTGAAATAGATCACTTTGTTACATGGTCAAATTTTAAAATCAATGCAGTGAAGTCTGAGGCCCTCGATGTCTCCCTCCCCAAATCCATACAGGATTCCATCCAGTCCAACTTTCCCTTTGCCTGGCCCTCACAGGGTATCAAATACTTAGGAATTCGTATTCATAGAGACCTCTCCCATCTATGTTATCTTAATTTTGGGCCCTTTATTGAACAACTCCATACAGACCACGGTTGGCAAGTTAGAACTGTAAGATTCACTACGTGAACCACTGGTGTTTTGTGGAAAAGCACATGAACACTGTGTTCCAAATTATTATGCAAATAGTGTTTAGGAGTGATAAGGTAAGAATTTTTTTGTTTGTCAGTTAAACTCTTTGATGGTGATGTGTGTCAGGGCTCTTTATATCACTATAAGCAATTGCAGACACCTGTGCTAATTAGTTTGGCAGGTGTGTCCAATGAAAGGCAAGACTACTTAAGAAGGCTGTTCCACATTATTAAGCAGCCTACATTTTCTGCCAAAATGGGAAAGAAAAAGGATGTGTCGGCTGCTGAGAAGCAACAAATTGTGGAGTGTTTAGGTCAAGGCATGACTACAATCAACATTGCCAAGACACTTCATCCTGATCAACGCACAAGAAGTATGTAGCTGATTCACATTACACACGTGTGCGTGTTGATAAGGGAAAATTGAGGACTTTTTCCTTCAGGCAATTACGTCAGGTTAAAAGAGCAGCAGCAAAAAAGCCTTGTCATACCAGCAGACAAGTTTTTGAAGCTTCTGGTGCCTCCAACGTCCCCCGAACAACAAGATGCAGGGTCCTTCAGAGGTTTGCAGCTGTGCGTAAGCCATCCTGTCGACCTCCTCTGTCCACTGTACACAATCAGAAACGGCTCCAGTGGGCCAAGCAATACATGAAGACTGACTTCAAAACTGTTTTGTTCACCGATGAGTGCCGTGCAACGCTCGATGGTCCAGATGGATGGAGTGGAGGATGGCTGGTTGATGGACACCCCATGCAACACGGCTACGGCGCCAACAAGGAGGAGGTGGAGTAATGTTTGGGCTGGAATCATGGGGAGAGAGATTGTCGGCCCCTTTAGGATCCCTGAAGGGGTAAAGATTAGAGATGAGCGTTGTTCGACTCGAACTGTTCCCAATCTCAAATTCGAGCTGTTTTGGGCGGTGTTCGAGCCGTTCGGCGAACACGAACGATTTGAAAAAAATTCGGCTGTTCGAGGTTATGTTCGATAACTGTTCGTGCACCAAAATCATAACTGGATTTTTTCTCAGTAATGATGAAAATTAATGTTAATACGCAGTTTGAGTGTACAGCGGGGCGGGGGAAGGGGCAGGGGATGGATCTCTGCAGGAATAATGAAGATCTCCATTTTTTTTTCTCTTTCCCGCATTTACAGTGGGGAGGTGCAATCTGTCAGCCTATCAGCAGCGCACACACGGAGCGAACTGCTTTTTTTCACACAAGCAAGGGCATGTGTCATTGGCAATGTATGTCATATGTCCCTGCCCTATAAGACCCAGCCATTTTCCCCATCGCCACCATTTCCTCACTGCTGCAGCTGCGTGTTAGACGGCACCGCTGATGCTTTGTGCGCTATACCTTGTTAATTTCAAGCTAATTTTCGCACAAATCTACAGATAGCTTGGGAGTAGGGAATAGTTGTGATTGCAGTCCTTTTAAGGACTAGATTACAGCATTTCCTACGACTTTTATCAGGCAGGTCTGTGCTCTTAAATAGATAGGTTGGGAGTAAAGACTAATTGTAATTGCAGTCCTTTTCAGGACTAAGTTACATCAGTTCCTATCAGTTTTTGCCAGGCAGGTCTGTGCCAGTGCTGTGCAAGTTTTTTTCACAGCATTTGGCTAAATCTAGCAAAGCTAATCCTTTTTGGCCTATTGCAGAGTGTGTTAGTCAGTGGAGTAGCCTATCTGTGTTGCAAGCTACACCACCTGTGTATAGAATACCAATTTTTTTACTGCACCTAGTGAAGAAAAACCTTTCGGGCATAGCATCTTTCTATTAGTCCATCTATACTGACCTCCATCAGGTTTCAAATTGAATATAATTTTTTCAGCATCTAGCTATGAAAAAATATTTGGGCTTCTAGCAGTGTGTGGGACTTGTTCTATTAGTCCATCTATACTGACCTCAACCAGGTTGCAAATTGAATATAATTTTTTTCTGCATCTAGCTCTGAAAAAATATTTGGGCTTCTAGCAGTGTGTGCGACTTGGTCTATTAGTCCATCTATACTGACCTCCATCAGGTTGCAAATTCAATATAATTTTTTTCTGCATCTAGCTCTGAAAAAATATTTGGGCTTCTAGCAGTGTGTGTGACTTGGTCTATTAGTCCATCTATATAGACATCCATCGAGTTGCAAATTCAATATAATATTTTTCTGCATCTAGCTCTGCAAAAATATTTGGGCTTCTAGCAGTGTGTGGGACTTGGTCTATTAGTCCATCTATACTGACCTCCATCAGGTTGCAAATTGAATATAATTTTTTTCTGCATCTAGCTCTGAAAAAATATTTGGGCTTCTAGCAGTGTGTGGGACTTGGTCTAATAGTCCATCTCTACTAACCTCCATCAGGTTGCAAATTAAAAATAATTTTTATCTGCATCTAGCTCTGAAAAAATATTTGGGCTTCTAGCAGTGTGTGGGACTTGGTCTATTAGTCCATCTATACTGACCTCCATCAGGTTGCAAATTGAATATAATTTTTTTCTGCATCTAGCTCTGAAAAAATATTTGGGCTTCTAGCAGTGTGTGGGACTTGGTCTATTAGTCCATCTATACTGACCTCCATCAGGTTGCAAATTGAATATAATTTTTTTCTGCATCTAACCCAGCCATTAATTTTGGCCTAATGCCACAGTTTGGCCACTCAGCTCTGCTCGGTTCCCATCCATTGTTTTTTTGTGCAAACAACTCCAGAGTTGTGAATTAGTTAACCACCAAAATGAGTGGAAAAAGGCCTGCTGCTGGTGGAAAGGGGAATAGGCGTGTTGGGAAGGGGAAAAAAGGTTGTGTCCGTGGGGTAGGTGTTAAAGCAACAGTAACATCTGCAGAAGAAAGACCATCTTCCAGCCAAAGTAAAATGTCTACTTCTTTTAGCGGACAATGTGATAAGATCCCTTTCTCACGGCCACGTCAATCGCTACAAATTCCAGATGAGGCACAAAAACAGCAGGTGCTTCAACGGATATCAAGTGCTCCTTTAAGTGGGCTCTCCTTCACATCAACTTCAACATCACAAATACTCCAGTCCTCAGAGGTGTCACCCCAATCGCACTTGCTTCCTCACAGCTCCCAAATCTCCAGCTGCCCGTCTGAGTATGAGGTAGAACAGATGGTTGAGTCTGCAGAGCTGTTTACTCATACTATAGCCTGGGAATCAGAGGTCGGCTCCAGCGCTTCTGTGAATCCAGACGAGGAAATGATCTGCACTGAGGCCCAGAATCTTTATGAGTTGGATCCAGGACCAGATGCAGAAGGTTCTGACCATAATGTAGACCCTTATTCCCAAACTGTAACTCCTGTTGGTGGAGACAATGAGGAAGACGATGATGAGACTCAAATACCTGATTGGAGCGACAACTTTAGTTTTTTGTCAGGGCAGGAACAGGTTGGCTCTGAGGACGACGGGTGTGATAACACACAGGGTGATGATGATGAGGTTGGAGATCCCACTTACTGTCAACCCAAAGTCAGCCAAGAGATGAGGTCAGCAGAGGAGGTGGAGGAGAATGCTAGTGACGACGAGGTCAGGTTGCGCCTTCCTGGACAGAGACATAGTACTGGAAGGACGTCAACAACTACATCCTCAAACACAACTCTGCCTCTCACCACAAGTCGTGGTGGCTCTTCAGGTCGCATGGGTGATAAGCATTGCATAGCCTGGGCATTTTTTCAGATCGATAAAGATAACCCAACTCGTGTTATCTGTAACATTTGTCAGCAAAAGCTAAGTAGAGGCCAAAAAATACATAGTTTGAGTACTTCATGAATGAACCGGCACATGGACATGAAGCATAAGTTGCAGTGGGAAGCTCACTGTGCTACAATGCGGCCTAGCCGGCCGGGCCAACCACCGTCTGCCACATCTTGGGCATCCGCGGCCTCTTCATCCTCTGTGACTGGGGGGACAGCAGTCACACCTGTTTTGGAACGCAGACCTGCCACCTCTTTACCCGCAACAGCCAGCGTGATTGACAGGTGATCATTTTCTTTGGAGGTGGTAACACCAGCTGGTGTTGAGCGCTGTCCGACATCGATAGCACCACCTTTGGATCAAGGCAACCTAACATGTCCGCCTGCATCTTCCTCACAGATCGTAAGTTTGCTGGGGACACCCTTATCAACCCCGTCTAAGCACAACAGCCAGCCCTCGGTCCCTCAGATGTGGACAAGTAAAAGACCATTTCCTCCTAGCCATGAGAAAGCTAAGAGGTTGAATTTCACCATCTGCAAGCTCTTGGCTACAGAAATGCTGCCTTTCCACCTGGTGGACACAGAGGATTTTCGAGACCTTATGTCCATCGCAGTGCCCCAGTACCAGATGCCCAGTCGGCACTACTTCTCAAAGAAAGGTGTGCCTGCGCTCCACCAGCATGTCGCACACAACATCACCGCTTCTTTGAGAAACTCTGTGTGTGACAGGATGTCTTTCACAACAGACACTTGGACGAGTAGGCATGGACATTGACATTACATGTCGCTGACTGGGCACTGGGTAACTATGGTGACAGCAGGACAAGGGGATGCTGTCCAAGTCTTGCTGTCCCCACGAGTTGTGCGTCAATCCTCTTTATCTCAAAGTTCCTCCACTGCTTCTGCCTCCTCAACCTCCTGTCGGTCCTCCACCTGCACCCAAAGCCTGTCTGGTCATGCCACAAGCTTTCTAACTGCGCAGAAGGGATGCTGCACACCTCCGTACTATGCTGGCAGCAGGGCTCAACGTCATCAGGCGGTTTTTACTTTGAAATGTCTGGGAAATGTGAGTCACACAGCTGAGGAGTTGTGGTCAGCTCTGGAGAACCAATTTCATGAATGGTTGTCTCCACTGGACCTGAAACCAGGGAAGGCCGTGTGCGACAATGCTGCAAACCTGGGTGCGGCCCTTCGCCGTGGCAATGTCACACACGTGCCTTGTATGGCTCACGTGTTGAACCTGGTTGTCCAGCAATTTTTAGCCCACTATCCCAGACTAGATGGCCTTCTGCAGAGGACAGGGTCGCTGTGTGCTCACTTCCGCCGTTCGCTTCCCGCAGCTTAGCGACGTACATCTCTACAGAAGTCGTTGGGCCTGCCACTTCACCGTCTAAAATGCGATGTGCCTACCCGGTGGAATTCAACTCTGCACATGTTGCAGCGACTGTGGCAGCACCGACAAGCCCTGGTGCAATACGTTCTGACGTATAGCCTGGGCCAACAAGATCCAGAGGAGGGGCAAATCACGCTGGAGGAGTGGTCTCAGATCAGGGACCTATGCACCCTTCTGCACAGTTTTGAAATGGCGATGAAGATGTTTAGTGCTGACGATGCCATTATCAGCATGACTATTCCGGTGATTTACATGCTGGAGCACATGTTAAACAGAATTCGGAGTCAGGTGGTGGCACAAGAGGAGGTGGAGGAAGTAGAGGAGGAGGAGTTGTATGCGGAAGGGCTAACATCTGCAAGGTCCAGACGGTCGGCAGCACAAGGCGGCAGGCATGTGAGGGTGGGGGAGATGGTTTTACCAGGGCGCATGGTAGCAGCCAAACTAGTGAGGAAGGTGCAGGAGCCCAGGAAGAAGTGGAGGACGAACTGATGGAAGACTCATCAGATGAGGGAGACCTTGATCACATTTCTGTTGTGCGAGGTTGGGGGGAGAGGACAGAGGAAGGAAGCATTCTTGCTGCACTACCTGCAACATGACCCTCGAATTGTGAGAATTAGAAATAATCCTGACTACTGGGTTGCCACACTGTTAGATCGCCGGTACAAAAGTAAATTTGCAGAAATTATTCCTTGCATAGAAAGGGATGCACGCATGCAGGAGTATCAGCAGAGACTGTTGCAGAATCTTACATGTGTTTTCCATAAAACACCAGTGGTGCACGTAGTGAATCTCACAGTTCCAACTTGCCAACCGTGGGACCGTCGAGTGTTCAGCACTCAAACCGTAACAGAAACACAGTATCTGTTGGTAACATCAATTTTGCGGAATCATTTCACCACTTTTTAGCCCATCCTTTGCAAGGCCACAGGAGACAAGAAGTCTGGATAAATGGCCGGAGCTAGCCACTTACGCCTTGGAGATGTTGTCATGCCCCGCAGCCAGCGTTCTGTCTGAACGTGTGTTCAGCGCTGCTGGTGGTGTGCTGACAGATAAGCGCACGTGGCTCTCCACTGATAATGTAGACAGACTCACGTTCATAAAGATGAACAAATCATGGATCCGAAATGACTTTTCTACCCCTGTGTCATCCTGGGGAGAGTAAAAGCTTGATGATTGGTTAAAATCACCTCACCAACCGTTTTAAGCTTTTAAATTACTAATCATGTTTATCTGTATCTTGGCTGGAAAATAATTTGGGCCTTGTAGCAGTGTGCAGTACTGATTCTATTAGGCCATCTATACTAAGCTCCACCAGATTTAAAATTACTAATTATGTTTATCTGTACCTTGGCTGGAAAATAATTTGGGCTTTGTAGCAGTGTGCAGTACTGATTCTATTAGGCCATCTATACTAAGCTCCACCAGCTTTCAAATTAATAATAATTTTTAGCTGCATCTAGCCCGGAAAATAATTTTGGGGCTCCGAGATGCACAAGACACATAAGTGCCTTCTTGCTGCGCTACCTGCAACATGACCCTCAGATTGTCAGAATTCGAAGTAATCCTGACTACTGGGTTGCCACACTCTTAGATCCCCCACACTCTTCGATCAACCTTTTCATTTTAATAAAGACAAAAGAAATGGTCATTTTTGAAATTATAAGCATTAGCAGGTTGTTAGAAACTGAAATCAAACAGTTTTCAACTCAAAACTTTATTCTAGGTGATGTTACATTTGCACATAGGACCCCTTGTTCGAAAGGAGCTTCTGAACTCGCTTGTCCATTGAATTTGTCAGGTTTTGGATGGTTTCTGCTTCAATTGTTTTGCATGAGGACAGAATACCCTCCCAGAGCTGTTGCTTAGATGTGAACTGCCTCCCGCCATCATAGACACTCCTTTTGATGATGCTCCAGAGGTTCTGAATGGGGTAGAGGTCAGGGGAGCATGGGGGTCACACCATAAGTTTGTCCCCTTTTATGCCCATATCAGCCAGAGATGCAGATGTGTTATGTGCAGCATGAGACGGTGCATTATCATGCATGAAAATGATCTTGCTGTGGAATACACGGTTCTTCTTCTTGAACCATGGCATGAAGTGCTGTTTGAGAAACTCCACATATATTATGGGGTTCATCTTTACCCCTTCAGGGATCCTAAAGGGGCCGACAATCTCTCTCCCCATGATTCCAGCCCAAACATTACTCCACCTCCTCCTTGTTGGCGCTGTAGCCGTGTTTGCGTGGGGTGTCCATCAACCAGCCATCCTCCACTCCATCCATCTGGACCATCGAGTGTTGCACGGCACTCATCCGTGAACAAAACAGTTTTGAAATCAGTCTTCATGTATTGTTTGGCCCACTGGAGCCGTTTCTGCTTGTGTGCAGTGGATAGAGGAGGTCGACAGGATGGCGTACGCACAGCTCCAAACCTCTGAAGGACCCTGCATCTTGTTGTTCGGGGGACGTTGGAGGCACAAGCAGCTTCAAAAACTTGTCTGCTGCTATGACAAGGCTTTTTTGCCGCTGCTCTTTTAATCTGACTTAATTGCCTGTAGGAAAGAGTCCTCAATTTGCCCTTATCAGCACGCACACGTGTGTACTGTGAATCAGTTACATACTTCTTGATTGCCAAGACACTTCATCCTGATCATCGCACAATGTTGATTGTAGTCATGCCTTGACCTAAACATTCCACAATTTATTGCTTCTCAGCAGCCGACACATCCTTTTTCTTTCCCATTTTGGCAGAAAATGTAGGCTGCTTAATAATGTGGGACAGCCTTCTTAAGTAGTCTTGCCTTTCATTGGACACACCTGCCAAACTAATTAGCACAGGTGTCTGCAATTGCTTACAGTGATATAAAAAGCCCTGACACACATCACCATCAATGAGTTTAACTAACAAACACACAAATTCTTCCCTTATCACTCCTAAACACTTTTTGCATAATAATTTGGAACACAGTGTACATTTGCTTTTCCACAAAACACCAGTGGTTCACGTAGTGAATCTTACAGTTCTAACTTGCCAACCGTGGTCTATATGGAGTTGTTCAATAAAGGGCCCAAAATTAAGATAACATAGACGGGAGAGGTCTCTATGAATAGGAATTCCTAAGTATTTGATACCCTGTGAGGGCCAGGCAAAGGGAAAGTTGGACTGGATGGAATCCTGTATGGATTTGGGGAGGGAGACATCGAGGGCCTCAGACTTCGCTGTATTGATTTTAAAAATTGACCATGTAACAAAGTGATCTATTTCAGCCATAACAGCAGGGACGGATATATTTGATTGAGTGATATATACTAGGACATCATCAGCAAATAGAGAGCACTTGTACTCGGTGCCTCCCACCTCAATCCACCTAATCTTGGGGTTATGGTGAATTGATGAGAGCAGGTGCTCCGTCACTAGGATGTATAAGAGAGGGGACAGAGGACATCCCTGCCTTGTCCCATTGGTGATTATGAAAGGTGATGAAAATGTTCTGATGCGCCCCCTGGGCCTTGGGACACCCGGAGCCGGACCTTTTTGGTGGATGCTGGTGGTTGTAGTCTCCTTGGCGGAGACCCGGTTCCGTGGCTCAGGGCTGTCAAACCAGTGGCGGAACTATTTATGTGGTTTGGATGTTTAAATGTCCGACTACGCCACCCGTGGATTGTGGTCAGAGTGAACCGCCGCTGCAGGGCAGACCACTGAGGCTGGTGTTGTGGGTGCAGCAGAGCGTAGAAAAACTCCCCATGGGAGGAGTATAGCCTCAGGGCAGTGAATGCGGAGGATGGGGGTGATGATGCAGGGCAGCAGTAGTAACGACACGGAGTCAGTGATGCAGTCCAGGGCCTTTACTCACAGTTCTTATTATCCAGACCAATTCTGCAGGTAACGGCTGCCCACGTCGTACTGTGCTCACCAGGTGAGGGGCTCAGACAACTCCCAGATAACTCTGGAGCGCTTCACAGGACCCCCTTTGTATGTCCTTTGTCTGGCCTTTCTTACCAACCCTTCTGTCCGGCTGCCTCGGGCCTCCTCTTGGTAAACTTGGCGCCAGTTTCCCTGACCCTATGTGGTGCCTTCCTAGCGGGTGTAGCGAGGGGCTGCGCCACATAAAATGTCACAGCCTCTGGTTTCTAGCTGAGGGTCATTTCCCTCCTCCACTAGTTTCGGGGACCGATCTCTCCCTTTGGCCTGACCCCTCCACGCAGGTGGATTCGGGCGTGCGGTGGCGACTCGCCCGTCCGCACCCCTGGGATCCCTTTGTTCCTCGTTCCTGGAGCCTTCTCCACTCCTCTTCCTTCCTTCTCCCTCTTCCAGGCCTGGGCCTCTGTTACTAGGCCCGCCTCTGGAGCAGAGCTCATGCAGAGCCCCTGCTCCCTGTCACTTCTGCTCAGACTTCTCTGCACTGAACTAAGATGGTGCCCACCTTTTATACTCCCTTCTCAATGCAACCAGGAACTGCTTCCTCCCTGCTCCTGCACTACAGGGTTCCCCTTCCTCAGTGTTCCCTCCCCCCACTCCAGCCAGGGACAGGGACTGTCGTGCCCATCTCAGGGGCATATTGGTCGCCCTGCCCCACGGCAATGTGGTGTAATGCATGCAGGTGTCGGGTCCTGATCCATACTTCATCCTTACCTGAGAGTGAGATATCACACCTCTGGGTGAGGTGCAATACCTCTGTAGCAACCGAGCCCTCAGGGTGCTAAAGTTCCATTTATCTTCAGCCTAGGTGACGTATTGCGATACAGGGCCATGATTTTGGCTATAAAAGGGTCCCCTAGACCCCTACTACAAGCTTTTTAAGAGAATAATATATGGCGTGCCAGGAGACTCTATGGAATGCTTTCTCAGCATCCAACGAGAGTATCTAATTACAAATTTTTAACTGCATCTAGCCCACGAAATACTTTGTGCCTAGTTGCAGTGTCTTCTAGTCAGCGGATTATCCCGGCTGTTAAGCAAGCTACACCACCTGTAGTTTGGACACTTAATTTTTTCAAAGGAAATTCTTCGGGACCACGGGATACTCAGTGAAGAGCATCAGGAGGCACCCCAAGGCATAGGGGCTGGGACTGGCAGTAGGATGCCTTGCGGTGGACAGCCGAGCTCAATCCTTATAAAAGCTTTTTTAACTGCTGCAGCTTTAGTGGACGCTACTGGAGCTGGAATTACGCGGCTGCTGGCATGAGACTTGCCCTCCAATAGATCCTTGTAAAAGGATTTAAAGTGTATTCATTCAAATTAGAGAGACAATTTAAATTAAAAAGCTTAGAGCTGCCTCCACCACAGTGGGGCTCGCTCGACCCACCAGCGGACAGGCACCAGTATTGGGAGATGGGGGCTGGCCGTCAGGGTCCACCGCGGCTCTGGCACAAACCCGGCGACACGGCGGTGGCACGTGCAGGAACGGGCTGGCCGTGTCGGCTTCTCACTTTTTGGATTTTAGAAGGGCATGACATGCCTATATCTGTGTCTCCCCCTCCTTTTACTCCTCCACCTCTTTTCTTTTCGCATGACTATATGTACTTGTCACTTTTCCATGTGTTAGTTATGTCTTCTGAGCAGTTTGTCAGCTTTTGGACACCTTTGAAGGTGTTTTCTATGTGTTTCTATGTGTTTTTGTTTGCCTGCCATTGGTTTTAACGGTGTTCGAAGGTGTTTGACGAACAGTTCGACGAACAGTTCGGCGAACACAAGGGTGTTCGACGAACCGAACCGAACTCGAACATTACGGGGGTGGCTCAACACTAATAAAGATGAACTCCATAAAGTATGTGGAGTTTCTCAAACAGCACTTACAGCCATGGTTCAAGAAGAAGAACCGTGTATTCCGCAGCAAGATCATTTTCATGCATGATAATGTACCGTCTCATGCTGCACAAAACACATCTGCATCTCTGGCTGATATGGGCATAAAAGGGGACAAACTTATGGTGTGACCCCCATTCTCCCCTGACCTCAAACCCATTGAGAACCTCTGGAGCATCATCAAAAGGAGTGTCTATGATGGCGGGAGGCAGTTCATATCTAAGCAACAGCTCTGGGAGGGTATTCTGTCGTCATGCAAAACAATTGAAGCAGAAACCATCCAAAACCTGACAAATTCAATGGACGAGAGAGTTCAGAAGCTACTTTCTAACAAGGGGTCCTATGTTCAAATGTAACATCACCTAGAATAAAGTTTTGAGTTGAAAACTGTTTGATTTCAGTTTATAATAACCTGCAAATGCTTATAATTTCAAAAATGACCATTTTTTTGTTCTTTATTAAAATTAAAAGGTTGATCGAAGAGTGTGGGGGATCTAAGAGTGTGGCAACCCAGTAGTCAGGATTATTTCGAATTCTGACAATCTGAGGGTCATGTTGCAGGTAGTGCAGCAAGAAGGCACTCATGTGTCTTGCGCATCTAGGAGCCCCAAAATTATTTTCCGGGCTAGATGCAGCTAAAAATTATTATTAATTTGATAGCTGGTGGAGCTTAGTATAGATGGCCTAATAGAATCAGTACTGCACACTGCTACAAGGCCCAAATTAATTTCCAGCCAAGATACAGATAAACATGATTAGTAATTTTAAATCTGGTGGAGTTTAGCATAGATGGCCTAATAGAATCAGTACTGCACACTGCTACAAGGCCCAAATTATTTTCCAGCCAAGATACAGATAAACATGATTAGTAATTTTAAATCTGGTGGAGTTTAGTATAGATGGCCTAATAGAATCAGTACTGCACACTGCTACAAGGCCCAAATTATTTTCCAGCCAAGATAGGGATAAACATGATTAGTAATTTTAAATCTCGTGGAGTTTAGTATAGATGGCCTAATAGAATCAGTACTGCACACTGCTACAAGGCCCAAATTATTTTCCAGCCAAGATACAGCTAAACATGATTAGCAATTTTAAATCTGGTGGAGTTTAGTATAGATGGCCTAATAGAATCAGTACTGCACACTGCTACAAGCCCCAAATTATTTTCCAGCCAAGATACAGCTAAACATGATTAGTAATTTGAAAGCTTAAAACGGTTGGTGAGGTGATATTAAGAAATCATCAAGCTTTTACTCTCCCCAGGATGACACAGGGGTTGAAAAGTCCTTTCGGATCCATGATTTGTTCATCTTTATGAACGTGAGTCTGTCTACATTATCAGTGGAGAGCCGCGTGCGCTTATCTGTCAGCACACCACCAGCAGCGCTGAACACACGTTCAGACAGAACGCTGGCTGTGGGGCATGACAACATCTCTAAGGCGTAAGTGGCGAGCTCCGGCCATTTATCCAGATTGGAAGCCCAAAAAGAGCAAGGGTCCAGTGACACAGTCATGACTTCAATGTTTACTTGGAGATACTCCTGTACCATTGTCTCTAGGCGTGGACTATGTGTCAGACTTCTTTTCTCCTGTGGCCTTGCAAAGGATGGGCTAAAAAAGTGGTGAAATTATTCCGCAAAATTGATGTTACCAGCAGATACTGTGTTTCTGTTACGTTTTGAGGGCTGAACACTCGACGGTCCCACGGTTGGCAAGTTGGAACTGTGAGATTCACTACGTGCACCACTGGTGTTTTGTGGAAAAGCACATGTAAGATTCTGCAACAGTCTCTGCTGATACTCCTGCATGCGTGCATCCCTTTCTATGGCAGCAATAATTTCTGCAAATTTACTTTTGTACCGGGGATCTAACAGTGTGGCAACCCAGTAGTCAGGATTATTTCTAATTCTCACAATTCGAGGGTCATGTTGCAGGTAGTGCAGCAAGAAGGCACTCATGTGTCTTGAGCATCCAGGAGCACCTAGTCCCTGTTGTGTTGGTGGCGAGGTAACAATCATGCTTCCTTCCTCTGCCCTCTCCCCCCAACGTGGCACAACAGAAATGTGATCAAGGTCTCCCTCATCTGATGAGTCTTCCATCAGTTCGTCCTCCACTTCTTCCTGGGCTCCTGCACCTTCCTCACTAGTTTGGCTGCTACCATGCGCCCTGGTAAAACCATCTCCCCCACCCTCACATGCCTGCCGCCTTGGTGCTGCCGACCGTCTGGACCTTGCAGATGTTTGCCCTTCCGCATACAACTCCACCTCCTCTACTTCCTCCACCTCCTCTTGTGCCATCACCTGACTCGAATTCTGTTTAACATGTGCTCCAGCATGTAAATCACCGGAATAGTCATGCTGATAATGGCATCGTCAGCACTAAACATCTTCGTCGCCATTTCAAAACTGTGCAGAAGGGTGCATAGGTCGCTGATCTGAGACCACTCCTCCATTTGTCCCACCTCTGGATCTCGTTGGCCCAGGCTATACGTCAGAACATATTGCACCAGGGCTTGTCGGTGCTGCCACAGTCGCTGCAACATGTGCAGAGTTGAATTCCACTGGGTAGGCACATCTCATTTAAGCCAGTGAAGTGGCAGGCCCAACGACTTCTGTAGAGATGTAAGTCGCTGAGCTGCGGGATACGAACGGCGGAAGTGAGCACACAGCGACCGTGCCCTCTGCAGAAGGCCATCTAGTCCGGGATAGTGGGCTAAAAATTGCTGGACAACCAGGTTCAACACGTGAGCCATACAAGACACGTGTGTGACATTGCTCCGGCGAAGGGCCGCACCCAGGTTTGCAGCATTGTCGCACACGGCCTTCCCTGGTTTCAGGTCCAGTGGAGACAACCATTGATGAAACTGGTTCTCCAGAGCTGACTGTCACACACAGAGTTTCTCAAAGAAGCGGTGATGTTGTGTGCGACATGCTGGTGGAGCGCAGGCACACCTTTCTTTGAGAAGTAGTGCCAACTGGGCATCTGGTACTGGGGCACTGTGACGGACATAAGGTCTTTAACCCCTTAAGCTCCGAGGGTGGTTTGCACGTTAATGACAAGGACAATTTTTACAATTCTGACCACTGTCACTTTATGAGGTAATTACTCTGGAACGCTTCAACGGATCCCCCTGATTCTGAGATTGTTTTTTCGTGACATATTGTACTTCATTATTGTGGCAAAATTTCTTTGATACCACTTGCGTTTATTTGTGAAAAAAATGGAAATTTGGTGAAAATTTAGAAAATTTTGCAATTTTCAAAATTTGAATTTTTATGCCCTTAAATCAGAGAGATATGTCACACAAAAGAGTTAATAAATAACATTTCCCACATGTCTACTTTACATCAGCACGATTTTGGAATCAAATTTTTTTTTTGTTATTGAGCTATAAGGGTTAAAAGTTGATCAGCGATTTCTCATTTTTCCAACAAAATTTACAAAACCATTTTTTTAGGGACCACATCACAATTGAAGTCACTTTGAGAGGTCTTTATGACAGAAAATACCCAAAAGTGACACCATTCTAAAAACTGCACCCGTCAAGGTGCTCAAAACCACATTAAAGAACTTTATTAACCCTTTAGGTGCTTCACAGGAATTTTTTGAATGTGGAAGAAAAAAATGAACATTTAACTTTTTTCACAAAAATGTTACTTTAGACCCAATTTTTTTTATTTTCACAGAGGTAACAAGAAAAAATGGACCTCAAAATTTGTTGTGCAATTTCCCCTGGGCACGCCGATACCCAATATGTGGGGAAAAAACACTGTTTTGGCGCACGGCAGGGCTCTGAAGGGAAGGAGCGCCATTTGACTTTTTGATTGTAAAATTTGCTTGAATAATTAGCGGACGCCATGTTGTGTTTGGAGAGCCCCTGTGTGCCCAAACATTGGAGCTCCCCCACAAGTGACCCCATTTTGGAAACTAGACCCCCCAAGGCACCTATCTAGATGCATAGTAAGCACTTGAAACCCCCAGGTGCTTCACAAATTGATTCGTAAAAATGAAAAAGTGAAAAAAAAAACACTTTTTCATTTTTATGAATCAATTTGTGAAGCACCTGGGGGTTCCAAGTGCTCACTATGCATCTAGATAGGTGCCTTGAGGGGTATAGTTTCCAAAATGGGGTCACTTGTGGGAGAGCTCCAATGTTTGGGCACACAGGGTCTCTCCAAACGCAACATGATGTCCGCTAACAATTTGAGCCGACAATTTGTTAGAGGATACCATGTTGCATTTGGAGAGTCCCTGTGTGCCCAAACATTGGAGCTCCCCCACAAGTGACCCCATTTTGGAAACTAGACCCCCCAAGGCACCTATCTAGATGCATAGTGAGCACTTGGAACCCCAAGGTGTTTCACAAATTGATTCATAAATATGAAAAAGTGTTTTTTTTTTCACTTTTTCATTTTTACGAATCAATTTGTGAAGCACCTGGAGGTTCCAAGTGCTCACTATGCACCTAGATAGGTGCCTTGGGGGGTCTAGTTTCCAAAATAGGGTCACTTGTGGGGGAGCTCCAATGTTTGTGCACGCAGTAGCTCTCCAAACGCAACATGGCGTCCGCTAACAATTTGAGCCGATTTTCCATTCAATTTGCTAGAGGACACCATGTCGCGTTTGGAGAGCCCCTGTGTGCCCAAACTTTGGAGCTCCCCCACAAGTGATCCCATTTTGGAAACTAGACACCCCAAGGCACCTATCTAGATGCATAGTGAGCACTTAGAACCCCCAGGTGCTACACAAATTGATTCGTAAAAATGAAAAAGTGAAAAAAAAACACTTTTTCATATTTATGAATCAATTTGTGAAACACCTGGGGGTTCCAAGTGCTCACTATGCATCTAGATAGGTGCCTTGGGGGTTCTAGTTTCCAAAATGGGGTCACTTGTGGGGGAGCTCCAATGTTTGGGCACACAGGGACTCTCCAAATGCAACATGGTATCCGCTTGCAAATTGTCGGCTCAAATTGTTAGCGGACATCATGTTGCGTTTGGAGAGCCCCTGTGTGCCCAAACATTGGAGCTCCCCCACAAGTGACCCTATTTTGGAAACTAGACCCCCCAAGGCACCTATCTAGATGCATAGTGAGCACTTGGAACCCCCAGGTGCTTCACAAATTGATTCGTAAAAATGAGAAAGTGAAAAAAAAAAACACTTTTTCATATTTATGAATCAATTTGTGAAACACCTGGGGGTTCCAAGTGCTCACTATGAATCTAGATAGGTGCCTTGGGGGGTCTAGTTTCCAAAATGGGGTCACTTGTGGGGGAGCTCCAATGTTTGGGCACACAGGGGCTCTCCAAACGCAACATGATGTCCGCTAACAATTTGAGCCGACAATTTGTTAGCGGATACCATGTTGCATTTGGAGAGTCCCTGTGTGCCCAAACATTGGAGCTCCCCCACAAGTGACCCCATTTTGGAAACTAGACCCCCCAAGGCACCTATCTAGATGCAAAGTGAGCACTTGGAACCCCCAGGTGTTTCACAAATTGATTCATAAATATGAAAAAGTGTTTTTTTTTCACTTTTTCATTTTTACGAATCAATTTGTGAAGCACCTGGGGGTTCCAAGTGCTCACTATGCATCTAGATAGGTGCCTTGGGGGGTCTAGTTTCCAAAATGGGGTCACTTGTGGGGGAGCTCCAATGTTTGTGCACGCAGTAGCTCTCCAAACGCAACATGGCGTCCGCTAACAATTTGAGCCGATTTTCCATTCAATTTGTTAGCGGACACCATGTCGCGTTTGGAGAGCCCGTGATGTGCCTAAACAGTGGAGCTCCCCCACAAGTGACCCCATTTTGGAAACTATACCCCTCAAGGATTTTATTAAGGTGTATAGTGAACATTTTGAACCCAGAGGTACGACACAGAATTTGTTCACATTAGGTTATCATATTGAATAAGTTGTCATTAGTCTTGAGCGCAAGTGCTCGCTTCTTGAGTTTGCATCGGGTACTCAGGTATGTACCATGTACAGCGTGTGCTCGAGTGACATGCTCGAGTCCCTGCTCCGCATGTTTCACAGTTATTAGACACCCAAAAAAAACCATGCGGGGATCGCTCGTGCATGGCAGGCAATCCCCGTAAAGTTTTTTTGGCCGCGAAGCATATGGGGCAGAGACTCGAGCATGTCACTCAAATACCCACGATACTCAATGCATACCAGAGCACCCGATGCAAACTCAAGTAGCGAGCACTTGCGCTCAACACTAGACGCCATATCGTCATCTTTTTTCTTACTTTTGAAAAAAATCCCAACCCCATCACAACCCTAACCCCAACCCTAACCCCAACCCCAGCCCTAACCGTAGCACAACCCTAACCGTAGCACAACCCTAACCGTAGCACAACCCTAACCGTAGCACAACCCTAAACCTAGCACAACCCTAACCCTAGCACAACCCTAACCCCAAACCCAGCCCTAACCCTAGCCCAATCCAAACCCAAGAGTTTATTTTTGACGCCGTTCCTCGTGCGGTATAAGTGATTAGACGACTTTATTCTTCGGGTCGGTGTGATTACAGCAATACCAGAATCATATGGGGTTTTTATGACTGACAGCTGTCATACACAAAAAGACGCATTTTTTGTAAAATCTAGTTTTTGCATCGCCATATTTTGAGAGCTATAATTTTTCCAGATTTTGGCAGACAGTCATGTGATGGCTCGTTTTTTGCGGGATGAGTTGACATTGTTATTGGTGCCATTTTCAGGCACGTGACATTTTGTGATCGCTTTCTATTCCGATTTTTGGGAGGCAGAATAAACAAAAACCAACAATTCAGGAATTGTTTTTTTTTTTTTTATTCTGTTCCGCGTGTGGTAAAAGTGCTAAGGCAGCTTTATTCTTCGGGTCAGTACGTTTACAGCGGTGCCACATTTATATCGTTTTTCTATGTTTTGCACTTTTACATAATAAAAGCAATTTTATAGAAAAAAATATTTTTTAGCATAGCTTTATTCTGAGAGCTATAACTTTTTTATTTTTTGGCTGATGGAGCTGTTTGTCAGCTTGTTTTTTGCAGGACGAGATGACGTTTTCACTGGTACAATTTTTATTTATATTCGTCTTTTTGATCGCGTGTTATTGCATTTTTTATTTGGCGGTATGGTGATAAAGCATTGTTTTTTGCTTCATTTTTTTTTTTTTTTTTACCGTGTTCACTGAAGGGGTTAACTAGTGGGACAGTTTTATAGGTCAGGTTGTTCCGGACGCGGCGATACCAAATATGTGTACTTTTACTGTTTTTTTTTTTTTTTTTTTATAATAATATTTATTGATGGGTACATTATATTTTTATTTTTGGTGGATTATTTTATTTATTTTTTTTTTATATTTTTGCATTTTTTTTTTTTTCACTTACTGACAGTTTTTATACTTTATTACTTTGCCCCACTATTGGACTTTCACTTTTTTTTCTCTGATCGCCTGCATGGCACAGGAATGCAGCACCATCCCTGTGTCATACAGGCTATCAGCGTTGCACAGTGAGAAGATTGTTTGGAGATGCACTGCGCATGTCCAAACAATCTTCCTGCTGTCTAGTGACCCGGATGTTGTCATGACGACATCGGATCGTCATGGCAACACCCGGGAAGCCTTTGCAGAAAGCGCTGGAAGCCGGAAGAGGAGGTGAGTATCTGCGATCACCTCCCCTTGCCCCCGCAATGTTGCGATCGGCTGCGATCGACTTCGATTGCAGCATCGCAGGGGTTAATGTGCTGGGAGCGGTGCAGGACCGCCCCCTGCACATAGTACCGGGTGTCAGCTATGACAATCAGCTGACACCCGGTGGCTATCACGCCCGCACAGCCTGTGTGCGCGCGCGATCGCGATGACGTACTAATACGGGTCTGGCTCTTAAGTCCCAGGGCACAGACGCGTATTAGTACGTCAGATGTTATTAAGGGGTTAAAATCCAAAGTGTCCACCAGGCGGAAAGGCAGCATTTCTGTAGCCAAGAGCTTGCAGATGGTGAAATTCAACCTCTTAGCTTTCTCATGGCTAGGAGGAAATGGTCTTTTACTTTTCCACATCTGAGGGACCGAGGGCTGGCTGTTGTGCTTAGACGGGTTTGAGAAGGGTGTCCCCGGCAAACTGCCAGTCTGTGAGGAAGATGCAGGCGGACATGTTAGGTTGCCTTGATCCAAAGGTGGTGCTATCGATGTCGGACAGCGCTCAACACCAGCTGGTGTTTCCACCTCCAATGAAAATGATGACCTGCCAATCACGCTGGCTGTTGCAGGTAAAGAGGTGGCAGGTCTGCGTCCCAAAACAGGTGTGACTGCTGTCCCCCCAGTCACAGAGTATGAAGAGGCCGCGGATTCACCAGATGTGGCAGACGGTGGTTGGCCCGGCCGGCTAGGCCGCATTGTAGCACAGTGAGCTTCCCACTGCAACTTATGCTTCATATCCATGTGCCGGTTCATGCATGAAGTACTCAAACTATGTATTTTTTGGCCTCTACTTAGCTTTTGCTGACAAATGTTACAGATAACACGAGTTGGGTCATCCTTATCGATCTGAAAAAATGCCCAGGCTATTCAAGGCTTAGCACCCATGCGACCTGAAGAGCCAACACGACTAGTGTTGAGCCACCCCCGTAGTGTTCGAGTTCGGTTCGGTGCGTCGAACACCCATATGTACGCCGAACTGTTCGTCAAACTGTTCATCGAACACCGTCGAACACCGTTGAAACCAACGGCAGGCAAACAAAAACACATAGAAACACATAGAAAACACCTTCAAAGGTGTCCAAAAGCTGACAAACTTCTCAGAAGACACAACTAACACATGGAAAAGTGACAAGTACATATAGTCATGCGAAAAGAAAAGAGGTGGAGGAGTAAAAGGAGGGGGAGACACAGATATAGGCATGTCATGCCCTTCTAAAACCAAAAAAGTGCGAAGCCGACACGGCCAGTCCGTTCCTGCCCGTGCGACCTCCGTGTCGCCGGGTTTGTGACAGAGCCGCGGTGGACTCTGGCGGCCAGCCCCCATCTCCCAATACTGGTGCCTGTCCGCTGGTGGGTCGAGCGAGCCACCCTGCGGGGGAGGCAGGTGTAATCTTTTTAATTTAAATTGTCTCTCTAATTTGAATGAGTACACTTTAAATCCTTTTACAAGGATCTATTGAAGGGCAAGTCTCATGCCAGCAGCCGCGGTAATTCCAGCTCCAGTAGCGTCCACTAAAGCTGCTGCAGTTAAAAAGCTTTTATAAGGATCAAGCTTGGCGGTCCACCGCAAGGCGTCCTATCGCCAGTCCCAGCCCCTGTGCCTTGGGGTGCCTCCCCGATGCTCTTCACTGAGTGTCCCGTTGGCCCGAACCATTTCCTTTGAAAAAATTAAGTGTCCAAACTACAAGTGGTGTAGCTTGCTTAACAGCTGGGATAATCCGCTGACTAGCAGACACTGTACTAGTCACAAAGTATTTCCTGGGCTAGATGCATTTAAAAATTTGTAATTAGATACTCTCGTTGGACGCTGAGAAAGCATTCCATAGAGTCTCCTGGCATGCCATATATTAATCTCTTAAAAAGCTTGGGGTAGGGGTCTAGGGGACCCTTTTATAGGCAACATCACGGCCCTGTATCGCAATACGTCACCTAGGCTGAAGATAAATGGAACATTTTAATCACCTTTCATAATCACCAATGGGACAAGGTAGGGATGTCCTCTGTCCCCTCTCTTATACATCCTAGTGACGGAGCACCTGCTCTCATCAATTCGCCATAACCCCAAGATTAGGTGGATTGAGGTGGGAGGCACCGAGTACAAGTGCTCTGCATTTGCTGATGATGTCCTAGTATATATCACTCAATCACATATATCCATCCCTGCTGTTATGGCTGAAATATATCACTTTGTTACATGGTCAAATTTTAAAATCAATGCAGCAAAGTCTGAGGCCCTCGATGTCTCCCTCCCCAAATCCATACAGGATTCCATCCAGTCCAACTTTCCCTTTGCCTTGCCCTCACAGGGTATCAAATACTTAGGAATTCGTATTCATAGAGACCTCTCCCGTCTATGTTATCTTAATTTTGGGCCCTTTATTGAACAACTCCATACAGACCACGGTTGGCAAGTTAGAACTGTAAGATTCACTATGTGAACCACTGGTGTTTTGTGGAAAAGCACATGTACACTGTGTTCCAAATTATTACGCAAATAGTGTTTAGGAGTGATAAGGTAAGATTTTTTTTGTTTGTCAGTTAAACTCATTGATGGTGATGTGTGTCAGGCCTCTTTATATCACTGTAAGCAATTGCAGACACCTGTGCTAATTAGCTTGGCAGGTGTGTCCAATGAAAGGCAAGACTACAGTCATGGCCAAAAGTATTGAGAATGAGACAAATAGTAATTTTTCTAAAGTTTACTGCTTCATTTTTTTGTAATGGCAATTTGCATATACTCCTGAATGTCAAAGAGTGATCAGCTTAACAGCAATTACTGTACTTGCAAAGTCAATATTTGCCCAGAAAATGAACTTTAACCCCCAAAACACATTTCAACATCATTGCAGTCCTGCCTTAAAAGGAGCAGCTAACATCGTTTTAGTGATTGATCCATTAACACAGGTGTGGGTGTTGATGAGGACAGGGCTGGCGATCAATCAGTCATGATTAAGTAAGAATGACATCACTGGACACTTTAAAAGGAGGCTGGTTCTTGGTATCATTGTTTCTCTTCAGTTAACCATGGTTATCTCTAAAGAAACACGTGCAGCCATCATTGCACTGCACAAAAATGGCCTAACAGGGAAGAGTATCGCAGCTACAAAGATTGCACCTCAGTCAACAATCTATCGCATCATCAAGAACTTCAAGGAGAGAGCTTCCATTGTTGTCAAAAAGGCTCCAGGGCGCCCAAGAAAGACCAGCAAGCGCCAGGACCGTATCTTAAAACTGTTTCAGCTGCGGGATTGGACTACCAGCAGTGCCGAGCTTGCTCAGGAATGGCAGCAGGCTGGTGTGAGTGCTTCTGCACGCACTGTGAGGCGGAGACTCTTTGAGCAAGGGCTGGATTCAAGGAGGGCAGCAAAGAAGCCACTTCTCTCCAGAAAAAACATCAGGGACCGACTGATATTCTGCAAAAGATACAGGGAGTGGACTGCTGAGGACAGGGGCAAAGTCATTTTCTCTGATGAATCCCCTTTTCGATTGTTTGGGACATCTGGAAAACAGCTTATTCGGAGAAGAAGAGGTGAGCGCTACCACCAGTCTTGTCTCATGCCAACTGTAAAGCATCCTGAAACCATTCATGTGTGGGGTTGCTTCTCAGCCAAGGGAATCGGCTCACTCACAGTCTTGCCTAAAAACAGAGCCATGAATAAAGAATGGTACCAGAATATCCTCCAAGAGCAACTTCTCCCAACCGTCCAAGAGCAGTTTGGCGCCCAACAATGCCTTTTCCAGCATGATGGAGCACCTTGCCATAAAGCAAAGGTGATAACTAAATGGCTCATGGAACAAAACATAGAGATTTTGGGTCCATGGCCTGGAAACTCCCCAGATCTTAATCCCATTGAGAACTTGTGGTCAATCATCAAGAGACGGGTGGACAAACAAAAACCAACAAATTCTGGCAAAATGCAAGCATTGATTATGCAAGAATGGACTGCTATCAGTCAGGATTTGGTCCAAAAGTTGATTGAGAGCATGCCAGGGAGAATTACAGAGGTCTTGAAGAAGAAGGGGCAACACTGCAAATATTGACTTGCTGCATTAACTCATTCTAACTGTCAATATAACCTATTGGTACTCATATTATGATTGCAATTATATTTCTGTATGTGATATAAACATCAGACAAACACTAATCAAAACCAGAGGCCAGCAGATCATGTGAAAATATAATTTTGGTGTCATTCTCAATACTTTGTGCCATGACTGTACTTAAGAAGGCTGTCCCACATTACTAAGCAGCCTACATTTTCTGCCAAAATGGGAAAGAAAAAGGATGTGTCGGCTGCTGAGAAGCAAGAAATTGTGGAGTGTTTAAGTCAAGGCATGACTACAATCAACATTGCCAAGACACTTCATCCTGATCATCGCAGAATCAAGAAGTATGTAGCTGATTCACAGAACACACGTGTGCGTGCTGATAAGGGAAAATTGAGGATTCTTTCCTACAGTCAATTACATCAGGTTAAAAGAGCAGCGGCAAAAAAGCCTTGTCATACCAGCAGACAAGTTTTTCAAGCTGCCGGTGCCTCCAACATCCTCCGAACAACAAGATGCAGAGTCCTTCAGAGGTTTGCAGCTGTGCGTAAGCCATCCTGTCGACCTCCTCTATCCACTTCACACAAGCAGAAACGGCTCCAGTGGGCCAAACAATACATGAAGACTGACTTCAAAACGGCTTTGTTCACCGATGAGTGCCGTGCAACGCTTGATGGTCCAGATGGATTATGTGGAGGATGGCTGGTTGATGGACACCCCACGCAAACACGGCTACGGCGCCAACAAGGAGGAGGTGGAGTAATGTTTTGGGCTGGAATCATGGGGAGAGAGATTGTCGGCCCCTTTAGGATCCCTGAAGGGGTAAAGATGAACTCCATAATGTATGTGGAGTTTCTCAAACAGCACTTCCTGCCATGGTTCAAGAAGAAGAACCGTGTATTCCGCAGCAAGATCATTTTCATGCATGATAATGCACCGGCTCAAGCTGCACATAACACATCTGCATCTCTGGCTGATAGGGGCATAAAAGGGGACAAACTTATGGTGTGACCCCCATGCTCCCCTGACCTCAACCCCATTCAGAACCTCTGGAGCATCATCAAAAGGAGTGTCTATGATGGCGGGAGACCGTTCACATCTAAGCAACAGCTCTGGGAGGGTATTCTGTCCTCATGCAAAACAATTGAAGCAGAAACCATCCAAAACCTGACAAATTCAATGGACGAGAGAGTTCAGAAGCTCCTTTCGAACAAGGGGTCCTATGTGCAAATGTAACATCACCTAGAGTAAAGTTTTGAGTTGAAAACTGTTTGATTTCAGTTTCTAATAACCTGATAATGCTTATAATTTCAAAAATGACCATTTTTTTGTTCTTTATTAAAATGAAAAGGTTGATCGAAGAGTGTGGGGGATCTAAGAGTGTGGCAACCCAGTAGTCAGGATTATTTCGAATTCTGACAATCTGAGGGTCATGTTGCAGGTAGTGCAGCAAGAAGGCACTCATGTCTCTTGCACATCTAGGAGCCCCAAAATTATTTTCCGGGCTAGATGCAGCTAAAAATTATTATTAATTTGAAAGCTGGAGGAGCTTAGTATAGATGGCCTAATAGAATCAGTACTGCAAACTGCTACAAGGCCCAAATTATTTTCCAGCCACGATACAGATAAACATGATTAGTAATTTGAAAGCTTAAAACGGTTGGTGAGGTGATTTTAACAAATCATCAAGCTTTTACTCTCCCCAGGATGACACAGGGGTAAAAAAGTCCTTTCAGATCCATGATTTGTTCATCTTTATGAACGTAAGTCTGTCTACATTATCAGTGGAGAGCCGTGTGCGCTTATCTGTCAGCACACCACCAGCAGCGCTGAACACACGTTCAGACAGAACGCTGGCTGCAGGGCATGACAAGATCTCCAAGGCGTAAGTGGCGAGCTCCGGCCATTTATCCTGATTGGAAGCCCAAAAAGAGCAAGGGTCCAGTGACACAGTCATGGCTTCAATGTTTACTTGGAGATACACCTGTACCATCGTCTCTAGGCGTTGACTATGTGTCAGACTTCTTGTCTCCTGTGGCCTTGCAAAGGATGGGCTTAAAAAAGTGGTGACATGATTCTGCAAAATTGATGTTACCAGCAGATACTGTGTTTCTGCTACGTTTTGAGTGCTGAATAGAGATGAGCGGTGTTCGACTAGAACTGTTCGCCAATCTCAAATTCGAGCTGTTTTGGGCGGTGTTCGAGTTGTTCGACGAACCCGAACGATTTGCAAAAAATTAGGCTGTTCGAGGTTATGTTCGATAACTGTTCGTGCACCAAAAGCGTGTCCTGCATGTCTGGCGCTATTTAGAGCACCAATCATGCAGGGATTGTCTGCCACTCACTGTAATGCCACAGCCATGGTGGTTGTGGCATTAGAGTGATTGCCCAAATCGATGGGAACTGTGATCACAGTGAAACATGAAAAGCCGGCAATTCAGCAGCGGCGTACACCGGTACCCGACAATTTAGAACCGAAAGAATAGAGCTTCACACATAGATTAGATAGATAGAAACATGTCAGTCACATATATATGAAGTACAGTGACAGTGTTGCTTACTGTACTTGTCATTTAGTGTAAAGGATTTATTTAAAAAAATAATAGTGTTTTCATGCACTGTCTCTTTAAAAAAGCCGGCCGGCAAATCAGCAGCGGTACCCGACAATTTAGAATGGAAGGAATAGAGCATCACACATAGATTAGATAGATAGAAACATGTCAGTCACATATATAATAAGTACAGTGATAGTGTTGATTACTGTACTTGTCATTTAGTGTTAAAATAAAGGATTTATTTTAAAAAAAATTGGCGTGGGGTTCCCCTTAATTTTAGGCTCTAGCGGAGGTTAAGCAGACGGCTGGGGCAGATGTTTGAAGCCTGGGAAGGGGGTAATACCAACGGAGCTTCCCAGGCTACTAATATCAGCCCCCAGCTGAATACCTAGCCTTTACTAGCTATTAAAATGGGGGACCCCCCAAAAAAATGACGTGGGGTCCCCCCTATTTTATTAGCTAGCAAAGGCTAGGCAGACAGCTGGGGGCTGATATTAATAGCCCAGGAAGGGTGCCATGAATATTGGCCCCCTCCCAGGCTAGAAACACCAGCCGTCAGCCGCCCCAGAAATGGCGCATCCATAGGATGCGCCAATTCTGGCACTTAGCCTCGCTCTTCCCACTGCCCTGTAGCGGTGGCAGTGGGGTAATAGGGCTGGGGTTGATGTCAGCTTATAATGCCAGCTGACATCAAGCCCAGGTTAGTAATGGAGAGGCGTCTATAAGATACCCCCATTACTAACCCCGTAGTCAAAGTTAAAAAAAAACACAAACACCCAGAATAAAGTCCTTTAATTGAAATAAAGACACAATTCTTTATTGTTCTAAATTAAACCATACTTACAATCACGCCCATTCCAGCTGAAGCCAACGATCCCCTGCAATAAAAGAAAAATAATAAAGCAACATAATCCTTACCTTTCCATGGTTCCCACGACAGCTTCAGCTCTGCTACATCGAGATGACAGGCTGGACCACAGCAGAAAGCTGCCATCCAGCCTGTCATCCCACAGACACTGAGAAGCGCAGGCTTGCTTGCGCTCCTCAGCGTCTCTCTGTGACGGCATCCAGATGAGCCGAGTTCATGTCCAATGAACTCGGCACACCTCATGCACGTCACTGACAGCGTGGGAAAATTCTCACGCTGAAGCGCTGAGTGCAGGAGAATTCTCCCACGCTGTCAGTGACATGCATGAGGTGAGCTCATGTCCAATGAACTCAGTTCACCTCATGCACGTCACTGACAGCGTGGGAAAATTCTCCTGCACTCAGCGCTTCAGCGTGAGAATTCTCCCACGCTGAAGCGCTGAGTGCAGGAGAATTTTCCCACGCTGTCAGTGACGTGCATGAGGTGAGCCGAGTTCATTGGACATTAACTCGGCTCATCTGGATGCCCTCACAGAGAGACACTGTGGAGCGCAAGCAAGCCTGCGCTTCTCAGTGTCTTTGGGATGACAGGCTGGATGGCAGCGTTCTGCTGCGGTCCAGCCAGTCATCTCGATGTAGCAGAGCTGAAGCTGTCATGGGAACCATGGAAAGGTAAGGATGATGTTGGTTTATTATTTTTCTTTTATTTCAGGAGATCGTTGGCTTCAGCAGGAATGGGCGTGACGGTAAGTATGGTTTAATTTAGAACAATAAAGAATTGTGTGTTTATTTCAATTAAAGGACTTTATTCTGGGTGTTGTGTTTTTTTTAAACACGGCCTTCCCTGGTTTCAGGTCCAGTGGAGACAACCATTGATGAAACTGGTACTCCAGAGCTGACCACAGCTCCTCATTTCCCAGACATTTCAAAGTAAAAACCACCTGATGACGTTGAGCCCTGCTGCCAGCATAGTAAGGAGGTGTGCAGGATCCCTTCTGCACAGTTAGAAAGCTTGTGGCATGACTAGACAGACTTTGGGTGCAGGTGGAGGACCGAGAGGAGGTTGAGGAGGCAGAAGCAGTGGAGGAACTTTGAGATAAAGAGGATTGACGCACAACTCGTGGGGATGGCAAGACTTGGACAGCAGCCCCTTGTCCTGCTGTCACCATAGTTACCCATTGCCCAGTCAGCGACATGTAACGCCCCTGTCCATGCCTACTCGTCCAAGTGTCTGTGGTGAAATGCACCCTGTCACAAACAGAGTTTCTCAAAGAAGCGGTGATGTTGTCTGCGACATGCTGGTGGAGCGCAGGCACACCTTTCTATGAGAAGAAGTGCCGACTGGGCATCTGGTACTGGGGCACTGCGACGGACATAAGGTCTCGAAAATCCTCTGTGTCCACCATGCGGAAAGGCAGCATTTCTGTAGCCAAGAGCTTGCAGATGGTGAAATTCAACCTCTTAGCTTTCTCATGGCTAGGAGGAAATGGTCTTTTACTTGTCCACATCTGAGGGACCGAGGGCTGGCTGTTGTGCTTAGACGGGGTTGAGAAGGGTGTCCCCGGCAAACTGCCGGTCTGTGAGGAAGATGCAGGCGGACATGTTAGGTTGCCTTGATCCAAAGGTGGTGCTATCGATGTCGGACAGCGCTCAACACCAGCTGGTGTTTCCACCTCAAAAGAAAATGATGACCTGCCAATCACGCTAGCTGTTGCGGGTAAAGAGGTGGCCGGTCTGCGTCCCAAAACAGGTGTGACTGCTGTCCCCCCAGTCACAGAGGATGAAGAGGCCGTGGATGCACAAGATGTGGCAGACGGTGGTTGGCCCGGCCGGCTAGGCCGCATTGTAGCACAGTGAGCTTCCCACTGCAACTTATGCTTCATATCCATGTGCCGGTTCATGCATACTTCATCTTTATCGATCTGAAAAAATGTCCAAGCTATGCAAGGCTTTGCACCCATGCGACCTGAAGAGCCACCACGACTTGTGGTCAGAGGCAGAGTGGTGTTTGAGGATGCAGTTGTTGACGTGCTTCCAGTACTACGTCTCTGTCCAGGAAGGCGCAACCTGACCTCGTCGTCCCTAGCATCCTCCTCCACCTCCTCTGCTGACCTCATCGACTGGCTGACTGTGGGTTGACAGTAAGTGGGATCTCCAACCTCATCATCATCACCATGTGTGTTATCACACCCGTCGTCCTCAGAGCCAACCTCTTCCTGCCCTGACAAAAAACTAAAGTTGTCGCTCCAATCAGGTATTTGAGTCTCATCATCGTCTTCCTCATTGTCTCCACCAACAGGAGTTACAGTTTGGGAATGAGGGTCTACATTATGGTCAGAACCTTGTGCGTCTTGTCCTGGATCCGACTCATAAAGATTCTGGGCATCAGTGCAGATCATTTCCTCGTCTGGATTCACAGAAGCTCTGGAGCCGACCTCTGATTCCCAGGCTATAGTATGAGTAAACAGCTCTGCAGACTCAACCATCTGTTCTACCCCGTACTCAGACGGGCAGCTGGAGACTTGGGAGCTGTGAGGAAGCAAGTGCGATTGGGGTGACACCTCTGAGGACTGGAGTATTTGTGATGTTGAAGTTGAGGTGGAGGAGAGCCCACTTAAAGGAGCACTTGATATCCGTTGAAGCACCTGCTGTTTTTGTGCCTCATCTGGAATTTGTATCGATTGGCGTGGCCGTAAGAAAGGGATCTTATCACATTGTCCGCTAAAAGAAGTAGACATCTTAGTTTGACTGGAAGATGGTCTTTCTTCTGCAGATGTTACTGTTGCTTTAACACCTACCCCACGGACACAACCTTTTTTCCCTTCCCAACATGCCTATTCCCCTTTCCACCAGCAGCAGGCCTGTTTCCACTCATTTTGGTGGTTAACTAATTGACAACTCTGGAGTTGTTTGCACAAAAAACAAAGGACGGGAACCGAGCAGAACTGAGTGGCCAAACTGTGGTAAAAGCCCAAAAGTATTGGCTGGGTTAGATGCAGTAAAACAATTTTATTACATACACAGGTGGTGGAGGTTAGTATAGATGGACTAATAGAACAAGTCCCACACACTGCTACAAGCCCAAATATTTTTTCAGAGCTAGATGCAGATAAAAATTATTTTAAATTTGAAACCTGGTGGAGGTTAGTATAGATGGACTAATAGAACAAGTCCCACACACTGCTACAAGCCCAAATATTTTTTCAGAGCTAGATGCAGATAAAAATTATTTTGAATTTGCAACCTGGTGGAGGTTAGTATAGATGGACTAATAGAACAAGTCCCACACACTGCTACAAGCGGAAATATTTTTTCAGAGCTAGATGCAGATAAAAATTATTTTGAATTTGCAACCTGGTGGAGGTTAGTATAGATGGACTAATAGAATGATACTATGCCCAAAATGTTTTACTTCACTAGGTGCAGAAAAAAAATTGGTATTCTATACACAGGTGGTGTAGCTTGCAACACAGATAGGCTACTCCGCTGACTAACACACACTGCAAGAGGCCAAAAAGGATTTGCTTTGCTAGATTTAGCCAAATGCTGTGAAAAAAACTTGCACAGCACTAAAACAGACCTGCCTGGCAAAAAGTGATAGGAAATGATGTAACCTAGCCCTCAAAAGGACTGCAATTACAATTAGTCTTTACTCCCAACCTATCTATTTAAGAGCACAGACCTGCCTGATAAAAGTGATAGGAACTGATGTAACCTAGCCCTGAAAAGGACTGCAATTACAATTAGTCTTTACTCCCAACCTATTTAAGAGCACAGACATGCCTGATAAAAGTCGTAGGAAATGATGTAACCTAGTCCTTAAAAGGACTGCAATCACATCTACTCCCTACTAGTGTTGAGCCACCCCCGTAGTGTTCGAGTTCGGTTCGGTTCGTCGAACACCCGTGTGTTCGCCGAACTGTTCGTCGAACTGTTCGTCGAACACCTTCGAACACCGTTAAAACCAATGGCAGGCAAACAAAAACACATAGAAACACATAGAAAACACCTTCAAAGGTGTCCAAAAGCTGACAAACTGCTCAGAAGACATAACTAACACATGGAAAAGTGACAAGTACATATAGTCATGCGAAAATAAAAGAGGTGGAGGAGTAAAAGGAGGGGGAGACACAGATATAGGCATGTCATGCCCTTCTAAAATCCAAAAAGTGAGAAGCCGACACGGCCAGTCCGCTCCTGCCCGTGCCACCTCCGTGTCGCCGGGTTTGTGCCAGAGCAGCGGTGAACCCTGATGGCCAGCCCCCCTCTCCCAATACTGGTGCCTGTCCGCTGGTGGGTCGAGCGAGCCCCCCTGTGGTGGAGGCTGCTCTAAGCTTTTTAATTTAAATTGTCTCTCTAATTTGAATGAATACACTTTAAATCCATTTACAAGGATCTATTGGAGGGCAAGTCTCATGCCAGCAGCCGCGTAATTCCAGCTCCAGTAGCGTCCACTAAAGCTGCTGCAGTTAAAAAGCTTTTATAAGGATCGAGCTCGGCTGTCCACCGCAAGGCATCCTACTGCCAGTCCCAGCCCCTATGCCTTGGGGTGCCTCCTGATGCTCTTCACTGAGTATCCCGTGGTCCCGAAGCATTTCCTTTGAAAAAATGAAGTGTCCAAACTACAGGTGGTGTAGCTTGCTTAACAGCCGGGATAATCCGCTGACTAGCAGACCCTGCTACTAGGCACAAAGTATTTCCTGGGCTAGATGCAGTTAAAAATTTGTAATTAGATACTCTCGTTGGATGCTGAGAAAGCATTCCATAGAGTCTCCTGGCACGCCATATATGATTCTCTTAAAAAGCTTGGGGTAGGGGTCTAGGGGACCCTTTTATAGCCAAAATCACGGCCCTGTATCGCAATACATCACCTAGGCTGAAGATAAATGGAACTGTAGCACCCTGAGGGCTCGGTTGCTACAGAGGTATTGCACCTCACCCAGAGGTGTGATATCTCACTCTCAGGTAAGGATGTAGTGTGGATCAGGACCCGACACCTGCATGCATTACACCACATTGCCGTGGGGCAGGGCGACCAATATGCCCCTGAGATGGGCACGACAGTCCCTGTCCCTGGCTGGAGTGGGGGGAGGGAACACTGAGGAAGGGGAACCCTGTAGTGCAGGAGCAGGGAGGAAGCAGTTCCTGGGTGCATTGAGAAGGGAGTATAAAAGGTGGGCACCATCTTAGTTCAGTGCAGAGAAGTCTGAGCAGAAGTGGCAGGGAGCAGGGGCTCTGCATGAGCTCTGCTCCGGAGGCGGGCCTAGTAACAGAGGCCCAGGCCTGGAAGAGGGAGAAGGAAGGAAGAGGAGCGGAGAAGGCTCCAGGAACGAGGAACGAAGGGATCTCAGGGGTGCGGACGGGTGAGTCGCCACCGCACGCCAGAATCCACCTGCGTGGAGGGGTCAGGCCAAAGGGGGAGACCGGTCCCCGAAACTAGTGGAGGCAGGAAACGACCCTCAGCTAGAAACAGGAGGCTGTGACATTTTATGTGGCGCAGCCCCTCGCTACACCCGCTATGAAGGCACCACATAGGGTCAGGGAAACTGGCGCCAAGTTTACCAAGAGGAGGCCCGAGGCAGCCGGACAGAAGGGTTGGTAAGAAAGGCCAGACAAAGGACACACAAAGGGGGTCCTGTGAAGCACTCCAAAGTTATCTGGGAGTTGTCTGAGCCCCTCACCTGGTGAGCACAGTACGACGTGGGCAGCCGTTACCTGCAGACGTGGTCTGGATAATAAGAACTGTGAGTAAAGGCCCTGGACTGCATCACTGACTCCGTGTCATTACTGCTGCTGCCCTGCACCATCACCCCCATCCTCCGCATACACTGCCCTGAGGCTATACTCCTCCCGTGGGGAGTTATGCTACGCTCTGCTGCACCCACAACACCAGCCTCAGCGGTCTGCCCTGGAGCGGCGGTTCACTCTGACCGCAATCCACGGGTGGCGTAGTCGGACATTTAAACATCAAAACCACATAAATAGTTCCGCCACTGGTTTGACCGCCCTGAGCCACGGAACCGGGTTGCCGCCACGGAGACTACAACCACCAGCATCCACCAAAAAGGGTCCGGCTCCGGGTGTCCCAAGGCCCAGGGGGCGCGTCAGAACATTTTCATCACCTTTCGCAATCACCAATGGGACAAGGCAGGGATGTTCTCTGTCCCCTCTCTTATACATCCTAGTGACGGAGCACCTGCTCTCATCAATTCGCCATAACCCCAATATTAGGTGGATTGAGGTGGGAGGCACCGAGTACAAGTGCTCTCTATTTGCTGATGATGTCCTAGTATATATCACTCAATCACATATATCCATCCATGCTGTTATGGCTGAAATAGATCACTTTGTTACATGGTCAAATTTTAAAATCAATGCAGCGAAGTCTGAGGCCCTCGATGTCTCCCTCCCCAAATCCATATAGGATTCCATCCAGTCCAACTTTCCCTTTGCCTGGCCCTCACAGGGTATCAAATACTTAGGAATTCCTATTCATAGAGACCTCTCCCATCTATGTTATCTTAATTTTGGGCCCTTTATTGAACAACTCCATACAGACCACGGTTGGCAAGTTAGAACTGTAAGATTCACTACGTGAACCACTGGTGTTTTGTGGAAAAGCACATGTACACTGTGTTCCAAATTATTATGCAAAAAGTGTTAAGGAGTGATAAGGGAAGAATTTGTTTGTTTGTCAGTTAAACTCATTGATGGTGATGTGTGTCAGGGCTCTTTATATCACTGTAAGCAATTGCAGACACCAGTGCTAATTAGTTTGGCAGGTGTGTCCAATGAAAGGCAAGACTACTTAAGAAGGCTCTCTCACATTATTCAGCAGCCTACATTTTCTGCCAAAATGGGAAAGAAAAAGGATGTGTCGGCTGCTGAGAAGCAACAAATTGTGGAGTGTTTAGGTCAAGGCATGACTACAATCAACATTGTGCGATGATCAGGATGAAGTGTCTTGGCAATCAAGAAGTATGTAGCTGATTCACAGTACACACGTGTGCGTGCTGATAAGGGCAAATTGAGGACTCTTTCCTACAGGCAATTACGTCAGGTTGAAAGAGCAGCGGCAAAAAAGCCTTGTCATAGCAGCAGACAAGTTTTTGAAGCTGCTTGTGCCTCCAACGTCCCCCGAACAACAAGATGCAGGGTCCTTCAGAGGTTTGCAGCTGTGCATACGCCATCCTGTCGACCTCCTCTATCCACTTCACACAAGCAGAAACGGCTCCAGTGGGCCAAACATTACATGAAGACTGATTTCAAAACTGTTTTGTTCACGGATGAGTGCCGTGCAGCGCTCGATGGTCCAGATGGATGGAGTGGAGGATGGCTGGTTGATGGACACCCCACGCAAACACGGCTACAGCGCCAACAAGGAGGAGGTGGAGTAATGTTTTGGGCTGGAATCATGGGGAGAGAGATTGTCGGCCCCTTTAGGATCCCTGAAGGCGCTAAAGATGAACTCCATAATGTATGTGGATTTTCTCAAACAGCACTTCTTGCCATGGTTCAAGAAGAAGAACCGTGTATTTCACAGCAAGATCATTTTTCTGCATGATAATGCACCATCTCATGCTGCACATAAAACATCTGCATCTCTGGCTGATATGGGCATAAAAGGGGACAAACTTATGGTGTGACCCCCATGCTCCCCTGACCTCTACCCCATTCAGAACCTTTGGAGCATCATTAAAAGGAGTGTCTATGATGGCGGGAGGCAGTTCACATCTAAGCAACAGCTCTGGGAGGGTATTCTGTCCTCATGCAAAACAATTGAAGCAGAAACCATCCAAAACCTGACAAATTCAATGGACGAGAGAGTTCAGAAGCTCCTTTCGAACAAGGGGTCCTATGTGAAAATGTAACATCACCTAGAATAAAGTTTTGAGTTGAAAACTGTTTGATTTCAGTTTCTAACAACCTGCTAATGCTTATAATTTCAAAAATGACCATTTTTTTGGTCTTTATTAAAATGAAAAGGTTGATCGAAAAGTTTGGGGGATCTAAGAGTGTGGCAACCCAGTAGTCATGATTACTTCGAATTCTGACAAAATTAGGGTCATGCTGCAGGTAGTGCAGCAAGAAGGCACTTATGTGTCTTGCGCATCTCGGAGCCCCAAAATTATTTTCCGGGCTAGATGCAGCTAAAAATTATTTTTAATTTTAAATCTGGTGGAGCTTATTATAGATGGCCTAATAGGATCAGTGCTGCACACTGCTACAATGCCCAAATTATTTTCCAGTCAAGATACAGATAAACATGATTAGTAATTTGAAAGCTTAAAACGGTTGGTAGGGTGATTTTAAACAATCATCAAGCTTTTACTCTCCCCAGGATGACACAGGGGTAGAAAAGTCATTTCGGATCCATGATTTGTTCATCTTTATGAACGTGAGTCTGTCTACATTATCAGTGGAGAGCCGTGTGCGCTTATCTGTCAGCACACCACCAGCAGCGCTGAACACACGTTCAGACAGAACGCTGGCTGCGGGGCATGACAAGATCTCCAAGGCGTAAGTGGCTAGCTCCGGCCATTTATCCAGATTGGAAGCCCAAAAAGAGCAAGGGTCCAGTGACACAGTCGTGGCTTCAATGTTTACTTGGAGATACTCCTGTACCATTGTCTCTAGGCGTTGACTATGTGTCAGACTTCTTGTCTCCTGTGGCCTTGCAAAGGATGGGCTAAAAAAGTGGTGAAATGATTCCGCAAAATTGATGTTACCACCAGATACTGTGGTTCTGTTACGGTTTGAGTGCTGAACACTTGACGGTCCCACGGTTGGCAAGTTGGAACTGTGAGATTCACTACGTGCACCACTGGTATTTTGTGGAAAAGCACATGTAAGATTCTGCAACAGTCTCTGCTGATACTCCTGCATGCGTGCATCCCTTTCTATGGCAGGAATAATTTCTGCAAATTTACTTTTGTACCGGGGATCTAACAGTGTGGCAACCCAGTAGTCAGGATTATTTCTAATTCTCACAATTCGAGGGTCATGTTGCAGGTAGTGCAGCAAGAAGGCACTCATGTGTGTTGCACATCCAGGAGCACCAAGTCCCTGTTGTGTTGGTGGCGAGGTAACAATCATGCTTCCTTCCTCTGTCCTCTCCCCCCAACCTCGCACAACAGAAATGTGATCAAGGTCTCCCTCATCTGATGAGTCTTCCATCAGTTCGTCCTCCACTTCTTCCTGGGCTCCTGCACCTTCCTCACTAGTTTGGCTGCTACCATGCACCCTGGTAAAACCATCTCCCCCACCCTCACATGCCTGCCGCCTTGGTGCTGCCGACCGTCTGGACCTTGCAGATGTTAGCCCTTCCGCATACAACTCCTCCTCCTCTACTTCCTCCACCTCCTCTTGTGCCACCACCTGACTCCGAATTCTGTTTAACATGTGCTCCAGCATGTAAATCACCGGAATAGTCATGCTGATAATGGCATCGTCAGCACTAAACATCTTCGTCGCCATTTCAAAACTGTGCAGAAGGGTGCATAGGTCCCTGATCTGAGACCACTCCTCCAGCGTGATTTGCCCCACCTCTGAATCTCGTTGGCCCAGGCTATACGTCAGAACGTATTGCACCAGGGCTTGTCGGTGCTGCCACAGTCGCTGCAACATGTGCAGAGTTGAATTCGACCGGGTAGGCACATCGCATTTTAGCCGGTGAAGTGGCAGGCCCAACGACTTCTGTAGAGATGTAAGTCGCTGAGCTGCGGGATGCGAACGGCGGAAGTGAGCACACAGCGACCGTGCCCTCTGCAGAAGGCCATCTAGTCTGGGATAGTGGGCTAAAAATTGCTGGACAACCAGGTTCAACACGTGAGCCATACAAGGCACGTGTGTGACATTGCCCCGGCGAAGGGCCGCACCCAGGTTTGCAGCATTGTCGCACACGGCCTTCCCTGGTTTCAGGTCCAGTGGAGACAACCATTCATGAAATTGGTTCTCCAGAGCTGACCAATACTCCTCAGCTGTGTGAATCACATTTCCCAGACATTTCAATGTAAAAACCGCCTGATGACGTTGAGCCCTACTGCCAGCATAGTAAGGAGGTGTGCAGGATCCCTTCTGCGCAGTTAGAAAGCTTGTGGCATGACCAGACAGGCTTTGGGTGCAGGTGGAAGACCGAGAGGAGGTTGAGGAGGCAGAAGCAGTGGAGGAACTTTGACATAAAGAGGATTGACGCACAACTCGTGGGGACGGCAAGACTTGGACAGCAGCCCCTTGTCCTGCTGTCACCATAGTTACCCAGTGCCCAGTCAGCGACATGTAACGCCCCTGTCCATGCCTACTCGTCCAAGTGTCTGTGGTGAAATGCACCCTGTCACACACAGAGTTTCTCAAAGAAGCGGTGATGTTGTGTGCGACATGCTGGTGGAGCGCAGGCACACCTTTCTTTGAGAAGTAGTGCCGACTGGGCATCTGGTACTGGGGCACTGCGACAGACATAAGGTCTCGAAAATCCTCTGTGTCCACCAGGCGGAAAGGCAGCATTTCTGTAGCCAAGAGCTTGCAGATGGTGAAATTCAACCTCTTAGCTTTCTCATGGCTAGGAGGAAATGGTCTTTTACTTGTCCACATCTGAGGGACCGAGGGCTGGCTATTGTGCTTAGACGGGGTTGATAAGGGTGTCCCCGGCAAACTGCCGGTCTGTGAGGAAGATGCAGGCGGACATGTTAGGTTGCCTTGATCCAAAGGTGGTGCTATCGATGTCGGACAGCGCTCAACACCAGCTGCTGTTACCACCTCCAAAGAAAATGATGACCTGCCAATCACGCTGGCTGTTGCGGGTAAAGAGGTGGCAGGTCTGCGCCCCAAAACAGGTGTGACTGCTGTCCCCCCAGTCACAGAGGATGAAGAGGCCGCGGATGCACAAGATATGGCAGACGGTGGTTGGCCCGGCCGGCTAGGCCGCATTGTAGCACACTGAGCTTCCCACTGCAACTTATGCTTCATGTCCATGTGCCGGTTCATGCATGAAGTACTCAAACTATGTATTTTTTGGCCTCTACTTAGCTTTTGCTGACAAATGTTACAGATAACACGAGTTGGGTCATCTTTATCGATCTGAAAAAATGCCCAGGCTATGCAAGGCTTAGCACCTATGCGACCTGAAGAGCCACCACGACTTGTGGTGAGAGGCAGAGTTGTGTTTGAGGATGCAGTTGTTGACGTGCTTCCAGTACTACGTCTCTGTCCAGGAAGGCGCAACCTGACCTCGTCGTCACTAGCATCTTCCTCCACCTCCTCTGCTGACCTCATCTCTAGGCTGACTGTGGGTTGACAGTAAGTGGGATCTCCAACCTCATCATCATCACCCTGTGTGTTATCACACCCGTCGTCCTCAGAGCCAACCTGTTCCTGCCCTGACAAAAAACTAAAGTTGTCGCTCCAATCAGGTATTTGAGTCTTATCATCGTCTTCCTTATTGTCTCCACCAACAGGAGTTACAGTTTGGGAATGAGGGTCTACATTATGGTCAGAACCTTCTGCGTCTGGTCCTGGATCCGACTCATAAAGATTCTGGGCATCAGTGCAGATCATTTCCTCGTCTGGATTCACAGAAGCGCTGGAGTCGACCTCTGATTCCCAAGCTATAGTATGAGTAAACAGCTTTGCAGACTCAACCATCTGTTCTACCTCATACTCAGACGGGCAGCTGGAGATTTGGGAGCTGTGAGGAAGCAAGTGCGATTTGGGTGACACCTTTGAGGACTGGAGTATTTGTGATGTTGAAGTTGATGTGGAGGAGAGCCCACTTAAAGGAGCACTTGATATCCGTTGAAGCACCTGCTGTTTTTGTGCCTCATCTGGAATTTGTAGCGATTGGCGTGGCCGTAAGAAAGGGATCTTATCACATTGTCCGCTAAAAGAAGTAGACATTTTAGTTTGGCTGGAAGATGGTCTTTCTTCTGCAGATGTTACTGTTGCTTTAACACCTACCCCACGGACACAACCTTTTTTCCTCTTCCCAACACGCCTATTCCCCTTTCCACAGGCAGCAGGCCTTTTTCCACTCATTTTGGTGGTTAACTAATTCACAACTCTGGAGTTGTTTGCACAAAAAAACAATGGATGGTAACCGAGCAGAGCTGAGTGGCCAAACTGTGGTATTAGGCCAAAACTATTGGCTGGGTTAGATGCAGAAAAAAATATATTCAGTTTGCAACCTGATGGAGGTCAGTATAGATGGACTAATACAACAAGTCCCACACACAGCTAGAAGCCCAATATTTTTTCAGAGGTAGATGCAGAAAAAAAAATATTCAGTTTGCAACCTGATGGAGGTCAGTATAGATGGACTAATACAACAAGTCCCACACACAGCTAGAAGCCCAATATTTTTTCAGAGGTAGATGCAGAAAAAAATATATTCAGTTTGCAACCTGATGGAGGTCAGTATAGATGGACTAATACAACAAGTCCCACACACAGCTAGAAGCCCAAATATTTTTTCAGAGGTAGATGCAGAAAAAAATATATTCAGTTTGCAACCTGATGGAGGTCAGTATAGATGGACTAATACAACAAGTCCCACACACAGCTAGAAGCCCAAATATTTTTTCAGAGGTCCTGTAGATGCAGATAAAAATTATTTTTAATTTGCAACCTGATGGAGGTCAGTATAGATGGAGTAATACAACAAGTCCCACACACAGCTAGAAGCCCAAATATTTTTTCAGAGGTACTGTAGATGCAGATAAAAATTAGTTTTAATTTGCAACCTGATGGAGGTCAGTATAGATGGACTAATAGAGAAAGTCCGACACACTGCTAGAAGGCCAAATATTTTTTCAGAGCTAGATGCAGAAAAAAATTATATTCAGTTTGCAACCTGATGGAGGTCAGTATAGATGGATTAATAGAACAAGACCCACACACAGCTAGAAGCCCAAATATTTTTTCAGAGGTAGATGCAGAAAAAAATATATTCAGTTTGCAACCTGATGGAGGTCAGTATAGATGGACTAATACAACAAGTCCCACACACAGCTAGAAGCCCAAATATTTTTTCAGAGGTCCTGTAGATGCAGATAAAAATTATTTTTAATTTGCAACCTGATGGAGGTCAGTATAGATGGACTAATACAACAAGTCCCACACACAGCTAGAAGCCCAAATATTTTTTCAGAGGTACTGTAGATGCAGATAAAAATTAGTTTTAATTTGCAACCTGATGGAGGTCAGTATAGATGGACTAATAGAGAAAGTCCGACACACTGCTAGAAGGCCAAATATTTTTTCAGAGCTAGATGCAGAAAAAAATTATATTCAGTTTGCAACCTGATGGAGGTCAGTATAGATGGATTAATAGAACAAGACCCACACACAGCTAGAAGCCCAAATATTTTTTCAGAGGTAGATGCAGAAAAAAATATATTCAGTTTGCAACCTGATGGAGGTCAGTATAGATGGACTAATACAACAAGTCCCACACACAGCTAGAAGCCCAAATATTTTTTCAGAGGTACTGTAGATGCAGATAAAAATTAGTTTTAATTTGCAACCTGATGGAGGTCAGTATAGATGGACTAATACAACAAGTCCCACACACAGCTAGAAGCCCAAATATTTTTTCAGAGGTACTGTAGATGCAGATAAAAATTAGTTTTAATTTGCAACCTGATGGAGGTCAGTATAGATGGACTAATAGAGAAAGTCCGACACACTGCTAGAAGGCCAAATATTTTTTCAGAGCTAGATGCAGAAAAAAATTATATTCAGTTTGCAACCTGATGGAGGTCAGTATAGATGGATTAATAGAACAAGACCCACACACAGCTAGAAGCCCAATATTTTTTCAGAGGTAGATGCAGAAAAAAATATATTCAGTTTGCAACCTGATGGAGGTCAGTAAAGATGGACTAATACAACAAGTCCCACACACAGCTAGAAGCCCAATATTTTTTCAGAGGTAGATGCAGAAAAAAATATATTCAGTTTGCAACCTGATGGAGGTCAGTATAGATGGACTAATACAACAAGTCCCACACACAGCTAGAAGACCAAATATTTTTTCAGAGGTAGATGCAGAAAAAAATATATTCAGTTTGCAACCTGATGGAGGTCAGTATAGATGGACTAATACAAAAAGTCCCACACACAGCTAGAAGCCCAAATATTTTTTCAGAGGTACTGTAGATGCAGATAAAAATTATTTTTAATTTGCAACCTGATGGAGGTCAGTATAGATGGACTAATACAACAAGTCCCACACACAGCTAGAAGCCCAAATATTTTTTCAGAGGTACTGTAGATGCAGATAAAAATTATTTTTAATTTGCAACCTGATGGAGGTCAGTATAGATGGACTAATACAACAAGTCCCACACACAGCTAGAAGCCCAAATATTTTTTCAGAGGTACTGTAGATGCAGATAAAAACTAGTTTTAATTTGCAACCTGATGGAGGTCAGTATAGATGGACTAATACAACAAGTCCCACACACAGCTAGAAGCCCAAATATTTTTTCAGAGGTACTGTAGATGCAGATAAAAATTTGTTTTAATTTGCAACCTGATGGAGGTCAGTATAGATGGACTAATAGAGAAAGTCCGACACACTGCTAGAAGGCCAAATATTTTTTCAGAGCTAGATGCAGAAAAAAATTATATTCAGTTTGCAACCTGATGGAGGTCAGTATAGATGGATTAATAGAACAAGACACACACACAGCTAGAAGCCCAATATTTTTTCAGAGGTAGATGCAGAAAAAAATATATTCAGTTTGCAACCTGATGGAGGTCAGTATAGATGGACTAATACAACAAGTCCCACACACAGCTAGAAGCCCAATATTTTTTCAGAGGTAGATGCAGAAAAAAATATATTCAGTTTGCAACCTGATGGAGGTCAGTATAGATGGACTAATACAACAAGTCCCACACACAGCTAGAAGCCCAAATATTTTTTCAGAGGTAGATGCAGAAAAAAATATATTCAGTTTGCAACCTGATGGAGGTCAGTATAGATGGACTAATACAACAAGTCCCACACACAGCTAGAAGCCCAAATATTTTTTCAGAGGTACTGTAGATGCAGATAAAAATTAGTTTTAATTTGCAACCTGATGGAGGTCAGTATAGATGGACTAATACAACAAGTCCCACACACAGCTAGAAGCCCAAATATTTTTCAGAGGTACTGTAGATGCAGATAAAAATTAGTTTTAATTTGCAACCTGATGGAGGTCAGTATAGATGGACTAATAGAGAAAGTCCGACACACTGCTAGAAGGCCAAATATTTTTTCAGAGCTAGATGCAGAAAAAAATTATATTCAGTTTGCAACCTGATGGAGGTCAGTATAGATGGATTAATAGAACAAGACCCACACACAGCTAGAAGCCCAATATTTTTTCAGAGGTAGATGCAGAAAAAAATATATTCAGTTTGCAACCTGATGGAGGTCAGTATAGATGGACTAATACAACAAGTCCCACACACAGCTAGAAGCCCAAATATTTTTTCAGAGATACTGTAGATGCAGATAAAAATTAGTTTTAATTTGCAACCTGATGGAGGTCAGTATAGATGGACTAATACAACAAGTCCCACACAAAGCTAGAAGCCCAAATATTTTTTCAGAGGTACTGTAGATGCAGATAAAAATTTGTTTTCATTTGCAACCTGATGGAGGTCAGTATAGATGGACTAATAGAGAAAGTCCGACACACTGCTAGAAGGCCAAATATTTTTTCAGAGCTAGATGCAGAAAAAAATTATATTCAGTTTGCAACCTGATGGAGGTCAGTATAGATGGATTAATAGAACAAGACCCACACACAGCTAGAAGCCCAATATTTTTTCAGAGGTAGATGCAGAAAAAAATATATTCAGTTTGCAACCTGATGGAGGTCAGTATAGATGGACTAATACAACAAGTCCCACACACAGCTAGAAGCCCAATATTTTTTCAGAGGTAGATGCAGAAAAAAATATATTCAGTTTGCAACCTGATGGAGGTCAGTATAGATGGACTAATACAACAAGTCCCACACACAGCTAGAAGCCCAAATATTTTTTCAGAGGTAGATGCAGAAAAAAATATATTCAGTTTGCAACCTGATGGAGGTCAGTATAGATGGACTAATACAACAAGTCCCACACACAGCTAGAAGCCCAAATATTTTTTCAGAGGTACTGTAGATGCAGATAAAAATTAGTTTTAATTTGCAACCTGATGGAGGTCAGTATAGATGGACTAATACAACAAGTCCCACACACAGCTAGAAGCCCAAATATTTTTTCAGAGGTACTGTAGATGCAGATAAAAATTAGTTTTAATTTGCAACCTGATGGAGGTCAGTATAGATGGACTAATAGAGAAAGTCCGACACACTGCTAGAAGGCCAAATATTTTTTCAGAGCTAGATGCAGAAAAAAATTATATTCAGTTTGCAACCTGATGGAGGTCAGTATAGATGGATTAATAGAACAAGACCCACACACAGCTAGAAGCCCAATATTTTTTCAGAGGTAGATGCAGAAAAAAATATATTCAGTTTGCAACCTGATGGAGGTCAGTATAGATGGACTAATACAACAAGTCCCACACACAGCTAGAAGCCCAAATATTTTTTCAGAGGTACTGTAGATGCAGATAAAAATTAGTTTTAATTTGCAACCTGATGGAGGTCAGTATAGATGGACTAATACAACAAGTCCCACACACAGCTAGAAGCCCAAATATTTTTTCAGAGGTACTGTAGATGCAGATAAAAATTAGTTTTAATTTGCAACCTGATGGAGGTCAGTATAGATGGACTAATAGAGAAAGTCCGACACACTGCTAGAAGGTCAAATATTTTTTCAGAGCTAGATGCAGAAAAAATTATATTCAGTTTGCAACCTGATGGAGGTCAGTATAGATGGATTAATAGAACAAGACCCACACACAGCTAGAAGCGCAATATTTTTTCAGAGGTAGATGCAGAAAAAAATATATTCAGTTTGCAACCTGATGGAGGTCAGTATAGATGGACTAATACAACAAGTCCCACACACAGCTAGAAGCCCAATATTTTTTCAGAGGTAGATGCAGAAAAAAATATATTCAGTTTGCAACCTGATGGAGGTCAGTATAGATGGACTAATACAACAAGTCCCACACACAGCTAGAAGCCCAAATATTTTTTCAGAGGTAGATGCAGAAAAAAATATATTCAGTTTGCAACCTGATGGAGGTCAGTATAGATGGACTAATACAATAAGTCCCACACACAGCTAGAAGCCCAAATATTTTTTCAGAGGTACTGTAGATGCAGATAAAAATTAGTTTTAATTTGCAACCTGATGGAGGTCAGTATAGATGGACTAATAGAGAAAGTCCGACACACTGCTAGAAGGCCAAATATTTTTTCAGAGCTAGATGCAGAAAAAAATTATATTCAGTTTGCAACCTGATGGAGGTCAGTATAGATGGATTAATAGAACAAGACCCACACACAGCTAGAAGCCCAATATTTTTTCAGAGGTAGATGCAGAAAAAAATATATTCAGTTTGCAACCTGATGGAGGTCAGTATAGATGGACTAATACAAGTCCCACACACAGCTAGAAGCCCAATATTTTTTCAGAGGTAGATGCAGAAAAAAATATATTCAGTTTGCAACCTGATGGAGGTCAGTATAGATGGACTAATACAACAAGTCCCACACACAGCTAGAAGCCCAAATATTTTTTCAGAGGTAGATGCAGAAAAAAATATATTCAGTTTGCAACCTGATGGAGGTCAGTATAGATGGACTAATACAACAAGTCCCACACACAGCTAGAAGCCCAAATATTTTTTCAGAGGTACTGTAGATGCAGATAAAAATTAGTTTTAATTTGCAACCTGATGGAGGTCAGTATAGATGGACTAATACAACAAGTCCCACACACAGCTAGAAGCCCAAATATTTTTTCAGAGGTACTGTAGATGCAGATAAAAATTAGTTTTAATTTGCAACCTGATGGAGGTCAGTATAGATGGACTAATAGAGAAAGTCCGACACACTGCTAGAAGGCCAAATATTTTTTCAGAGCTAGATGCAGAAAAAAATTATATTCATTTTGAAACCTGATGGAGGTCAGTATAGATGGATTAATAGAACAAGACCCACACACAGCTAGAAGCCCAATATTTTTTCAGAGGTAGATGCAGAAAAAAATATATTCAGTTTGCAACCTGATGGAGGTCAGTATAGATGGACTAATACAAGTCCCACACACAGCTAGAAGCCCAAATATTTTTTCAGAGGTACTGTAGATGCAGATAAAAATTAGTTTTAATTTGCAACCTGATGGAGGTCAGTATAGATGGACTAATAGAATGATGCTATGCCCAAAAGATTTTACTTCACTAGGTGCAGTAAAAAAATTGGTATTCTATACACAGGTGGTATATCTTGCAACACAGATAGGCTACTCCACTGACTAACACACTCTGCAATAGGCCAAAAAGGATTAGCTTTGCTAGATTCAGCCAAATGCTGTGAAAAAAAACTTGCACAGCACTGGCACAGACCTGCCTGGCAAAAACTGATAGGAACTGATGTAACCTAGTCCTGAAAAGGACTCCAATTACAATTAGTCTTTACTCCCACAACCTATCTATTTAAGAGCACAGACCTCCCTGATAAAAGTCGTAGGAAATGCTGTAACCTAGTCCTTAAAAGGACTGCAATCACAATTATTCCCTACTCCCAAGCTATCTGTATATTTGTGCGAAAATTGGCTGGAAATTAACAAGGTATAGCGCACACAGCAACAGCGGTGCCGTCTAACACGCAGCTGCAGCAGTGAGAAAATGGTGCCGACGGGGAAAATGGCTTGGTCTTATAGGGCAAGGACATGTGACATACACTGCCAATGACACATGCCCTTGCTTGTGTGAAAAAAAGCACTTCGCTCCGTGTGTGCGCTGCTGATAGGCTGACAGATTGCACCTCCCCACTGCAAATGCGGGAAAGAGAAAAAAAAATGGAGATCTTCATTGTTCCTGCAGAGATCCATCCCCTGCCCCTCCCCCCACCCCGCTGTACACTCAAACTGCGTATTAACAATAATTTTCATCATTACTGAGAAAAAATCCAGTTATGATTTTGGTGCACGAACAGTTATCGAGCATAACCTCGAACAGCCGAATTTTTATCAAATTGTTCGTGTTCGCCGAACGGCTCGAACACCGCCCAAAACAGCTCGAATTTGAAATTGGCGAACAGTTCGAGTAGAACAACGCTCATCTCTACTCCCTACTCCCAAGCTATCTGTAAATTTGTGCGAAAATTGGCTTGAAATTAACAAAGCAGAGCGCACACAGCAACAGCAGTGCCGTCTAACACGCAGCTGCAGCAGTGAGAAAATGGTGACGACGGGGAAAATGGCTGGGTCTTATAGGGCAAGGACATGTGACATACACTGCCAATGACACATGCCCTTGCTTGTGTGAAAAAAAGCAGTTCGCTCCGTGTGTGCGCTGCTGATAGGCTGACAGATTGCACCTCCCCACTGTAAATGCGGGAAAGAGAAAAAAAAATGGAGATCTTCATTATTTATGCAGAGATCCATCCCCTGCCCCTCCCCCCGCCCCGCTGTACACTCAAACTGCGTATTAACATTAATTTTCGGCATTACTGAGAAAAAATCCAGTTATGATTTTGGTGCACGAACAGTTATCGAACATAACCTCGAACAGCCGAATTTTTTTCAAATTGTTCGTGTTCGCTGAATGGCTCGAACACTGCCCAAAACAGCTCGAATTTGAGATTGGCGAACAGTTCGAGTCGAACACCGCTCATCTCTATTTATCATGTTTGTGGAGAACTTTATCTGCACCAAATAATTAATTTCACTACAGTATAACTATACAAATGGATTGAGACCACAACCTCTTCCACTACGACCAACCCAGGAGATGGAGACCTAACCAGGAGTGTTCACATTTCCCTAAATTAGGGCCTAACACCAGCAAAGTGCCATCAGTTTCACTAGAGTAGAAGTAGTATAATGGAGACCAAAACGTCTTCCACTACAGCCAACCCAATAGATGGAGACCCAATTAGGAGTGTTCACATTTTAATAAATTAGGGCCTAAAACCAACAAAGTGGCATCAATTTCACTAGAGTGGAAGTAGTGTAATGGGGACCAACACCACTTCCACTACAGCCAACCCAATAGATGGAGACCCAATCAGGATTCCCCAAATTTCCAAAAATTAGTGGCAGACACCAGCAAAGTGGAATCAATTTCAAAATCAATTGATTTTCCTGAATTTAACAAATTTTTCTCGCCTTTTCGATCACGAATCCGAATGTGCCACATTCGTGTCGAACTTAAGTTTGGAGATCGGATTTCGAACATATTCACTCATCACTACTTAGCACATATGGATGACTTTATGTACCACTGCCTTTCCCATGACCCTCACATTACATTTACTGGTTGCTCACCCTGCTAGACACATGCTACAAGGAGAACTTTGCATCACTTCTTCCTGAGGCAGAGTGGTGTTCTTAAATGGTGCTATACAAGTCCATTGGAGAAAATATGTTGAAAAAATTCCCAACAGACGCTAGCGGCAGGGAGCAGGCTTCCTTGCCCAACCAAGGAGGAGCGGTAAAGGAGACACACAGCAGAGGCAGAGGTACACGGTCAAAGGCCTTGGCCAATTTCATGACACCAGCCCTGCATTCAGGGTCTGATGACTTGATATTCTTGACAAGGATGAAAAAGTTTTTAAAGATGGCCAAGCAATACCTGGCCGACCAAACCAGCAAATCAGCGACTCTCAACTACTTGGTCTCAAAGCTGGACACCTGGCATGAGCTGTCACTCTATGCCTTGGAGGTGTTTTGCTGCCTCGCCGCTAGTGTCTTGTCTGAGCAGGTTTTTAGTGCCCTTGGAGGAGTCATATCAGACCAGCACTTTTGCCTGTCAAAAGAAAATGTTGCCATGCTCACTCTGATAACAATGAATAAAGCTTGCATTAGACCCGACTTTTCCACACCAGCAGATGACAACAGCACATAGAGTGTTTTTAATGTTCAATATTTGAAAGGGTCTATAAATAACTGGATGACGTACTTATAATTGTTACTTGGCTTTCCACTTTGTGCAAAGCCTTAATGAGTATAGAAGTACCACAACTACACTTTATTATTTTTTTATGGCACTACAGTTGGTGCCTTCAAGGACATATGGATGATCCTGCTTGTAATTTTGACCGGGATATGCATTTAGTGCATAACCTTTATGAGTCTAGGAGTACCACTACATTACAGTTTGAACAGAATGTGTATGAGGCCCTCCTTTAGGTCTAATACAGGGTGTATCTAAGTCCCCCTGAGTCCCTAATTTTTGGCACTTCTTGCTTCCTTCATAAATTACACTGAAATTTCCAATTTTTTAATAAAAAATTCAATTTTGGGTTACTTAAATTAACATATTTTTTTAAATCCTTTTTAAATGTTGCCTTATATACAAGTCATTATACAGGAAACAATGTTTCTTAAACATTTTTTCCTGTGAACTCCAATTTCTGATCGAATTTGAATGTTTTATTGTCAGTCCTTAAAGTGGAGTAAAAGTGTGACACCATTGTTCTCAGCAGCGAACTGGGAGTCAGAGATGCTTCCAGGGGTCTTCCTCATGCTGTTTTCCTTCCATTCAGCACTTTTTCCATCTATTTCAACATTTTCACTGCCCCACAGACCTTCTTGTAGGGTCTGCCGGCAAAAATGCTTGGATTTCTCATTGACTCCCATTATACTCGTTACTCGAAACAAGCACCCATGCATTAGAAATTGCTCAATTTGAGTAACGAGCATTCGAGCATTTTAGTGCTTGCTCATCTCTATAAAGCATCTGCTCAATGTTTTATGGTTATATCTTCCTATGTCTATTGCTGAGCTGGGAGCTCTGACAAACTCTCACTATCCTCAATAACCCTAAAATGTCTTCTACCTTCAATGCTTGAGTTTTTGTACAGGCAATGATAGTTCCTTCTGATTGCAGCGCTATACCATGTGATGTGATAGCTGCAAGTCATTACAGTGAACCCTGTGTGGTCGCGTCTGAGGTCAAGTCAACCTTCTGTGATTTAAGGGGTAACATCTCTCTTTGTGGAGAGTAACATACCAGACATGCCAGTGTAATGAGACTTATTGGCCATGCAATGCTCCTCTGGAAAATTAAATATACAAATTGCCTCTTCAAAGATCAAAAGGATTTGAACTCTAGTGACACCTATTGCAGGTAGCAATCTTAAAAGTCAGTTTAGACCCTTAAACGAGCCGTGCTATATGACTTAGGATAAAAGCCAAATCAGAATTTTAATTTGCACACATGGTGTTTCGGGGTGTTTCCCCTCCTCAGTACAAAGCATGAGATCTGATTGTTGGCTCAAGTCCTCTTTCTCTCTAAAGAGGCAATATGCAACCTCTTGTGGGTGATGCAGTCTTCTGCAGTGTGTAAAATGGTGGAAGGCATTTTTTTGTTGATCCGTATGAATTAAATCGCAAGTTTTCAAATTGGTTGGGAGTGGGACCTGTGAATTTTATAAAATTTATCATAAATTTAATGGTAAAATAGGACTTATCTCTAAACCATCTCTTGACAGGGAACATGTGACCCTCATATTGAGCATAGAAGCATGGCTTCATGATAAATTGCATATGAAACAGTAAGAGGTAGCACTCTAACACTCCATCTGACTCATTTTTTGCTCTATGACCCCCTGCTGTGAACATGTAATTGAAGTAGGTTATCTGATGGAGAGCAGACATGAAGTCTGGACACGGAGGCTGTGAGGTGGTACCTTTTTCACCTGGGTAAATAAGCTTCCTTTACTAAAAGCAAGGTTTGGCCAATGATGCCTAGCACCGGATAACAGATATGAATATTGGTTTATTTTGTGCCAGGCGTAGGCCCTATAGTTATGGGAGACATATTTTCTGCTTCGTGGACCCGGCACAAATGCAATGCATTTACTTGCTGCAGTGTGGCCTGCTGATCAGCCATGAAGTGATATCGGACAGATGGACAAAGTTGGATATGCTATGTCTCCTATATAAAGAAAGGTAACATCAAGATAGGAAATATAGCATTAATATCTCCAGGACCTCCAAGAGGGCAGACTGGGGATCTCATAATTTTTAGTACCTGTGCATCAACCCATCTACCAGCCCCCATCTGAGGTCACGAAACAGAGTGGCTTGTACCTGCTAAATTCTGAAGATTCTGAATTATTGTCATTGTTCAGAGCTCGGAGACACAGATCGCTGTAGGACTACACTATTTTCTGATCAGATCGCTCCCCTCTGCAAAAATCTGCACCATTTCTGTGACATTAGGGCAAAGAAAGAGATGTACAATCGACCTGTATAAACAATTGGTGGTGGCAGCTATTGTTTTCTGTGGTTATTACTAGTGTTGAGCGAGCACTAAAATGCTCGGGTGCTCAAAGCTCGGGCTGAGCTCACCGTGATACTCGACTGCTCGACCCGAGCAACGAGCCCAATGTTAGTCTATGGGAGACCCGAGCATTTTTGCGGCGGCAGCCCCGGCAGTCTGTAGAAAGCCTAAAGAGTGCCCAAAACGATAGTGACAGTGCTCAAAAGACATGAGGGCAGCATGGGGATCGCCCCAGGAAGCATTTCTGACCCCCAGGTCACTGCTGTCCACAACGTGGTCAGAGGTATTAAGCCACTTTTACGGACTCACAATAAAATGTTCAAAAACGAAACTGAAACGGTTTTCCTGTGAAATATGTTGAGGAATTTCCTTTCCAGGGTATAGACTTGTGTATGAGGTAAAATAAATAACCAAAAAACGAAAATACTCCTCCACACCTTGGGCTATGGTCACAAGTAGCATTTTTCATACGTTTTTGCACTTTTGTATTGCTTTCAACCGTGACAAATGCATTCACCAGGAAATGTCATTTTAACATTTTAAAATCTTATCTGGCGATGTGCTGTGTGACACATGCATACAGTGCTGAAAAGACATGGGAACAGCATGGGGAAGACCCCTGGAAGCATCTCTGACTCCCAGGTCACTGCCTAAAAGTGTGCCCATCAGAAGTGATCCTTGCCGCATCAGAAGATGCAGACTTGCAACTATCCCCGTGCAAGTCCTTGTCCCAGGACAGTGTTCAATTGCACCTCCCCCATTCCTTGCAATGCAAGCGCAAATATGCAGCCTACCACCCACCCACCGGCAGGCTGCAATACCATACTGCTAGCTTTCACTTGAAATGGGGCCTTTTAGTTTGGAGGAGGCCGAAGCTGGCCACTACCTCATGGCTGCTTCGGCAGCGAGGTATCCATACTCAGTCCCCAGCCGCCCGGCAGCCGGGTGTCCACGCTCGGTCCCCAGCCGCCAGGGGGCGGCCGGGTGTCCATACTCGGTCCCCAGCTGCCCCGTGGCCGGGTGTCCACACACGGTCCCCAGCTGACTGGGGGAAGCCGGGTGTCCATAAACGGTCCCCAGCTGCCCCTATTTCTCCTGTCACCTTCCCCCACACTTTTCTTAGCCTGGCCTGCTTTAGGGCAGCATTGGATGAGCCCACCAGAGAACCAGACTCCTCCGGTGGGCCCTGGCTTCTCCATCAGGGAAGTTGAGAGTGCCAAGGTGAGGAGCATGATGATGATGATAGAAGTTAGCATCGGCTTTGTTTTCTTGGAATGCAAGCGCATGTATGTAGTAGCGGCTAGGCCTGAGGTGGTCAGCGTTCTGGCGCATATTCTACCTCCTTCGAGGATTACTGGATGTTTTCCTGCTACTATCCCAGTTCTATGACTCCCGTTAAAACAAAGCTTCAGGTGATAAATGATGGATAAGATGGTGGCAAAGGAGAAAGAGCAGGAGGAACAGGGACCATTCACATCAATACCAGGCCAGTCAACCACACATGTCTTGTAGGATATGTTTCTGTACAAAAAGGAGCGGTTCGGCTACACAGTTATAGAGCATACAGTGAGTACAATGCCTACCAAAAATTTTGAGGCACTCCAATGCCCCTTGGAAGTGACATGGAGGTCAGAGGGCCTTAACTAAACCGTTTTTTCCATTTATAGCAACTGGGTCTCCTGTACACTGTTGGCCTAAGCAGTGAATGGAATGCTTTCCAAAAATTATGAGGAACTGCAATGCCCCTTGAAACAGACGTGGATTACAGCATACTAAAAACCATCTACCCATTATTGGGGAGTGGGTCTCCCTTAGTTTTCGCCTTTGCATTGAAAAGCAAAAGCTGACTAAAATTAGGAGGAAATGCAATGCCCGTTGGAAGAGTCGTGGAGGTTAGAGGTAATTAAAAACAACATTTCAATGCCCCTTGGGAGAGCTGTGGAGTTCAGAGTGGTTTAAGACGCTTTTAATGCCCCTTTGAAGAGACGTGGAGGTCACAGTAGCTTAACAAGATGGTTTTAATGCCCCTTGGAAAAGTGGTGGAGGTCACAGTAGCTTAACAAGACGGTTTTAATGCCCCTTGGAAAAGTGGTGGAGGTCACAGTAGCTTAACAAGACGGTTTTAATGCCCCTCGGAAGAGACGTGGAGGTCGCAGTAGCTTAACAAGATGGTTTAAATGCCCCTTGGAAAAGTGGTGGAGGTCACAGTAGCTTAACAAGACGGTGTGAATGCCCCTTGGAAAAGTGGTGGAGGTTGCAGTAGCTTAACAAGACGGTTTTAATGCCCCTTACAAGAGCCATACAGTACAGCATCTTAAAAACATTATTCCCATTATTGGGGAGTGGGTCTCCCATAGTCTTTGCTTATGTCTTCCAAGCAAAATCTGCCAAAAATTAGGATGGAGGAACTTGCAATGCCCTTACAAGAGCAATGCAGTCCAGCATATTACAAACATTATTCCCATTATTGGGGAGTGGGTCTCCCATAGTCTTTGTTTATGCCTTCCAAGCAAAAGCTGCCAAAAATTAGGACGGAGGAACTTGCCATGCCCCTTACAATAGCCATGCAGTGCAGTACATCATATTACAAACATTATTCCCATTTTTGGGGAGTGGGTCTCCCATAGTCTTTGCTTATGCCTTCCAAGCAAAAGCTGCCAAAAATTAGGACGTAGGAACTTGCAATGCCCCTTACAGGAGCCATGCAGTACAGCATATTACAAACATTATTCCCATTATTGGGGAGTGGGTCTCCCATAGTCTTTGCTTATGCCTTCCAAGCAAAAGCTGCCAAAAATTAGAATGGATGAACTTGCAATGACCCTTACAAGAGCCATGCAGTACAGCATATTACAAACATTATTCCCATTATTGGGGAGTGGGTCTCCCATAGTCTTTGCTTATGCCTTCCAAGCAAAATCAGCCAAAAATTAGGAGGAAATGCAATGCCCGTTCGAAGAGTCATGGAGGCTAGAGTCAATTAATAACAACATTTCAATTCCCCTTGGAAGAGCTGTGGAGTTCAGAGTGGTTTAACAAGACGGTTTTAATGCCCCTTGGAAAAGTGGTGGAGGTCATAGTAGCTTAACAAGACGGTTTTAATGCCCCTTACAAGAGCCATACAGTACAGCATCTTAAAAATATTACTCCCATTATTGGGGAGTGGGTCTCCCACAGTCTTTGCTTATGCCTTCCAAGCAAAAGCTGCCAAAAAGGAACTTTCAATAATGGCAACACGGACCACGGTCACCCTGGTGGTATAGTGGTGGTGGAGGCTGAGGATAAGGAGAAGAACATAAAACAGCCGAAATGAGGAAGCGTATACCCATGTGTGGGTGTGAAGCGGTGCATGTGAATACAGCTCCCGAAATAACAGTGGATTTGACTTTTTGTTACTCTGCTCTCATTTGGTGGTGATGAGAAGTCTGGCCCAATCCAGCCCTTGTTCATTTTGATAAGGGTCAGCTTGTCAGCATTGTCAGTTGACAGGCGAATGCGCTTATCAGTTATAATTCCCCCAGCGGCACTAAAAACACGCTCCGATAACACGCTAGCGGCAGGGCAGGCCAGGACCTCCAAGGCGTACAGAGCGAGTTCATTCCAAGTGTCAAGCTTGGATACCCAATAATTAAAAGGCACAGAGGAATCACGGAGGACGCTGGTACGGTCGGCAAGGTACTCCCTCACCATCTTTTGAAACTTTCCACTCCTTGTGAGAGTACCCCGCGCCTCAGGGTCTGTCCGAAGGAAGGGTCTGAGAAAACTGTCCCAGAACGTTGACAGTGTTTCCCTGCCTCTGCTGGATTGGAGTTGCGTCTCTCTCGCATGTACGCCTTGGTTGGGCAACGAACTGTGACCTCTGCCACTAGCGTGTTCAGATGGGAATTTTTTTAACAGTTCTGCAGCAAGGGCCTTCTGGTACTGCCCCATTTTTGTAGACCTCTCCACCTCAGGAATAAGAGAGTGAAAGTTCTCCTTGTAGCGGGGGTCTAAAAGTGTCACCAACCAGTAATGACTGTCACCCAACATTTTGACAACGCGAGGGTCACGGTTAAGACAGCGTAACATAAAGTCAGCCATGCGTGCCAGACTGGTAACGGGCAAGACTTCCGTGTCCTCATGAAGATGATGACTGACCTTGCTCTCCTCCTCCTCCTCCCCCCTGTCCTCAGGCCACCCACGCTGAACCGACGGTATGACAGTTGTATAGGTACTACCGTCTACAGTGCATGATACCAGCTCCTGTTCTTCCTCCTCCTCCTCTCCCTCATTGTCCCCCAATGCACGTTGGGATGAGATGAGGGTGGGCTGTGTGTAATCGACCGCTACAGCTTCTTGATCCATCTCATCATACTCTGGCTGCAATGCCTCCTCTTTAATTCTCTGCAGAGAGCGTTGCAAAAGACAGACAAGTGGAATGCTGACGCTAGTGATGGCGTCATCGCCACTCACCATCTTGGTGGACTCCTCAAAGTTTGTCAAGATGGTACATATGTCAAACATCCATGTCCACTCCTGAGGTCTTATGTGTGGAGTATGACCTGAATATCGACGGCCTTGTTGCAGCTGGTACTCCACAACTGCTCTCTTCTGCTCACAAATCCTTTGCAACATGTGGAGGGTAGAGTTCCAACGTGTGGGGACATCACACACCAGTCGGTGTGACGGAAGCTGCAAAAGCTGCTGCAACACAGCAAGGACGGCGGAAGCTGTAGCCGACTTGCGAAAATGAGCTGACAGGCGGCGTACTTTGACAAGCAGATCTGGCAACTCGGGGTATGATTTAAGAAACCGCTGAGCCACGAGGTTAAGCACATGAGACAATCATGGTACGTGTGTGATCTCGCCTCACCTCAAAGCCGCCACCAGGTTACGGCCATTGTCACAGATGACCATGCCTGGATGTAGGTTCAGCGGTCTCAGCCACAGATCTGCCTGCTCTTTCACAGCTGTACACAACTCAGAAGCAGTGTGAGGTTTCTCACCTAAGCTTATGAGTTTCAGCACAGCCTGTTGCCGCTTGGTCCCAAGGTCTGACTGGGTCCCGGCTTCCACTATGTTTGCCCAGTGTACCGTCAGGGAGATGTACCGTCCCTGGCCACAAGCACTTGTCCACGTGTCCGTTGTCAGGTGGACTCTCCCAGTAACTGCGTTGTTGAGGGCACGGCAGATGTTTTGGGACACGTGCTTGTGTAGTGTGGGGATGGCACACCGGGCAAAATAGTGTTGACTGGGGACTGAGTACCGAGGGACGGCCACCTCCATAAGGTTGTGGAAGGATTCCGTCTCCACCAGCCTAAAAGACAGCATTTCCAACGCAAGCAGTCGTGAAATGTGCGAATTTAGGACTGTGGCCTGTGGGGCGTTGGCTGCGAATTTCTGCTTTCGTTCAAAGGTCTGGGATATGGACAATTGAATGCTGCGGTGGGACGTGGACGTGGACGTTGATGCTGTTTCTTGAGAAACTGCCATAACAAGTGAAGACTGAGAGGAGGGGACATCTTTGCATGCAGTATGGACAGGGGAGTGCCTTGCACACACAACAGGGGGTTCTATTGCATGCACAACAGCGGAAGAAGCAGTGGTGACACCCGCTGACACTGGTCGTAGACCCTGGGGTTCACCCCACAAAGTCGGGTGCTTTGCTGCCATGTGCCTGATCATGCTTGTTCGTGGTCAGGCTGGTAGTTTTGTCACCCCTGCTGATGCTGGCATGGCAACTGGTACAAATGGCCTTTTTGGAGTTATCAGCAGAGTCTTTAAAAAAATTCCAGACTCTGGAAGACCTACAGGTTGTACTGGCAACGTCCCTCGTGTTGGTGTTACGGGGAACTGTTGCCTGCCTTCTGTGTGCGGCCACCCCACTGCTTCTTCCTGCCTGTTTGGGTAATCTCCCTCCCTCACCCTGTGTGCTGCTGGCCTCGCTCTGCATGTCCTCCTGCCACGTTGGGTCAGTTACTAGATCATCCACCACCTCCTCCTCTTCCACTTGCGCACTACGATCCTCCTCCTCACTTCTTGGCAATTGTGTCTCGTCATCGCCCACCTCTTGTGACAAATTGCCAGCGTCGACTTCCTGTGGCCGTGGCTGTTCAAATATTTGGGCATCGCTACATGGGATCTCCTCTTCCACCACTTCAAGTGGAGCAGGCGAGGGGCACAAATCTGGAAATGGACCAGTGAACAGCTCTTCAGAGTGTCCAAGTGTGGGATCAGTTGCTGTCTGACGACACTTGGCATGGTGGGAGGAAGGAGCATCAGGGTGAGGAGGAGTATGCGGTCGAGACTCACGGCTACTAAGATATGACCATGTGGAAGACAGACCGAAGGTGGTAGTGCCCAGGTAACTGGAAGTATTATCTGCTATCCAATTAATAACCTGTTCACACTGATCAGGTCACAATACTGGTGTTGTTCTGTGCTTCCCTAGTAATTCGGTCAAGAACTGGGAGTGAGAACTGGGAGTGAGAAGATGTGGCTGTTGGTTGTGGCGCATTTTCACCTTGGCCACGGCCCCGTCCTCTGCATGAACCATCACCAGAACGTCCAGTTCCACGTCCCTTGCCACGCGCCTTGCCCATTGTAAATCAAGTAAAATAGCTTACACTTGCACTATCAATGGAAAAAGGGTAATAAAAAGGAGATTAGAACCGTGGAAGAGGAAAACTACAGTTCTATTTCTCTGGCCAACACCCGACTCTTTTAAACAATCTGAACTATCAGGGAGAAACTATTACTGTTTTTCTTTATGGGAAAAAATACCAAAATCTGGATAATAGAGATTTTTTAACGTGGAACGGCAAAACCACAGTTATAATTCACTGGTGTATACCAGACTCTTTTAAACAGATATATTTGTGTCTGAACAATCAGGAGACACTATTACTGTTTTTCTTTACGGAAAAAATGCCAAAAGCTGGATAATAGATATTTTTTACCGTGGAACGGCAAAACCACAGTTATAATTTACTGGTGTATGCCAGACTTTTTTAAATAGATATATTTGCGGTGGAACAGTGAGCGACACACTCAAACTTTTTTTTTTTAGGTAAAAATGGCCTAAAAGTGGATAATACAGAGGTCTGAACCGTGGAACTGAAAAACCACACTTCTATTTCTCAGGCCTACACCAGACTCATTTAAACAGATATATTTGTGTCTGAACAATCAGGAGACACTATTACTGTTTTTCTTTACGGAAAAAATGCCAAAAGCAGGATAATAGAGATTTTTTACCGTGGAACGGCAAAACCACAGTTATAATTTACTGGTGTATACCAGACTTTTTTAAATTGATTTATTTGCGGCTGAACAGTGAGCGACACACTCAAACTTTTTTTTTTAAGTAAAAATGGCCCAAAAGTGGATAATACAGAGGTATGAACCGTGGAACTGCAAAACCACACTTCTATTTCTCTGGCCTACACCAGACTATTTTAAACAGATATATTTGTGTCTGAACAATCAGGGAGACACTATTGCAGTTTTTTTTTACGGCAAAAAATGCCAAAAGCAGGATAATAGAGATTTTTTACCGTGGAGCGACAAAACCACAGTTATAATTTACTGGGGAATACCAGACTCTTTTAAATAGATATATTTGCGGCTGAACAGTGAGCGACACACTCAAACAGTTTTTTTTTTAGGTAAAAATGGCCCAAAAGTGGATAATACAGAGATTTGACCCGTGGAACTGCAAAACCACACTTCTATTTCTTTGGCCTACACCAGACTCTTTTAAACAGATATATTTGTGTCTGAACTGTCACAGACACCCATTTTTTTATTTTTTATTTTTTGTTTGGGGGGGGGGACACCAAAAGGTTAAAAAGACGGGTATTTGTATAGTGTGAAGAAGGAAAAAAAAATGAGGATTTAGATGAAAAAAAAAGGATTTTTCCTGGCCCCCCAGGACCTGGAGCTAAGTCCAGAAATTTCAGCAACAGGAGCACACAGGACTGTAATGTAGCGTTTGCTGGTATAACCACTGAGTCTCCTATACAGCCTGCCTGCCTGCCTACCTGATATCTGGGATGGATATTAGTCTTGAGAAGGACTGTTTGTTTGATTTGGCAGCCTTTACAGACCCTACACTAAATATTTTGCAGTACATATCTCTCCCTAAATCAGCAGCGCTGTCCTTACACTGTCTGATACCGGCCGTCTGTGTCCAAGATGGCGGCGCCCGGTTTTAAATACTCGAGGTGACACTGTACGGCCAGCCAATCAATGTAATGCCCACAACCAACATAGTTGCGGCATTACAGTGACTGGCTGGCAATCCCTGCATGTTCATTGGCTCTGTAAAGAGCGCCAAACATGCAGGGCGGAGACCCGAGCTCCCGCCCGAGTAACCCGGAAATGCTCGGTGCTCGACGAACATCCCAAGTAGCGTGATGCTCGGGCAAGTACCGAGCAGTGTCGAGCATGCTCTCTCAACACTAGTTATTACGGAGCTTGGCGATGACCGTACAAAAGTATATACAGTATATACACTGTGTTCCAAATTATTATGCAAATAATATTTTCTCATATTTTCCCAAATTACCTATATGAATTGCAGTCATTGTAATTTTCCAGTCAAATAACTATTAGAGTACAATTGAAAGGTTTTTGTACAAACTGCCTATGATAACAGTATATTTAAAAAAAATAAAAAACTCAAACTGCACTCAAAATGCATGTTCCAAATTATTATGCACAGCAGAGTTTTCAACCTTTTCATTTTAATAAAGAACAAAAAAATGGTCATTTTTGAAATTATAAGCATTAGCAGGTTATTATAAACTGAAATCAAACAGTTTTCAACTCAAAACTTTATTCTAGGTGATGTTACATTTGCACATAGGACCCCTTGTTTGAAAGGAGCTTCTGAACTCTCTCGTCCATTGAATTTGTCAGGTTTTGGATGGTTTCTGCTTTAATTGTTTTGCATGAGGACAGAATACCCTCCCAGAGCTGTTGCTTAGATGTGAACTGCCTCCCACCATCATAGACACTCCTTTTGATGATGCTCCAGAGGTTCTCAATGGGGTTGAGGTCAGGGGAGCATGGGTGCCACACCATAAGTTTGTCCCCTTTTATGCCCATAGCAGCCAGATATGCAGATGTGTTATGTGCAGCATGAGACGGGGCATTATCATGCATGAAATGATCTCGATGGTCCAGATGGATGGAGTGGAGGATGGCTGGTTGATGGACACCCCATGCAAACATGGCTACGGCGCTAACAAGGAGGAGGTGGAGTAATGTTTTGGGCTGGAATCATGGGGAGAGAGATTGTCGGCCCTTTTAGGATCCCTGAAGGGATAAAGATGAACTCCATAATGTATGTTGAGTTTCTCAAACAGCACTTCCTTCCATGGTTCAAGAAGAAGAACCGTGCATTCCGCAGCAAGATCATTTTCATGCATGATAATGCCCCGTCTCATACTGCACATAACACATCTGCATCTCTGGCTGCTATGGGCATAAAATGGGACAAACTTATGGTGTGGCACCCATTCAAAAGTTTGGGGTCATTTAGAAATTTCATTATTTTTGAAAGAAAAGCAAATTTTTTTACAATGAAGCTAACATTAAATGAATCAGAAATACACTCTATACATTGTTAATGTGGTAAATGACTATTCTAGCTGCAAACGTCTTGTTTTTATTGCAATATCTACATAGGTGTATAGAGGCCCATTTCCAACAACCACCACTCCAGTGTTTTAATGGTACATTGTGTTTGCTAACTGTGTAAGCAGGTTAATGGATGTGTAGAAAACCCTAGAAAACCCTTGCACAAGTATGTTAGCCCAGCTGAAAACGGTTTGGCTGATTTGAGAAGCTATAAAATTGACCTTCCTTTGAGCTAGTTGAAAATCTGAAGCATAAGGCTGTGTGCCCACGATGCGTTTTTTAAGCGTTTTCGCAGCAGCAAAAACGCTGTAGAAACGCTTAAAAAACGCATGGTAGAAGGCCTGCCATGTTCCCCAATGATAATCCGCATGTGCTGTGCACATGCTGCGGAAATTTCCGCTGCGGATTATCATTGCGTAAAAAAACGCAGCACTACCAATTATTTTGCGGAAGTGCTGCGTTTTTGCCTCCATTTACTTGCATTAGATCGCATGGATTATGCATCACTGTATATGTAGATGCGCATTCCATGCGTTCTAATATACGGATGGTACCCAGGTCTCGAGAAGAGGAGACTCTCCTCCGGACCTAGGTACCATAGAAAACTGTAAAAAAAAGAATAAAATAAAAAATAAATATAGACTTACCTTCTGGCGGCCCCCGATGCGCTCCTCCTTGCTTGCCGGCAGTTGGCGTTGAAATGAAGGACCTGCACTGACGTCATAGTCATGTGACGGGTCACGCGACGCTGACGTCGGCAGGTCCTTCAGTCTACCGCTGTCGGCAGCCGGGACGGAGGGGATCAAGACTGCGCGGGCCATCGGAAGGTAAGTATAGATATTATTTTTAATTTTTAACCATTCTTTAGGTCACAGTATATAAATCCATGCCGGTTGCATGGATTTATATACAGTAGTGTGACCAAGTTGAAAAGCACTTTCCAAGTGATGCTAAAATCGCTTGGAAAGTGCTTGTCAACCCGCATGCGGAAATGCAAGTGAAGAACGCTTCACTTCCGCATGTTCCTGGCAAGAAAACGCATGTACAATCTGCATGCGCTTTTTTCTGCCAGGGAGATGCAGAAACGCTCAGGAAAAAATCCTGAGCATTTCTGCATCGTGAGAACATAGCCTTACATTTGTTTGTTCTATGAAACTCTCAAAATGACCAGAAAAAGAGAACTTTCATGTGAAACTTGACATTATATTCTTGTTCTTAGAAATGAAGGCTATTCCATGCAAGAAGTTGCCAAGAAACTGAAGATTTCCTACAATGGTGTGTACTACTCCCTTCAGAGGAGAGCACAAACAGGCTCTAACCAAAGTAGAAAGAGAAGTGGGAGTGCCCGCTGCACAACTGAGCAACAAGACAAGTACATTAGAGTCTCTAGTTTGAGAAATCGACGCCTCATAGCTCCTCAACTGGCAGCTTCATTAAATAGAACACACAAAATGCCAGTGTCAATGTCTACAGTGAAGAGGCGACTCCGGGATGCTGGCCTTCCGGGCAAAGTGGCAAAGAAAAGCCATATCTGAGACTGGCTAATAAAAGGAAAAGATTAATATGGGCAAAAGAACACAAACATTGGACAGAAGAAGATTGGAAAAAAGTTTTATGGACAGCCGAATCAAAGTTTGAGGTTTTTGGATCACACAGAAGAACATTTGTGAGACGCAGAACAACTGAAAAGATGCTGGAAGAGTGCCTGACGCCATCTGCCAAGCATGGTGGAGGTAATGTGATGGTCTGGGGTTGCTTTGGTGCTGGTAAAGTGGGAAATTTGTACAAGGTAAATGGGATTTTGAATAAGGAAGGCTATCACTCCATTTTGCAACGCCATGCCATACCCTGTGGACAGCACTTGATTGGAGCCAATTTCATCCTGCAACAGGACAATGACCCAAAGCACACCTCCAAATTATGCATGAATTATTTAGGGAAGAAGCAGGCAGCTTGTATTCTATCTGTAATGGAGTGCCCAGCACAGTCAACAGATCTCAACCCCATTGAGCTGTTGTGGGAGCTGCTTGACCGTATGGTACTCAAAAAGTGCCCATCAAGCCAATCCAACTTGTGGGAGGAGCTTCAGGAAGCATGGGGTGAAATTTCTCAAGATTACCTCAGCAAATTAACAGCTAGAATGCCAAAGGTCTGCAATGCTGTAATTGCTGCAAAGGGAGCATTCTTTGATGAAAGCAAAGTTTGAAAGAGAAAATTATTCTTTCAAATAAAAATCATTATTTCTAACCTTGTCAATGTCTGGACTATATTTTCTATTCATTTTGCAACTCATTTGATAAATAAAAGTATGAGTTTTCATGGAAAACACAAAATTGTCTGGGTGACCCCAAACTTTTGAGCGGTAGTGTATATATATATGTATACCAGTATGTTGGGATCAGATGTGTATATACTATACGTTCACTGGGAAGTGCACAATAACCGGCCTAGTAGGGAAAGCAGCTATTGCCTCATCCAGTGGGATATCTGTGTGATTTTCCGGCTGTTCCCTGACAAATTGGAGGCAGTGGTGGGATATTTGCGTGATCCCCGGCTATTTTCAGAAAAAAATCAACTCTAATTGGATTCACATTGAATTGATTTGATCATTTCTAATTGCTACAGGTATTAGGATTAGTTTTTTTCAATTAGAAAGTCTTGCTATATAGGGCCTATAGTATTATTACTAGAAACAAAAGTTGTGGGGCAAATACTGCACCTAGTATGAAGTTCTTCAGAATAAGAATGTTTTTTAACATCACAATATTACTGTCATTAAATCTATTGGAACTGCCAAAACATAGTTTCAACAAAACCTCAATTTCTAGAAAATAAATATAAAAAAGATCTTTTATCAAACTTGTGGATGCCCAACCATGATAGGGACAGGAAGAAGCAAAATCAAGCAACAGCCATATTTATCTATAATGTACAAAGTATGCTGTACTAGCAAATAACAGAACAAATTTAAAAAGTGAGGAGCCCCTCCAAACTCTATTCGGTTATTATTATTTTTACTGGAGGCTTAAAGAGGTTCTGTTTTCGGCAACTCTTAGTTTTCTCCGATTTTTTAAGCAAAACAAGTAGCTCTCTTTTCTCACAGTTTACTTTTTGTTGTTTTAACATAGATTTTTCAAGTACTTGCACATGTACAATTGCTTCTGGGGAAAATAATAAATTATTTATTTATATTTTTCTCTGATGTTAAAGCGAATCTGTCAGGTCAGATAACGCTATTAACCTGCAGATATAGGGTTAATCTGCAGGTTAATAGCATTATGAAAGTACCCGACCGCTATACATTGCCCAGTGACCCTAATTGCTTTGGGCAAACCGACATGACCAAAATCTAGCATCACCTGGGAGAAATAAAGTTTATTTTCTCCAGTGTGTCACACTTTTAGTACTGCAGCAAGGCACCTTCATAACACTATTAAACTGACAATTAACTCACATATCTGCAGGTTACAAGCGTTATCCAACCTGACAGGTTCCCTTTAACTATGTTGATTAGGGATGAGCGAACCCTAACTGTAAAGTTCGGGGTTCGTACTGAATACCTAGTGTCCGGTACCGAACCCCGAATATGGACTTCATACTGTATGTCCGTATTACTGTTCAGATTCGGCAGACTAATGGCATCCATTAGATGCGCCAATTCTGGGGCTTAGCCTCGGCTCTTCCTGATTGCCCTGGTGCGGTGGCAATTGGGGTAATGGTTTTGGGGTTGATGTCAGCTGTGTAATGTCCATTGACATCAAGACCAGGGGTTAGTAATGGAGAAGTGTCTGTCAGACACCCCCATTACTAATCTCGCAGTCAACAAACACACAGAAAAGTCCTTTATTTCTAAAAATCACTCCCCGACAATTACCCTCTTTTACCCATTTATTACCAGAAAAAAAATAATCCACAGGGGTCCGCTGCAATCCAAATGGAGGTCCCACGACGATCCCCTTTTTCTTCATCCAGTCTATATAGCCCTGTTCAGAGAACACAGCTCCATAGACTGGTGCAGCAGCTACAGCCAGGTCTGACGCTGAACTCCGTGAGACCCAGCCACTGTGAACTGAGGTGACATCAGTAATGGAACTTCGGTACACAGCGGCTGGTCCTCACGAGGGCAGCATGAGAACCGGAAACAGTGACATCATCAGTCTGGCACTCACAGACCTTTGTGGAGTTTAAGGTCTGGCCTGACATCTGTCTGATATGGTTCAGTGAGTCCTGCATTGAGAAGGGGATTGGATACTATGACCCTGGAGGTCCCTTCCAACTCTAACATTCTATGATTCTGTTTCCGGGAATCTAATTTCCTGGGGGAAAAAAACACTAACAGGCAAATTTGAATTTTACTTGATCTGCTGATATTTACTCTCCATGAAAAAAAATCAAGCCGACATTGATGACGATATAAAAATGTTGAGGATCTCGGAAAATAGTGACACATACCACTTTTTTTTTTTTTCACAAAATTCTGAATATTTTTATACTTTTAGGACAATGAAATGGTAAAAACTACATGTTTGGTATCGCCGTAAACATACTGACTTGGATCATTATGTTTCCAGGTCATTTTTACTATAAAATAAACACTGGAAAAATAAACCCCATCTTCCTTCCCAAAGATATGGCGGAGTTGCATTTTTTTAATCATTTCACCGCATTTGGATTTTTTTTGCCATGTTCCCTTACTCTATATGGTCATATGAATAGTGTGATTAAAAGTTACATCTTGTCTCACAAATAAACAAGTCCTTATATGTCTATGTTAGTGAAAAAATAAAAAGTAATGGCTATTTAAAAAGGGAGAAGAGAAAAATGAAAACGCAAAAATGAAAATTGGCTTAAGAGGGAAGGGGTAAATACAGGTGTTGTCCAGTTTAAAAAAATTACCTGTAAATGTACAATTTACCTTTAGTAAATATAATTTAGGAGTATCTTAATATGCTGAGCTTGCTTCTGATTTGTTTGCACTCAATAGAGTGCTGTTTCGGCTTGTGACCTGTGCTGTGTGCGAAGAGGGCTGGTTGCTTATTTCATTAGTTAAGCTAGTCTATTTTTTCGTCATGGCCAGTGAAATTAGTAGTCAGCCAGCCCTGGTAAACAAAATATATTAGTAATGGGGCTCTCGCTTTCTGCCACCAAAATACCACAACCATACTGTGTTCTTGAATCTGTGTAAAACAAGACTGTATTTCATGTAACAAATAAAATACATAAACCCAATTTTATCATTGCCATTACGCCTATTTTTCTTTGTATGTATGTCTTACACTTTTGTTTTGTTTGCACGTAATTCATTATTCTATTTGTGCCTTTTTTACACATATCACAGTGATTGAGAGATTGTTTTCTCTTGACACATTATATTTTATGATAATGGAAAATTTATGTTGATATGTTTTGCGTTTATTTTTAAAAAATATTAGAAGTTAGAGAAAAATTTCTAAATATTAGCAATTTTCAAAATTTCAATGATTTTCCCTTAAATCCAGACAGTCAGAATGCACAAAATAGTTAATAAATAACATTTCCTTCATGTCTTCCTTACATCAATACCATCTGTAAAATGTGCTTTTATTTTGTCACAATGTTAGAAGGTTTAAAATTGTGACTTTGGGGTACCAATATATTGGAAAACACCCAAAAGTGATACCTTTTTAAAAACTGCATCCCTCAACGTATTCAAAACTGCTATCAGATAGTTTATTAACTCTTCAGATGCTTTTCAGGAATTAATGCAAAGTGGCATGACAGGAAAGAAGAATGCTATTTTTACCACTGAAATGTTGTTAACTTCCGAACAGACCCCTATAGCTGGTAAACTCTTAGGCCATTCTTTGGCTGTGAATTGCCATGGCAAACATCAGGACCACACAATCATAATCTCAGGGTGTCAATAGGGTTAAAGAGGGAGCCCCCACATTCTGTTGACCATCTAGATGCTGTAGTCACAATTGACAGCAGCATTTAAGAGGTTAAACAGCTATGGTCAGTGTCAACACTGTTTGTGACTGATGCAGCAGGGTATCAGCGATAGTGTACAGCTGATAGCTTCTGCATTTTAACCCATTAGGGGATTCTATTCAATGGTATGTCAGGTCAGTTTTAAGTCATATTGGCCATCACTAAGGGGTTAAATGTGCTCTCCTCATTTTTTTTCCCACTTTGTGGGTGGAGACTAGCAATTCTGGCTCATCAATTGGGACTTTTTAAAACCATGCAAAATTTGCTGTAATTTCACTCTAGTCCCATCCTGATGTGATTTTGAATACACTCTGTATTTGGTGGAATGTTTGCTACTTTTGGCACCAACGTGCGATTTCTGATGTCAAAAGTCGCAAAAATAGTTCAAAACATTTTTGATTTTTTTTATGAATTTAGCACCAAAAAAAACAACTAATACAAGACAGTAAAGGATAGTGACTTAAAAAAAAACACAAATGATGAATCAGAGACATAAACTCCATTGAAAATAGAAAGTGTCTAACACTGGTATAAAGTGTGTAAATATAGGTATGGTGAGTAGAACTTGCCTCATTTTCAGAATATATACCACAGCTATCCACTTGGAAATGTTTGTCCTTTATTCTTTTATACGTGTATGGAATAACAGTGTTAATAAGTCATCTACCACTTTCTTTCATAACATACTGTAATTATATTCATTTTAAACAACAGAATAGTATAAACAATGTGAAATTACTTGGATAACATGTTACAAGCATACATCATGTACCATTGGAATAACATATGCACATCATCAATCATAATTCCCAGTTGGCCTATTACATTGTGTCAAGTGGGAAAGATAAACAGTTATTCTTGAAAATTACCTGTAAATAAAGCTAACGAAAACGGTTCTCTTCATTTTTCTTTAATATGTTCATTTTATTGTATTTTTCATTTTTGTTCATTGATTATTGTGTTATCATGATTAGTGCAATATATGTAGTGATGAGCGAATGTGCTCGCCACTACTCGGTACTCACCCGAGCATCATGGTGCTCGACAAGCTTGGCGCTCGGCGAGTATTTCTGGGTTGATCGGGCAGGAACTCGGGTCCCCTCCCTGCATGTTTGTCGCTCTTTAGAGAGCCAATGAACATGCAGGGATTGCCTGCCATGCACTGTAATGTCGTAGCCATGTTGGCTGTTGGCATTACAGTGATTGGCGGGCCGCACAGCGTCATCAGGTGTATATCAGACCTGGTGCCGCCATGCTCGTCACAGTCACTCCGGATTAGACAGTGTAGGGAGAGCTGCTGCTGAGCTAGGGAGAGATTTGCTTGTGTATTAGGTAGTGTAGGGAGAAAAACCATACATTACACATATCCATCTTAGCAAACAGTCCTTTTGAGGACTAATCCATCCATCTGCAGAGATATCAGGCAGGCAGTGTATATAGCAGACTGCAGTGCACATAGCACAAGAGGCTCCATTCCAGTTCTGTCGTCTGCTGCTGTTAGATATTTCTGGAAATAGGCCCAGGTCTCAGGGGCCAGGAATAATTTTTTTTGCATCTTAATCCTCATTATTTGCTTAAAAAGCAATCCAGAGAAGACGGTTTTTCTGCACCCATTTGCTTGTTGGCACTGCAGAATAAGCCAGGTCCTTTCCATATTACAGCGCTAAAAATCCATCTATTAAAGCTGTGTTTTCTCCATCACACGGATCACATATACGTTTTCAGAAAAAACTGCCATTTCTGGCCTCCATTAAAAATAATTTTCAGTGTGTCAGCAAAGTGTTTGACACTGGTTTGCTGTTCAAAACAGTTACCTACATGCCAGGTATTTAAAACTGTGTTTTCTCCGTCACACGGATCACATATACGTTTTCAGAAAATACTGCCATTTCTGGCCTCCATTAAAAAATGTTTTCGGTGTGTCAGCAAAGTTTTGACACTGGTTTGCTGTTCAAAACAGTTACCTACAGGCCAGGTATTTAAAACTGTGTTTTCTCCGTCACACGGATTACATATACGTTTTCAGAAAATACTGCCATTTCTGGCCTCCATTAGAAAAAATTTTCAGTGTGTCAGTGAAGCAATTGACACCAGATTGCTATTCAAAATAGTTACCTACAGGCCAGGTATTTAAAACTGTGTTTTCTCCATCACACGGATCACATATAAATTCGCTCCAAACTCAGTCATTTGTAGTGAGCGTGGAAGATACTGTCCTGCATTTAAAATGGGCAAGGCACGTGGCAAGGGACGGGGAACTGGACGTGATGGTAATGGTGCATGCAGAGGCCGAGGACAAGGCCGTGGGCAAGCCGAAATTGTGCCACAACAAGCACGCACATCTTCTCGCCTGACCTTCCTGTCCCAATTTCTAGGGGACCAAAGCACACCACTATTGAACCCAGAGCAGTGTCAAAAGGTTGTTGGTTGGATAGCGGATAATGCTTCCAGTCACTTAGCCACCACCACAACCACCCTGTCTTCCACACTGTCAAGTCTCAGCAGCCGTGAGTCTGGACCGCATATTCCTCACCCTGATCCTCCTTCCTCATACCATGCTGAGTACCCAGAGACAACTGATCCCACACTTGGACACTCTGAAGAGCTGTTCACTTTCCATTTATAGATTTGGGCCTCTCGCCCGGTCCACTTGAAGCGGGGCAAGAGGAGATCGCGTGTAGCGATGCCCAAATATTTGAGCAACCACGGTCACACGAAGGCGACGGTGGTAAAGTGTCACAAGAGGTGGACGATGATGAGACACAATTGCCAGAAAGTCAGGCGGAGGACCAGGGTGTGGAAGCAGAAGATGAGTTGGTGAATGATATAGTAACTGACCCAACCTGGCAGGAAGACATGAGGAGCAAGGACAGCAGCGCAAAGGGGGAGGGAGGCAGAGCACCCCAACAGGCAGGAAGAAGCAATGTGGTGGCTGCAGAAAGACGGCAGGCAACCATTCCCCATAACACCAACACAAAGGAATTTGCCAGTACAACTGTTAGGTCTTCCCGAGTCTTGTTGTTTTTTAAAGACTCTGCCGATAACCCCAAAAAGGCCATTTGCAACACCTTCCAGGCCAGCATCAGCAGGGGTGGCAAAACGACCAGCCTGACCACCACCAGCATGATCATTCACATGGCAGCAAAGCACCCGACTCTGTGGGCCGAACCCCAGGGTCCAGGAACAGTGTCTGCGGGTGGCACCATTGCTTCTTCCACTGTTGTGCATGCAAGCCAATCGCCTGTCCATGGTGCATGCGAAGATGCCTCCTGCCCTGCACCTGTCGTTGCACACTCTCAAGTAGCAGCATCAGGAAGCACGTCCATGTCCTTGTCCCAGCATAGCGTTCAGTTGTCCATACCCCAGTCCTTGGAACGCAAGCGCAAATATGCAGCCAAAGCCCCACAGGCCACACTACTAAATTCTTACATTTCACGACTGCTTGCGCTCTAAATGTTGCCTTTTAGGCTCGTGGAGATGGAAGCATTCCGCAACTTGATGGCAGCGGCCGTCCCTCGGTACTCAGTCCCCAGCCGCCACTATTTCTCCCGGTGTGCCGTCCCAGCATTACACAAGCACGTGTCCCAAAACATTAGCCGTGCTCTCAACAACGCAGTTACCGGTAAAGTCCACCTAACCACGGACACGTGGACAAGTGCTTGTGGGCAGGGACAATACATCTCGCTGACGGCACACTGGGTTAACATAGTGGAAGCCGGGACCCAGTCGGACCTTGGGACGGAACACGTCCTCCCGACGCCAAGAATTGCGGGCCCTAGGTCAATCAGGGTTGCCCCCACGGTCTACAGCTCCTGCACCTCATCCTCTTCAGCCTCCATCTCCGAAATGACCACATCAGTCACAAGCTGGAAGCACTGCAGCACTGCCTCGGCCAAGCGGCAACAGGCTGTGCTGAAGCTAATATGCTTAGGTGAAAAACCGCACAATGCTGAAGAGTTGTGGACAGCTCTGAAAGAGCAGGCAGATCTGTGGCTCACACCGCTGAACCTATAGCCAGGCATGGTTGTGTGTGACAATGGCCGGAACCTGGTGGCGGCTCTGAGGCGAGGCGAGCTCACACACGTACCATGCCTGGCCAATGTGCTTAACCTCGTGGTTCAGAGGTCTCTCAAATCCTACCCAGAGCTGCCAGATCTGCTTGTTAAAGTACGCCGCCTGTGTGCCCATTTAAGAAAGTCAGCTACAGCTTCCACCGCCCTTGCAGTGTTTCAGCAGCATTTGCAGCTTCTGGCTCACGGACAGGTGTGTGATGTCCCTGTTAGAACTCTCCTGTTGTTGTTTTCTAGTTTGCTGGTCACATGACCTTTTTTGCCTATTTAATCCGGTTCTGCCCTCCTGGCCTTGTTGGACTTCATTGTAATTTCTACTCTTGAGCTAGCTTGGTGCTCTGTTACCTTTCTCTGTTAGTTTTGCTAGGTCTTCAGACCTCTATGTTCTATGTTGTGTGTTTGTCTTTTACTGCTACAATTTCTGCTAGGAGGTGTCCAACTTTATCGAAGTCCCTAGTTCTTGTAGGGATCCCTCCCTTGCATCTATAGGTCTTCGTACAGACTAGCTGAGGACTTTAGCGGGTCTGATCGCAGGATCAGGTTCCCCGTTACATCGTAGGGATCCAATAGTTCTATTGTAGGGACAGATCTCCTGTCTTTCCTTAGTGCTTGAAGCAGATCAAAACAGTAAGTCCAGCCAAAAAAAATTTCTCTAAGGAAAGACCTCCAGTTTCCATTATGGTCTCAGTTCAAGATTTGGCTCAACGCTTGCAGGGACTCTCTCTGGAGGAGGCCGAGCTCCAACAACACGTGAGTAGCTGTTCTGGAGCACATTTTGTGGAGCCAAAGGTACTTCTGCATGATCTATTTTTTGGTGAACAACAAGATTTTTTTTCTTTTAAAAATGCTTGTTTATTGTATTTTCGTTTAAGACCCAGATCCTCTGGTGATGAATCACAGCGCATAGGGTTCATAATGTCACTTTTGCGCAAAGATCCTCAGGGATGGGCCTTTTCTCTCCAACCTAGTGATCCGTGCTTTAGATCAGTGGATAGTTTTTTTTCTGCTTTGGGTTTGTTGTACGATGATCCTGATCGTGTCTCATCTGCTGAGTCTGAATTGAGACATCTGAGGCAGGGATCAGGTAATGTGGAAAAATATTGCTCTCACTTCCGTCGGTGGTCTGCCCAGGTGGGGTGGAACGATTCAGCTTTGAAAAGTTTGTTTCTTGCAGGGCTAGGTGAAAGGGTTAAGGATTTGCTGATTGCTTATCCCACACCTGGAAACTTGCAGGACAGGAGACTGCGTGCAAGGGTTAATGAGAGTAAATCCTCTGCCATGTCTGCTCCGAGTCTTGAGAGGGTCTGTGCTGACAAAGGAGAGCCGATGGAGATTGGGGCGATGGCACCCCGCTCTCAGGAAAAAGACCGCAGGCTTTCCGGAGGTTTGTGCTTCTATTGCGGAAATTCTGGTCATTTCATTAAGAACTGTGTGCTTTGTATGAACAAAGAAAAAAAAATGGTCAGTCATGCACGTATAGCCTGTTTAAATACAAAGGGCGTATTCCTATCTGCTACTACCGCTGCTCAAGAAGAATTAATTGAATTTCGGGTATTTGTGGATTGTGGTTATACTCTGAATGTGATTGATGGGGGATTCTTGGAAAAACTTAAATTAAAACCTAAACCTTTGTCATCCCCTATTGCTGTGGTTTCTGTTGATGGCTCTCCCTTGAAGAGTGTTACTCACAAGGTCTGTGAATTTCCCCTCACTATTAATGGTATTCATCAAGACAATTTGGATTTGGTAGTATTAAATAATTTGCCTTCTCCAGTAATTTTGGGGTTGCCCTGGTTAAAATTGCACAATCCTGTACTGGATTGGTCTACCAATGAAATTAAGTCCTGGAGCCCTAAATGTTATGACAAGTGTTGTAACGGACGTATTGCTGCAGTGGAAAAAGGGGAATTACCTGTACCTATTCAGGATTTTTGGAGAGTTTTTTCTGAGGAGGAGTCACAAATTTTGCCTCCCCATAGAGACTATGATTGTACCATTGAATTTGTCCCTGGAGCGACTCTTCCTAAAAGTCGTTTATTTAATCTTACTATTCCTGAGAGAAAGGCTTTGGAGGAATACATATTTACAAGCTTGGCCGCCGGTCACATTAGGCCTTCCAAGTCTCCTGTGGCTGTTGGATTTTTTTTTTGTAAAAAAAAAAGATGGCGGTTTACGTCCTTGTCTGGATTTTCGTGAGATTAATAAAATTACTGTACGCAATCCTTACCCACTGCCATTGATTCCTGATTTGTTTAACCAGTTAGTGGGGGCCAAGTGGTTCTCTAAAATTGATCTCCGGGGGGCATACAATTTGTTGCGCATGAAGGAGGGTGATGAATGGAAGACTGCTTTTAACACTCCTGTGGGTCATTTTGAGAATCTGGTTATGCCTTTTGGTCTTACCGATGCTCCAGCATTTTTTCAGAATCTTATTAATGACATCCTTAGACCTTTGATCGGCAAAAATGTGGTTGTGTATTTGGATGACATTCTGATTTATTCGCCTGATCTGGAGTCTCATTGGCGGAGCGTATGTGAGGTTTTACAGTTATTAATGGACAATTTTCTTTTTGCTAAGCTAGAGAAATGTGAGTTCGCTGTACAGAGAATTAGTTTTTTGGGTTACATTATCTCCAGTGAAGGTTTTGAGATGGATCCGGTTAAAGTTCAAGCTGTGCAGGAATGACCTAGGCCTATTGGTTTGAAATCGATACAGAGGTTTTTGGGTTTCGCCAATTATTACAGAAAATTCATAAAAAAAAATTCTATTATTGTCAAACCGCTGACCGATCTCACCAGGAAAGGTGCTAATGCGGTTCAGTGGACTTCTGAGGCCATTGAAGCTTTTGTGTTTCTAAAGGAGAGGTTCACCTCTGCTCCCATCCTTATGCAGCCTGATGTGACTAAGCCGTTTTTGGTTGAGGTTGATGCTTCTTCTGTGGAGGTCGGTGCGGTGTTGTCTCAGGAAAGCAAGGATGGAGTACATCCCTGTGCCTTTTTTTCAAAAAAATTTTCTGAGACTGAACTTAATTACGATATTGGTAATCGGGAATTGCTGGCTATTAAACTCGCATTTGAACACTGGCGTCAACTCTTGGAAGGTGCTGAATTTCCCATTCAGGTTTTCACTGATCATAAAAATCTGATCTATCTTGATGCTGCCAAGCGCTTGAATGCCTGTCAGGCTAGGTGGGCACTTTTTTTCTCGCGGTTTAATTTTTCCGTTACTTACATCCAGGGTACCAAGAATGTTAAAGCGGATGCTTTGTCTCACAGCTTTTCTCCCATGGTCAGTGCTGAGGAGGAGGAGAGCATTTTACAAGAAGGTGTTGTGATTGCTGCTTTGGACTCCGTTTTTAAGGATGAGATTCTTAAAGCTCAGGAGAATGCCCCATCTAACACTCCCCATGGGAGGTTGTTTGTGCCTAGGACCTTTAGGAGAGATTTGTTTGTTGAGTGTCATGAGTCTCGGTTGGCAGGTCATCCAGGAATTTCTGAGACCAAGAGACTTGTGGGTCGCAGTTTTTGGTGGCCTGGATGGCAGAAGGAAGTCATTAAGTGGGTGCGTCAATGTACTGTGTGTGCTAGATCTAAGTCTTCGCATGCTCCTGCTGCGGGGTTGCTTTGCCCTCTGGAGGTTCCTAGTGCACCTTGGACACATCTGGCTATGGACTTTATTACTGACCTTCCCCCCTCTGAAGGTTTCACGGTCATCTGGGTGGTCGTGGACCGTTTTAGCAAGATGTGTCACTTGGTTCCCTTCATCAAACTGTCTTGCGCTAAGACACTCGCTAAGGCCTATGTCAAGGAAATTGTCAGACTACATGGCGTTCCTACTGACATTGTTTCTGATAGGGGACCTCAGTTCGTGGCTCGTTTTTGGCGTGCCTTTTGTGACAGGTTGGGAGTTCATTTGTCGTTTTCATCCGGATATCATCCTGAGTCTAATGGCCAGACAGAAAGAAAGAACCAGGATGTTGAGCAGTTCTTGCATTGCTTTGTGGCAGACAATCAAGAGGGGTGGTCTGAGTTTCTGCCACTTGCTGAATTTGCTCTTAACAACCATACATCCTCTTCTGCTGGGTGTTCGCCTTTTTTTTGTTGTTCTGGGAGACATCCGTCGTTTGGGTCATTCTCCAAATTGGTATCGGCTGTGCCTGAGGAGGAGAGTTTTTCCGGTGATTTGGAGAGAGTTTGGACGGATGTGCGTGATAATCTTCAGGAGGCTAACAAAAAATCTAAGAGGTACTTTGATAGGAAGCGGCAAGAGGTTTCGTTTGCTATTGGTGACATGGTTTGGTTGTCCTCTAAGAATCTGCGATTGAGGATTCCTTCTAAAAAATTGGGTCCCAAGTTTGTAGGGCCCTTTAAGGTGCTTCAGATAGTTAACCAATCTGCTGTTAGGTTGGAGGTTCCTACCTCCTGGAAGATTAATCCGGTGTTTCATGTTTCTCTGTTGAAAAGAGCTGATGTGTCGGTTGGTGACGCATCAGCCACTGTTCCTCCGGTGGTGGAGGACGGGGAATATGAAATTTCCCGCATCCTAAATTCTAGACGGTATAGAGGGAGTTTGCAGTATCTCGTCGCTTGGAAGGGTTTCGGACCCGAGGATAACTCATGGGTGAGGGCGGATGATGTTTCTGCTTCCAGACTTGTCAGAGCGTTTCACATGAGGTTTCCTGATAAGCCCGGGCCTAGGGGATCCGGAGGATCCTCTTAGAAGAGGGGGTACTGTTAGAACTCTCCTGTTGGGTTTTTTCTAGTTTGCTGGTCACATGACCTTTTTTGCCTATTTAATCCGGCTCCGCCCTCCTGGCCTTGCTGGACTTCATTGTAATTTCTACTCTTGAGCTAGCTTGGTGCTCTGTTACCTTTCTCTGTTAGTTTTGCTAGACCTCTATGTTCTATGTTGTGTGTTTGTCTTTTACTGCTACAATTTCTGCTAGGAGGTGTCCAACTTTATCCCAGTCCCTAGTTCTTGTAGGGATCCCTCCATTGCATGTATAGGTCTTCGTACAGACTAGCTCAGGACTTTAGCGGGTCTGATTGCAGGATCAGGTTCCCCATTACATCGTAGGAATCCAGTTTAGTTCTATTGTAGGGACAGATCTCCTGTCTTTCCTTAGTGCTTGTAGCAGATCATAACAGTCCCCACGCATTGGAACTCTCCATTGCAGATGTTGGGAAGGATTTGTGAGCCGAAGAGGGCAGTTGTTGAGTGCCAGCATCAACAAGGCCGTCGGTATTCAGTTCAGACTCCACACATAAGACCTCAGGAGTGGACATGGATGTCAGACATATATACCATCCTCCAAAACTTTGAGGACTCCACCAAGATGGTGAGCGGCGATGACGTCATAATTAGCGTCACCATCCCGCTTCTCTGTCTTCTGAATCGCTCTCTGCTCACAATCAAAGAGGATGCATTGCAGGCTAGTTTCATGCACTATAGACGGTACTACCTGCACAGCTGTCATACCGTCTGTTCAGCGTGGATGGCCAGAGGACAGAGAGGAGGAGGAGGAGGAGGAGAGCATGGTCAGTCATCCTCTTGGTGAGAACACGGAAGTCTTGCCTGTTAGTAGTCTGGCACGCATGGCCGAGTTTATGTTACGCTGCCTTTCCCGTGACCCTCGCATTCTCAAAATTTTGGGTGACAGTCATTACTGGTTGGTGACACTTCTAGACCCACTCTACAAGGAGAACTTTATATCTCTTATTCCTGAGGTGGACAGGTCTACAAAAATGGGGCTGTACCAGAAGGCCCTTGTTGCGGAACTATTAAAAAAATTCCCATCTGATAACGCTGGCGGCAGAGGGCACACTTCGTTGGACAACCATGGAGTACAGGCGAGAGAGACACAACTTCAATCCAGCAGAGGCAGGGGAACACTGTCAAAGTTCTGGGAGAGTTTTCTCAGACCCTCCCATCGGACAGGCCCTGAGGCGCGGGGTACTCTCACAAGGAGTGCAAAGTTTGGGAAGATGCTGAGGGAGTACCTTGCCGACCATACCAATGTCCTCCGTGATTCCGCTGTGCCTTATAATTATTGGGTATCCAAGCTGGATACGTGGAATGAACTGGCTCTCTATGCCTTGGAGGTCCTGGCCTGCCCTGCCGCCAGCATTTTATCAGAGCGGGTTTTTAGTGCCGCTGGTGGAATTATAACTGATAAGTGCATCCGCCTGTCAACTGAAAAAGCTGACGGGCTGACTCTTATAAAAATGAACAAGGGCTGGATTGGGCCAGACTTCTCAACACCACCGAATGATAGCAGCGTAACATAAACTCCAATCCAGTGTCTTTTCTTGGGAGGTGTATTCCCATGCACCTTTTCACACCCACACATGGGTATACGCTTCCTGATTTTGGCTATTTGCTCTTGTCCTCCTCCTTTTCCTCATCCTCCACCACCATATCACCAGGGTGACGGTGGTCTGTGATCCAACACCAACCTAATTTTTTTAAAGGGTGTTTATGATGCCCGTAAAAAAAATTTTTTATACAGTATGTTCATGTATACCCCCCAGGGGTAAGTGTTTGTCAGCCCATACACTTAGTGCATGGGCATTACAAGTATAGGAGGCCCTCCTATATAATGGGAAAAAAATTTTATGAGGCCCTCCTCCACGTCTCTTCCAAGGGGCATTGAAGTGCCTCCAAATTTTTGGCAGCCCTTGCATTCACTGCATAGGCCAACACTATGGGAGACTCTCTCCTTTCTAATGGGAATTTGTCGTTACTGTGGCTCTGCTCTGTGTGTCTTTAAAATCTTAGTGGGGTTTTTCCTAAAATTGGTCAGCCATTGTACTCACTGCATACGGTATAACTGTATAGCAGACTCTCTCCTTTCTAATGGGAACATGTCATACCTTGTTACTGTGGCCCTGCGCTGTATGTCTTTAAATTCTTAGTGGGGTTTTTCCTAAAATTGTCAGCCGTTGGACTCACTGCATACCCTATAACTGTATAGCAGACTCTCTCCTTTCTAATGGGAACATGTCGTACCTTGTTAATGTGGCCCTGCTCTGTGTGTCTTTAAATTCTTAGTGGGGTTTTTCCTAAAATTAGTCAGCCGTTGGACTCACTGCACACCCTATAACTGTATAGCAGACCCTCTCCTTTCTAATGGGAACATGTCGTACCTTGTTACTGTGGCCCTGTTCCATGTGTCTTTAAATTCTTAGTGGGGTTTTTCCTAAAATTTTCAGCCGTTGGACTCACTGCATACCCTATAACTGTATAGTAGACCCTCTCCTTTCTAATGGGAGCATGTCGTACCTTGTTACTGTGGCCCTGCTCTATGTGTCTTTAAATTCTTAGTGGGGTTTTTCCTAAAATTAGTCAGCCGTTGGACTCACTGCACACCCTATAACTGTATAGCAGACCCTCTCCTTTCTAATGGGAACATGTCGTACCTTGTTACTGTGGCCCTGTTCCATGTGTCTTTAAATTCTTAGTGGGGTTTTTCCTAAAATTTTCAGCCGTTGGACTCACTGCATACCCTATAACTGTATAGTAGACCCTCTCCTTTCTAATGGGAGCATGTCGTACCTTGTTACTGTGGCCCTGCTCTATGTGTCTTTAAATTCTTAGTGGGGTTTTTCCCAAATTTTTGGCAGCCCTTGCAGTCACAGCATGGGCATTACCACTATAGTCGACCCGCTCCTTTATAATGGGAACATTTTTTTTACTGAGACCCTCCTCTATATCTCTTCAAAGAGGTATTGAGTTGAGTCCACACTTTTGGCAATCCCTTGCAGTCACTGGATATGCAATAACAGTATAGGAGTCCCACTTGTTAATAATGGGAACAACAAAGCATAGCCGGCTGATGGCTCTCTAACAATATCTAGATCCGACTGCTGGCCTTTTAAGAATAGTAAGAGCAGTCTGATGTCCCTATAAAAATAGGTTTTATGACTTTAAGAGTCCCTCCATCATAAATAAGACAGGATGTGTCTGATGATGTGTCACACACCACATTGCCAGATAAAGTTGTAAAATGCTAAAATGACATTTCCCGGTGAATGCATTTGTCTTAAAAAAAAATGTAAAAAAAACAAAACAATAGGATCTTTCTTTAGTATAAAAAACAGCGTCACCAATTTAACAACAATGTAATCACATTGTTCAGCTCATGTACCTCCTCCTCCATCTCCGAAATGACCACATCAGTCACAAGATGACATCATTGCAGCACTGCCTTGGCCAAGCGGCAAAAGGCTGTGCTGAAGATAACATGCTTAATGCTTAATTGACAAACCGCCCTGCGCTGCAGAGTTGTTGAAAGCTGTAACACAGCAGCCTGATCTGTGGCTCTCACCGCTGAGCATACAGCCAGGCATGGTCGTGTGTGACAATGGGCGGAACCTGGTGATGGAGAAATGACAGCCGGGGTAGATAAGGTTTCCCTCTATGCCAGTCCTTTCACCGAGCTAAAGAATATGGCTGTGGTGAAATACAACTCCCACTGAGAAGCTGTTTCAGATTGAAAAACATTGTGCCCACCAGAGGATTTGATTCTGAGGGCTAACCTTTCTCCCCCTCTCAAGAGCCCCATAGCAGCTGCAAAGTTAGTGCTACCATGAACTCTCCTGAGGTAGAAGCCAAAGCACACCAGAGGATTGTCTGGTGGGACCGTTTAACCCTGCCAAGAAGTAGTCCTGGCTAAGAAAAGTGTGTGTAAAGGTTCCCGGACACTCTATGGCTGCTTTTTTACTGAGGAGGAAACATATGCAAACACGGGGAGAACATACAAAGTCCTTGCAGATGTTGTCCTTGCTGGGATTTGAACCCAGGATCCCAGCGCTGCAAGTCTTCAGTGTTAACCACTGATACAATGTGCTGCCGTTCACCCTCTAATATCTAACAGGCTGGAGAAACTTGCACCTACTGCCACTCTATCTTCAGATGCTTTGTGAGAAAATGTATTTGGGCAGCCACTCAGTTTACCAAATAAAATTCCTGAGAAGGAAATTGGGGATGGGTTCGCTACTGGTACTGGGGGCAGTGCTAAAACCATGGCGTCGTACCATAGTTTGCTGGAAATATTCCAGGCTGGTAGGAGGCAAGCAAATTCCCACAGAAAAGTACCAGCAGTAATGTTCAGGGAACCGTGCTTGTAGAAGACGGAGACAACACCGGGAGAAATAGTGACAGCAGGGGACCGAGTATGGACACAAGGCATGAGGCATGTGGTTGTGAAAAGCTTCCGCCTCCACGAGCCTAAAAGGCCACATTTCAAGTGAAAGCAGCTTTACAGGACTTCTTGTGAGAAATGACACCCAGGATAGATAGGGTTTCCCTCTATGCCAGTCCTTTCACTGAGCTAAATACAACTGTCAGCAAAAAAAGTTGTGGACTGGCTCCGTACTGTCCCTGGCCACATTCACCAGTCCACGTGTTTGTGGTTAGGCGGTCCTTCCCAGTAAGTACACTGAGGAGGGCATGGGTAATGTTGTGGGACCCGTGCTTGTGGAAGGCGGAGGCGATACCGGGAAACTTAGTGGTGGCTGGGGACTAAGTATGGACACCCGGCCGCCGCCGGCATGAGGTTGTGAAAAGCTTCCGCCTCCACGAGCTTAAAAGGCCATATTTCAAGTGCAAAAAGCTGCCCAGAAATCTTGCATCTTAGTGTTCCGGCCTGTGGGTGGGTGGGTGGCTGGCTGCATACTTGCACTTGTATTCCAAGTAACAGAAAACTAAGCAGATGGTGGCCTCTATCATCATCATGGCCTCACCTCAGCACTATGAACTCTCCTGAAGGAGAAGCCAGGGCCCGCCGGAGGAGTCTCCGGTTCTCTGGTGGGCCCATCCAACCCTGCCAAAAAGCAGCCCTGGCTAAGAAAAGTGTGGGGGAAGGTTCCCGGACACTCTATGGCTGCTTTTTTAATGTGGATTGGCCATGCTTATGCATGTTATTTCTCAAACCGCATTACAGATAAGGCCATTGTCCAACTATGTATTCAAGAAATTAAATGTGCAAAGAAAGGTGTGTGTGTGTGTCAAAGCACCCCTGACAAGGGCGAGTTAATGTTGGACGGGCTGTCATTGCTTCTGCAACAAGCTGCATTACAGGACTTTCTGTGAGAAATGACATGCAGGGTAGATAGGGTTTCCCTCTATGCCAGTCCTTTCACCGAGCTAAATACAACTGTCAGCAAAAAAAGTTGTGGACTGGCTCCGTACCGTCCCTGGCCACATTCACCTGTCCACGTGTTTGTGGTTAGGCGGTCCTTCCCAGTAAGTGCACTGGGGAGGGCACGGGTAATGTTGTGGGACCCGTGCTTGTGGAAGGTGGAGGCGATACCGGGAAATATAGTGACGGCTGGGGACCGAGTATGGACACCCGGCTGCCGCCGGCATGAGGTTATGAAAAGCTTCCACCTCCATGAGCCTAAAAGGCCACATTTCAAGTGCAAGCAGCTGTCAAAATTTGGCAGTATAGTATTGCAGCCTGTGGGTGGGTGGGTGGCTGGCTGGCTGCCTGCATACTTGCGCTTGCATTCCAAGGAATGTGGTAGGGACAACTGAACGCTGCAGTGGGACAAGGACGTGGACGGTGATTGTTGCAAGTCTGCAATGACAGGTTCATGGCGGGAGGCATCTTCGCATGCGCCAAGGATCACTTATGATGGGCACACTTTTAGGCAGTGACCTGGGAGTCAGAGATTCTTCCAGAGGTCTTCCCCATGCTGTTCCCATGACTTTTCAGCACTGTATGCATGTGTCTGATGATGTGTCACACACCACATGGCCAGATAAGGTTGTAAAATGTTAAAATGAATTTTCCTGGTGAATGCATTTGTCTTGGTTGAAAGCAATGCAAAAGTGCAAAAACGCATCAAAAACGCTATGTGTGAACATAGCCCAAAGTATTTTTGATTTTGGTTATTTATTTTGCTTTATATACATTGTACATGTCATGGAAAGGATGTTCCTTAACATATTTCCCAGGAAAATACATTTTGGTTTAGTTTTGGTATGTTTTATTGTGAGTCCGTAAACGTGGCGTAATACCTCTGACAACGTTGTTGACAGAAGTGACTTGGGAGTCAGAAATGCTTCCAGGGGTCTTCCCCATGCTGTCCCATGTCATTTGACCACTGTTCCCATCGATTTGGGCAATTTTTAGGCCCTCTGCAGACCGCCGGGGGGAGCCGCCTGAAAAATGCTCGAGTTTCCCATAGACTTACATTGAGCTCGTTGGTCGGGTCGAGCACCCGAGTATTCCAATTTGCTCGACCTGAGCAACGAGTACCCGAGCATTTTAGTGCTCGCTCATCAGTAAATATATGTCATTTGCCATTATAATGAGCAACATAAAGAAAAATCACTTTGAGATTGATTAACATAGTGGACGTGTGTTTTTAGTAGAAACCCAGGGCAGACATATTATTGGTCCCGAGATGAAAGGGGTCCCACTTACAACTCTAAAGCAGCAAGAATTTCTGTCACAGAGTTATATAAAGTGGTTCATTATGATGAGCTATTGGTCAAGACCTATGGATAACCATGCATAAATTATTACAAAGAGGACAGTTTTACAAGAGCATAATATGGGGATTTTTGGTGCTGTCATTTCTGATCAATAAACCTGCAGTTGGGCTACTGTAACATTCGGTTATAATATCGCCTTTATAATATGGCCCTTTTAATCTCATGTGAAAGTGGCCTTAAAGGGTTGTCTGGTCACCACAAATCCTAAGGAAAGATCATTAATATTACATTGGTGGGGCTCCAACATTTAACACTGTCAATGATCGCTGTCTATAAGCTCCACTGGTGGCCAGATATAAACATATTTCACAGAGCTGTATTGCATCGCCAGCCATTCTTGAATAGGATCTGTTCTGCAGTATCTTGCCACCACACATTGAATGGGGTTGCACAGTGCTGCTCCTTTCAATGTGTTTATAACCGGCCACCACCAGAGGTTATAGTCAGGTACTGGGTGTTGAACCCTCACCATCTGATGTTGATGACCTGAAGATAAAGTAAACATCTCCACCTGCTCTTTCTCCCTATATTTTACGTATCACATTTATGCCTCAAGATATTTACATGGCATAACGCATGGGGTTTTCTCTCTCTCTCTTCCTTATACCGTTTTTAGGGTTTACTCCTAAAACCTATAGGTCACACGCTTATTTTTTTATCTGGTTTTCCTGTTCTGGTTCTTATATTTATAGTTACTTCCACCTTTTAACTATTGTATGCCTATGACCTGTTGGCTTTTCACAGCCATTACACACTGTCATTTGCATTTATGCTCTTGTCTTTGTATATGTTATGTTTGGCTTTTGATTTTGTAACCCTCTTATTTATTGCTGTTTAGCCTTATTTTTAGCTCATAAGGAATTTGTCTTCATCTCTATACATATTTTCCTATGGAGATTTGTTCATGTGCAAAAAAATTTTACATTTTAACCTCTTTACCCCCGAAGACTATTTGCACGTTAATGACCAGGCCAATTTTTACAATTCTGACCAGTGTTACTTTATGAGGTAATAGCTCTGGAACGCTCCAACGGATCCCACTGATTTTGAGAGTGTTTTTTTGGGACATATTGTACTTCATGATAGTGGTAAAATTTATTTGATATGACTGGCGTTTATTTGTGAAAAAATCGGAAATTTGATGAACATTTTGAACATTTTGCAATTTTCAAACTTTGAATTTTCATGCCCTTAAATCAGAGAGATATGTCACACAAAATTGTTAATAAACACACGCGATTTCTCATTTTTCCAACAACATTTACAAAACCATTTTTTTAGGGACCACATCACATTTGAAGTGACTTTGAGGGGCCTCTATGATAGAAAATACTCAAGAGTGACACCATTCTAAAAACTGCACCCCTCAAGCTGCTCTAAACCACATTCGAGAAGTTTATTAACCCTTCAGGTGCTTCACAAGAATTTTTGGAATGTGGAAAAAAACAATGAACATTTAACTTTTTTTCACAAAAAACTTATTTAGACCCAATTTTTTTTATTTGTTCAAGGGTAACAGGAAAAAATGGATGCCTTAATTTGTTGTGCAACTTCTTCTGAGCATGCCGATACCCCATATGTGGGGGAAAACCACTGTTTGGGTGCATGGCATGGCTCAGAAGGGAAGGAGCGCCCTTTGACTTTTTGAATATAAAATTTGCTTGAATGATTAGAGGACACCATGTCGCATTTGGAGAGCCCCTGATGTGCCTAAACAGTGGAAATCTCCACAAGTAACATCATTTTGGAAACTATACCCCTCAGGGAACTTATCTAGATGTGAGGTGAACACCTTGAACCCCCAGGTGCTTCACAGAAGTTTATAACATTGAGCTGTGAAAATAAAAAATCCCATTTTTCCCACAAAAATGTTTTTTAGCCCCAATTTTTTTATTTTCAAATGGGTAACAGGAGAAATTGGAACCCAAAGTTTGTTGTGAAATTTCTCCTGAGAAAGCACATACTCCATATGCGGGGGAAAACTATTGCTTGGGCGCACGGCAGGGCTCAGAATGTATTTGCCTCCTGGAGCACAGATTTTTTTAATAATTATTTATTATTTATAATAATTTATTCATTTTTTTTAAATAGTATGTGGACTCCATATACAGAGCCTCTAAATGCTACAATAGCAGAATCCCCTTCAAGTCAATGGGTCTTTTCCAGAAACAAACAGCAGTGGATGTTGCTGAGTGAAAATGGCAAACTGCCGTTGTAGCAACCAGTAAGTTCTAGTGACCAGTACATTGTGCCCAGCTCATGCTTCTGGAGACACGCACCTGTAAATTAGGCAGACAAACATGTGGATGCTAACTGCGGTTTAGGCACACACTGGAGCTCAGAAGGGAGTGGGGCATTTGGATTTGGGAGTGCAGAATTTGCTCAATTTATTTTTGGGGGCGATGAGCCTTGGCACTTTTCCAGAGCCTTTGTGCTACCAGTAATGTGAAAGCCCTTATATTTCTGATAAGTGATGATGGACCTGAGTGGGGACTTGTTTTTTTGTGTATTGAGATGAAGCTTTTGTTGAGAACATTTTACATAACATTATGGATCACATTTACACTGAACACTTATATCCAGGTTTACATCTAAATCTCTGCGTGACATGATTCAGATGAGCCCCCTATAAAGAGGCAGCAGAGTTACTCTGGACTCCGTCTGGCCTCTCTTCAGTGTTGTCCTTTTCAGAAGTGCACAACAATGTGGGCAATGGCACTTTTATGCATGCCTAATAAAAAGATGGACGCTGACAGATCATAGGCCAGACGGCATCCACAATGCCTCCATCTGCCTCATTATAGGAAATCTTCCGCCGGGTGTTCTGTCTGAATCACGTATTTCAGAGATTTACACAGAAACCGCGGTGTAAGCACTCAGTACAGAGCGCAGGATAAATGTGAACCGAGCCTTACTGCAATCTTTGGGAGGCAAAATGAACAAATTAACAGCAGATGAAGAATTGGTTTTATATATTTTTTATGCCGTGCCTCGTGTGTTTTAATTAATTAGGCAACTTTATACTTCTGGTCAGTGCGATTACAGCAATACCAGATTTATATCAGGTTTTTATATTTGGCTGCTGTCACACACTAAAAGACACTTTTTATTGCAAAAACTAGTTTTTGCATCGCCACATTTTGAGAGTTATAATTTTTCCATATTTCGTCCAACAGAGTCATGTGATGGCTTGTTTCTTGTGTAACGACTAGAAGTTTTTATTGGTATCATTTTTGGGCACGTAACATTTTTTGATCGCTTTCTATTCTTGTTTTTGTTAGGCAGAATGAACAAAAACTAGCAATTCAGGAATTTTTGGGGGGGTTTTATGTTGTTTCGCGTGTGGTAAAATTGATAAGGCAGCTTTTTTCTTTGGGTCACTATAATTACAGTGGTACAAAATTTATATCTATTATATGTTTTAGTGCTTTTACACAATAAAAACTATTTTATAGAAAAAATAATTATTTTTGCATCGCTTTATTCTGAGACCTATAACTTTTTTATTTTTCTGCTGATGGAGCTGTATGGTGGCTTGCTTTTCATGGGAAAAGATGACGTTTTCAGTGGTACCATTTTTATTTACATTTGTCTTTTTGATCACATTTTATTCTACTTTTTGTTTGGCGATATGATGAAAAAAGCATATTTTTTGGCTCGTTTTTTTTATTTTTTTTACGCTGTTCACTGAAGGGGTTTACTAGTGGGACAGTTTTATAGCTCAGGTCGATCCGAACGTGGCGATACCAAATATGTGTACTTTTTTTAAATAAAAATATTTATTTATGGGTACAATACATTTTTATTTTTTTATTATGCAAATTGCCTCTTCAGAGAAAAAGAGGACTTGTACTCTATAGCGCCACCTATTGGAAGCAGCAATCCTACAAGTCACAATCAACCCTTTAACGAGTTGTGCAATATGACTTAGGATAAAAGCCAAATCAGAATCTCAATTTGCAGACACGGTGTTTCAGGCTGTTGGCCCTCGTCAGTGCAAAGTATGAGAACTGATTTGGATAGGTTTTTATCATCATTTTGTGATTTTTTAAAAAGTATTTTTACAATTTTTTTTTCACTTTTTTTCACTTTTTCTTACTTTTACACTTTGTCCCACTATGGAACTTTCACTAATTTCAGGCTGATCGCTTGTATAGTATAGGGATGCAGCAGCATTCCCATACTATAGAAACAGTCAGTGCTGCGCATGATCTATCAAGTCTCCTAGCTCTGGTGACCCAGATGTTGTCATGATGACATTGGGTCACCATGGCAATGATTGGGATCCCGCAATGACTCCTATCTAAAGGCAGAGGGGCTTTCTTCCCTCTGCCTGCATGCTAAATGCTGCGATCTCAGCGATCACAGCATTTAGCGGGTTGAAGTGGCAGGATCAGTGCATCTGACACCTGGCAGCGATCGCCTTTGCATGCAAAATCGCCGAGACATATCCATACGTCCCTGGTCAATAAGTACCAGGCCACATGAACATACGGATACGTCTCACATCAGAAAGGGGTTAAAAAAAATGTAATGCCCCTTTGTTCACCTTAATTGTTTAATAAATATTTCACTTTTTGCATGCAGATTGTCCATAAACGTGAGGTATATAGCCCCTACATACAGTATGAGCCCCCACACAGCCCCGTACATACTGTTTGAGCCTCCACAAAGCTCCCTATGTACAGTATGAGTTTCCACATAGCTACCTAGATTAAGTATGAGAACTCAGCCCCCATCATCATCATCCCCCCTCTTCACAGCCCCCATCATCATCATCCCCCCTCCTCACAGCCCCCATCATCATCCCCCCTCTCCACACAGACCCTCATCATCCCCCTCTTCTCTATACAGCCCATCATCACCTTCCCCATGCAGCCTCACGCATAACATAAAACCTTTTCCTGTGAAAGCCCCCCCATAAGCAGCCTTATACAAGTAGAAGTGGCCATTTCCTTATACAACCCTCCATCATGCAGCCCCCATACAATACCATCATCCACACTTCTTTGCACCCAAAATTCATACTCAGCCCACTCACACTGAGCCCTGTGTCCTCATTCCCACCTGCACACAGCTCCATCATGCAGCCTCTCTGTTCGCTTCAGCAGTCAAAGCTCCAGCTACACGCTGCTCCTTCCATCCGCCTATGGAGATACCAGTGCTTTTTTTGCTCTCACTATCCTGAAGACAGGTCAATATCTGGTGACAGCGAAACGCCATTACTTCATTTGATTACAGGGCACCCGCTTCTTCTTTTACAATGGATGTTTGTATTTTTTGCAGTATTTTTTTAGGGCACAAATAAGGCTAAAGATAAATAACTAGAGAGACCCTATTCATTTCTGTGAAACACAAAGTGACACCGGTCTTCATAGGAAGTGTCTTGATTATGTGTCTTTTGAGAGTCTGTCATTCAGTCAATGAATGAATAATGGAACAGATCAATCTATTTAGTGTTGAAGAGACAAAAAAGAATTGCAAAAATACATAACTTAAAAGAAATGAAATATACTGTATGTGGGAACTGTATGTTACATTAGTATGTTATGTTACATTATAGGTATGAAAACTAATATTTACGTTGTCACAGTGGGTGGTGTATGCAATCAGTGGATGTATGGAACAGTATATTAATCTGACTTTGCTTTCTAAACATGAAAACAAGACAGTTTAGAATATTTACTTGCATTAATGTAAGAAGCTCTTAAGATGTCTTGTATAGTTTGGACATATCGAGAGGGAGCCTACAAACTTTCTGTCGTTACAGTATTTAAAAACTATCAACAAACTGTTATTATGTCTCTCTATTTAATAATGGCATCTGTTATCGTTATTCCATCCTACTTTGAATTGGCTCCTGCCTTGATTCTGACCACAGCCTTATCTTTCTTTTTTACAATTCTTAGCTTTGTGTCCCACCTTAAAGGGGTTATCCAAGAATGAAATAAAGAGGCACTCATCAGATGACTCAAATGGCAGCCCTCAGCTGACGATTTTTTGGCGCGAACAAGCCGGAACCCCAAACATGAACCCGAATTTGAAATGCCGAACAAATTCGCTCAATACTAGTTTCAACCATGTTTCTTTACTTCAAGTTTCCATATGTGTTTCTTTGTGGTATTGCTGCTTTCAATCAAAATCTACAATGTGAACATTCTAATAAGAACAAGGAAAATGATTGCATAAATTGATGTATCGGAACTTTTGACTGATACTGTATGATTCCCTGGTATGGAGCCATACAATCTCTGCACACTGCTGTACATACAGGAACTGCCTATAGTGAAGGCTACTTCTGTACTTACAAAGCCCAATGAAGCATATATTTTTTTCTGTTGAATCTTTACTTGATTGGATAAATAAATCTCGTTATGCCTCCATTTGAAAGTGCTGTTGAGTATTGTAAGTCTAATTTTGCCCTGTGAAAAGCAGAACTGTAATGGAGCCATGTCAATGAGCGACAAAATTCTACACTAAAAGGAAAAAAGAGTTGGATTGCTAGGATGCTTGCTCCACAAGAAAGGTTAGTTTTGTTCCAAGGTGCCCACTCTATTAGCTGACGTGGTGGAATCATTTCAATATGAATTAATTTATAGGTGTTGTCTACTATTGGAAAACTACTTCTTAAAAGTTAAAATGGCTATAACAATAAAAAAGAGTATAGTTACCTCCCAGACTGGTACCACTCCTCCAATGTCAGCATTGTGCCTCAAGGTGTCTCTTGATGAGAAATTCAGAGCCAATATCAGATGAGATGTTCAGCACCGGTCTGGGAGTTAAGTATATATTTAATTTTATTTTGTCCACTTTTGCTGTTAAGAAAGGGTTATCCAGTAGTGAACTTCTATAAAGCATGTGTGTTGATTGTGTTTCATGGCAGCCAATAGTTGAAGTCTTACTGTGCCTACAAAGTTTACCTAAGTAACTGAACTGAACTGAACATGGTTTCCTGCTTAGAAACGTCTGCAGTGCCTTATTTCCTTGAAGAATAATATACCCTTAGTAGTGTTGAGAGAGCATGCTCGACACTGCTTGGTACTCGCCCGAGCATCTCACTACTCGGCATGTTCGGCGAGCACCGAGCATTTCCGGGTTACTCGGGCGGGAGCTCGGGTCTCCGCCCTGCATGTTTGGCACTCTTTACAGAGCCAATAAACATGCAGGGATTGCCAGCCACACACTGTAATGCCGCAGCCATGTTGGTTCTGAGCATTACAGTGATTGGCTGGCCGCACAACGTCACCTCGAGTATTTAAAACCGGGCGCCGCCATCTTGGACACAGTCGCCCAGGATCAGACAGTGTAGGGTCAGTGCTGCTAAGTTAGGGAGAGATATATAGTGCAAAATAGGTAGTGTAGGGTCTCTAAAGCCTGCTAAATCAAACAAACAGTCCTTCTCAGGACTAATATCCATCCCAGATATCAGGCAGGCAGGCAGGCTGTATAGGAGACTCAGTGGTTCTACCAACAAACACTGCATTATAGTTCTGTGTGCTACCGCTGCTCAAATTGCTAGACTTAGCCCCAGGTCTCAGGGACCAGGAAAAATCCTTTTTTTTTCATCTAAATCCTCTTTTTTTTTTTTTTCTCAGTCAGACTGTACAAATACCCATCTTATTAACCTTTTGGTATTTCCCCACCCCCACCAAAAAAAAAAATTTGAGTGTGTCTGTGAGTGTTCAGACACAAATATATATGTTTAAAAGAGTCTGGTGTAGGCCAGATAACTAGAACTGTGGTTTTGCAGTTCCATGTTTCAAATCTCTATATTATCTACTTTTTTGCCTTTTTTGCATGAAAAAAAACATTTTGAGTGTCTCGCTCACTGTTCAGACACAAATATATCTGTTTAAAAGAGTCTGGTGTAGGCCAGATAGCTAGAGCTGTGGTTTTCCTCTTCCACGGTTCAAATCTCCTTTTTATTACCCTTTTGCCATTGATAGTGCGAGAGTTAGCTATTTTACTTCATCTACAATGGGCAAGGCGCGTTGCAAGGGACGTGGAACTGGACGTTCTGGTGATGGTGCGTGCAGAGGACGGAGCCATGGCCAAGGTGAAAGTGTGCCACAACCAACAGCCACATCTTCTCGCTCCCAGTTCTTGACCGAATTACTAGGGAAGCACACAACAGCACCATTATTGCGAACTGATCAGTGTGAATACGTTATTAATTGGATAGCAGATAATACTTCCAGTCACCTGGGCACCACCACCTCTATCTTCCACACGGTCTAGTGTTAGCAGCCGTGAGTCTCGACTGCACACTCCTCCTCACCCTGATGCTCCTTCCTCCCACCATGCCGAGTGTCGTCAGAGAGCAACTGATCCCCCAGGTGAACACTCTGAAGAGCTGTTCACTGGTCCATTTCCATATTTGGGCCCCTCGCCTGCTTCGCTTGAAGTGGTGGAAGAGGAGATCCCATGTAGCGATGGCCAAATATTTGAACAGCCACGGCCACAGGAAGGCGACGCTGGCAATTTGTCACAAGAGGTGGACGATGACGAGACACAATTGCCACGAAGTTAGGAGGAGGATCGTGGTGCAGAAGTGGAAGAGGAGGAGGTGGTGGATGATCTAGTAACTGACCCAACGTGGCAGGAGGACACGCAGAGCAAGGCCAGCAGCACACAGGGGGAGGGAGGCAGAGTACCCCAACAGGCAGGAAGAAGCAGTGTGGTGGCCGCAGACAGAAGGCGGGCAGCCGTTCCCCGTAACACCAACATGAGGGACGTTGCCAGTACAACCAGTAGGTCTTCTAGAATCTGGAAGTTTTTTAATGACTCTGCGGATAACCCCAAAAAGGCCATTTGTACCACCTGCCAGGCCAGCATCAGCAGGGGTGACAAAACTACCAGCCTGACCACCACCAGCATGATCAGGCACATGTCAGCAAAGCACCCGACTTGTGGGGCAAACCCCAGGGTCCACGACCAGTGTCAGCGGGTGTCACCACTGCTTCTTCCGCTGTTGTGCATGTAAGAGAATCCCCCTGTTGTGCGTGCAAGGCAATCCCCTGTTCATACTGCATGCAAAGATGGCCCCTCTTCTCAGTCTTCACTTGTTATGGCAGTTTCTCAAGAAACAGCATCAACGTCCACGTCCACGTCGCACCGCAGCATTCAATTGTCCATATCCCAGACCTTTGAATGAAACTGCAAATTCGCAGCCAACGCCCCTCAGGCCACAGTCCTAAATTCGCACATTTCACGACTGCTTGCATTGGAAATGCTGCCTTTTTGGCTGGTGGAGACTGAATCCTTCCGCAGCCTTATGGCGGTGGCCGTCCCTCGGTACTCAGTCCCCAGTCAACACTATTTTGCCCGGTGTGCCATCCCCGCACTACACCAGCACGTGTCCCAAAACATCTGCCGTGCCCTCAACAATGCAGTTACTGGGAGAGTCCACCTGACAACGGACACGTGGACAAGTGCTTGTGGCCAGGGACGGTACATCTCCCTGACGGCACACTGGGTAAACATAGTGGAAGCCGGGACCCAGTTGGACCTTGGGACGGAACACATCCTCCCCACACTGAGGATTGCGGGCCCTATGTCAGTCAGTGTTGCCCCCACAGTGTACAGCTCCTGCGCATCATCCTCCTCCTCATGTTCAGCCTCCATCTCAGATATCACCACATCAGTTACAAGCTGGAAGCACTGCAGTACTGCCTCAGCCAAGCGGCAACAGGCTGTGCTGAAACTCATAAGCTTAGGTGATAAACCTCACACTGCTTGTGAGTTGTGGACAGCTGTGAAAGAGCAGGCAGATCTGTGGCTGAGACTGCTGAACCTACATCCAGGCATGGTCGTGTGTGACAATGGCCGTAACCTGGTGGCGACCCTGAGGCAAGGCGGGATCACACACGTACCATGCCTGGTTCATGTGCTTAACCTCGTGGTTCAGCGGTTTCTTAAATCGTACCCCGAGTTGCCAGACCTGCTCGTCAAAGTACGCCGCCTGTCAGCTCATTTTCGGAAGTCAGATAACTAGAACTGTGGTTTTGCAGTTTCACGGTTCAAATCTCTGTATTATCCACTTTTTTGACTTTTTTCAATAAAAAAAAGCATTTTGAGTGTCTCGCTGACTGTTCAGACACAAATATATCTGTTTAAAAGATTCTGGTGTAGGCCAGATAACTAGAACTGTGGTTTTCCTCTCCCATGGTTCAAATCTGGGTGTAATCCACCTTTTTGCATAAAAAAAACATTTTGAGTGTCTCGCTGACTGTTCAGACACAAATATATCCGTTTAAAAGAGACTGGTGTAGGCCAGATAACTAGAACTGTGGTTTTGCAGTTCAACGGTTCAAATCTCTGTATTATCCACTTTTTGGCCTTTTCTGCATAAAAAAAAAACATTTTGAGTGTCTCGCTGACTGTTCAGACACAAATATATCTGTTTAAAAGAGTCTAGTGTAGGCCAGATAACGAGAACTGTGGTTCTGCAGTTCCACGCTTTAAATCTCTGTATTATCCACTTTTTTTTGCCTTTTTTGCATAAAAAAAAGCATTTTGAGTGTCTCGCTGACTGTACAGACACAAATATATCTGTCAGCGGGTGTCACCAATGCTTCTTCCGCTGTTGTGTGTAAGAGTCCCCCCTATTGTGCATGCAAGGCAATCCCCTGTCCATACTGCATGCTAACATGCCCCCTCCTCTCAGTCTTCACTTGTTATGGCAGTTTCTCAAGAAACAGCATCAACATCCACGTCCACGTCCCACCGCAGCAATCAATTGTCCATATCCCAGACCTTTGGACGAAAGTGCAAATTAGCAGCCAATGCCCCACAGGCCACAGTCCTAAATTCGCACATTTCACGACTGCTTGCGTTGGAAATGCTGCCTTTCAGGCTGGTGGAGACTGAATCCTTCCGCAACCTTATGGCGGTGGCCGTCCCTCGGTATTCGGTCCCCAGCCGAGACTATTTTGCCCGGTGTGCCATCCCCGCACTACACAAGCACGTGTCCCAAAAACATCTGCCGTGCCCTCAACAACGCAGTTACTGGGAGAGTCCACCTGACAACGGACACGTGGACAAGTGCTTGTGGACAGGGAAGGTACATCTCCCTGACGGCACACTGGGTAAACATTGTGGAAGCCGGGACCCAGTTGGACCTTGGGACGGAACACATCCTCCCCACGCCGTAGATTGTGGGCCCTATGTCAGTCAGAGTTGCCCCCACAGTGTACAGCTCCTGCGCATCATCCTCCTCCTCATGTTCAGCCTCCATCTCAGATATCACCACATCAGTTACAAGCTGGAAGCACTGCAGTACTGCCTCAGCCAAGGGGCAACAGGCTGTGCTGAAACTCATAAGCTTAGGTGATAAACCTCACACTGCTTTTGAGTTGTGGACAGCTGTGAAAGAGCAGGCAGATCTGTGGCTGAGACCGCTGAGCCTACATCCAGGCATGGTCGTGTGTGACAATGGCCGTAACCTGGTGGCGACCCTGAGGCAAGGCGGGATCACACACGTACCATGCCTGGTTCATGTGCTTAACCTCGTGGTTCAGCGGTTTCTTAAATCGTACCCCGAGTTGCCAGATCTGCTCGTCAAAGTACGCCGCCTGTCAGCTCATTTTCGGAAGTCAGATAACTAGAACTGTGGTTTTGCAGTTTCACGGTTCAAATCTCTGTATTATCCACTTTTTTGTCTTTTTTCAATAAAAAAAAGCATTTTGAGTGTCTCGCTGACTGTTCAGACACAAATATATCTGTTTAAAAGATTCTGGTGCAGGCCAGATAATTAGAACTGTGGTTTTCCTCTCCCATGGTTCAAATCTCGGTGTAATCCACCTTTTTGCATAAAAAAAACATTTTGAGTGTCTCGCTAACTGTTCAGACACAAATATATCCGTTTAAAAGAGACTGGTGTAGGCCAGATAACTAGAACTGTGGTTTTGCAGTTCAACGGTTCAAATCTCTATATTATCCACTTTTTGGCCTTTTCTGCATAAAAAAAAAACATTTTGAGTGTCTCGCTGACTGTTCAGACACAAATATATCTGTTTAAAAGAGTCTAGTGTAGGTCAGATAACGAGAACTGTGGTTCTGCAGTTCCACGCTTCAAATCTCTGTATTATCCACTTTTTTGCCTTTTTTGCATAAAAAAAAGCATTTTGAGTGTCTCGCTGACTGTACAGACACAAATATATCTGTCAGCGGGTGTCACCAATGCTTCTTCCGCTGTTGTGCGTGTAAGAGTACCCCCTGTTGTGCGTGCAAGGCAATCCCCTGTCCATACTGCATGCAAACATGCCCCCTCCTCTCAGTCTTCACTTGTTATGGCAGTTTCTCAAGAAACGGCATCAACGTCCACGTCCACGTCCCACCGCAGCATTCAATTGTCCATATCCCAGACCTTTGGACGAAAGTGCAAATTCGCAGCCAATGCCCCACAGGCCACAGTCCTAAATTCGCACATTTCACGACTGCTTCCGTTGGAAATGCTGCCTTTTAGGCTGGTGGAGACTGAATCCTTCCGCAACCTTATGGCGGTGGCCGTCCCTCGGTACTCGGTCCCCAGCCGAGACTATTTTGCCCGGTGTGCCATCCCCGCACTACACAAGCACGTGTCCCAAAAACATCTGCCGTGCCCTCAACAACGCAGTTACTGGGAGAGTCCACCTGACAACGGACACGTGGACAAGTGCTTGTGGACAGGGACGGTACATCTCCCTGACGGCACACTGGGTAAACATAGTGGAAGCCGGGACCCAGTTGGACCTTGGGACGGAACACATCCTCCCCACACCGAGGAATGCAGGCCCTATGTCAGTCAGAGTTGCCCCCACAGTGTACTGCTCCTGCGCATCATCCTCCTCCTCCTCCTCATGTTCAGCCTCCATCTCAGATATCACCACATCAGTTACAAGCTGGAAGCACTGCAGTACTGCCTCAGCCAAGCGACAACTGGCTGTGCTGAAACGCATAAGCTTAGGTGATAAACCTCACACTGCTTGTGAGTTGTGGACAGCTGTGAAAGAGCAGGCAGATCTGTGGCTGAGACCGCTGAACCTACATCCAGGCATGGTCGTGTGTGACAATGGCCGTAACCTGGTGGCGGCTCTGAGGCAAGGCGAGATCACACACGTACCATGCCTGGTTCATGTGCTTAACCTCGTGGTTCAGCGGTTTCTTAAATCGTACTCCGAGTTGCCAGATCTGCTCGTCAAAGTACGCCGCCTGTCAGCTCATTTTCGGAAGTCGGCTACAGCTTCCGCCGCCCTTGCTGTGTTGCAGCAGCTTTTGCAGCTTCCGGCATACCGACTGGTGTGTGATGTCCCCACACGTTGGAACTCTACCCTCCACATGTTGCAAAGGATTTGTGAGCAGAACAGAGCAGTTGTGGAGTACCAGCTGCAACAAGGCCGTCGATATTCAGGTCAGACTCCACACATAAGACCTCAGGAGTGGACATGGATGTCTGACATATGTACCATCCTGACAAACTTTGAGGAGTCCACCAAGATGGTGAGTGGTGATGACGCCATCATTAGCGTCAGCATCCCACTTGTCTGTCTTTTGCAATGCTCTCTGCAGAGAATTAAAGAGGAGGCATTGCAGCCAGAGTATGATGAGATGAATCAAGAAGCCATAGCGGGTGATTACACACAGCCCAGCCTCATCTCATCCCAACGTGCATTGGGGGACAATGAGGGAGAGGAGGAGGAGGAGGAAGAACAGGAGCTTGTATCATGCGCTGTAGACGGTAGTACCTATACAACTGTCATACCGTCGGTTCAGCGTGGGTGGCCTGAGGACAGGGGGGAGGAGGAGGAGGAGGAGAGCATGGTCAGTCATCATCTTGGTGAGGACACAGAAGTCTTGCCCATTACCAGTCTGTCACACATGTCTGACTTTATGTTACTCTGCCTTAACCGTGACCCTCGCATTGTCAAAATGTTGGGTGACTGTCATTACTGGTTGGTAACACTTTTAGACCCCGGCTACAAAGAGAACTTACACTCTCTTATTCCTGAGGTGGAGAGGTCTACAAAAATGGGGCAGTACCAGAAGGCCCTTGCTGCAGAACTGTTAAAAAAATTCCAATCTGAACACGCTAGCGGCAGAGGTCACAGTTCGTTGCCCAACCAAGGTGTACAGACGAGAGAGGCGCAACTCCAATCCAGCAGAAGCAGGGGAACACTGTCAACGTTCTGGGACAGTTTTCTGAGACACACCCAGCTTACAGGCCCTGAGGCGCGGGGTACTCTCACAAGGAGTGGAAAGTTTCAAAAGATGGTGAGGGAGTACCTTGCCGACCGTACCAATATCCTCCGTGATTCCTCTGTGCCTTTTAATTATTGGGTATCCAAGCTGGACACTTGGAATGAACTTGTTCTGTACGTCTTGGAGGTCCTGGCCTGCCCTGCCGCTAGCGTGATATCGGAGAGTGTTTTTAGTGCCGCTGGGGGAATTATAACTGATAAGCGCACTCGCCTGTCAACTGACAATGCTGACAAGCTGACTCTTATCAAAATGAACAAGGGCTGGATTGGACCAGACTTCTCATCACCACCAAATGACATCAGAGTAACATAAAGTCAAATCCACTGTGTTATTTTGGGAGGTGTATTCCCATGCACCGCTTCACACACACACATGGGTATACGCTTCCTCATTTAGGCTGTTTTTTGCTCTTCTCCTTATCCTCAGCCTCCACGACCACTATACCACCAGGCTGACGTTGGTCCGTGTGGCCAGCATTGCAAGTTCCTCTGTCCTAATTTTTGGCAGCTTTTGCTTGGAAGGCATAGGCAAAGACTATGGGAGACCCACTCCCCAATAATGGGAATAATGTTTTTAATATGCTGTACTGCATGGCTCTTGTAAGGGGCATTGCAAATTCCTCCGTCCTTATTTTTGGCAGTTTTTGCTTGGAAGGCATACTCAAAGATTATGGGAGACCCACTCCCCAATAATGGGAATAATGTTTTTAATATGCTGTACTGCATGGCTCTTGTAAGGGGCATTAAAACCGTCTTGTTAAGCTACTGTGACCTCCTCGTCTCTTCCAAGGGGCATTAAAACCATCTTGTTAAACCACTCTGACCTCCACGTCTCTTCCAAGGGGCATTAAAACCGTCTTGTTAAACCACTCTGAACTCCACGTCTCTTCCAAAGGGCATTAAAACCGTCTTGTTAAGCTACTGTGACCTCCACATCTTTTCCAAGGGGCATTAAAACCATCTTGTTAAACCACTCTGACCTCCACGTGCCTTCCAAAGGGCATTAAAACCATCTTGTTAAGCTACTGTGACCTCCACGTCTCTTCCAAGGGGTATTAAAACCATCTTGTTAAGCTACTGTGACCTCCACGTCTCTTCCAAGGGGCATTAAAACCGTTTTGTTAAGCTACTGTGACCTCCACATCTCTTCCAAGGGGCATAAAAACCGTCTTGTTAAACCATTCTGAACTCCACGTCTCTTCCAAGGGGCATTAAAACCGTCTTGTTAAACCACTCTGAACTCCACGTCTCTTCCAAGGGGCATTAAAACCGTCTTGTTTAACCACTCTGAACTCCACGTCTCTTCCAAGGGGCATTAAAACCGTCTTCTTAAGCTACTGTGACCTCCACGTCACTTCAAAGGGGCATTAAAACCGTCTTGTTAAACCACTCTGACCTCCACGTCTCTTCAAAGGGGCATTAAAACCGTCTTGTTAAGCTACTGTGACCTCCACGTCTCTTCCAAGGGGTGTTAAAACCGTCTTGTTAAACCACTCTGAACTCCACAGCTCTTCCAAGGGGCATTGAAATGTTGTTTTTAATTACTTCTAACCTCCACGACTCTTCCAACGGTTATTGCATTTCCTCCTAATTTTAGTCAGCTTTTGCTTTTCCATGCATAGGCTAACACTAAGGGAGACCCACTCCCCAATAATGGGTAGAAGGTTTTTAGTACCCTGTAATCCACGTCTGTTTCAAGGGGCATTGCAGTTCCTCATAATTTTTGGAAAGCCTTCCATTCACTGCTTAGGCCAACAGTGTACAGGAGACCCAGTTGCTATAAATGGAAAAAAATGGTTTATTTAAGGCCCTCTGACCTCCATGTCACTTCCAAGGGGCATTGGAGTGCCTCGAAATTTTTGGTAGGAATGCCCTTTAACTGTGTAGCCGAACAGCTCCTTTTGGTACAGAAACATATCCTACAAGATATGTGTGGTTGACTGGCCTGATATTGATGTGAATGGTCCCTGTTCCTCCTGCTCTTTCTCCTTTACCACCACCTCATCCATCATTCATCACCTGAAGCTTTGTTTTAACGGGGGTCATAGAACTGGGCTGGGATAGTAGCAGGAAAACATCCAGCAATCCTCGGAGAAGGTAGGATATGAGCCAAAACGCTGACCACCTCAGGCCTAGCCGCTACTACATACATGCTCTTGCATTCCAAGGAACAGAAAGCTAAGGAGATGGATGTCCTCATGATCATGAATAATTTACTCGTTGTGTAGGAGGCCGACCACTGCTGCTGTCTACCTTCTGAACTTTGTGTTGAAGCCTGATTGACCCAGGACCTGCAATCTTCTATGTCTAGAGGACGTGTTGCATCCCAGTGTCCAACTGTGTCCCGGCTTCCACAATATTAACCCAGTGTGAAGGCGTCAGTGAGATGGACCATCCCTGGCCACATTCACTTGTCCACGTGTTTGTGGTTAGGCTGTCCTTCCCACTAAATGCACTGGGGAGGGCACAGGTAATGCTTTGGTATGCGCACTTGTGTATAACGCGCACTGGGACAAATAGGGGCGGCTGGGGACCGTTTATAGACACTCGGCCGCCCCCAGGCGGCTGGGGACCGTGTGTGGGCACCCGGCCATGGGGCGGCTCAGGACCGAGCCATACCAGGCCACCGACGCAGCCATGACGTGTTGGCCAGATTCCGCCTCCACATTCCTAAAAGGCCCAATTTCAAGTGCAAGCAAGCAGTATAGTATTGCAGCCTGGGGTGGGTGGGTGGCAGGCTGCATACTTGCGCCTGCATTGCAAGGAATGGGGGAGGTACAATTGAAACACTGCCCTGGGACAAGGACTTGCACGGGGATAGTTGCAAGTCTGCATCTTCTGATGCGGCAAGGATCACTTCTGATGGGCACACTTTTAGGCAGGGACCTGGGTGTCAGAGATGCTTCCAGGGGTCTTCCCCATGCTGTTCCCATGTCTTTTCAGCACTGTATGCATGTGTCACACAGCACATGGCCAGATAAGGTTGTAAAATGTTAAAATGACATTTCCCGGTGAATGCATTTGTCTCGGTTGAAAGCAATACGAAAGTGCAAAAACGCATAAAAAATGCTACTTGTGAACATAGCCCAAGGTGTGTAGGAGTATTTTTGTTTTTGGTTATTTATTTTACCTTATACACAAGTCTTTACCCTGAAAAGGATGTTCCTTAACATATTTCACAGGAAAGAAGTTTCAGTTTCGTTTTTGAACATTTTATTGTGAGCCCGTCAAAGTGGCTTAATACCTCTGACCACGTTGTTGATAGCAGTGACCTGGGGGTCAGAAATGCTTCCTGGGGCGATCCCCATGCTGTCCCCATGTCATTTGAGCACTGTCACTATTGTTTTTGGCACTTTTTAGGCTTTCTACAGACTGCCGGGGGTGCTGCCGCAAAAATGCTCGGGTCTCCCATAGACTAACATTGGGCTCGTTGCTCGGGTCGAGCACCCGAGTATCACGGTGAGCTCGGCCCGAGCTTCGAGCACCCGAGCATTTTAGTGCTCTCTCAACACTAACCCTTAGTAAAAGTAGTCAAATAATACTGAAAGGAGTTTGAAGCCAATGCTATATTAGAATGACTTACATTGCAATGGCATGCTATCACATAGCTTCAAAATAGCTCTGATTTGCTTAACGATAATTTGCTACTATTTTCTGAAAATTTGCATCCAGCATAGATCTGATCTTTAAAGTGATTATCTCTATTTGATAGAACTGTACTCAAAGTCCCTAATGTTTCCCAGAAAGAAAATCCCAAGCACATATGAGTGTAATAGTTTGCAGTATTTAAATCCATAAATTTTATTCTGCTAAGCCCTCATGTTTGCAATATGCATCCAAACAGATGACTTTTGCCATGTCTAATCCCTTATAAGAGTAAAATCTGCATAGCCGAATTTTTTTCTGCTTAAGAATAGAAAAACAAGATTCGTGTATCCAATACTTCCTTTCATGTGGAATGTTTCAAGGTCTTACAATAACATGAGTAAAATAAACTCAGAGAAACTAGGACATGTTTGGAGACAAAACAGTAATATTTGATAATTAAATTCAGCAGTCTCAGCTTCAGCTGCTTTGAGTCTTCTCTTATAAAATTGGGATAGGCGTTGTGCACACTTCTTATTCCAATCTAACTTGACTACTATTTATATACCAATTTCTCTCATTTCAGACCACACGGGTTCCTGGAATCTGCTGAACGTCTTAAAATCCCATGGCATTATGCAGAGAACTAGGACTTGCCGTTTAACTGATATTAGGCTGTCATTGCTAGAAATTTGACATTACGTATTGGTTTTCTTGGCTTCATCATAACAATTAGAGTCTGGCCACCCAGGTACTTTTTATTAAAATCAACATAATAAACAGCCTAATAATTTAAAGTTTGATCATTGTAAAATATTTGTCATATTTGTATAAACAATGAGCCAAAGAAATGTTCATTTTAAGCTTCAGAATGACTAATTATTGCTTAGAATTTAGTTTAATTGTTGGCAACAGCAACTGAAATATTTTTACAGTTTTTTCAAAGCATATTTTGTTTTTCATTATAGCATTTTGTAAATGATCTTCAATGTTTGAAGAACATTGGTACTTGTACTGCTATAGGTGACCTTTGTCACATTTTTTTGTGGGGGCAACCCTGATTGACCCAGGGCCCGCAATCCTCGGCAATCCTCGGCGTCAGGAGGACGTGTTCTGTCCCAAGGTCTGACTGGGTCCCAGCTTCCACTATATTAGCCCAGTGTGCCGTCAGCAAGATGTACTGTCCCTGCCCCCAAGCACTTATCCATGTGTCCATGGTTAGGTGGACTTTCCCAGTAATTGCGTTGTTGAGGGCACGGCTAATGTTGTGGGACACATGCTCGTGTAATGCGGGGACGGCACACCGGGAGAAACAATGGCGGCTGGGGACTGCGTATCAAGGGACAGCCGCCACTATCAGGTTGTGGAAAGCTTCCGCTTCCATGAGCCTAAAAAGCAACATTTCGAGCGCAAGCATTCGCGAAATGTGTGAATTTAGTAGTGTGGCCTGTGGGGCATTAGCTGCGTATTTGCGCTTGCCTTCCAAGGACTGGGGTAGGGACAACTGAATGCTGCACTGGGACTAGGACGTGGACGTGCTTGCTGATGGTACTAGTTGAGAGTGTGCAATGACACATGCAGGGCGGGAGGTACGAGGAACGCTTTCCTGCCTTGTGTCTGCGGCCACAACCCTGCTTCTTCCTGCCTGTTGTTGTGCTACGCCTCCCTCCCCCTGTGTGCTGCTGTCCTCACTTTGTATGTCCCCCTGTCAGGTTGGGTCAGTTACGATATCATCCACCACCTCGTCTTCCACTTCCGCACCTTGGTCCTCCTCCTGACTTTCTGGCAATTGTGTCTCATCATTATCATCAACCACCTCTTGCGACATTAATTGTGTTTTCCTACTGTTGCTTTCGTGTGACCGTGGCTGCTCAAATATTTGGACATCGCTACATGCGTTCTCCTCTTGACTCACTTGAAGCTGGCCGGGCAAGAGTCCTGAATCTACAAATGGAAAAGTGAACAGCTCTTCTGAGTATCCAAGTGTGGGATCAGTTGTCTCCGGGCACTCGGCATGGTGGGAGGAAGGAGGATCAGGGTGAGGAATATGCGGTCCAGACTCACGGCTACTGAGACTTGACCGTATGGAAGACAGGGTGGTAGTGGTGGTGGCATAGTGACTGGAAGCATTATCTGCTATCCAACCAACAACCTTTTGACACTGCTCTGGGTTCAATAGTGGTGTATTGCGGTCTCCTAGTAATTGGGACAGGAAGGTCGAGCGACAAGATGTGGGTGTTTGTTGTGGCAAAATTTTAGCTTGCCCATGGCCACGTCCTTGGCCTCAGCCTCTGCATGCACTATCACCATCACGTCCACTTCCCAGTCCCTTGCCATGCACCTTGCCCATTTTAAATGGAGGACAATATTTTACACGTTCAAGAGAAATGGCTGATTTTGGAATGCAATTATTTGTGATACGTCTGATAGAGAACCACAGTTTTAAATGTCAGGTCTTTAATTTACTAATATTATTCTACACAAAGACCTAGTGTGAATAGCTGGACCGACACACTGCAACAAAATGAAAATGGAAGAAATGGTTGATTTTGGAACACACTTATAGGTGTTATGTCTGACAGAGAACCACGTTTTTAAATTGCAGGCCTGTAATTTACTAATACTATTCTTCACAGACACCTAGTGTGAATAGCTTGACCGACACACTGCAACAGAATGGAAAAGGAGGCCAATATTTTCCATGTTCAGTTCAAATTCTGCCGTGCTAACAAGCAAATGGAGCATAAAAATGGTGTACTCTAGATTGCTTTCTATGCAAATAACCAGATAAAAAAAAATTTGTCCTGGCCCCTGATATCTGGGGCTATGTTTACAAATATTTGTAATTATTACAGCAGCAGACAGGATGATCAATGGACCCTCTTGCGCTATATGCACTGCAGTCTGCCACACACACTGCCTGCCTGCCTAACTCCTGCTATCACCACTGAATATATGCAGCTGGATTAGTCCGCAGAAGGACTGTTAGTTCAGATATAGATATATATATATATAACTATATATATATATATATATGTTGTGGAACACCTATACTAACTTTAAACAAGCAAATCTCTCCCTGACTCAGCAGCACTTCTCCCTACTCTGCCTGTTTCCGGGATAGACTGTGACGAGCATAGCGGCGCCAAGTCTTATATAGACCTGATGATGCTGTGTGGCCAGCCAATCACTGTAATGCCCACAAGCAACATGGCTATGGCATTGCAATCCCTGCATGTTCATTGTCTCTCTAAAGAGCGCCAAACATTCAGGGAGGGGACCCAATTCCCGCTGAGCAACCCGGAAATTCTCGCCAAGCGCCAAGCTTGTCGATCATCGTGATGCTCAGGTGAATATCGAGCAGTGGCGAGCACATTCGCTCATCACTAGAGGAGAGCTAATAATGGTAAATTTTGAGGGTGGGGAAGTAAATGATGATGTATTGAAGCTGGGGGATGGGAGACAGTAAATGATATTTAATTGAGGGAGGCAGTAAATAATGATAGATTGATGGTGGGGAAGAGTAGTTGATAATGAATAGAGGGTGGGAGAGAGAGAGGACATGACATAATGAATTGGGGTGGAGGGGCATGTAAATATAATGAATCAGGGGAGTGGGAGGTACAGAGTGGGGGGCGTTGAGGATGTAGTGAATGATATTGAATTGGGGGAAAGAGTTCAGGTGCTAATTAATTTATATATATTATTAGGTGGGGAAAGTGGCTATTTACAGTTAGTGGGGGCAGATTGGTGGATTACAATTTATATCTGGAATGGTGGTTTGCATAATAACTAATTATATATTAATGGTGGGTGCACATCTGTATTCAGCTGTGTAGAAGAAATGGAAAAATTGGGTAATGTGTTCGGGAAGCAGTGCTCTAGATAACTGAGTGCTATTTTCTGCAGAGTCTTGGCTGGAAGGAGTGATGGCGGTCTGCACTGGATGAAGAAAAGCAAAGATGAATATTTTCAACTATAGACGTCTATGGTGAGTCAGTGTATTACCTGTACACTAGCACTATACAGTATATACTATGTACAGAGCTCCAGTGTATAATGTCACTGGTGATCACTGTATTACCTGTACACTGACACTATATACAAAGCACCTGTGTATAATGTCACTGGTGATCACTGTATAATCAGCACAGTATACACTATATACAGAGCTCCCGTGTATCTGTACACTGACACTATATACAAAGCTCCTATGTATAATGTCACTGGTGAGACTCTGTATTACCTGTACACTGACACTATATACAGAGCTCCTGTGTATAATGACACTGGTGATCACTGTATAACCTGCACACTATACACCATATACAGAGGTCCTGTGTATATTGTCACTGGTGATCACTGTATAACCTGCACACTATACATACATAGTACATAGTTTGTAAAGCCGAATAAAGACTTGCGTCCATCAAGTTCGACCTGTAAGTTCTGTAGTTGCTAAAGTTGATCCAGAGGAGGGCAAAAACCCCAAATGATTTAGCCAATCTTCACCTGAGGAAAAATTCCCTCCCGACTCTGAAACCAGCAGTCAGAATAAATCCCTGTATCAACCTACTATTTTATTCTATTTTTAAGTATATGCAGAAATCTGCCTGGTATCTAGAAAAGCATCCAGTCCCCGCTTGAACTGGTGTAGTGAATCCGACATTACCGTCTCCTCACTCAGTGAATTCCATATTCTCACTGCTCTTACCGTAAAGAACCCCTTCCTATGCTGGTGCTGAAACCTTTTCTCTTCCAGTCTTAGTGAGTGCCCTCTTGTTACCGTAATATCCCTCCTTTTGAACAAATCCCGGGCAAGGTCTCTATACTGTCCCCTAACATATTTGTACACATTTATTATGTCCCCCCTCAACCTTCTCTTTTCCAGGCTGAATAGTCCTAGTTTTGCCAACCTCTCTGGGTATTGCAGTCCCTCCATTCCCTTTATTAATTTTGTTGCCCTCCTTTGTACCTTTTCAAGCTCATTTATATCCTTTCTATATATTGGGGCCCATAACTGAGCACAGTATTCCAAGTGTGGTCTGACCAGTGCTTTGTACAGTGGAAGAACAATGTTCTCATCCTTTGCAGCTATACCTCTTCTGATACATCCCATTACCCTGTTTGCCCTTACAGCAGCGGCCTGACTTTGGGCACTCCAATTTACTTTGCTATCAATCAAGATGCCCAAGTCCTTCTCCATCTCTGAATTCCCCAATGATTTCCCATTCAGTGAGTACTGGTGACTTCCATTTTTCCTTCCCATATGTATGACCTTACATTTCTCCTCGTTAAACCTCATTTGCCATTTAATGCTCCACCTACCCAGCTTATCCAAATCCCTCTGAAGGTCTTCACTATCCTCTTTTGTATTAATTGTTTTACATAACTTTGTGTCATCTGCAAATATTGATATTTTACTATTTATCCCGTTGACTATGTCGTTAATAAAGATATTAAATAACATTGGGCCTAGTACAGACCCCTGTGGTACCCCACTAGTGACGCTTACCCAATCTGAGTATATTCCATTTATAACCACCCTCTGCCTTCTATCCTTTAGCCAGTTAGCTACCCACTTGCAGACATTTTCCCCCAGCCCCATCATTCTCATTTTGTATACCAACCTATTATGTGGCACGCTATCGAACGCTTTTGAGAAGTCGAGATACACGACATCCACTGGTTCCCCCTGATCTACTCGAGAGCTAACCTCCTAGTAGAAGTCAATCAGGTTTGTTTGGCAGGAGCGATTCCTCATGAATCCATGTTGGTTCGGGGTTAATAGATTATTAGCGTCAAGATGCTCCATGATTGCCTCATTAATAAAGCCTTCAAAAATTTTGCCCACAACGGACGTCAGACTCACCGGCCGATAGTTTCCGGCGTCACTTTTTGCTCCCTTTTTGAATATTGGCACTACATTCGCCTGTCGCCAATCAAGTGGTACAGACCCAGTCTCAACAGAGTCCTTAAATATAAGATATAACGGTCTGTCTATCACATTACTTAGTTCCCTTAGTACCCGTGGGTGTATGCCATCAGGTCCTGGTGATTTGTTTATTTTAATGTTACTGAGGCGTTTCTGTACCCCAGCTTGGGTTAGATTTGTCATACTTAGTGGAGGATTAAGCTTGTCACTTCTCATTTCGCCTGTTAGTTCTTTTTCCTTTGTGAAAGTTGACGAAAAAAATTTATTTAATAGATTAGCTTTATCCTCATCTTTCTCTATGATTTTGCCTTCATCACTTTTTATCGGTCCAATATTATTCGATTTAATCCTTTTACTATTTATATACGTAAAGAACAGTTTGGGATTTGATCTACTTTCCCTAGCAATACGTCTCTCTGTTTCCTCCTTTGCTATTTTTATTTGTTTTTTGCAGGTTCTCGTTTTTTCCTTGTAACACATTAGTGCCTCCTTGCTGTTTTCCTGTTTTAATCTCTTGAATGCCTCTTTTTTGCTATTTAACGCCCCTTTTACGTTCTTATTCAACCATATTGGTTTCCTCTTATTTCTGGCCCTTTTATTCCCATACGGTATATACCTCTCGCACTGAGTATTCAGAATTCTTTTGAAGGTTTCCCATTTACTATTCGTATTTCCTTGATTAAGAACTTTGTCCCAGTCTATAAGTTGAAGGTTTTCTTTCAGCTGATCAAACTTCGCCCTCCTAAAGTTTAATGTTTTAGTTGTTCCCTTATTGATAACCCTACTGAAGGGCATTTTGAAATTGATAATATTATGATCGCTATTACCTAGGTGCCCCCCTATCTGTACCTCAGTTATTCTATCAGGCCTATTAGTCAATATTAAGTCCAACACTGCCTTCCCTCTCGTTGGTTCCTGCACTAGTTGGGAGAGATAATTATCCTTGATATTTGTCAAGAACCTTTTTCCTTTCTGCGATCTACAGGTTTCTGTTTCCCAGTCAATATCCGGGTAGTTGAAGTCCCCCATTACAATCACCTCATTATGTTTTGCTACTTTGTCTATTTGTCCTAATAGCAGTTTCTCATTCTCCTCTGTTATATTGGGTGGCTTATAGCAGACCCCCAGTAATATTTTATTATTATTTTTTTGCCCCCTCTATCTCTACCCACATGGACTCGACCCCCTCTTCTCCCTCTCCTATATCTTCCCTTAGTCTGGGCTTTAGACGTGACTTTACATATAAGCAGACTCCTCCGCCCTTCCCCTGTTTCCGGTCCCTTCTAAATAAACTATAATCTGTTAAATTTACCGCCCAGTCGTAGCTATCGTCTAGCCAAGTCTCTGTTATACCTACGATGTCATACCTCTCCTCCGATATAAGCGCCCGCAGCTCATCCGCCTTATTGGTCAGGCTTCTTGCGTTGGTCAGCATGCAAGATAAAACTTTGGGGTTATTTAGCATCCTATTCTTCTCTAACGATCTAACTGTACTATCCCCACCCCCCTCTCCACCCTCATTATATTCACTTCTCCCCTTCCCCCTTGCTTGCCTCACATCCCACCTATTTCCTTGGTTTCCCCCCCCGTCTCTAGTTTAAAAACTCCTCCAACCTATTAGCCATCTTCTTCCCCAGCACCGCTGCACCCTCCCCATTGAGGTGCAGCCCGTCCCTACGGTAGAGCCTGTAGCCGACAGCGAAGTCGGCCCAGTTCTCCATGAACCCAAACCCTTCTGCCTTGCACCAACTCTTTAGCCACTTATTCACCTCCCTAACCTCCCGTTGGCGCTCCTGTGTGGCTCGCGGGATTGGTAGTATTTCTGAGAAAACTACCTTGGAGGTCCTTGCCCTAAGCTTCCTACCTAGATCCCTGAAATCATTTTTAAGGACCCTCCATCTACCACTCACTTTGTCATTGGTGCCAATGTGGACCATGACCGCTGAGTCTTCGCCAGCCCCACCCAGTAACCTGTCAACCCGATCCGCGATGTGCCGGACTCGAGCGCCAGGGAGGCAGCACACCGTTCGGCGATCCCGGTCTTTGTGACAGATTGCCCTGTCTGTCCCCCTAATAATAGAGTCACCCACTACCAGGACCTGTCTAGCCTGCCCTACACTTCCCCCCTCCCCCTCATTACTGGAGCATACACTCCCCCGGCGGTCAGAGGATCTGTCGTGCTCCAATAATGCCGGTTCTGAACCAGCCTTCCTATACTTCTTCCCTCTATCCCTTCTAACCGTTACCCAGCTCCCTGCCTGTTCAGCCTGCGCTTCCCCACTAAGCTCCACCCCCAGTGTTGACCCATTGAGTGTCTGCTCGGTGAGCAGCAAACTCCGTTCCATGTTGTCGATGCTCCTCAGTACCGCTATCTGAGCACTTAGATCCAGGATTTGGGCTTCCAAGTGCACGATATGCTCACATCTCTCGCAGCAGTATGGATCCCTGAGCGGTAGCTCAGGGAATGCATACATTGCGCAAGATGTACACTGCACGGCTCCGGCCAACATGGACGTCATTCTAAATATGGGGATACAGTCAGTATATATGTACAAGTACAAAACACAATTATTTATATATAGGTGTATGGACGGGGATCAATTAGGGATGTGCAAGTGTATCGATTAGATATCGGCGCGGGATCAGTTAAGTATGGACGGGGGATCAATTAAGTATCAATTAAGTATGGACGGGGGATCAGCTGAGTGGGTCAGGTGGATTAATTAAGTGTGGACGGTGTGTCAATTAACTATGGACTGGGATCAATAAGTATGGACTGGGGAAATAATTAATTGTGGACTAGGGATTCAATCAATTAATTATGGACAGGGGGTTTAATTAAATAGGATGGGGGTAAAGCAAAAAAATAGGTATGGACGGTGGGTCAATTAACTAAGGACTGGGGATCAATAAGTATCAATAATATCAATAAATATGGACTGGGGAAATAATTAATTGTGGTCTGGGGAATCAATCAATTAATTATGGACAGGGGTTAATTAAATATGGTGGGGGATAAGGCAAATAGATAGGGACTGGGGATGAGTAAAAGTGGACAAGGGGAATCTATTAAATAGGACAAGGGGGATCAATCAATTATGGGCTGGGGGGGTCAATCATTTAAATGTGGTCAGGGGGATCACTTTAATATGGACGGGGGGTGGTCGGGGATCAATTAAATGAGGATGGGGGGTCAATTTAATGTGGTCAGAGGGATCAGTTAAATATGGACGGGGGTGTTCAGGGGAATCAATTTAAATATGGACGGGGGGGTAATCAATTAAATATGGACTAGGGAATACAATACAATTACAATACAGATACAAATACAATACAGTACAGTACACACTTGGGTTCAGTAGGGCCGCTTATCGCGGCCTCCTGCCCCTCACTCACCTCCTCTAGGGACGCTGCACGCTATCACAGCGCGCTTGTCCCTCCGGTCGCCTCTTACCGGTCCTCCTGATCACCTCCTGGTAACCACCACCTGGCACCCTCCGCTGGCCGGCACTGCACGCTGCCACAGCGCTCTCTTGCGCTCGTCCTCCGGTCGCCTCCTACTGGTCCTCCCGGTCCGCTCGGTCACCTTCGCCTGGCTCTCCTCCCTTCCCAGGAGCTCTCTCCACACACAGCACAACTCTATGCAATATATGCAGAGCTCCTGTGTATAATGTCAGTGGTGATCACTGTATTACCTATACCTATTAACTGTACTTCTAGCCATTAATAAAATGTAACTTTTAATAACTTATCTTTTAAATTATTTATAACATAAAGACTTACAAAAGGCAACCACAAGGTTCATCAGGAGTGATGGGACAGGTAATAATATAGTCAGAGCATTATAGTCAAAGCATTACAGTGATTACTTAGCTTATCTGGAGTAATGAAGCCATTTGGTGACGCCCCTAGGTAATGGAGAGGATTGTGAAGGGAGTGGTTTTGTGTGAATGACATAGAGATGGGAGGGAGTCATTCACCATACCTCCCCCTCAGGGTGTGGCTGAGCAAGGTTAAATGCTCAGTCCGTTTTTTTTCTGGGGGTGTGAGTTTGGAGAGACAAGTCTCCAGGCTGTTTAACTCAGCTCAGAAGGAACTGAAGGGTGCTGCGAATTGGTGCAGGCGAAGCCGTACACATATGGACTGTGTTACCATTTATCTTTTGTTATACCTTTATGCCAGCAAGGCTGAGTTTATTTTGCTGAAGTCTGTAATGCTTTATGCGGACAAAATAAACCTGCAGATAAAACTGTTCCTGTGTCTACTTCCGACTGCAGCAATGTGAGTCGTCTTCCCACAATGTTTAACCCCTTAACTACCGGTGCCGTATTAGTACGCACATTTGCGTACCCCCGGTTCAGTGAGGGCTGCTGCGCTGAGCCCTCACTGAACGGAGCACATGTCAGCTGATTATTACAGCTGACATGTGCTCGCAACAGCCCCGGGTGGAATCGCGATCCACCCGCGGCTGTTAACATGTTGAATGCCGCTGTCAATCTCCGGCAGCGGCATTTAACGCGCGCTTCCGGGTAGCGCGTCATAAGCCCCGCCCACCGGCGACCCCGTCACGTGATCGCGGGTCACCGATGTGTGGGCATGACAACCCAGGGTCTGCAGCAGATGCCTGTGGTTGTCATGATCTTGTCGCTATGAGCGCCACCTAGTGGTCGACGCTCATAGCACAGGACCATTTCTGCTGCATGCAGGGGACCTGCTCGTCCCCTGTATGTAGCAGAGGCGATCGGACAGTTGCTGCTTCTAGTCTCCTATGGAGACTATTGAAGCAAGCAAAAAATAAAAAATAAAAGTTTTTAAAAATATAAAAAAAATAAAAAAAATATAAAAGTTTAAATCACCCCCCTTTCGCCCCATTCAAAATAAAATATAAAAAAAAAACCCTACATACACATATTTGGTATCGCCGCATTCAGAATCGCCCAATCTATCAATATAAAAAAAGAATTAATCCGATCGGTAAACGGCGTAACGAGAAAAAAATTCTAAACGCCAGAATTACGTTTTTTGGTTGCCGCAAAATTGCAATAAAATGCAATAACGGGCGATCAAAACATCGGATCTACCCCAAATGTTTTCAATAAAAACTTCAGCCAGGTGCGCAAAAAATAAGCCATCAACCAGCCCCAGATCACGAAAAATGGAGACGCTACGGGTCTTAGAAAATGGCACTATTTTTTTTTTTTTTTTTTACCAAATTTTGGAATTTTTTTTCACCACTTAAATATAAAAGAACCTATACATGTTTGGCGTCTATGAACTCATAATGAACTGTAGAATAAGAAGGGCAGGTCAGTTTTAGCATTCAGTGAACGTGGTAAAAAAAATAAATAAAAAACAACTGTGGTATTGCACTTTTTTTGCAATTTTACCGCACTTGGAATTTTTTTCCTGTTTTCCCGTACAGGATATGGTAAAACTAGTAATGGCGTTGAAAAGTACAACTCGTCCTGCAAAAGATAAGCCCTCACATGGCCATATTGACCAAAAAATAAAAACGCTATGGCTCTGGGAACAAGGGGAGCAAAAACGAAAATGCAAAAACGGAAAATGCTCTGGGGCTTAAGGGGTTCCATCATATTAATTTTTATTTCATAAATCAATAGTACACATGAAAATAATTATCTTTGTAATATGTCTTATCAGATAAATTAGCTTCTTTCTCTGACAGAATTGATCAGTTATTATCAAACTTCTCAATTCTGAGGTAAAATCTGTATCCAGTGAAGACATACTTTCCCATTACTGAGATAGGAGATGGCAGTTGCTATGGATATAATTCTACGGATACAATTATTTTGCTCTGTGTGACGATAAGCCTCCTCCAGAACAGTCTTTCAGAGAACACAGAAACACTTGGTCGAGTTGAGTGTTACTGTTTACAGGGGAGTCAGGAGAGGAAGCTTTAGGGTGAGCGACCATTTGGCCGACTGCTATTCAATGTATATACAGTGGGTACATTTAATATTCTTGCCTACCTTTATATACTAGAATACAGTCTAAATCTTTATGCAAATCATAGCAGCAGCTTTTTTTACAATGTATCTGCCAAAGAAATATCCTGTTGTGCAAGACAGAAGCTTAATAAATACATTGCACTCCGAGATATAGCTAAGGGTTTATTATGGTGGTAATTGGGGGTCAAAGTGCACCTGAGTAAACCCCTAACCTAGGTAGCCAAGTTTACAACTATGGTGGAGCACCCTAATCATAGTGAGTATAGGAGAACTGCAGAATATTAATATGCTATTACTGAAAAAAAAAGTCACTAGACAATAATCAACAATAATACCACCATACAGAGACCGTATAGTGGTAAATATCAGTGCTGTAGAACATATTAAGAGATTACAGTACAGTTATAGTTAGTGACTTACAATTAAAATTCTTTCTCATTGGAGTTGTTCCCTTTCCCATCTCTTCCATCTTGCCCAGATGAGTAAAACTATTTTGTCCAGCTATGGCTTGTCTGCAGAGTTTAAAACAAGCTCGCACACATTATCACATTTCCAGTACTGCCCCCATTTGTACTCAACCAGAATAAGTTTCCCATCCTGCTGATACCACAATCCTGTACCTGCTGCTGCTGTATTTGTCCTTATTACTTCACCTGCTATGTGGCATGGTAACAGTACACTTCTTAGAGTCTCACATAGTAATGATGTCCATCATTGTCCCTTACATAATAAAATGCCCCCTTTATAGCCTCTACATTACCCATAAAAAATATTAATGGCCTCTGTGATTGCACTGAAAGTAAGTTTCCACATTTTGCCTCAGTAAAATAATAATAAGGTCACTTGCATGTCACTTTGATAGGTATAATATCCTGAGTTCCCCAATAATGTAATAATACCTTTTTAGTGCCCTCTTAAAAATGAATATTGTTTCCTTAGTGTCCCTAAAAAGTAATAATGACTAGTGTTGAGCGAACATTCTCAACACTGCTCGGTACTCGCCCGAGCATCACGCTACTCGGGATATTCGGCGAGCACCGAGCATTTCCGGGTTATTCGGGCGGGAGCTCGGGTCTCCGCCCTGCATGTTTGGCACTCTTTACAGAGCCAATGAACAAGCAGGGATTGCCAGCCAGTCACTGTAATGCCGCAGCCACGTTGGTTGTAGGCATTACCGTGATTGGCTGGCCGCACAGCGTCACCTCGAGTATTTAAAATTGGGCGCCGCCATCTTGGACACAGTCGTTCCGGATCAGCCAGTATAGGGTCAGTGCTGCTGAGTTAGGGAGAGATATGTAGTGCGAAATAGGTAGTGTAGGGTCTCTAAAACCTGCCAAATCAAACAAATTTCCATCCCAGATATCAGGCAGGTGGGTAGGCTGTATAGGAGGCGCAGTGGTTATACTAGCAAACGCTGCATTACAGTCCTGTGTGCTCCTGTTGCTGAAATTTCTGGACTTAGCTCCAGGTCCTGGGGGGGCCAGGAAAAATCCTTTTTTTTTTCATCTAAATACTCTTTTTTTTTCCTCCTTCACACTGTACAAATACCCGTCTTATTAACCTTTTGGTGTCGTCGTCCCCCCAAAAAAAAAGTGTTTCTGTGACAGTTCAGACACAAATATATCTGTTTAAAATAGTCTGGTGTAGGACAGAGAAACAGAAGTGTGGATTTGCAGTTCCACGGTTCAAACCTCTGTAATATCCACTTTTGGGCCATTTTTACCTAAAAAAAACAGTTTGAGTGTGTCGCTAACTGTTCAGCCGCAAATATATATATTTAAAAAAGTCTGGTATACACCAGTAAATTATAACTATGGTTTTGATGTTCCACGGTAAAAAATCTCTATTATCCTGCTTTTGGCATTTTTTGCCTTAAAAGAAACACTGTAATAGTGTCTCCCTGATTGTTCAGACACAAATATATCTGTTTAAAATAGTCTGATGTTGGCCAGAGAAACAGAAGTGTGGTTTTGCAGTTCCATGGTTCAAACCTCTGTATTATCCACTTTTGGGCCATTTGTACCTAAAAAAAAACAGTTTGAGTGTGTCGCTCACTGTTCAGCCGCAAATATATATATTTAAAAAAGTCTGGTATACACCAGTAAATTATAACTGTGGTTTTGCTGTTCTACGGTAAAAAATCTCTGTTATCCTGCTTTTAGCATTTTTTGCCATAAAAAAAAAACTGTAATAGTGTCTCCCTGATTGTTCAGACACAAATATATCTGTTGAAAACAGTCTGGTGTAGGCCCGAGAAATAGAAGTGTGGCTTTGCAGTTCCACGGGTCAAATCTCTGTATTATCCTGCTTTTGGCATTTTTTGCCGTAAAGAAAAACAGTAATAGTGTCTCCTGATTGTTCAGACACAAATATATCTGTTGAAAATAGTCTGGTGTAGGCCCGAGAAATAGAAGCGTGGTTTTGCAGTTCCACGGGTCAAATCTCTGTATTATCCTGATTTTGCCATTTTTTGACATAAAGAAAAACAGTAATAATGTCTCCTGAATGTTCAGACGACACAAATATATCTGTTGAAAATTGTCTGGTGTAGGCCCGAGAAATAGAACTGTTGTTTTGCAGTTCCACGGGTCAAATCTCTGTATTATCCTGCTTTTGGCATTTTTTGCCGTAAAGAAAAACAGTAATAGTGTCTCCTGATTGTTCAGACACCAATATATCTGTTTAAAAGAGTCTGGTATACACCATTAAATTATAACTGTGGTTTTGCCGTCCCACAGTAAAAAATCTCTATTTTTTGGTATTTTTTCCATAAAGAAAAACAGTAATAGTGTCTCCTGATTGTTCAGACACCAATATATCTGTTTAAAAGAGTCTGGTATACACCAGCAAATTATAACTGTGGTTTTGCTGTCCCACAGCAAAAAATCTCTATTATCCAGCTTTTGGTATTTTTTCCGTAAAGAAAAGCAGTAATAGTGTCTCCTGATTGTTCAGATACCAATATATCTGTTTAAAAGAGTCTGGTATACACCAGTAAATTATAACTGTGGTTTTGCCGTCCCACAGTAAAAAATTTCTAATATCCAGCTTTTGGTATTTTTTCCGTAAAGAAAAACAGTAATAGTGTCTCCTGATTGGTCAGACACCAATATATCTGTTTAGAAGAGTCTGGTATACACCAGTAAATTATAACTGTGGTTTCGCCGTTACACGGTAAAAAATCTCTATTATCCTGCTTTTGGCATTTTTTGCCGTAAAAAAAAAAACTGTAATAGTGTCTCCCTGATTGTTCAGACACAAATACAGTACAGACCAAAAGTTTGGACACACCTTCTCATTTAAAGATTTTTCTGTATTTTCATGACTATGAAAATTGTACATTCACACTGAAGGCATCAAAACTATGAATTAACACATGTGGAATTATATACTTAACAAAAAAGTGTGAAACAACTGAAAATATGTCTTATACTCTAGGTTCTTCAAAGTAGCCACCTTTTGCTTTGATGACTGCTTTGCACACTCTTGGCATTCTCTTGATGAGCTTTTTTTAAAGACTCTGCTGATAACCCCAAAAAGGCCATTTGTACCAGCTGCCATGCCAGCATCAGCAGGGGTGACAAAACTACCAGCCTGACCACCAGCAGCATGATCAGGCACATGGCAGCAAAGCACCCGACATTGTGGGGTGAACCCTAGGGTCCATGACCAGTGTCAGCGAGTGTCACTACTGCTTCTTCCGCTGTTGTGCGTGCAATAGAACCCCCTGTTGTGTGTGCAAGGCAATCCCCTGTCCATACTGCATACAAACATGCCCCCTCCTCTCAGTCTTCACTTGCTATGGCAGTTTCTCAAGAAACAGCATCAACGTCCACGTCCACGTCCCACCGCAGCGTTCAATTGTCCGTATCCCAGACCTTTGAACGAAAGTGGAAATTCGCAGCTAATGTCCCACAGGCCACAGTCCTAAATTCTCACATTTCACGACTCCTTGAATTGGAAATGCTGCCTTTTAGGCTGGTGTAGATGGAATTTTTCCGCAACCTTATGGCGGTGGCCGTCCCTCGGTACTCAGTCCCCAGCCGACACTATTTTGCCTGGTGTGCCATCCCCGCACTACAGAGGCACGTGTCCCAAAACATCTGCTGTGTCCTCAACAACGCAGTTACTGGGAGAGTCCACGGAAACGTGGACAAGTGCTTGTGGCCAGGGACGGTACATCTCCCTGATGGCACACTGGGTAAACATAGTGGAAGCCGGGACCCAGTCGGACCTTGGGATGGAACACATCCTCCCCACGCCGAGGATTGCGGGCCCTATGTCAGTCAGAGTTGCCCCCTCAGTGTACAGCTCCTGCGCATCATCCTCCTCCTCCTCATGTTCAGACTCCATCTCAGATATCACCCCATCAGTTACAAGATGGAAGCACTGCAGTACTGCCTCCGCCAAGCGGCAACAGGCTGTGCTGAAACTCATAAGCTTAGGTGAGAAACCTCACACTGCTTGTGAGTTGTGGACAGCTGTGAAAGAGCAGGAAGATCTGTGGCTGAGACCACTGAACCTACATCCAGGCATGGTCGTGTGTGACAATGGCGGCTCTGAGGCGAGGCGAGATCACACACGTACCATGCCTGGCTCATGTGCTTAACCTCGTGGTTCAGCGGTTTCTTAAATCGTACCCCGAGTTTCCAAATCTGCTCGTCAAAGTACGCCGCCTGTCAGCTCATTTTCGCAAGTCGGCTACAGCTTCCGCCGCCCTTGCTGTGTTGCAGCAGCGTTTGCAGCTTCCGTCACACCGACTGGTGTGTGATGTCCCCACACGTTGGAACTCTACCCTCCACATGTTGCAAAGGATTTGTGAGCAGAAGAGAGCAGTTGTGGAGTACCAGCTGCAACAAGGCCGTCGATATTCAGGTCAGACTCTACACATAAGACCTCACGAGTGGACCTGGATGTCTTACATATGTACCATCTTGACAAACTTTGAGGAGTCCACCAAGAGGGTGAGTGGCGATGACGCCATCATTAGCGTCAGCATTCCACTTGTCTGTCTTTTGCAACGCTCTCTGCAGAGAATTAAAGAGGAGGCATTGCAGCCAGAGTATGATGAGATGGATCAAGAAGCCGTAGCGGTCGATTACACACAGCCCAGCCTCATCTCATCCCAACGTGCATTGGGGGACAATGAGGGAGAGGAGGAGGAGGAGGAAGAACAGGAGCTTGTATCATGCGCTGTAGACGGTAGTACCTGTACAACTGTCATACCGTCGGTTCAGCGTGGGTGGCCTGAGGACAGGGTGGAGGAGGAGGAGGAGAGCATGGTCAGTCGTCATCTTGGTGAGGACACGGAAGTCTTGACCGTTACCAGTCTGGCACGCATGGCTGACTTTATGTTACGCTGCCTTAACCGTGACCCTCACATTGTCATAATGTTGGGTGACAGTCATTACTGGTTGGTGACACTATTAGACCCCCGCTACAAGGAGAACTTTCACTCTTTTATTCCTGAGGTGGAGAGGTCTACAAAAATGGGGCAGTACCAGAAGGCCCTTGCTGCAGAACTGTTAAAAAAAATTCCCATCTGAACACGCTAGCGGCAGAGGTCACAGTTCGTTGCCCAACCAAGTCCTACATGCGAGACAGACGCAACTCCAATCCAGCAGAGGCAGGGGAACACTGTTAACATTCTGGGACAGTTTTCTCAGACCCTCCCTTCGGACAGACCCTGAGGCGTGGGGTACTCTCACAAGGAGTGGAAAGCTTCAAAAGATGGTGAGGGAGGACCTTGCCGACCGTACCAGCATCCTCAGTGATTCCTCTGTGCCTTTTAATTATTGGGTATCCAAGATGGACACTTGGAATGAACTCGCTCTGTACGCCTTGGAGGTCCTGGCCTGCCCTGCCGCAAGCGTGATATCGGAGAGTGTTTCTACTGCCGCTGGGGGAATTATGACTGATAAGCGCACTCGCCTGTCAACTGACAATGCTGACAAGCTGACTCTTATCAAAATGAACAAGGGCTGGATTGGACCAGACTTCTCATCACCACCAAATGACAGAAGAGTAACATAAAGTCAAATCCAGTGTGTTATTTCGGGAGGTGTATTCACATGCACCGCTTCACACCCACACATGGGTATACGCTTCCTCATTTCGGCTGTTTTATGTTCTTTTCCTTATCCTCAGCCTCCACCACCACTATACCACCAGGGTGACCGTGGTCCGTGTTACCATTATTGAAAGTTCCTCCGTCCTTATTTTTGTCAGCTTTTGCTTGGAAGGCATAAGCAAAGACTGTGGGAGTCCCACTCCCCAATAATGGGAATAATATTTTTAAGATGCTGTATTGTATGGCTCTTTCGAGGGGCATTAAAACCGTCTTGTGACATCCACCACTTTTCCAAGGGACATTAAAACCATCTTGTTAAGCTACTGCGACCTCCACCACTTTTCCAAGGGACATTAAAACCGTCTTGTTAAGCTACTGCGACCTCCATGTCTCTTCCGAGGGGCATTAAAGCCTTCTTGTTAAGCTACTGGGACCTCTACGTCTCTTCCAAGGGGCATTAAAACCGTCTTGATAAGCTACTGCGACCTCCACCACTTTTCCAAGGGGCATTAAAACCATCTTGTTAGGCTACTGCGACCTCCACCACATTTCCAAGGGGCATTAAAACCTTCTTGTTAAGCTACTGCGACCTCCACGTCTCTTCCGAGGGGCATTAAAACCGTCTTGTTAAGCTACTGTGACCTCCACCACTTTCCCAAGGCGCATTAAAACCGTCTTGTTAAGCTACTGCAACCTCCACCACTTCTCCAAGGGGCATTAAAACCGTCTTGTTAAGCTACTGCGACCTCCACGTCTCTTCCAAGGGGCATTTAAACCGTCTTGTTAAGCTACTGCGACCTCCACCACTTTTACAAGGGGCATTAAAACCATCTTCTTAAGCTACTGCGACCTCCACGTCTCTTCCGAGGGGCATTAAAACAGTCTTCTTAAGCTACGGGGACCACCACGTCTCATCCGAGGGGCATTAAAACAGTCTTGTTAAGCTTCTGCGACCTCCACCACTTTTCCAAGGGGCATTAAAACCGTATTGTTAAGCTACCGCGACCTTCACCATTTTTCCAAGGGGCATTAACACCGTCTTGTTAAGCTACTGCAACCTCCACGTCTCTTCCAAGGGGCAATAAAACCGTCTTGTTAAGCTACTGTGACCTCCACCACTTTTCCAAGGGGCATTAAAACCGTCTTATTAAGCTACTGCGACCTCCACGTCTCTTCCGAGGGGCATTAAAACCGTCTTGTTAGGCTACTGGGACCTCCACGTCTCTTCCAAGGGGCATTAAAAGCGTCTTTTTAAATAACTCTAACCTCCACGACTCTTCGAACGGGCATTGCATTTCCTCCTAATTTTTGGCAGCTTTTGCTTGGAAGGCATAAGCAAAAACTATGGGAGACTCACTCCCCAATAATGTGAATAATGTTTGTAATATGCTGTCCTGCATGGCTCTTGTAAGGAGCATTGCACGTTCCTCCGTCCTAATTTTTGGCAGCTTTTGCTTGGAAGGCATAGGCAAAGACTATGGGAGACCCACTCCCCAATAATGGGAATAATGTTTTTAATATGCTGTACTGCATGGCTCTTGTAAGGGGCATTGCAAGTTCCTCCGTCCTAATTTTTGGCAGGTTTTGCTTGGAAGGCATAAGCAAAGACTATGGGAGACCCAGTCCCCAATAATGGGAATAAAGTTTTTAAGATGCTGTACTGTATGGCTCTTGTAAGGGGCATTAAAACCATCTTGTTAAGCTACTGCGACCTCCACCACTTTTCCAAGGGGCATTCAAACCGTCTTGTTAAGCTACTGTGACCTCCACCACTTTTCCAAGGGGCATTAAAACCGTCTTGTTAAGCTACTGCGACCTCCACTTCTCTTCCAAGGGGTATTAAAACCGTCATGTTAAGCTATTGTGACCTCCACCACTTTTCCAAGGGGTATTAAGACAGTCTTGTTAAGCTACTGCGACCCCCACTTCTCTACCGAGGGGCATTAAAACCGTCTTTTTAAGCTACTGTGACTTCCACCACTTTTCCAAGGGGCATTAAAACCGTCTTGTTAAGCTACTGCGACCTTCAACACTTTTCCAAGGGGCATTAAAACCATCTTTTTAAGCTACTGGGACCTCCACGTCTCTTCCGAGGGGCATTAAAACCGTCTTGTTAAGCTACTGTGACCTCCACCACTTTTCCAAGGGGCATTAAAACCGTCTTGTTCAGCTACAGAGACCTCCACGTCTCTACCGAGGGGCATTAAAACCATCTTGTTAAGCTACTGCGACCTCCACCACTTTTCCTAGGGGCATTAAAACCGTCTTGTTAAGCTATTGCGACCTCCACCACTTTTCCAAGGGGCATTAAAACCGTCTTGTTAAACTACTGCGACCTCCACGTCTCATCTGAGGGGCATTAAAACCGTCTTGTTAAGCTACTGGGACCTCCATGTCTCTTCCAAGGGGCATTAAAACCGTCTTGATAAGCTACTGCGACCTCCACCACTTTTCCAAGGGGCATTAAAACCATCTTGTTAAGATACTGCGACCTCCACCACTTTTCCAAGGGGCATTAAAACCGTCTTGTAAAGCTACTGTGACCTCCAGTACTTTTCCAAGGGGCATTAAAACCATCTTGTTAAGCTACTGCGACCTCCACGTCTCTTCCGAGGGGCATTAAAACCGTCTTGTTAGGCTACTGGGACATCCACGTCTCTTCCGAGGGGCATTAAAAGCGTCTTCTTAAATAACTCTAACCTCCACGACTCTTCGAATGGGCATTGCATTTCCTCCTAATTTTTGGCAGCTTTTGCTTGGAAGGCATAAGCAAAGACTATGGGAGACCCACTCCCCAATAATGTCAATAATGTTTGTAATATGCTGTACTGCATGGCTCTTGTAAGGGGCATTGCACGTTCCTCCGTCCTAATTTTTGGCAGCTTTGCTTGGAAGGCATAGGCAAAGATTATGGGAGACCCACTCCCCAATAATGGGAATAATGTTTTTAATATGCTGTACTGCATGGCTCATGTAAGGGGCATTGCAAGTTCCTCCGTCCTAATTTTTGCCAGCTTTTGCTTGGAAAGCATATGCAACGACTATGGGAGACCCACTCCCCAATAATGGGAATAATGTTTGTAATATGCTGTACTGCATGGCTCTTGTAAGGGGCATTGCAAGTTTCTCCGTCCTAATTTTTGGCAGCTTTTGCTTGGAAGGCATAAGCAAAGACTATGGGAGACCCAGTCCCCAATAATGGGAATAAAGTTTTTAAGATGCTGTACTGTATGGCTCTTGTAAGGGGCATTAAAACCATCTTGTTAAGCTACTGCGACCTCCACCACTTTTCCAAGGGGCATTCAAACCGTCTTGTTAAGCTACTGTGACCTCCACCACTTTTTCAAGGGGCATTAAAACCGTCTTGTTAAGCTACTGCGACCTCCACGTCTCTTCCAAGGGCCTTAAAAGCATCTTGTTAAGCTACTGCGACCTCCACGTCTCTTCCAAGGGGCATTAAAACTGTCTTGTTAAGGTACTGAGACCTCCACGACTCTTCCAACGGGCATTGAATTTCCTCCTAATTTTAGTCAGCTTTTGCTTTTCAATGCATAGGCTAACACTAAGGGAGACCCTCTCCCCAATAATGGGTAGAAGGTTTTTAGTACGCTGTAATTCACATCTGTTTCAAGGGGCATTGCAGTTCCTCATAATTTTTGGAAAGCCTTGCATTCACTGCTTAGGTCAACAGTGCACAGGAGACCCAGTTGCTATAAATGGAAAAAATGGTTTAGCTAAGGCCCTCTGACTTCCATGTCACTTCCAAGGGGCATTGGAGTACCTCTAAATTTTTGGTAGGCATTGCACTCACTGTATGCCCTATAACTGTGTAGCCGAACCTTTCCTTTTGGTACAGAAACATATCCTACAAGACATGTGTGGTTGACTGGCCTGATATTGATGTGAATGGTCCCTGTTCCTCCTGCTCTTTCTCCTTTGCCACCACCTCATCCATCATTTATCACCTGAAGCTTTGTTTTAACGGGAGTCATAGAACTGGGATAGTAGCAGGAAAACATCCAGCAATCCTCGGAGGAGGTAGGATATGCGCCAAAACGATGACCACCTCAGGCCTAGCCGCTACTACATACATGCGCTTGCATTCCAAGAAAACAAAGCAGATGCTAACTTCTATCATCATCATGCTCCTCACCGGCGTCTGCCTCCACTTGCCTAAAAGGCCCAATTTCAAGTGCAAGCAAGCTAGCAGTATGGTATTGCAGCCTGGGGGTGGGTGGCAGGTTGCACACTTACGCTTGCATTCCAAGAAAGCAAAGCAGATGCTAACTTCTATCATCATCATGCTCCTCACCTTGGCACTCTCATCACCCCTGATGGAGAAGCCAGGGCCCACCGAGGAGTCTGGTTCTCTGGTGGGCTCGTCCAATGCTGCCCTAAAGCAGGCCAGGCTAAGAAAAGTGTGTGTGAAGGTAACAGGAGAAATAGGGGCAACTGGGGACCGTTTATGGACACCTGGCTGCCCCCAGGCAGCTGGGGTCCGTGTGTGGACACCTGGCCGCGGGGCGGCTGGGGAAAGAGTATGGACACCCGGCCGCCCCCTGGTGGCTGGGGACCGAGCGTGGACACGCGGCCACCTGGCGGCTGTGGACTGAGTATGGATACCAGGCCGCCGACGCAGCCATGACATGGTGGCCGGCGTCTGCCTCCACATGCCTAAAAGGCCCAATTTCAAGTGCAAGCAAGCTACCAGTATGGTATTGCAGCCTGGGGGTGGGTGGGTGTCAGATTTCACACTTACGCTTGCGTTCCAAGAAAACAAAGCAGATGCTAACTTCTATCATCATCATGCTCCTCACCTTGGCACTCTCAACTCCCCTGATGGAGAAGCCAGGGCCCACCGGAGGAGTCTGGTTCTCTGGTGGGTTCATCCAATGCTGCCCTAAAGCAGGCCAGGCTAAGAAAAGTGTGTGGGAAAGTAGCAGGAGAAATAGGGGTGGCTGGGGACCGTTTATGGACACCCGGCCTCCCCCAGGCATCTGGGGACCGTTTGTGGACACCCGGCCCCAGGGCGGCTGGGGACCGAGTATGGACACCCGGCTCCTCCCTGGCGGCTGGGGACCGAGCGTTGACACCCGACCGCCGGGCGGCTGGGGACTGAGTATGGATACCAGGCCGCCGACGCAGCCATGACATGGTGGCCGGCGTCTGCCTCCATATGCCTAAAAGGCCCAATTTCAAGCGCAAGCAAGCTAGCAGTATGGTATTGCAGCCTGGGGGTGGGTGGGTGTCAGGTTTCACACTTACGCTTGCATTCCAAGAAAACAAAGCAGATGCTAACTTCTATCATCATCATGCTCCTCACCTTGGCACTCTCAACTCCCCTGATGGAGAAGCCAGGGCCCACCGGAGGAGTCTGGTTCTCTGGTGGGCTCATCCAATGCTGCCCTAAAGCAGGCCAGGCTAAGAAAAGTGTGTGGGAAAGTAGCAGGAGAAATAGGGGCGGCTGGGGAACGTTTATGGACACCCGGCTGCCCCCGGCGGCTGGGGACCGTGTGTGGACACCCGGCCGCGGGGCGGCTGGTGACCGAGTATGGACACCCGGCCGCCCCCTGGCGGCTGGGGACCGAGCGTGGACACCCCGCCGCCGGGCGGCTGGGGACTGAGTATGGATACCTCGCTGCTGAAGCAGCCATGAGGTAGTGGCCAGCTTCGGCCTCCTCCAAACTAAAAGGCCCCATTTCAAGTGAAAGCTAGTAGTATGGTATTGTAGCCTGCGGGTGGATGGGTGGTTGGTTGGCTGCTTATTTGCGCTTGCATTGCAAGGAATGGGGGAGGTACAATTGAACACTGCCCTGGGACAAGTACTTGCACGGGGATAGTTGCAAGTCTGCATCTTCTGATGTGGCAAGGATCACTTCTGATGGGCACACTTTTAGCCAGTGACCTGGGTGTCAGAGATGCTTCCAGGGGTCTTCCTTATGCTGTTCCCATGTCTTTTCAGCACTGTATGCATGTGTCACACAGCACATGGCCAGATAAGATTGTAAAATGTTAAAATTACATTTCCCGGTGAATGCGTTTGTCACGGTTGAAAGCAATACAAAAGTGCAGAAACGCATAAAAAATGCTACTTGTGAACATAGCCCAAGGTGTGGGGGAGTATTTTTTTTTTTTGGTTATTTATTTTACCTTATACACAAGTCTTTACCCTGGAAAGGAACTTCCTTAACATATTTCACAGGAAAACCGTGTCAGTTTCGTTTTTAAACGTTTTATTGTGAGCCCGTAAAAGTGCCTTAATACCTCTGACCACGTTGTTGACAGCAGTGACCTGGGGGTCAGAAATGCTTCCTGGGGCGATCCCCATGCTGTCCCCATGTCATTTGAGCACTGTCACTATCGTTTTGGGCACTTGTTAGGCTTTTAAAAGACTGCCGGGGGTGCCGCCGCAAAAATACTCGGGTCTCCCGAGTATCACGGTGAGCTCGGCCCGAGCTTCGAGCACTCGAGCATTTTAGTGCTTGCTCAACACTAATAATGACCCCTGAGTGTCCCTTAGCAATTACCATATTTTTCAGACTAAAAGGCAGACTTTTTTTCCCCAAAAATTTGGGAGGAAAATGGGGGTGCAGGAGGCAGGGTCGCAGGAGGCAGGGTCGCCACTGCAGGAAGTCGTCAGTGGCAGGAGTGGGGTGATGCTGCGGGCCCTGGGCTGGGAGGAGGGGGTGTCTCGGCGGTGCGAGGCAGGAGCTATTGATCTCCCGGCGGTGAGCTTGAGGAAAATAGCACCAGCTCATGTGCAAATTTAGATCTATGCTTAATGACAAGCTGAGATCTTAATCAGCGCCGGCTCCATGTTCCTGAAACCCACTGCCAGGAGATCAATGTGCACAGTGGTGACTTGGCTCCTGCCTCGCACCGCTGACATTTTCCTGAAGCCCACCACCTGGAGATCAATGGCCCCTCCTCCCAGCCCAGAGTCCACAGAATCATCCCACTCCTGCCGCTGCCAGCTTCCTGAAGTGATGACCCTGCTCCTGCCTCCTGTGACCCTGCTCCACCGCCACTGCACCTCCAGTAGGCTAAATTTGGACTATAAGACAGACCCCCATTTTCACATTCAAATTCTTTTTTTTTTCCTATTTTCCTCTTCTAAGTTTTTAGTGTGTCTTATGGTCTGGTGTGTCCAATAGTCCGAAAAATATGGTAGCAATTCTCTGAATACTTCAACAAAAGTATTAATGCTCCCTGAGTTCCCTACATATAATAATAATGTCCTTGAGCTCCTGTACATATAGTTATAAAGACCCCTGAGTGCCTCCCACATAGAGTATTAGTGGCCCAGGAGCTACTCCGCATACAGTAATAATAGCCCCAGAGTCCCCCCACTTAAAGTAACAAGTCACCCCTTGTATAGTAATAATGCTTTCTGTGTTCCTGAACATACATTTATAATGCCCCCTTAGTCTCCCCATTTATAGTAATAAAAACAATCATATATACTCATCTCACCCCAGATCCTGACGAGCCCATGAGTGTGAGCGGAGTGACTCGGTTACATAATCATGCCATCTCTTCCAGGATTTGGACATCCTGTGCATGCATCTGCTGCTCTGTAAGCTGCAGGCCTTAAATGAGCTACAGCCTACAGAAAGGAGCATGGTAGGGAAGGGAGACCTTGACTCTCTGCTCTACCACAAAGTTAACCTGCATTGACATACTATGAAGGCTAATGCAGTTAGGAGTGGCGGTTTCTCATGTGAGTGGACCATGGCCAACCAGCCCCTCTACACTCAGATAGCCATGCTATTTAGATGGAAGATGAAATTCTATATAGAGTAGAATTCTGTTGTAGGTACTGTATATAATCATGTCATCACGTTTTCTATTTAAAACTCTGAGCATCAGCACCTTGGACAGCTATTATGGCCCCTGCTAATGAGTGCTAACAGTAGTTCAAATTGATGGCCACATATGTCAATACCTGAAACTCTACAGTACATTTTTATAGAGACACTTAAAATACTTAAAATCTTAGCGGAAATTGCTACTATCTTAAGTATTTTCTGTTAAAAAAAACCTAATTATTTATATGGTTTATTCCAAGTACTATTATTTTCCAGGTGAGTGTTGTGGTTTCCCATGAATGTGCCTAATAGTTATTCCGTAGCATCATTTACTTGGTGAATAAAGGCATGGAACCAACATTACATGAAATTAGAAGCTTCACTACAGCCTGTATACATACAGATGCATCTCACTAAATTAGAATATCATCAGAAAGTTAATTTATTTCAGTTCTTCAAAACAAAAAGTGTAAATCATATATTATATAGAGTCATTACAGAGTGATCTATTTCAAGTGTTTATTTCTGTTAATGTTGATAATTATGGCTTACAGCGAATGGAAACACAGAAGTCATTATCTCAATAAATTAGAATACTTTATAACAACAGGTTGAAAAATGTTTTTCAAATCCGAAATGTTGGCCTACTGAAATGTATGTTCAGTAAATGCTCTCAATACTTGGTCGGGGCTCCTTTTGCATCAATTACTGCATCAATGCGGCGTGGCATGGAGGCGATCAGCCTGTGGCACAGCTGAGGTGTTATGGAAGCCCAGGTTGCTTTGATAGCAGCCTTCAGCTCAACTGCATTGTTGAGTCTAGTGTCTCTCATCTTCCTCTTGACAATACCCCATAGATTCTCTATGGGGTTAAGGTCAGGCAAGTTTGCTGGCCAATCAAGAACAGCGATACTGTTGTTTTTAAACCAGGTATTGGTACTTTTGGCAGTGTGGACAGGTGCCAAGTCCAGCTGGAGAATGAAATTTCCATATCCAAAAAGCTTGTCGGCAGAGGGAAGCATGAAGTGCTCTAAAATTTCCTGGTAGACTGCTGCGCTGACTTTGGTCTTGATTAAACACCATGGACCTGCACCAGCAGATGACATGGCTCCCAAACCATCACTGATTGTGGAAGCTTCATACTAGATCTCAAACCACTTGTATTGTGTGCCTCTCCACTCTTCCTCCAGACTCTGGGACTGTGATTTCCAAATGAAATGCAAAATTTACTTTGCATTTACTTAGTGTGTCAATGACTGCCTTCTGGACATCTGTCAAGTCAGCATTCTTCCCCATGATTGTGCAGGCTACTGAAACAGACTAAGGGAACTTTTTAAACATGTAGGAAGCCTTCGCAGGTGTTTTTTGTTAATTTGTTAATTATTCAAATTTACTGAGATAATGACTTTTGTGTTTTCATTGACTGTAAGTCATAATTATCAACATTAACAAAAATAAACACATGAAATAGATCACTCTGTTCGTAATGACTGTATATAATATATGAATTTCACATTTTGTATTGAAGAACTGAAATAAATTAACTGTTTGATGATATTCTAATTTAGTGAGATTCACCTGTATAGTGTCCTACAAGTATGAGAATGCTTTCAAAGAAGAACATTATGTATCTGAAATGGATTGATTATCTACTTTCATTTATTCATGTAGAATTTAGTTTCTTAAAACATTGTTTTATGCAAAAATGTTTAGTTGTCCAATTCATGCTAAATCACTAAGTTATAAGTGATAATGATCTGGAAGTAAACATTACCAACCCATCTCTCCATTTTCCAAAGATAAGACAAGCTGAGGTGATTGGAAGTGAAAATGGCAAATTTGATTAATCAAGACATTACTGTGATTCGCCTGATTTGTAGAATGCATCTGTCTATCATTTGTTTAACAACATTTAAAAGAAAATACTGAGTTCCCAAAGAAGTGAAACAACTTTAGCAATATAAAAGTACATACAAACAGATGTGGAGAAGGTCATTTGGCACAAATCGTGGAGAAAACAACGTTATTTGTTTTTATTACATAGGACTGCAGGTAAACGTACTGAGGTATTTAGGTCATTAGAATGTAAAACAATGCAAACAAAAAGCAGGACAATTTCAGATTGTCTGAACTTTAGCATCTACATTACTACTGTATATCTTCCACAGTTTTACTGAACCATATTTAGATCACATTTGTTTAATAATTATTTTAGTTGAACCACTGGAAAATATTGCGGTGTAATATATATTCTAACATATACAGTAGCCATATTACTACCATTACTATAGATCAATAGATAGATAAAAAGCTACATACATGAATAGATGCACATTTTTACAGTTTCTGCCATTACTATTCATACACAGAAAAAGAAAAAGGGGTTTTCCCATGAGCAAAGTATATTTTAATCAATAGGTCATGGAATTATAATTTCTCCAATTGAATGTGTTAAAAAATGTTCCTGTGCTGAGATAATCTTATAAATCTGCCCCTGTTATGTATCTTATTTGCTGAGTCCAGTCTTGAAAAGCAGCTTCAGTTCATGGTCTGCACATACCATAACTCCTGGCAAATTGAGGAAGCATAAGAAAATATACAGATGACATAGCGGGGCTTCACAACTGCTTTATTCTGTGAGGTAACACATTTCTCTGCCTGTTTTGTCACAGGAGCAAGTTTTTCTGTTGCTTCATCAGGCCTTTGAGAACATCATAAATCAAGTCAGTGACATACTAGCTGTAATCGGAAGTCCAATGTGTTTGGGGGCCTCCAGACAGATTATTTGGGGAGTTAAAAATCCAATTTTGGACAGTCGATATTCTACAGCCAATCCTCTTGTTCTCCATAAGATAAGCCACCACTGGAGATGTCTGACAGTGGCTCTCTCATAGAGAACACAGGAGTGCTCTGCAGAGTGAGCGCTCCTATGTATGGGATCAATATATAGTGTAAGGGAACAAACAAATGTCTCAACCATCGTATGGTCAAACAGCCATCTATGGTGTATGGGGGCTTTAAATTAGACAGCCTAAAGATGCATCAGATTTATCAAACAGCAAGAAGTACTGTGATCATATTTCAATATTTATTCCTTGGCACTTAATAATTGGTAGTGTGAGGAGCTGGTCTTCTTCTAAAGACTATTGAACCAATGCAAGTAGATCATAGTCCACGGCTCTAAGGAATGCAGACTTTTTCCAGCACGGAGCCCGGTTCCGTCAATCTTATTATTGTGTTTTGTTAGTGATTTCTTTATTATGCTTTATTAGTGATTTGCTTGCTGTGTTTTATTAGTGATTTGTTTGCTCATCAGTTCAGCCTCAGGAATCAATGCTTCCATTTAGCGACAGTAAGCAGAGGAAGACGTGCAGGCTGGATCTTGCATATATAAGGCCAGACCCAAGATTGGTAATCAAGGAAAGCCATCACTCCTTTAATCTCGTTAGTTTCTCAGGAGCCTCAAGTCATTGTTCTAACAGCCAATAGTCTTATTGTGTGAATGGGGATGGTGACCTAGTGGGGCCGTCACCACAGAGGGTCCCACATGTAGTCACCAGTGATGGGCTGCTGGAATATTCTTCATTATTTCAGCTAAAAGCAAATGTTTAAGGGGGAGGGTGTGAACACTTCTACCCACTCAGGGAGCTGATCCCAGGGAGGGGGGAAAAGAAGCCACATGTTTAGTGAGGAGTTGGTGGAATGACATCGAAGGGATAGGATCTAGGCTGAGATCCTGGAGCCATGGATGGCCTATGGAGTTTCGGTTATCAGTTACCGACTGGACTGTATAAACGCGCTACAGTTGTGGGATCTGTCATTTGGATTTAAATTTTCTTAATGACTATTGCTACTGGATACCTGTGCTTCTCTCGTTTTATCTGTCATTTGGAGGAGCGTGGACTGTGACTACAGACTATACTGGCTGGAGATACAAAATCTGTGATCCAACCAAAAGTTGGGAGAAAGTGAGTATTGCCTGGTACAAAGATAGTGGAACTACCGTCCCAGGGAGGGCATCTTGTGGACTGAGACAATTGTATTTTGGCCATTTACCTGGAATTGCTGTATTACCATGGACAGAAGGAATAAAATATTGTTGCATCGTTACCCTGCCTAGGTGATTGTTTACACAAATGTTTAAGGGGGAGAGTGTAAACACTTCTTCCCACTCAGGGAGCTGATCCCAGGGAGGGAGAAAAAGAAGCCACATGTTTAGTGAGGAGTTGGTGAAATGACACCGAAGGGATAGGATCTAGGCTGAGATCCTGAAACCATGGATGGATGGCCTATGGAATTTTCTTAAGGACTATTGTTACTGGATACCTGTGCTTTTATCATTTTATCTGTCGTCTGGAGGAGCATGGAAGGTGACTGCAGACTATACTGTCTGGAGATACGAAATCTGTGGTCCAACCAAAAGTTGGGAGAAAGTGAGTATTGCCTGGCACAAAGGTAGTGGAACTACCATCCCGCGGAGGGGATCTTGTGGACTGAGACAATTGTATTTTGGCCATTTACCTGGAATTGCTGTATTACCATGGACGGAAGGAATAAAATATTGTTGCGTCGTTACCCTGCCCAGGTGATTATGAACACAAATGTTTTAGGGGGAGAGTGTGAACACTTCTGCCCGCTCAGGGAGCTGATCCCAGGGAGGGGGGGAAATAAGCCATATGTTTAGTGAGGATTTGGTGGAATGACATTGAAGGGATAGGATCTAGGCTGAGATCCTGGAACCATGGATGGATGTCCTATGGAATTTTCTTAAGGACTATTGCTACTGGATACCTGTGCTTCTATCGCTTTATCTGTCGTCTGTAGGAGCGTGGACTGTGACTACAAACTATACTGGCTGGAGATACGAATTCTGTGGTCCAACCAAAAGTTGGGAGATGGTGAGTATTGCCTGGTATTGCATCGTTACCCTGCCTTCGTGATTATGTACAACCAACAACCTCAGATCCTCACAGGTACTCAAACTGAAAAATAAAATTCCGTCATATTTACAAAGAGCAATCACAGTTGTGTTATGTCCAATTTCTTTATGATGACTAGTAGAGATGATCGTGCCATTGAACAATTCGAATTTGCTGGTTTTGACAGATTTTCCACCCAAATTTTATTCACTTTGAATAAATTCACTGTGAATCACTATACAACAACGCATCAATGTGTCGTGAAAATAGTGTATGACACTCAGAGTTCTTCTAAGACTGTATTGAACTAATTTTGAGCTCTTTAATGCAAACACAGTCTTATTAATGTCCAAATTAGGTAACCATTGGTATGCAACAGCATATTTAACTACACACTGAAGTATCAGAATTTTTAGGCTACTTAAAAATTGTGAAAACGATCAAGAAATTATCAATTTTTAAGAGCAGATGCCTGCCTTGCTTGGTGTTTATACACAGGAGGAGCAAACAGGAGTTTCAATTGCTTTTTTCTTTGGTAAATGAAGGTCTGAAAGCTTTTTTCACAAGGCAGACAAAAATGATTCCTTTATCTGTGATCTTCATAGTAATAGTGCCCTCCTTTTGTGCCCCACATAGTAACATTCTATTATCTGTACACCTAATAATGTTCCTAGTACTTTCTCATAGTAATAATGCTGTTTAATAATAATTTCAATAATAATAATTTTATTTATATAGTGACAACATATTCCGCAGCACTCTTCAATTAAGCGGGGTCATGTACAAATAATAAATACATTACAAAGTACTAAATAGTTCATCTGTTACATAAAGAGTGAGGGTCCTACTCACAAGCTTACATTATATAAGGGAATAAGGGGAACGCTTCCCTTACAGTTATACAGTATCCCATATAGTAATATCCCCCTGGGCTGCCTTGTAATAATAATTGTCCTATGCTTTCTATAATAATATTAGTGACCCTATACCGCCTAATAATAAAAATAGATATGCCCCCACTCCCTTTGCTTTCTTATAATAATGATAACCCTTTGCTTTCCTATAATGATAATGACTGCTCCATTGTGTTTTCTTAAAATGATGGCCACTACAGTCTCCCATACACAGTATAATGGCTCAACCGCTCCCCACATTGTAAGATGACCCCCACAGCCACTCATTCACAATATGATGTCCCCCAAACAAGTATGATGGCCCCACATTTCCTTACCCCATACAGAGTATGATGTCCCACGCAACTACCCCATACACAGTATGATGCCCCCATAGCTCCTCATATACAGCTTGATAACTCTACAGTCTCGCATACACAGTAGGATATCCCTATAGCCCCTTACACAGTGTAATTCCCCATAGCTCCAAATGCACAGTATGATGACCCCATAGCCACTTTTACAAAGTATGATGTCCCACAGCCCTGTATAAACATTATGATGGCCCATAACCCCATATACTCATTATGATGCCCCCTAGCCCCTTATAGATAATATGATGCCCCATAGCTCCTATTCACAGAATAATGCATTCCATAGACCCCTATACACAGTATGATGCCCCACAGCCCCATTATACACAGTATGGGGGCCAATAGCCCCTATACACAGTGTGAGGATCTCATAGCCTTTTATATACAGTATAATGGCTCCACAGACCCAGTACTATGCCCCACTGCCCCGTTGTACACAGTTTGAGGCCAAATAACTACCATAGTATACGTAGTATAAAGCCTCCAACAGCCCCTATATATGGTATGCCCCCTATACAGAATATGATGATCCCCACAGTATATCCCTCCATATAATTATACCACAACCCCTCTGACTCCCGGGCCCCATAATGATAATAATGATAATAAATTAAAAAATTATACTCACCCAATCCTGATTCCCCATCTACTGCAGGCTCCGTCTCTTCTACAAACAGCGGGCCATCCTGAGGACATTGATATTGATAAAAGTTTTGCAGGCCGATGTGGCTAACTGCCGGAACGAACCACCAGGCAGATTTGCCCAACGTCCAGTCCAGCCCTGTCTGCAAGGTAACAAAGGAACCCAAGATAAACTCTAAGCAACTAAAAGCCTCACTCACATTTAACTCTGAACAACATTAAACCAAAGAAGAAAGTTGAACTACCCAGAGAATAAATGTAAAAATATATTTCTTTCTTAGACATTATTAAAATATACATGAAACACATAAAAACACAAGGAAATAAGCACAGGAATAATATGCGGTGTCTTCAGCAAAAATGGCGCCGGACAGCGCGGTGCTCCGGCGCCGCACCCCTCCCCCGGCCTCCGGCAGAGAGGACACAGCAGCGCTGGAGTACAGAGAAGAAAGGTGAGTATAACTGTTTATTTTACCAGGATTGGGGGGTGAGGGGTACCACACATACCAGGATTGGGGGTGAGGGGTACCACGCATACCAGGATTGGGCAATGAAGGGTGCCACGCATACCAGGATTGGGGGGTGAGGGGTGCCACGCATACCAGGATTGGGGGGTGAGGGGTGCCACGCATACCAGGATTGGGGGGTGAGGGGGTGCCACGCATACCAGGATTGGGGGGTGAGGGGTGCCACGCATACCAGGATTGGTGCGTGAGGGGTGCCATGCATACCAGGATTTGGGGGGTGAGGGGTGCCACGCATACCAGGATTGGGGGGTGAAGGGTGCCACGCGTACCTGGATTGGGGGGTGAGGGGTAACACGCATACCAGGATTGGGGGGTGAGGGGTAACACGCATACCAGGATTGGGGGGTGAGGGGACCATGCATACCAGGATTGGGGGGTGAGGGGACCATGCATACCAGGATTTGGGGGTGAGGGGACCATGCATAGCGGGATTGGGGATGAGGGGTGCCACGCATACCGGGATTGGGGATGAGGGGTGCCACACATACAAGGATTGGGGATGAGGGGTGCCACGCATGCCGGGATTGGGGATGAGGGGTGCCATGCATGCCGGGATTGGGGATGAGGGGTGCCACGCATGCCGGGATTGGGGATGAGGGGTGCCACGCAAGCCGGGATTGGGGATGATGAGTGCCACGCATGCCAGGATTGTGGATGAGGGGTGCCACACATACCGGGATTGGGGATGAGGGATGGAGTGCCATGCATACCGGGATGAGGGATGGGGTACCATGCATACCAGGATGAGGTATACCATACACACCAGGCTAGTGATGAGGGGTGCCATACATACCAGGATAGGGATGAGGGGTGCCATGCATACCGGGGTGAGGGGTGCCAAGCATAGAGGGGTGAGGGGTGCCATGCATACTGGGATTGGGGGTGAGGGGTACCACAAATAGCAGGATTGGGGGTGAGGGGTACCACGCATACCAGGATTGGGGGTGAGGGGTACCACGCATACCAGGATTGGGCAGTGAAGGGTGCCACGCATACCAGGATTGGGGGGTGAGGGGTGCCACGCATGCCAGGATTGGGGGGTGAGGGGTGCCATGCATACCAGGATTGGGGGGTGAGGGGTGCCACGCATACCAGGATTGGGGGGTGAGGGGTGCCACGCATACCAGGATTGGGGGGTGAGGGGGTGCCACGCATACCAGGATTGGGGGGTGAGGGGTGCCACGCATACCAGGATTGGTGCATGAGGGGTGCCATGCATACCAGGATTTGGGGGGTGAGGGGTGCCACGCATACCAGGATTGGGGGGTGAGGGGTGCCGCGTATACCAGGATTGGGGGGCGAGGGGTGCCACGCATACCAGGATTGGGGGGTGAGGGGTAACACGCATACCAGGATTGGGGGGTGAGGGGTAACACGCATACCAGGATTGGGGGGTGAGGGGACCATGCATACCAGGATTGGGGGTGAGGGGACCATGCATACCAGGATTGGGGGTGAGGGGACCATGCATACCGGGATTGGGGATGAGGGGTGCCACGCATACCGGGATTGGGGATGAGGGGTGCCACACATACAAGGATTGGGGATGAGGGGTGCCACGCATGCCGGGATTTGGGATGAGGGGTGCCATGCATGCCGGGATTGGGGATGAGGGGTGCCACGCAAGCCAGGATTGGGGATGATGAGTGCCACGCATGCCGGGATTGGGGGGTGAGGGGTAACACGCATACCAGGATTGGGGGGTGAGGGGTAACACGCATACCAGGATTGGGGGGTGAGGGGACCATGCATACCAGGATTGGGGGGTGAGGGGACCATGCATACCAGGATTGGGGGGTGAGGGGACCATGCATACCAGGATTGGGGGGTGAGGGGACCATGCATACCGGGATTGGGGATGAGGGGTGCCATGCATACCGGGATTGGGGATGAGGGGTGCCACACATACAAGGATTGGGGATGAGGGGTGCCACGCATGCCGGGATTTGGGATGAGGGGTGCCATGCATGCCGGGATTGGGGATGAGGGGTGCCACGCAAGCCAGGATTGGGGATGATGAGTGCCACGCATGCCGGGATTGGGGGGTGAGGGGTAACACGCATACCAGGATTGGGGGGTGAGGGGTAACACGCATACCAGGATTGGGGGGTGAGGGGACCATGCATACCAGGATTGGGGGGTGAGGGGACCATGCATACCAGGATTGGGGGGTGAGGGGACCATGCATACCAGGATTGGGGGGTGAGGGGACCATGCATACCGGGATTGGGGATGAGGGGTGCCATGCATACCGGGATTGGGGATGAGGGGTGCCACACATACAAGGATTGGGGATGAGGGGTGCCACGCATGCCGGGATTGGGGATGAGGGGTGCCATGCATGCCGGGATTGGGGATGAGGGGTGCCACGCATGCCGGGATTGGGGATGAGGGGTGCCACGCAAGCCGGGATTGGGGATGATGAGTGCCACGCATGCCGGGATTGGGGATGATGAGTGCCACGCATGCTGGGATTGGGGATGAGGGGTGCCACACATACCGGGATTGGGGATGAAGGATGGAGTGCCATGCATACCGGGATGAGGGATGGGGTACCATGCATACCAGGATGAGGCATACCATACACACCAGGCTAGTGATGAGGGGTGCCATACATACCAGGATAGGGATGAGGGGTGCCACGCATACCGGGGTGAGGGGTGCCAAGCATAGAAGGGTGAGGGGTGCCATGCATACTGGGATTGTGGGTGAGGAGTGCCACGCATACTGGGATTGAGGGTGAGGGGTGACACCCTTAACGGGATTGGGGCTGAGGGGTGCCACGCATACCGGGATTGGGTGTGAACGGGTGCCACGCATACCGGGATTGGGGATGAGGGGTGCCAGGCATACTGGGATTGGGGATGAGGAGTGCCATGCATACCGGATTGGGGGTGAGGGGTGCCACGCATACCAGGATTGGGAATGAGGGATGGGGTGCCATGCATACCAGGATGAGGGATACCATACACACCAGGATAGGGATGAGGGATGGGGTACCATGCATACCAGGATGAGGGATACCATACACACCAGGATAAGGATGAGGGGTGTCACGCATACAGGGATTGGGGGTGAGGGGTGCCACGCATACCGGGATTGGGAGTGAGGGATAGGGTGCCATGCATACCAGGAAGAGGGATACCATACACACCAGGATAGGGTTGAGGGGTGCCACCTATACCAGGATTGGGGGTGAGGGGTGCCACGCATACCAGGATTGGGGGTGAGGGGTGCCACGCATACCAGGATTGGGGGTGAGGGGTGCCACGCATACCAGGATTGGGGGTGAGGGGTGCCACGCATATCAGGATTGGATGGTGGGGACAGGATGGGGGCAGCACAAATACAAGGAAGGGGGCAGCACATACCAGCATGGGAGACCATATACCAATAAAAATGCTCGCCACCCGGGCGTAGAACGGGTTCAATAGCTAGTTTTCTTTATTGATGCATTTCCTCATAGACCAGTTTATTCGGATTAAACTATGTGATTCACATTAGTATATGACATAAATAGAAAATGAATTTAGTTGAGCTAAGAGACACTACACGTTTATACAGCTGACTGGTCGATCAGATTTAATAAAGATATAGAAAGTAAAATTAGACATTTAGGAAATCAGAAAAAAATGTTAAATATACAAGTTAATAGAAAATGATTTCGACTTCATAGTAGCAGCTGTGCTAGTAATCCAATGTGTGCACTTAGGTGTTAATACTGAACAGATAGTATAACAGCACATCTGTGGAATCAACATGTGCATGTGACATAATATTAACATATTTCCTCAAAGAAAAATATATACAAAAATCTTAAATCTTCTTACACCCTTAGGCTTCTTTCGTTTGACGCAGGTGTTTTAGAAAAAAAATCATATATTTGAAATTAATATCTGTCCTCCATAGTATTTATCCGCAGATAACTTGATAACTTGAAATGTGAAATCACATTCACGCAACCCCTCAGAAGATTCTCCTTGTGTAAATTCACCTAGTAGAAAGTATTAAGGCGCAGTCAGACGGCCATTTAATATGGACAACGATCGCATATCAGTGCACAGACTGGCCGTTGGCTCTCTTGACCTAGCATGTATTTCTATGCTGCTGTCACGCTCTGGTCAGGAGAGCCGTCGGCCAGTCTGTGCACTGTGATGTGATCGTTGTCCATGCTATACAGCCGCCTGACTGCGCTCTTAAGATAATGGTCCTTACAATAATGTATGTACAGTAAATAGCTTTGTTACAAAAGAGAAATAAAGTTGCCCAGTATAATTAGTCTAGGCTCATTGAGGATAAAATACTTAAATATTCTTCTGAAAGTTTTTTCTTTTTTTATAATAGTGCAGGCTACAAGATAAGTTCTGTAAGTCTGGATTATATTTGTTAAATCTGGATCAACAACATAGTTATATGACTTTTTATACTTATGTATCCTGTAACATTTCTTAGGTTATGCTTTTTATTCAGCTTCTCATTAACGAATATTTAGAAGTCAATTTGGCTGAAAGTTGTTCAATCAGTAGTCATCAGTAGTGATGAGCAGGCGTGCTCGCCACTGCTCGGTCCTCGCCTGAGCATCTCACTCCTCAACATGCTCGACGCTCCTCGAGCATTTTCGGGATGCTCGGGCGGGAGCTCGGGTCCTCGTCCCGCATGTTTGGCGCTCTTTAGAGAGTCAATGAACATGCAGGAATTGCTTGCCATGCACTGTAATGCCATAGCCATGTTGGTTGTGGCATTACAGTGATTGGCTGGCCGCACAGCGTCATCAGGTGTATATAAGACCTGGCGCCGCCATGCTCATCACAGTCTACCCCGGAAACAGGCAGTGTAGGGAGAGATGCTGCTGAGCTTAGGAGAGAATTGGCGGTTTATTAGTTAGGTATAGGTATTCCACAGCAAGATATATATCCATCTGAACTAACAGTCCTTCTGAGGACTAATCCAGCTGCATATATTAATCCTGATAGCAGGATTAGGCAGGCAGGGTTTGTGGACAGTGTATACAGCACAATAGGGTCCATTGCACGTTCTGTCTGCAGCTGCTGCTGTTACAGATATCCATATAGCCCTACATATCCGGGCTATTTTTTTTTTTTTTGCTTTTAATCCTGATTATTTGCTTAAAAAGCAATCCAGAGTACACCATTTTACTGCTCTATTTGCTTGTTAGCAGAATACAGCCTGATTTTTTTGATTATATTCACATTATTATATTCTGGCTAAGAAAAGTCTGTGTGAAGGTTCCCGGACACTCTATGGCTGATTTTTTACTGTGGACTGGCTCCTGCAATCTATAAGATTGCAATCTACAAGATCCCTTCACTGGCTCCCAATTGCTCAGCGTACCCAGTTCAAACTACTAACACTGACCTACAAAGCCATCAATAATCTTTCTCCTCCGTACATCTCTGAACTAATCTCCTGATATATTCCCTTACGTAATCTCCGGTCCTCCCAAGAACTACTTCTCTCCTTTACACTTATTCGTTCCTCACCCAATCAACTCCAAGACTTCTCCCGAATATCCCCCATCTTCTGGAATTCTGTGCCTCAACACATCCGATTAGCCATCACATTCGGATCCTTCAGATGGAACCTGAAAACCCATCTCTTCAAGACAGCCTACAGCCTGCCATTACCTCGCTGCCACCTCAACAACACTGGAGCTACTGCAACCCCCCAACCTACTGTCTCCTTCCCCACCATCCTATAGAATATAAGCCCCCAAGAGCAGGGTCTATAAGACTTAAGATGCAATCTGACACCTTGGCAAAGCCCAATTCTGTTCTCCCTCTGATATTTAACAATAACAAACAGGTCATGCTGGAGAAACTTGCACCTACTGCCACGCAGTGTCTTCAGCTCCTTTGTGAGAAACTAATGTTTTTGCAGCCACTCAGTCTACCAAATAAAATTCCTGAGAAGGAAATTGTGGATGGCTTCGCTTCTGGTACTGGGTGCACTGCTAATACCATGGAATGCAATAATTCACTGGAAATATCCCAGGCTGATTGGAGCCAAGCTCATTCCCACAGAAAAGTACCAGCAGCAAGCTATGGAGATGGTGGCCTCTATCATCATCACGACCTGCAAGGTTTACATTATGAAGTCTCCTGAAGGAGAAGCCAATGCCCACCGGAGAATTCTTTGGTTCTCTGGTGGGCCTGTTCAACCCTGCCGAGAAGCAGCTCTGGCTTAGAAAAGTCTGTGTGAAGGTTCCCAGACACTGTATGGCTGCTTTTTTACTGAGGACGAAACCGAAGAACCTGAGGGAAACCCCTGCAAACCTGGGTAGAACATACAAACTCCTTGCAGCTGTTGTCCTTGGTGGGATTTGAACCCAGAACCCCAGCACTGCAAATGCTAAACTCTGAGCCACCAAGCTTCCCTCTCTGATCTCCCTCTGATATCTAACATGATAGAGAAACTTGCAACTACTGCCACTCAGTGTCTTGAGCTTCTTGGTGAGAAACTAAGGTATGGGCAGCCACTCAGTCTACCAAATAAAATTCTTGAGAAGCAAATTGTGGATGGCTTTGCTTCTGATACTGGGTGCTAATGCCAAACCAGGGCATGCCACATTTCACTGGAAATATTCCAGGCTGGTTGGAGCCAAGCTCATTCCCACAGAAAAGTACCAGCAGCAAGCTAAGGAGATAGTGGCCTCTATCATCATAAATAATTTGCTCGTTGTCTAGGAGACTGACCACTGTTGCTGTCTTCCTTGTGAACATTGTGTTGAAGCTTGATTGGCCAAGGGCCCTCAATCCTATGTGTCGGGAAGACGTGTTCTGTCCCAGGGTCCGACTGGGTCCTTGCTTCCACAATATTAACCCAGTGTGCCGTCAGTGAGATGTACTGTCCCTGGTCACAAGCACTTTTCCATGTGTCTGTGGTTAGGTGGTCCTTTCCAGTAACTGCGCTGGTGAGGGAACGGGTAATGTTCTGGGACCCGTGCTTGAATAAGGAGGGGACGACACAAGGAGAAATATTGGCGGCTGAGGACCGAGGACCGAGGGACAGTCGCTGCCATAAGGTTGCGGAAAGCTTCTGCCTCCATGAGCCTTAAAGGCTAAATTTCTAGTGCAAGCAGTCGAGAAATGTGTCAGTTTAGTATTGTGGCCTGTGGGTGGGTGGCTGCGTATTTGCGCTTTTCATTCAAAGGACTGGGGTAGGGACAACTGAACGCTGTGCTGGGACAAAGACGTGGACATGGTTGCTGACAGTGATGGTTTCAAGTGTGCAATGATAGGTGCAGGGTGGAAGGCATCTTTGCTTGCATCATGGACCGAGGCTCAGAGTGCACATACAACAGGGAAAGAGGCAGTGGTGTTACCCGCAGACACTGTTTCTGGACCCTGACGCTCATTCCATCGACTTCATCGTTCACTACCTCATCTTACACTTACATACCCTGGTCCTCTTCCTGACTTTCTGTCCATTGTGTCTCATCATCATTCACCTCTTGAGACAGTTATTGCACTTTCCCACTGTCACCTTCGGGTGACCATGGCTGCTCAAATATTTGGGCATCGCTACATGCGATCTTCTATTGCCCCACTTGAAGCAGACCGAGCCAGAGGCCAGAATCTATAAATGGAAAGATGAACAGAACAGCTCTTTGGACTGTCCAAGTGTGGGATGAGTTGTCTCTGGACACTCGGCATCGTGGGAGGAATGAGGATCATTGTGAGGAATATGCCAACTCCAAGTAAGGAAATCTCCCAGTCAGATCTGCACAGGGCAGGAGTCATCTTCGCATGTGCCATGGACAGGGGATTGGCGTGCACTCACAACAGCGGAACAGGCAGTGGTGTCACCCGAAGTCACTGTTTCTGGACCCTGGGGTTCGCCCAAACTAGTTGGATGCTTTGTTGTCATGTGCCTGAGCATGCTGGGGGTGGTCAGGCTGCTAGTTTTGTTGCCCCTGCTGATGCCGGCATGGCATATGTTGCAAATGGCCTTTTTGGGGTTAACTGGACAGTCTTTAAAAAAAGAGCCAGACTCTGGAAGACCTAACAGTTGGACTGGCAACTTCCGTCGTGTTGGTGTTCCGAGGAACAGTTGTCCGCTTTGTGTCTGTGGCCATCCCACTGCTTGTTCCTGCCTGTTGTGGTGCTATGCCTCCCTCCCCCTCTGCGCTGTCCTTGCTATGCATGTCACCTTGCCAGGCTGGGTCAGTGACTTCATTGTCCACCACCTTGTCTTCCACTTCCGCACCCTGGTCCTCCTCCTGACTTTTGTCCATTGTGTCTCATCATCATCCACCTTTTGCAACAGTAATTGCACTCTCTCATCGTCACCTTTGTGTGACCATGGCTGCTGAAATATTTGGGCATCACTACATGCGATTTCCTGCTGCCCCTGTTGAAGGGAACCGGGCGAGAGGCCAGAATCTATAAATGGAAAGATGAACAAAACAGCTCTTCAGAGTGTCCAAGTGTGGGATTAGTTGTCTCAGGGCACTCGGAATCGTGGGAGGAAGGAGGATCAGGGTGAGGAATATGTCAACTCCAAGTAAAAAAAATCACTGCAAACACACTAGATGATGCCCTCATCATCTCCTGCCTTGACTACTGCAACCTGCTGCCCTGTGGCCTCCCTTCTAACAGTCTTGCACCCCTCCAATCTACCCTAACTCTGCTGACTGACTAATCCACCTGTCCCTTCTCTATTCCTCGGCCTCTCCTCTCTGTCAATCCCTTCACTGGCTCCCCATTGCCCAGAGACTCCAGTTCAAAATCCTAACCTTGGAATGCAAAGCTATCGCCAACCTGTCTCTTCCATACATCTGTGACCTAGTCTCCCTGTACTTACCTGCACCAACCTCCGATCCTCACAAGATCTCCTTCTCTACTCCCCTCTGATCTTCTCTTCCCACAATCGCATACAAGATTTCTCCTGTGCCTCCCCCCAACTCTGGAACTCTCTACCCCAACATATCAGACTCTCGCCTACTGTTGAAACCTTCAAAAGGAACCTGAAGACCCACCTCTTCCGACAAGCGTACATCCTGCAGTATCCCTCGCTCCACCATACCGCTGCACAACCAGCTCTACCCTCACCTACTGTATCCTCACCCATCCTGTGTAGACTGTGAGCCCTCACGGTTGGTTCTCTCCTCTCCTGCACTAGTCGCCGTCACATTTTTGTTCAAGATTATTGTAATTGTTTTTGCAGTGTATACCCCTTTTTCACATGGAAAGCGCCATGGAATAAATGGCGCTATTATAATAATAATAATAATAATGTGGTCCAGACTCACGGCTACTTAGACTGTACTGTGTGGAAGACAGGGTGGTGGTGGAAAACTGACTGGAAGCATTATCTACTATCCAGGCAACAACCTTTTCACACTACTTTGGCTTCAAAAGTTGTGTTCCGCAGTCCCCTAGAAATTGGGACAGGAAAGTAGTTCGACATGATGTGGGTATTTGTTGTGCTCCCTCAGCAGGCACAGTTTCATCTTGCCCACAGCCTCGGCTTCTGCGTGCACCATCACAATTACGTCCACTTCCCCGTCCCTTGCCACGTGCCTTACCCATTTTAAATGGAGCTTAATATTTGTCACGTTGCCAAAAATGTCTTTATTATTACCGCAGTAATATAGGATCACGTCTGATGACCACAGTTTTAGGCAGTGACCTGGGAGTCACAGATGTTTCCAGGGGTCTTCTCCCTGCTGTTCCCATGCCTTTTCAGCACTGTATGGACGTATCTGATCATGTTTTCGGTTATTTTTTTTGCCTTATATGCAAGTCATTACCCTGGAAAGAATGTTCCTTAACATTTTTCCCAGGAAAATCCATTTTGGCTTAGGTTTTGTACGTTTTATTGTGAGCCCGTAAAAGTGGAGTAATACCCTGACAACATTGTTCACAGCAGTGACCTGGGAGTCAGAGATGCTTCCAGGAGTCTGCCCCATGCTATTCCCAGCACTGTTCCCATCGATTAGGGCCATTTGTAGGCCTTCTGCAGACCTCCGGGTGGGGGTGGGCCACCAGAAAAATGCTTGAGTTTCCCATAGACTTACATTGGGCTCGTTGCTCGGGTTGAGCACCCAAGTATTCCAATTTGCTCGACCCGAGCAACGAGCACCCGAGCATTTTAGTGCTCACTCATCACTAGTCATCAGCATTAATATGCTTAGATGCCTAGCTTTGCTCTGTCCATTCTTGAAGGACATATAAGGGCATATTTACAATAAGATTTTTTTTTTACTGTCAAAAATCATGAGTTTTCTAGTCAAAACTGCTTCAGGAAACTCTATTTCCTTAGGGTATGTGCACACTACATCTTTAACACAGTTAGGCCATGAGCACAGTCTTTTTGCTGAGTTTGCACAGCAAAAACTAAGTGGAAACTCAAAGTTCTTGAAAAGTTTTAAGATTTGAAGGATTTGGAAATTTTACTCTGTTTTAGCTCAGTATCCGCCCTCCTAAAAACTACATGTGCACCTAGCCATTGAGCAGAAACTGTACAAATCCTCTTAAAAAACTAGGAGGTACTGCTCAGTGGCTATGTGCACGCAACATCTTTTAAACTCAGAAAAACACAATGACTTTTTCAAGCAGCAGGCAATTCAGGAAACACTGGTGCTTTTTTTTCTTGTAGTGTTTTTTGTTTGAACTTTTTTTGGTAATTTCCTTAGCATTTTTCTGATCTTTTTTTCAGCTGGTGGTTTTTGGGAGGGTTTTCCCTTGTCTCCTGTGAAGTCTTTTTCATTGTCATTTTCTAGTTATTATTTTTTTCACTCCATTGAATAATAAAGAAAGAGGAGTGTATTTTAAAGAAAAAACAATGGCAAAATGCTCCAAAAAATGTCCAGTCATTTTCCGGGGGTCTTTTGACTTTTTCCATCGACTTTTGTATTGTATAGTAGAGGGAGTTTTTCAAGTGGAATACTACAGAAGAATGGGCATGTGACTTCTTTTATCTGCTTGCCATTTTTGGAAACATGAAGTGGTTACAATACATTCAAAAGCCTGAACATATGCACAGAAAGTCGTTTTTACATATAATGAGTTATGTTCATTCTTTTCAACGTTTGTTGATAGTCTTTTCAGGTGGTTTCCAAGTCAAAATCCGCTTAAAAAAGTCGTGCGCACATAGCAAGTTTCTGTTCCAAGACCTCCTTGATAAACTCTGTGTGCCCATAGTTTGAGTGGCTATTTAAAGGGGTTGTGCCACAAATAAAAGTACATTTTAATCATCAACATATCTTGGAATAATAAAATCCATAATTCATAGAATAATAGAATGGTAGAGTTGGAAGGGACCTCCAGGGTCATCTGGTCCAACCCCCTGCTCAAAGCAGGATTCACTAAACCATCTCAGACAGATGTCTGTCCAGCCTCTGTTTGAAGACGTCCATTGAAGGAGAACTCACCACCTCTCGTGGCAGCCTGTTCCACTCATTGATCACCCTGTCAAAAAGTTTTTTCTAATATCTAATCTGTATCTTCTCTCATTCAGTTTCATCCCATTGCTTCTAGTCTTTCCTTGTGCAAATGAGAATAAAGATGATCCTTCTACACTGTGACAGCCCTTGAGATATTTGTAGACAGCTATTAAGTCTCCTCTCAGTCTTCTTTTTTGCAAGCTAAACATTCCCAAATCCTGCAACCGTTCCTCATAGGACATGGTTTGCCGACCGGTCACCATAATTGGATGTGTTTAAAAAAAATGTTCCTGTGCTGAGATAATCTTATAAATGTGCCCCTGCTGTGTACTGTGTAATGGCTGTGTCTGACCATACAGGAACATAGTCTGATCATACCACATCTCCTGGACAGGGGAGGAAGCAAAACAGAGTGTACCGACTGGACAGCAGGGGATCACAGCTGATTCTTTTTGTGAGTAAAACATTTCCTTGCCTGTTTTTAACTATATTTTACCTGAAAGAAATCCTGTGCTGTAATGTCTGTTTAGTCTTTTGCTTCCTCCTCTGACCAATAGCTGTGGTATATCCGACCTGTTTCTGCATGGGCAGACACAACCATAAAACTGGGGCACATTTATAAGATTATCTTGGGACAGGAGCTTTTTTTTTTAAACACATTCAATTGTGGAGTTTATATTTATTCCAAGATGTGTTGATGAAAATATACTTTACTTCATGGTACAACCCATTTAAATCCTGGAGTAGCATGGGTTTAAAGGGGTTGTCTGGTCCAAACTGATAAGTCTACCCGGGACCGAAGGGTATGTACAGTATATGTTATAAATATCCCCGACCAGTTGGTGCGGCCTCCCTTCATACACTTGCATTGAGCCAAAGCCGCATCCCATCTAGTGACAATGCCATTTGGTATATGGTCGGTGGTAGGTATAAGGCATACATAACCTTCAATCCCAGGTCTGAAACTGGCAAATCCCCGCAGTGCACAGTGGGTGCGCTGAAGGGATTCATAAGTTTGCAGTCACACAGAGTAACTGCAGATTTATCAGTTTGGACCGGACAACCCCTTCAACCAAAGCATTCTTAGTCTTGTGGTGTCTGCCAGAATCTAGATGTGGTGAGCATAAGGAAAGCCTAATGGTAACCTTACACATGAGATACAAACAGTTAAAAGAGAATGATTTCAAATATTTAAGTTGATTATTTGGAATAAAGGCATGTTAATTTGTGGAAAAAACTGAATAATGTATGAGGTACGTCTTTTTAACCTAATTTCTCACTGGCAATATTTTCTAAGAGCAATAACTTTTTTAATTTTCCTTCATATGAGGATTTGTTTCTTGCAGGATGTTTGACTTTTTGGATGACACCATTCATTTTAACATACAATGTATTGAACTACAGGAAAAAAAATTCCAAGTGATGTGACATGGTGAAAAAAATTCTAATTTGTGATAATTTTTTGAGTTTTGTCTATACATGTTCATTTGTGCAGTAAAAATGACAAGGCGACATGACTCTAGGTCAATTGTAATGTTGATACCAAACTTTTAAAGTTTTTTTTTTATTATTGTCTATGTTACAAAAAAAATCCAATTTTTTTTTTAATTATTTCGTGTGTGTGACCATTTTCTGCCAGTTTGTACATGCACGATTGGGTGAGGAATATACGAGGACAGAGGAGAGTACGTGTGGGAAGGTATTGCGAGATTCGTTTGGAGATGTATGGAGGAGAAAGATTATGGACCGCCTTGTAAGTCATTTAGTAATTTAAACTGGATTCACTGGTTAATTGAAAACCAGTGAAGACATTGACAGAGGGGAGAGATAGAGGGGTAGTGAAGGAAGACGTGGATTAATTGGGCAGCGGAAGTAAGGCTGGACTGGTCTGACAGTGTTATTTGGTAGACCATAGAGGAAGATATTGCAATAGTTTAGGTGGGAGGTGATGAGGGCATACACTAACATTTTAGTTGATTCAAAGTTGAGGGAAGGACAGATTCTGGAAATATTTTTGAATTGGAAACGACAGGAGGTGGTCAATGCTTGGATGTGCGGTTTCAAGGACAAGGCAGAGTAAAAGTTTACACCCAGGCAATGTTCATGGATAAAGGGGAAAGCGTGATGTCATTTATTGTTTAGAAAGGTCTGGTAAAGGGGTTAAGTAAGATGGAGGAAAATTATGAATTCTGTTTTGTCCACACTGAGTTTTCAGAAGCGTGATGAGAACAAGAAGGATATGGCTAAAAGACACTTGGCTTCTGGACAGTAGAGATATATTGTATACATATATTTTAACCCCTTTGCAACCCATACCGTATTAGTACGCACATTTGGCATCCCCTGGTTCAGTGAGGGCTGCTGCACTGAGCCCGCACTGAACCGAGCACATCTCAGCTGATTCTTACAGCTGACATGTGCCCGCAACAGCCCCGGGTGGAATCGCGATCCACCCGCGGCTGTTAACATGTTAAATGCCGCTGTCAATCTCCGACAGCGGCATTTAACGCGCGCTTCCGGGTAGCGAGTCATAAGCCCCGCCCATCGGCGACCCCGTCACGTGATCGCGAGTCACCAATGGGTGGGCATGACAACCCAGGGTCTGCAGCAGACGCCTGTGGTTGTCCTGATCTGGTCGCTATGAGCGCCACCTAGTGGTCGGCGCTCATAGCACAGGACCATTTCTGCTGCATGCAGGGGATCTGCTCGTCCCCTGTATGTAGCAGAGCCGATCAAACAAGTGCTGCTTCTAGTCTCCTATGGAGACTATTGAAGCAAGCAAAAAGTGAAAAAAAAAAGTTTTTAAAAATATAAAAAAAATTAAAAAAATATAAAAGTTTAAATCACCCCCCTTTTGCCCCATTCAAAATAAAATATATATATAAAAAAAAAAACCTACATAGACATATTTGGTATTGCCGTGTTCAGAATCGCCCGATCTATCGATATAAAAAGAGAATTAATCCGATCGGTAAACGGCGTAACGAGAAAAAAATTCTAAACGCCAGAATTACGTTTTTTGGTCACCGCAAAATTGCAATAAAATGCAATAACGGGCGATCAAAACATCGGATCTACCCCAAAATGTTATCAATAAACACGTCAGCCCGGCGCACAAAAAATAAGCCCTCACCCAGCCCCAGATCATGAAAAATGGAGACGTTACAGGTCTCGGAAAATGGCGCTATTTTTTTTTTTTTTTTTTACAAAATTTTGGAATTTTTTTACACCACTTAAATATAAAAGAACCTATACATGTTTGGTGTCTATGAACTCGTAATGACCTGTAGAATAAGAATGGTAGGTCAGTTTTAGCATTCAGTGAACGTGGTAAAAAAAAAAAAAAAAAACAACTGTGGTATTGCACTTTTTTTGCAATTTTACAGCACTTGGAATTTTTTTCCCGTTTTCCCGTGCACGATATGGTAAAACTAGTAATGGCGTTGAAAAGTACAACTCGTCCCACAAAAAATAAGCCCTCACATGGCCATATTGAGCAAAAAATAAAAACGCTATGTCTCCAGGAGCAAGGGGAGCAAAAAACGAAAAAGCAAAAACAGAAAAAGCTCTGGTCCTTAAGGGTAACAAAGCATTTGCACTGGTAGGTCCATAATATTAGTAATTCCTTTATATTTATTTGCATTCTCAATTCCAAGTGTGGTGTATGCATTTATTGCAAATTGTGAATAATGGCAGTATACCATATTTGTTAATTTAGACAATAGTTATTACAATTATTGGTTCATTGGTCTATTGTTAGTCATAATTACTCTAAATACGGAAATAAATATATTGTATATATAGGAATGTAAACTGAGGCCTCTTGTATATGGCAGAGAAGCTGCACAGTGGCATACAGACTTCCATATGGTACCACATGTGCAATGCACCACTGGATGTCGTATATACAGAGGTATTCTCCCCTAAAAGCAAATTAGAGCCATAATATGGCATGACATGAATATAAGGTTAAACTGTTAGCGTTGTAATAGGAAAATATGGACATTTCTCTAGAAAAAAATATCATCCATGATTTCTGGGCGTAAAGAGCCTTGTTGATAATTATAAGGTTATACAACTATGTGACCTCTGCCTGGACAAATAACACATATAGTTATACATAAACAGCTGATGATGATTATGTGGTCACAGAATCATGTGACAGAAATTACTGTGTAGAATGACTGAAAGCAATACTAATTCAGCAGTCGGTCAGCTTCTGTGATGAAGCAGACCCTGCACTATATATTGTATTTCTGCTGCTTGAGCACTAGTTGTGCAGGACATATAATAGCTTATAACATTTTGTAGAGCAAACACTTGCTTCTAATTGAAGAGAGAAAAATTCACACCATGTTCTGGCATTGTGATGAAACTGTTAGAATTTTAATCTCATATTTATATTTGTCTCCAAATATAAATGTCCAATACACCCTTCTGGCATAAAATCTGTAGAATAAATCGGGATGAACGTCTCTTGCTGGAGCTCTTAGATGTATAACCATTCAAGGGAATCTGTCACCGGGTTTTTGCTACCCCATCTTAGAGCAGAATGATGTAGGGGCAGACACCCTGATTCCAGTGATGCGTCACTAACTGGCCATTTTGATAAAATATGCTGCCATTTTGATAAAATATCTGTTTAATCAGATGCAAACTTACCAGTTCTCTGAATTCTGCGCTCTGTATAACCCCGCCCACCTCACTGATTGTCAGCCAATCAGTGGGGGGGGTTAAGATTATACAGAGCTCATTAATAAGGAAGACTATATGACAGCAGGTTTATTAGTCTTCTAGTGAAGATCTCCTTGTGGATAATCCAGTGATTTTATTAAAACTATAGCCAACATCCCAGTAAGTAAGCCATAAAAAGAAAGGAAAAAGCGGCACTCACCGTTCCATAAAATAGTCCTTTATTCCATATTGGATACCTGGACCCGTAGAGCCTTCGTCCTCCACTCTCCCTGCTTCCCTTTTCTTGCCACTTTATGTCCCGAGATATGGAATAAAGGACTATTTTATGGAATGGTGAGTGCCGCTTCTTCGTGGCTTTTTCTGGCACCTTATTCTGCTATAGAAGCTGAGCACCTCCTCCTATGAACTATATGGATTGTTACAAGAGGTCTCTGTGCACACTGGTATAGCTAATTAATATCAAACTTTTGGATCCCCGTAAGTGACACATTGCTGGAATTAGGGTCTTTATACATTTTTCTGTGCTCAGATTAGGTGGCAAAAATCTGGTAATAGATTATCTATAATGTATATCCACATAGTAAAGATTTGTTTCCAAAAAGTCTGTACTCTCCCATTGTCTAAATGGGGCATGTAGAAGTCCATGTGTGTAAATATACCCTAAAAGGTACCTTATACACCATTTTAGGAAATTGAATAGATACTGCAGGGAGTACACACTATAACCTACAGTTTAAACCAGTCCCTAAAGAGTCACAAATAATGTCACTCAAAAATTTTACACAAAAATGTAACTTTTTTGTTTTTTTTGGCCTTTCTTTTGTAAAAAGTACTGAAAAAAGTGGATGTGACTTACGTCAAGCCGGACATGGCCCACAATTTTTAGATACATTTATTAATACCAAAGCCACAAAATGGCACACATTTTTCAGCAGATCACTTTCTGACTTTAAGACAGTCCAGTATTCACCCTTTCTTTTAGGAGATCTTTTAATAAATTTTCATTATTTGCACTAAAAATCTTTCACTTAAGCTGAGTAGTATTATTTTATAATAGTAGTTTTCAACTTTCAATTACAAATTAAATTAATCTGACATGCTGTGTTATTAATTTTGCCACATGAAAGTTGTTCATTATAGCAAAGTTACAGGGTTACCACCCAGAGTTCAGCAAATTTTTTTTTTAACTCGGTAGCTTCACCAAATTTTTCTCAAAAAATTGATATCTGGCACGTCACAAGTACTTTATTTGCTCTGAAAAAACATATTTAACACCCTAAGGTCTCATAGGATAGCACCTAACACATTTCAAGTTTTTTAATGCAAACACACCCTTTGTGAAATTAAATTGACCTCAAAATGGCTATGTATAAATTGAAGGTAACTGTTTTCACGTCTGTGCTGTTATATAATCTGTAGAATTTTCTTATAGTAGAAAATGAGGTTGGCCCTACTGCCAAATACAGGATAAACCCCTGACAAAGGCAGATGTGCGGAAACGCACGTCGGGGTGTGCACCATTGAGGAGGGTGCTGTTATAAATAGTGGATGTAAGTAGCTGTTGGGCATCATAGACATGGACATTTTGGCTGCTGTACCTGGTCCCCTGTAGAGTCCACCTACAGAGGGACTTCAATAATAGTTTCTAATTTTTAATCGCCGTTTCTGTGCACTAGATACATCTTTCTGGTATTTTATTGGTTTATATTATTGTTGAGCAATCACTAAAATGCTCGAAGCTCGGGCCGAGCTCGCCGTGATACTCGAGTGCTCGACCCGAGCAACGAGCCCAATGTTAGTCTATGGGAGACCCGAGCATTTTAGCGGCGGCACCACCGGCAGTCTGTAGAAAGCCTAAAAAGTGCCTAAAACGATAGTGACAGTGCTCAAAAGACATGGGGACAGCATGGGGATCGCCACAGGAAGTATTTCTGACCCCCAGGTCACTGCTGTCAACAACGTGGTCAGAGGTATTAAGCCACTTTAACGGGCTCACAATAAAACATTCAAAAACGAAACTGAAACGGTTTTCCTGTGAAATATGTTAACGAACTTCCTTTCCAGGGTAAAGACTTGTGTATAAGGTAAAATTAATAACCAAAAACAAAAATACTCCTCCACACCTTGGGCTATGTTCACAAGTAGCATTTTTTATGCATTTTTGCACTTTTGTATTGCTTTCAACCGTGACAAATGCATTCACCGGGAAAGGTAATTTTAACATTTTACAATCTTATCTGGCCATGTGCTGTGTGACACATGCATACAGTGCTGAAAAGACATGGGAACAGCATGGGGAAGACCCCAGGAAGCATCTCTGACACCAAGGTCACTGCCTAAAAGTGTGCCCATCAGAAGTGATTCTTTCCGCATCAGAAGATGCATACTTGCAACTATCCCCGTGCAAGTCCTTGTCCCAGGGAAGTGTTCAATTGTACCTTCCCCATTCCTTGCAATGCAAGCGCAAGTATGCAGTTCTGCCACCCACCCACCCCCAGGCTGCAATACCATACTGCTAGCTTGCTTGCACTTGAAATGGGGCCTTTTAGTTTGGAGGAGGCCGAAGCTGGCCACTACCTCATGGCTGCTTCGGCAGTGAGGTATCCATACTCAATCCCAAGCCGCCCGGCGGCCGGGTGTCCACGCTCGGTCCCCAGCCGCCCAGGGACGGCCGGGTGTCCACACTCGGTCCCCAGCCGCCTGGGGGTGGCCAGGTGTCCATAAACGGGCCCCAGCCGCACTTATTTCTCCTTGGAACATACCCCCACACTTTTCTTAGCCCGGCCTGCTTTAGGGCAGCATTGGACGAGCCCACAAGAGAACCAGACTCCTCCGGTGGGCCCTGGCTTCTCCATCAGGGGAGTTGAAAGTGCCAAGGTGAGGAGCATGATGATGATGATATAAGTTAGCATCTGCTTTGTTTTCTTGGAATGCAAGCATAAGTGTGCAACCTGCCACCCACCCACCCCCAGGCTGCAATACCATACTGGTAGCTTGCTTGCACTTGAAATTGGGCCTTTTAGGCATGTGGAGGCAGACGCCGGCCACCATGTCATAGCTGCATCGGCGGCCTGGTATCCATACTGAGTCCCCAGCCGCCCGGCGGCCGGGTGTCCAAACTTGGTCCCCAGCTGCCCCGCGGCCGGGAGACCACGCACGGTCCACAGCCGCCTGGGGGCGGCCGGGTGTCCATAAACGGTCGCCCCTATTTCTCCTTGGAACATCATCCCCCCACACTTTTCTTAGCCTGGCCTGCTTTAGGGCAGCATTGGACGAGCCCACAAGAGAACCAGACTCCTCCGGTGGGCCCTGGCTTCTCCATCAGGGGAGTTGAGAGTGCCAAGGTGAGGAGCATGATGATGATGATAGAAGATAGCATCTGCTTTGTTTTCTTGGAATGCAAGCGTAAGTGTGCAACCCGCCACCCACCCACCCCCAGGCTGCAATACCATACTGCTATCTTGCTTGCACTTGAAATTGGGCCTTTTAGGCATGTGGAGGCAGACGCCGGCCACCATGTCATGGCTGTGTCGTCGGCCTGGTATCCATACTTAGTCCCCAGGCGCCCGGCGGCCGGGTGTCCATGCTCGGTCCCAGCCGCCTGGGGGCGGCCGGGTGTCCATAAACGGTCCCCAGCAACCCCTATTTCTCCTTGGAACATCCACCCACACATTTCTTAGCCTGGCCTGCTTTAGAGCAGCATTGGATGAGCCCACCAGAGAACCAGACTTCTCCGGTGGGCCCTGGCTTCTCCATCAGGGGAGTTGAAAGTGCCAAGGTGAGGAGCATGATGATGATGATAGAAGTTAGCATCTGCTTTGTTTTCTTGGAATTCAAGCGCAAGTGTGCAAACTGCCACCCACCCACCCCCAGGCTGCAATACCATACTGCTAGCTTGCTTGCACTTGAAATTAGGCGTTTTAGGCATGTGGAAGCAGACGCCGGCCACCATGTCATGGCTGCGTCGGCGGCCTGGTATCCATTCTCAGTCTCCAGCTGCCCGGCGGTCAGCTGTCCACGCTCGGTTCCCAGCCTCCAGGAGGCGGCCGGGTGTCCATACTCGGCCCCCAGTCACCCCGCGGCCGGGTGTCCACACACAGTCCCCAGCCGCCTGGGGGCGGCCGGGTGTCCATAAACGGTCCCCAGCCGCCCCTATTTCTTCTTGAAACATCCCCCACACTTTTCTTAGCCCGGCCTGCTTTAGGGCAGCATTGGACGAGCCCACCAGAGAACCAGACTCCTCCGGTGGGCCCTGGCTTTTCCATCAGGGGAGTTGAGAGTGCCAAGGTGAGGAGCATTATGATGATGATAGAAGTTAGCATCTGCTTTGTTTTCTTGGAATGCAAGCGCATGTATGTAATAGCGGCTAGGCCTGAGGTGGTCAGCGTTTTGGCGCATATCCTACCTCCTCCGAGGATTGCTGGATGTTTTCCTGCTACTATCTCATTTCTATGACTCCCGTTAAAACAAAGCTTCAGGTGATGAATGATGGATGAGATGGTGGCAAAGGAGAAAGAGCAGGAGGAACAGGGAACATTCACATCAATATCAGGCCAGTCAACCACACATGTCTAGTAGGATATGTTTCTGTACCAAAAGGAGAGGTTCGGCTACACAGTTATAGAGTGCAATGCCTACCAAAAATTTAGAGGTACTCCAATGCCCCTTGGAAGTGACATGGAGGTCAGAGGACCTTAACTAAACCATTTTTTCCATTTATAGCAGCTGGGTCTCCTGTGCATTGTTGGCCTAAGCAGTAGTGTTGAGCCACCCCCGTAGTGTTCGAGTTCGGTTCGGTTCGTCGAACACCCGTGTGTTCGCCGAACTGTTCGTCGAGCTGTTCGTCGAACACCTTCGAACACCGTTAAAACCAATGGCAGGCAAACAAAAACACATAGAAACACATAGAAAACACCTTCAAAGGTGTCCAAAAGCTGACAAACTGCTCAGAAGACACAACTAACACATGGAAAAGTGACAAGTACATATAGTCATGCGAAAAGAAAAGAGGTGGAGGAGTAAAAGGAGGGGGAGACACAGATATAGGCATGTCATGCCCTTCTAAAATCCAAAAAGTGAGAAGCCGACACGTTCAGTCCGCTCCTGCCCGTGCCACCTCCGCGTCGCCGGGTTTGTGCCAGAGCCGCGGTGAACCCTGACGGCCAGCCCCCCTCTCCCAATACTGGTGCCTGTCCGCTGGTGGGTCGAGCGAGCCCCCCCGTGGTGGAGGCAGCTCTAAGCTTTTTAATTTAAATTGTCTCTCTAATTTGAATGAATACACTTTAAATCCATTTACAAGGATCTATTGGAGGGCAAGTCTCATGCCAGCAGCCGCGTAATTCCAGCTCCAGTAGCGTCCACTAAAGCTGCTGCAGTTAAAAAGCTTTTATAAGGATCGAGCTCGGCTGTCCACCGCAAGGCATCCTACTGCCAGTCCCAGCCCCTATGCCTTGGGGTGCCTCCTGATGCTCTTCACTGAGTATCCCGTGGTCCCGAAGAATTTCCTTTGAAAAAATGAAGTGTCCAAACTACAGGTGGTGTAGCTTGTTTAACAGCCGGGATAATCCGCTGACTAGCAGACACTGCTACTAGGCACAAAGTATTTCCTGGGCTAGATGCAGTTAAAAATTTGTAATTAGATACTCTCGTTGGATGCTGAGAAAGCATTCCATAGAGTCTCCTGGCACGCCATATATGATTCTCTTAAAAAGCTTGGGGTAGGGGTCTAGGGGACCCTTTTATAGCCAAAATCACGGCCCTGTATCGCAATACGTCACCTAGGCTGAAGATAAATGGAACTGTAGCACCCTGAGGGCTCGGTTGCTACAGAGGTATTGCACCTCACCCAGAGGTGTGATATCTCACTCTCAGGTAAGGATGTAGTGTGGATCAGGACCCGACACCTGCATGCATTACACCACATTGCCGTGGGGCAGGGCGACCAATATGCCCCTGGGATGGGCACGACAGTCCCTGTCCCTGGCTGGAGTGGGGGGAGGGAACACTGAGGAAGGGGAACCCTGTAGTGCAGGAGCAGGGAGGAAGCAGTTCCTGGGTGCATTGAGAAGGGAGTATAAAAGGTGGGCACCATCTTAGTTCAGTGCAGAGAAGTCTGAGCAGAAGTGGCAGGGAGCAGGGGCTCTGCATGAGCTCTGCTCCGGAGGCGGGCCTAGTAACAGAGGCCCAGGCCTGGAAGAGGGAGAAGGAAGGAAGAGGAGCGGAGAAGGCTCCAGGAACGAGGAACGAAGGGATCCCAGGGGTGCCACCGCACGCCCGAATCCACCTGCGTGGAGGGGTCAGGCCAAAGGGGGAGACCGGTCCCCGAAACTAGTGGAGACAGGAAACGACCCTCAGCTAGAAACAGGAGGCTGTGACATTTTATGTGGCGCAGCCCCTCGCTACACCCGCTAGGAAGGCACCACATAGGGTCAGGGAAACTGGCGCCAAGTTTACCAAGAGGAGGCCCGAGGCAGCCGGACAGAAGGGTTGGTAAGAAAGGCCAGACAAAGGACACACAAAGGGGGTTCTGTGAAGCGCTCCAAAGTTATCTGGGAGTTGTCTGAGCCCCTCACCTGGTGAGCACAGTACGACGTGGGCAGCCGTTACCTGCAGACGTGGTCTGGATAATAAGAACTGTGAGTAAAGGCCCTGGACTGCATCACTGACTCCGTGTCGTTACTGCTGCTGCCCTGCACCATCACCCTCATCCTCCGCATACACTGCCCTGAGGCTATACTCCTCCCGTGGGGAGTTATGCTACGCTCTGCTGCACCCACAACACCAGCCTCAGCGGTCTGCCCTGGAGCGGCGGTTCACTCTGACCGCAATCCACGGGTGGCGTAGTCGGACATTTAAACATCAAAACCACATAAATAGTTCCGCCACTGGTTTGACCGCCCTGAGCCACGGAACCTGGTCGCCGCCACGGAGACTACAACCACCAGCCTCCACCAAAAAGGGTCCGGCTCCGGGTGTCCCAAGGCCCAGGGGGCGCGTCAGAACATTTTCATCACCTTTCACAATCACCAATGGGACAAGTCAGGGATGTTCTCTGTCCCCTCTCTTATACATCCTAGTGACGGAGCACCTGCTCTCATCAATTCGCCATAACCCCAATATTAGGTGGATTGAGGTGGGAGGCACCGAGTACAAGTGCTCTCTATTTGCTGATGATGTCCTAGTATATATCACTCAATCACATATATCCATCCATGCTGTTATGGCTGAAATAGATCACTTTGTTACATGGTCAAATTTTAAAATCAATGCAGCGAAGTCTGAGGCCCTCGATGTCTCCCTCCCCAAATCCATATAGGATTCCATCCAGTCCAACTTTCCCTTTGCCTGGCCCTCACAGGGTATCAAATACTTAGGAATTCCTATTCATAGAGACCTCTGCCATCTATGTTATCTTAATTTTGGGCCCTTTATTGAACAACTCCATAAAGACCACGATTGGCAAGTTAGAACTGTAAGATTCACTACGTGAACCACTGGTGTTTTGTGGAAAAACACATGTACACTGTGTTCCAAATTATTATGCAAAAAGTGTTTAGGAGTGATAAGGGAAGAATTTGTTTGTTTGTCAGTTAAACTCATTGATTGTGATGTGTGTCAGGGCTCTTTATATCACTGTAAGCAATTGCAGACACCTGTGCTAATTAGTTTGGCAGGTGTGTCCAATGAAAGGCAAGACTACTTAAGAAGGCTGTCTCACATTATTAAGCAGCCTACATTTTCTGCCAAAATGGGAAAGAAAAAGGATGTGTCGGCTGCTGAGAAGCAACAAATTGTGGAGTGTTTAGGTCAAGGCATGACTACAATCAACATTGTGCGATGATCAGGATGAAGTGTCTTGGCAATCAAGAAGTATGTAGCTGATTCACAGTACACACGTGTGCGTGCTGATAAGGGCAAATTGAGGACTCTTTCCTACAGGCAATTACGTCAGGTTGAAAGAGCAGCGGCAAAAAAGCCTTGTCATAGCAGCAGACAAGTTTTTGAAGCTGCTGGTGCCTCCAACGTCCCCCGAACAACAAGATGCAGGGTCCTTCAGAGGTTTGCAGCTGTGCATACGCCATCCTGTCGACCTCCTCTATCCACTTCACACAAGCAGAAACGGCTCCAGTGGGCCAAACATTACATGAAGACTGATTTCAAAACTGTTTTGTTCACGGATGAGTGCCGTGCAGCGCTCGATGGTCCAGATGGATGGAGTGGAGGATGGCTGGTTGATGGACACCCCACGCAAACACGGCTACAGCGCCAACAAGGAGGAGGTGGAGTAATGTTTTGGGCTGGAATCATGGGGAGAGAGATTGTCGGCCCCTTTAGGATCCCTGAAGGCGCTAAAGATGAACTCCATAATGTATGTGGATTTTCTCAAACAGCACTTCCTGCCATGGTTCAAGAAGAAGAACCGTGTATTTCACAGCAAGATCATTTTTCTGCATGATAATGCACCATCTCATGCTGCACATAAAACATCTGCATCTCTGGCTGATATTGGCATAAAAGGGGACAAACTTATGGTGTGACCCCCATGCTCCCCTGACCTCTACCCCATTCAGAACCTTTGGAGCATCATTAAAAGGAGTGTCTATGATGGCGGGAGGCAGTTCACATCTAAGCAACAGCTCTGGGAGGGTATTCTGTCCTCATGCAAAACAATTGAAGCAGAAACCATCCAAAACCTGACAAATTCAATGGACGAGAGAGTTCAGAAGCTCCTTTCGAACAAGGGGTCCTATGTGAAAATGTAGCATCACCTAGAATAAAGTTTTGAGTTGAAAACTGTTTGATTTCAGTTTCTAACAACCTGCTAATGCTTATAATTTCAAAAATGACCATTTTTTTGGTCTTTATTAAAATGAAAAGGTTGATCGAAAAGTTTGGGGGATCTAAGAGTGTGGCAACCCAGTAGTCATGATTACTTCGAATTCTGACAATATGAGGGTCATGCTGAAGGTAGTGCAGCAAGAAGGCACTTATGTGTCTTGCGCATCTCGGAGCCCCAAAATTATTTTCCGGGCTAGATGCAGCTAAAAATTATTATTAATTTTAAATCTGGTGAAGCTTTAGTATAGATGGCCTAATAGGATCAGTGCTGCACACTGCTACAAAGCCCAAATTATTTTCCAGTCAAGATACAGATAAACATGATTAGTAATTTTAAATCTGGTGGAGCTTATTATAGATGGCCTAATAGAATCAGTGCTGCACACTGCTACAAAGCCCAAATTATTTTCCAGCCAAGATACAGATAAACATGATTAGTAATTTGAAAGCTTAAAACGGTTGGTAGGGTGATTTTAACCAATCATCAAGCTTTTACTCTCCCCAGCATGACACAGGGGTAGAAAAGTCATTTCGGATCCATGATTTGTTCATCTTTATGAACGTGAGTCTGTCTACATTATCGCACAACAGAAATGTGATCAAGGTCTCCCTCATCTGATGAGTCTTCCATCAGTTCGTCCTCCACTTCTTCCTGGGCTTCTGCACCTTCCTCACTAGTTGGCTGCTACCATGCGCCCTGGTAAAACCATCTCCCCCACCCTCACATGCCTGCCGCCTTGGTGCTGCCGACCGTCTGGACCTTGCAGATGTTAGCCCTTCCGCATACAACTCCTCCTCCTCTACTTCCTCCACCTCCTCTTGTGCCACCACCTGACTCCGAATTCTGTTTAACATGTGCTCCAGCATGTAAATCACCGGAATAGTCATGCTGATAATGGCATCGTCAGCACTAAACATCTTCGTCGCCATTTCAAAACTGTGCAGAAGGGTGCATAGGTCCCTGATCTGAGACCACTCCTCCAGCGTGATTTGCCCCACCTCTGGATCTCGTTGGCCCAGGCTATACGTCAGAACGTATTGCACCAGGGCATGTCGGTGCTGCCACAGTCGCTGCAACATGTGCAGAGTTGAATTCCACCGGGTAGGCACATCGCATTTTAGCCGGTGAAGTGGCAGGCCCAACGACTTCTGTAGAGATGTAAGTCGCTGAGCTGCGGGATGCGAACGGCGGAAGTGAGCACACAGCGACCGTGCCCTCTGCAGAAGGCCATCTAGTCTGGGATAGTGGGCTAAAAATTGCTGGACAACCAGGTTCAACACATGAGCCATACAAGGCACGTGTGTGACATTGCCCCGGCGAAGGGCCGCACCCAGGTTTGCAGCATTGTCGCACACGGCCTTCCCTGGTTTCAGGTCCAGTGGAGACAACCATTCATGAAATTGGTTCTCCAGAGCTGACCACAACTCCTCAGCTGTGTGACTCACATTTCCCAGACATTTCAATGTAAAAACCGCCTGATGACGTTGAGCCCTGCTGCCAGCATAGTAAGGAGGTGTGCAGGATCCCTTCTGCGCAGTTAGAAAGCTTGTGGCATGACCAGACAGGCTTTGGGTGCAGGTGGAAGACCGAGAGGAGGTTGAGGAGGCAGAAGCAGTGGAGGAACTTTGACATAAAGAGGATTGACGCACAACTCGTGGGGATGGCAAGACTTGGACAGCAGCCCCTTGTCCTGCTGTCACCATAGTTACCCAGTGCCCAGTCAGCGACATGTAACGCCCCTGTCCATGCCTACTCGTCCAAGTGTCTGTGGTGAAATGCACCCTGTCACACACAGAGTTTCTCAAAGAAGCGGTGATGTTGTGTGCGACATGCTGGTGGAGCGCAGGCACACCTTTCTTTGAGAAGTAGTGCCGACTGGGCATCTGGTACTGGGGCACTGCGACGGACATAAGGTCTCGAAAATCCTCTGTGTCCACCAGGCGGAAAGGCAGCATTTCTGTAGCCAAGAGCTTGCAGATGGTGAAATTCAACCTCTTAGCTTTCTCATGGCTAGGAGGAAATGGTCTTTTACTTGTCCACATCTGAGGGACCGAGGGCTGGCTATTGTGCTTAGACGGGGTTGATAAGGGTGTCCCCGGCAAACTGCCGGTCTGTGAGGAAGATGCAGGCGGACATGTTAGGTTGCCTTGATCCAAAGGTGGTGCTATCGATGTCGGACAGCGCTCAACACCAGCTGGTGTTACCACCTCCAAAGAAAATGATGACCTGCCAATCATGCTGGCTGTTGCGGGTAAAGAGGTGGCAGGTCTGCGCCCCAAAACAGGTGTGACTGCTGTCCCCCCAGTCACAGAGGATGAAGAGGCCGCGGATGCACAAGATATGGCAGACGGTGGTTGGCCCGGCCGGCTAGGCCGCATTGTAGCACACTGAGCTTCCCACTGCAACTTATGCTTCATGTCCATGTGCCGGTTCATGCATGAAGTACTCAAACTATGTATTTTTTGGCCTCTACTTAGCTTTTGCTGACAAATGTTACAGATAACACGAGTTGGGTCATCTTTATCGATCTGAAAAAATGCCCAGGCTATGCAAGGCTTAGCACCCATGCGACCTGAAGAGCCACCACGACTTGTGGTGAGAGGCAGAGTTGTGTTTGAGGATGCAGTTGTTGACGTGCTTCCAGTACTACGTCTCTGTCCAGGAAGGCGCAACCTGACCTCGTCGTCACTAGCATCTTCCTCCACCTCCTCTGCTGACCTCATCTCTTGGCAGACTGTGGGTTGACAGTAAGTGGGATCTCCAACCTCATCATCATCACCCTGTGCGTTATCACACCCGTCGTCCTCAGAGCCAACCTGTTCCTGCCCTGACAAAAAGCTAAAGTTGTCGCTCCAATCAGGTATTTGAGTCTTATCATCGTCTTCCTCATTGTCTCCACCAACAGGAGTTACAGTTTGGGAATGAGGGTCTACATTATGGTCAGAACCTTCTGCGTCTGGTCCTGGATCCGACTCATAAAGATTCTGGGCATCAGTGCAGATCATTTCCTCGTCTGGATTCACAGAAGCGCTGGAGTCGACCTCTGATTCCCAGGCTATAGTATGAGTAAACAGCTCTGCAGACTCAACCATCTGTTCTACCTCATACTCAGACGGGCAGCTGGAGATTTGGGAGCTGTGAGGAAGCAAGTGCGATTGGGGTGACACCTTTGAGGACTGGAGTATTTGTGATGTTGAAGTTGATGTGGAGGAGAGCCCACTTAAAGGAGCACTTGATATCCGTTGAAGCACCTGCTGTTTTTGTGCCTCATCTGGAATTTGTAGCGATTGGCATGGCCATAAGAAAGGGATCTTATCACATTGTCCGCTAAAAGAAGTAGACATTTTAGTTTGGCTGGAAGATGGTCTTTCTTCTGCAGATGTTACTGTTGTTTTAACACCTACCCCACGGACACAACCTTTTTTCCCCTTCCCAACACGCCTATTCCCCTTTCCACCAGCAGCAGGCCTTTTTCCACTCATTTTGGTGGTTAACTAATTCACAACTCTGGAGTTGTTTGCACAAAAAAACAATGGATGGGAACCGAGCAGAGCTGAGTGGCCAAACTGTGGTATTAGGCCAAAACTATTGGCTGGGTTAGATGCAGAAAAAAATTATATTCAATTTGCAACCTGATGGAGGTCAGTATAGATGGACTAATAGAACAAGTCCCACACACAGCTAGAAGCCCAAATATTTTTTCAGAGGTAGATGCAGAAAATTTTTTTATTCAGTTTGCAACCTGATGGAGGTCTGTATAGATGGATTAATAGAACAAGTCCCACACACAGCTACAAGCCCAATATTTTTTCAGAGGTAGATGCAGAAAAAATATATATTCAGTTTGCAACCTGATGGAGGTCAGTATAGATGGACTAATAGAGAAAGTCTCACACACTGATAGAAGGCCAAATATTTTTTCAGAGCTAGATGCAGATAAAAATTATATTCAATTTGCAACCTGATGGAGGTCAGTATAGATGGACTAATAGAACAAGTCCCACACACAGCTAGAAGCCCAAATATTTTTTCAGAGGTACTGTAGATGAAGATAAAAATTATTTTTAATTTGCAACCTGATGGAGGTCAGTATAGATGGACTAATAGAGAAAGTCCCACACACTGCTAGAAGACCAAATATTTTTTCAGAGCTAGATGCAGAAAAAATTATATTCAGTTTGCAACCTGATGGAGGTCAGTATAGATGGACTAATAGAGAAAGTCCCACACACTGCTAGAAGGCCAAATATTTTTTCAGAGCTAGATGCAGATAAAAATTATTTTTAATTTGCAACCTGATGGAGGTCAGTATAGATGGACTAATAGAGAAAGTCCCACACACTGCTAGAAGGCCAAATATTTGTTCAGAGCTAGATGCAGATAAAAATTATATTCAATTTGCAACCTGATGGAGGTCAGTATAGATGGACTAATAGAACAAGTCCCACACACAGCTAGAAGCCCAAATATTTTTTCAGAGGTACTGTAGATGCAGATAAAAATTATTTTTAATTTGCAACCTGATGGAGGTCAGTATAGATGGACTAATAGAGAAAGTCCCACACACTGCTAGAAGGCCAAATATTTTTTCAGAGCTAGATGCAGATAAAAATTATATTCAATTTGCAACCTGATGGAGGTCAGTATAGATGGACTAATAGAACAAGTCCCACACACAGCTAGAAGCGCAAATATTTTTTCAGAGGTACTGTAGATGCAGATAAAAATTATTTTTAATTTGCAACCTGATGGAGGTCAGTATAGATGGACTAATAGAGAAAGTCCCACACACTGCTAGAAGGCCAAATATTTTTTCAGAGCTAGATGCAGAAAAAAATTATATTCAGTTTGCAACCTGATGGAGGTCAGTATAGATGGACTAATAGAGAAAGTCCCACACACTGCTAGAAGGCCACATATTTTTTCAGAGGTAGATGCAGAAAAAAATATATTCAGTTTGCAACCTGATGGAGGTCTGTATAGATGGATTAATAGAACAAGTCCCACACACAGCTAGAAGCCCAATATTTTTTCAGAGGTAGATGCAGAAAAAAATATATTCAGTTTGCAACCTGATGGAGGTCAGTATAGATGGACTAATACAACAAGTCCCACACACAGCTAGAAGCCCAATATTTTTTCAGAGGTAGATGCAGAAAAAAATATATTCAGTTTGCAACCTGATGGAGGTCTGTATAGATGGATTAATAGAACAAGTCCCACACACAGCTAGAAGCCCAATATTTTTTCAGAGGTAGATGCAGAAAACAATATATTCAGTTTGCAACCTGATGGAGGTCTGTATAGATGGATTAATAGAACAAGTCCCACACACAGCTAGAAGCCCAATATTTTTTCAGAGGTAGATGCAGAAAAAAATATATTCAGTTTGCAACCTGATGGAGGTCAGTATAGATGGACTAATACAACAAGTCCCACACACAGCTAGAAGCCCAAAATTTTTTCAGAGGTAGATGCAGAAAAAAATATATTCAGTTTGCAACCTGATGGAGGTCTGTATAGATGGATTAATAGAACAAGTCCCACACACAGCTAGAAGCCCAATATTTTTTCAGAGGTAGATGCAGAAAAAAATATATTCAGTTTGCAACCTGATGGAGGTCTGTATAGATGGATTAATAGAACAAGTCCCACACACAGCTAGAAGCCCAATATTTTTTCAGAGGTAGATGCAGAAAAAAATATATTCAGTTTGCAACCTGATGGAGGTCAGTATAGATGGACTAATACAACAAGTCCCACACACAGCTAGAAGCCCAATATTTTTTCAGAGCTGGATGCAGAAAAAAATTATATTCAATTTGCAACCTGATGGAGGTCAGTATAGATGGACTAATAGAATGATGCTATGCCCAAAAGATTTTACTTCATTAGGTGCAGTAAAAAAATTGGTATTCTATACACAGGTGGTATATCTTGCAACACAGATAGGCTACTCCACTGACTAACACACTCTGCAATAGGCCAAAAAGGATTAGCTTTGCTAGATTCAGCCAAATGCTGTGAAAAAAACTTGCACAGCACTGGCACAGACCTGCCTGGCAAAAACTGATAGGAACTGATGTAACCTAGTCCTGAAAAGGACTCCAATTACAATTAGTCTTTACTCCCACAATCTATCTATTTAAGAGCACAGACCTGCCTGTCGTAGGAAATGCTGTAACCTAGTCCTTAAAAGGACTGCAATCACAACTATTCCCTACTCCCAAGCTATCTGTAGATTTGTGCGAAAATTGGCTTGAAATTAACAAGGTATAGCGCACACAGCAACAGCGGTGCCGTCTAACACGCAGCTGCAGCAGTGAGAAAATGGTGGCGACGGGGAAAATGGCTTGGTCTTATAGGGCAAGGACATGTGACATACACTGCCAATGACACATGCACTTGCTTGTGTGAAAAAAAGCACTTCGCTCCGTGTGTGCGCTGCTGATAGGCTGACAGATTGCACCTCCCCACTGTAAATGCGGGAAAGAGAAAAAAAAAAGGAGATCTTCATTGTTCCTGCATAGATCCATCCCCTGCCCCTCCCCCCACCCCGCTGTACACTCAAACTGCGTATTAACATTAATTTTCATCATTACTGAGAAAAAATCCAGTTATGATTTTGGTGCACGAACAGTTATCGAACATAACCTCGAACAGCCGAATTTTTCTCAAATTGTTCGTGTTCGCCGAACGGCTCGAACACCGCCCAAAACAGCTCGAATTTGAGATTGGCGAACAGTTCGAGTAGAACAACGCTCATCTCTACTAAGCAGTGAATGGAAGGCTTTCCAAAAATTATGAGGAACTGCAATGCCCCTTGAAACAGACGTGGATTACAGCATACTAAAAACTTTCCACCCATTATTGGGGACTGGTTCTCCTTTAGTTTTCACCTATGCATTGAAAAGCAAAAGCTGACTAAAATTAGGAGGAAATGCAATGCCCGTTGGAAGAATGGTGGAGTTCACAGTGGAATAAAAAGACAATATCAATGCCCCTTGAAAAAGTGGTGGAGGTCGCAGTAGCTTAGCAAGATGGTTTTAATGCCCCTTGGAAGAGACGTGGAGGTCGCAGTGGAATAAAAAGACAATATCAATGCCCCTGGGAAAAGTGGTGGAGATCGCAGTAGCTTATCAAGATGGTTTTAATTCCCCTTGGTAGAGTTGTGGACGTCAAAGTAGCTTATCAAGACGGTTTTAATGCCTGTTGTTAGAGTGGTGGAGGTCAAAGTAGCTTAACAAGACGGTTTTAATGCCCCTTGGAAGAGACGTGGAGGTCGCAGTGGAATAAAAAGACAATATCAATGCCCCTGGGAAAAGTGGTGGAGGTTGCATTACCTTAACAAGACGCTTTTAATGCCCCTTGTAAAAGACGTGGAGGTCGCAGTGGAATAAAAAGACAATATCAACGCCCCTGGGAAATGTGGTGGAGGTCGCATTAGCTTAACAAGACTGTTTTAATGCCCCTTGGAAGAGCGGTGGAGGTCGCAGTAGCTTAACAAGATGGTTTTAATGCCCCTTGGAAGAGTGGTGGAGGCCGCAGTAGCTTAACAAGACAGTTTTAATGCCCCTGGGAAGAGTTGTGGAGGTCACAGAAGCTTAACAAGACAACTTTAATGCCCCTTGGAAAAGTGGTGGAGGTCGCAGTAGCTTAACAAGACAGTTTTAATGCCCCTTGGAAAAGTGGTGGAGGTCGCATTAGCTTAACAAGACGGTTTTAATGCCATTTGGAAGACACGTGGAGGTCGCAGTAGCTTAACAAGATGGTTTTAATGCCCCTTGGAAAACTGGTGGAGGTTGCATTAGCTTAACAAGACAGTTTTAATGCTACTTGGAAGAGATGTGGAGGTCGCAGTGGAATAAAAAGACAATATCAATGCCCCTGGGAAAAGTGGTGGAGGTTGCATTACCTTAACAAGACGGTTTTAATGCCCCTTGTAAAAGACGTGGAGGTCGCAGTGGAATAAAAAGACAATATCAACGCCCCTGGGAAAAGTGGTGGAGGTCGCATTAGCTTAACAAGACGGTTTTAATGCCCCTTGGAAGAGCGGTGGAGGACGCAGTAGCTTAACAAGATGGTTTTAATGCCCCTTGGAAGAGCGATGGAGGTCGCAGTAGCTTAACAAGACAGTTTTAATGCCCCTGGGAAGAGTTGTGGAGGTCACAGTAGCTTAACAAGACAACTTTAATAACCCTTGGAAAAGTGGTGGAGTTCGCAGTACCTTAACAAGACAGTTTTAATGCCCCTTGGAAAAGTGGTGGAGGTCGCATTAGCTTAACAAGACGGTTTTAATGCCATTTCGAAGAGACGTGGAGGTCGCAGTAGCTTAACAAGATGGTTTTAATGCGCCTTGGAAAACTGGTGGAGGTTGCATTAGCTTAACAAGACGGTTTTAATGCCCCTTGGAGAAGACGAGGAGGTTGCAGTAGCATAACAAGACGGTTTAAATGCCCCTTGAAAGAGTGGTGGAGGTTACAGTAGCTTAATAAGACAGTTTTAATGCCCCTTGGAAGAGTGGTGGAGGTCACAGTAGATTAACAGGAAAGCTTTAAAGCCCCTTGGAAAAGTAGTGGAGGTCGCAGTAGATTAACAAGACAGCTTTAATGCCCCTTGGAAAAGAGGTGGAGGTCACAGTAGCTTAACAAGACAGCTTTAATGCCCCTTGGAAAAGTGGTGGAGGTCACAGTAGCTTAACAAGACGGTTTTAATGCCTCTTGGAAAAGTGGTGGAGGTCACATTAGCTTAACAATATGGTTTTAATGCCCCTTGTAAGAGACGTGGAGGTTGCAGTAGCTTAACAAGACGGTTTAAATGCCCCTTGGAAGAGTGGTGGCGGTTACAGTAGCTTAACAAGACTGTTTTAATGCCCCTTGGAGAAGTGGAGGAGGTCGCAGTAGCTTAACAAGACGGTTTTAATGCCCCTTGGAAGAGACGTGGAGGTCGCAGTGGAATAAAAAGACAATATCAACGCCCCTGGGAAAAGTGGTGGAGGTCACATTAGCTTAACAAGACGGTTTTAATGCCCCTTGGAAGAGCGGTGGAGGTCGCAGTAGCTTAACAAGACAGCTTTAATGCCCCTTGGAAAAGTGGTGGAGGTCGCAATATCTTAACAAGACAGCTTTAATGCCCCTTGGAAAAGTGGTGGAGGTCGCATAAGCTTAACAAGACGGTTTTAAAGCCCCTTGGAAAAGACGTGGAGATCACAGTAACTTAACAAGACGGTTTTAATGCCCCTTGGAAGAGTGGTGGAGGTCACAGTAGCTTAGCAAGACAGTTTTTATGCCCCTTGGAAAAGTGGTGGAGGTCGCAGTAGCTTAACAAGACAACTTTAATGCCCCTTGGAAAAGTGGTAGAGGTCGCAGTAGCTTAACAAGACAGTTTTAATGCCCCTTGGAAAAGTGGTGGAGGTCGCATTAGCTTAACAAGACGGTTTTAATTGCATTTGGAAGAGACGTGGAGGTCGCACTAGCTTAACAAGATGGTTTTAATGCCCCTTGGAAAACTGGTGGAGGTTGCATTAGCTTAACAAGACGGTTTTAATGCCCCTTGGAGAAGACGAGGAGGTTGCAGTAGCATAACAAGACGGTTTAAATGCACCTGGGAAAAGTGGTGGAGGTCACATTAGCTTAACAAGACGGTTTTAATGCCCCTTGGAAGAGCGGTGGAGGTCGCAGTAGCTTAACAAGACAGCTTTAATGCCCCTTGGAAAAGTTGTGGAGGTCGCAGTATCTTAACAAGACAGCTTTAATGCCCCTTGGAAAAGTGGTGGAGGTCGCATAAGCTTAACAAGACGGTTTTAATGCCCCTTGGAAAAGACGTGGAGATCACAGTAGCTTAACAAGACGGTTTTAATGCCCCTTGGAAGAGTGGTGTAGGTCGCAGTAGCTTAACAAGACAACTTTAATGCCCCTTGGAAAAGTGGTAGAGGTCGCAGTAGCTTAACAAGACAGTTTTAATGCCCCTTGGAAAAGTGGTGGAGGTCGCATTAGCTTAACAAGACGGTTTTAATTGCATTTGGAAGAAACGTGGAGGTCACACTAGCTTAACAAGATGGTTTTAATGCCCCTTGGAAAACTGGTGGAGGTTGCATTAGCTTAACAAGACGGTTTTAATGCCCCTTGGAGAAGACGAGGAGGTTGCAGTAGCATAACAAGACGGTTTAAATGCCCCTTGAAAGAGTGGTGGAGGTTACAGTAGCTTAATAAGACGGTTTTAATGCCCCTTGGAAGAGTGGTGGAGGTCACAGTAGATTAACAAGAAAGCTTTAATGCCCCTTGGAAAAGTGGTGGAGGTCACAGTAGCTTAACAAGACGGTTTTAATGCCTCTTGGAAAAGTGGTGGAGGTCGCATTAGCTTAACAAGATGGTTTTAATGCCCCTTGTAAGAGACGTGGAGGTTGCAGTAGCTTAACACGACGGTTTAAATGCCCCTTGGAAGAGTGGTGGCGGTTACAGTAGCTTAACAAGACGCTTTTAATGCCCCTTGGAGAAGTGGAGGAGGTCGCAGTAGGTTAACAAGATGGTTTTAATGCCCCTTGGAAGAGACGTGGAGGTCGCAGTGGAATAAAAAGACAATATCAATGCCCCTGGGAAAAGTTGTGGAGGTCACATTTGCTTAACAAGACGGTTTTAATGCCCCTTGGAAGAGCTGTGGAGGTCGCAGTAGCTTAACAAGATGGTTTTAATGCCCCTTGGTAGAGCGGTGGAAGTTGCAGTAGCTTAACAAGATTGTTTTAATGCCCCTTGGAAGATTTGTGGAGGTCACAGTAGCTTAACAAGACAGCTTTAATGCCCCTTGGAAAAGTGGTGGAGGTCGCAGTATCTTAACATGACAGCTTTAATGCCCCTTGGAAAAGTGGTGGAGGTCGCAGTAGCTTAACAAGACGGTTTTAATGCCCCTTGGAAAAGTGGTGGAGGTCGCATAAGCTTAACAAGACAGTTTTAATGCCCCTTGGAAAAGACGTGGAGGTCGCAGTAGCTTAACAAGATGGTTTTAAAGCCCCTTGGAAGAGTGGTGGAGGTCACAGTAGCTTAATAAGACAGTTTTAATGCCCCTTGGAAAAGTGGTGGAGGTCACAGTAGCTTAACAAAACAGCTTTAATGCCCCTTGGAAAAGTGGTGGAGGTCGCAGTAGCTTAACAAGACGGTTTTAATGCCCCTTGCAAAAGTGGTGGAGGTCGCATTAGCTTAACAAGACGGTTTTAATGCCCTTTGGAAGAGACGTGGAGGTTGCAGTAGCTTAACAAGACTGTTTAAATGCCACTCGGAAGAGACGTGGAGGTCGCAGTAGCTTAACCTTCGTCAGGCTGCATAAATTTACAACGTTAACAGGCTGCAGAGGTACAATTGTACCTCTACTGTGGGAAGACTTTCTCCTTTACTTGGTTTCAGAAACTAAAGTTCATTCAGCTACAAATGTTATGCTGATATCTATTGGCCAGTGTTGTTACTGCTCACTTATGTTGCTGTCAATTAAGTTGATTCAAACTGGGAGTGGCTTCTACTTCTCTTCCTGCCTCCCTCCTCTCAGTAGCCATTTTGCTGTTCATCTCATTGCTGTGAGCACACACATTTCTAGGCTTGTGAAGTCTTCAATTTCTTGGATACAAAGGTAGGAAAGTCTCACAGCATCTAACAGCCAGTTATACCTTCATTCACCTAATGTGGGGACATAACAGTCAGAAATTGTCTTTGAGCCTGGACTTGGCTTACATATATTTTGTATGAAACTTATCACTATAGGTATGATTTTTATACGAAAAATGGATAATAATTAGTATCTACATATTGTTTTACGATGTTTTACTTATATTCAGCACAAAATAAAGATGGTGGCTCTGTTACAATTTTCCTATTGGTCGAAAAAACAGTCGAAGATGGAATGAAAATTCTGAAACCGTATACGGTTTACATAATATATAAATGACATGTAAAAATAATTATCACTAGAAATAATTAACTTTTTTATCTGCACTTTAGAATCGAGTTTCATTCTACTTGCCACGTGTTACTGAACTAAATTACGAAGCCAAAATTCATCTACCAAGTCATCATGAGTGATAGTGATGCTGGATCTAGTTTCCGCCATAATCCAAGAAAACATGTTTGCAGGTTAGTATCATTTTGTGAAAAGCCAATAATGTAGTATTGTGTAGTATTTCGGAAAATTATTTATTTTTCATTTATTCATATTTACAGATTTACGTCTGACGAAATAATGCGAATGCTAGAAGAATCTGATTTTGAGCATGAGGAAGAACCATATGTTGCATCTGATGATGAAAACTATGTACCACAAGTGGATGTTACTGAAGAAGATTCAGACATTGAACAAGAAATGGTCATAGAGCAGGAAAAAGAATACGACTCAGACGAAAGTGTTGAGGATGAGTCTGTGCCTCAAAGTGTAGGCGACATTTGGACTGCTAAGGATAAAACTCAATGGTGTAGTGATCCACTGCCAAATGCACAAACAAAATCTCGTAATGTCCTACGACAAAGAGGTGGCCCTGCAGCAATCAGCAACCTGTATACAGCAAAAGAGCTATTCAAGTCAATCATGACTCCCGAGATGTGTGGCATCATATTAATCATATTATTAGAAACGAATCGAAAGGCCAAGAGAGTTTGTGATGCTTACAACAACGAACTGGTACAACGTTTTCCTGATTCTTCTGAAAGGCCACCACAAAAAACATTCAAGCAATTTACTGAAACTGAACTCCATGCATTTTTGGGCATACTGATTGCTGCTGGTGTGCACAGAGACAACAAAGAGAATCTGGAGGAAATGTGGAATGTTGCTGCTCTGCCTCTTATACGTGCAGCCATGTCTCGTGACCGCTTCAAGATGATACTCAGATTTATCAGATTTGACAACGAAAATACACGTGCAGAACGTGTGCAAACAGATAAAGCTGCACCAATACGGGACATCTGGACAATGCTGAACAGAAATCTGGAGAGAGCCTACAAGCCATATAATTGTATCACCGTCGACGAGCAATTATTTCCATTTAGAGGCCATACTAAATTTACCCAGTATATACCTTCAAAACCAGCTAAATATGGCATAAAGATTTTCTGGGCTTGTGACTCGTCAAACGCCTACCCATTACAAGGTCAGCTCTACACTGGGAAACCAACTGATGGTCCTCGACAAGTAAACATTGGTGAACGAACAGTATTGGACCTAGTGAGCTCGTATAAAGGCTCTGGAAGAAATGTCACCACCGATAACTTCTTTACAACCATGGAACTAGCTAAGGTATTGAACTCCTGGAACATGACAATAGTTGGTACAGTGAGAAAAAACAAAAGGTTCCTAACTAGCAACATGCAGCCTGCCAAAGAAAGGCCTGTAAACTCGACAAATTTTGCCTACAATCATGATGCAACAGTCTGTTCATATGTACCAAAGAAGAACAAATCAGTCGTGCTTCTATCATCTATGCACATGACGGGAGAAGTTGAAGAGACACTAGCAGCCAAGCCAGAGATAATAAAATACTACAACAAAACAAAAGGCGGAGTTGATGTTATGGATAAAATGTTGGGAGAGTACACTGTGAAACGACAAACATTACGTTGGCCTCTGGCATTTTTCTACAATATGATTGACGTCACTGGGTTAGCATCCTACATCATCTACAGAGAACACAATCCAAGCTTCAGGACAAAGGATCAACAAAGAAAGTTCCTGAAAGATCTCGCAAATCAGCTGTGTATGCCTGCAATTGAAGACCGTAGTACAAACCGAATGATGATGAGAAACCATTTTCTTCGAGGTGCAGTAGAAATGGTGCTTGGACGATGCATTCTGGTTGCATCGCAAGCAGCAGCTGGCCCTCAAATACCTCACGGTAGTCGTGGAACCTCCCCTGTTGTTGGTAGTTGCTATGTCTGCCGAGACCTGAGGCGAAAACAACGTAAGACTAGAAAGTCTTGTGTGGTTTGTGTGAAACCCATTTGCGATGAACACTCGGTAGCAAAGACAACATGCATTACTTGCAAAGAAAATCAATAAAAAAAAGTTTCTTACATTTTCTTTTATAATGTAAATGAACAGTTTTTTTACTTGTTTATAATAATAAAATAGCATTATCATTAAAAAAAAAAAAATTGTTCTTTTTTCCTTGTATTATCTTCATTCAAAATATATGAGGGTAGATTTGTACCTATGCAGCTTGTTATGGATGCAAAAATATCTCGACCACTTATCTAGGAATGGGGTGGAGATATTTTATTGAAATTTGGCCAATATATTCTGGACCAAAACTGCAGAGATGTGACGAAATTTCAGCCCTCTACGGCTTTTCGAAAAAAAGTTATTGCAATTTTAAAACGGAATAGTTACAAGTGTACCTATTCAGCCGGACGAAGGTTAACAAGACGGTTTTAATGCCCCTTGGAAAACTGGTGGAGGTCACATTAGCTTAATAAGATAGTTTTAATGCCCCTTGGAGAAGACGAGGAGGTTGCAGTAGCTTAACAAGATGGTTTAAATGCCCCTTGGAAGAGTGGTGGAGGTCGCATAAGCTTAACAAGACAGTTTTAATGCCCCTTGGAAGAGACGTGGAGGTCAGAGTGGTTTAACAAGACGGTTTTAATGCCCATTGGAGGAGCGGTGGAGGTCGCAGTAGCTTAACAAGATGGTTTTAATGCCCCTTGGAAGAGTGGTGGAGGTCGCAGTAGCTTAACAAGATTGTTTTAATGCCCCTTGGAAAAGTGGTGGAGGTCGCATTAGCTTAACAAGACGGTTTTAATGCCATTTGGAAGAGACGTGGAGGTTGCAGTAGCTTAACAAGACTGTTTTAATGCCCCTTGGAAAACTGGTGGAGGTCGCATTAGCATAACAAGACAGTTTTAATGCCCCTTGGAGAAGACGAGGAGGTTTCAGTAGCATAACAAGACGGTTTAAATGCCCCTTGGAAGAGTGGTGGAGGTTACAGTAGCTTAACAGGACAGCTTTAATGCCCCTTGGAAAAATAGTGGAGGTCGCAGTAGTTTAACAAGACAGCTTTAATGCCCCTTGGAAAAGTGGTGGAGGTCACAGTAGCTTAACAAGATGGTTTTAATGCCTCTTGGAAAAGTGGTGTAGGTCGCATTAGCTTAACAAGACGGTTTTAATGCCCCTTGGAAGAGACCAGGAGGTTGCAGTAGCTTAACAAGAAGGATTAAATGCCCCTTGGAAGAGTGGTGGAGGTTACAGTAGCTTAACAAGATGGTTTTAATGTCCCTTGGAGAAGTGGAGGAGGTCGCAGTAGCTTAACAAGACGGTTTTAATGCCCCTTGGAAGAGACGTGGAGGTCGCAGTGGAATAAAAAGACAATATCAACGCCCCTGGGAAAAGTGGTGGAGGTTGCAGTAGCTTAACAAGACGGTTTTAATGCCCCTTGCAAGAGTTGTGGAGGTCACAGTAGCTTAACAAGATAGCTTTAATGTCCCTTGGAAAAGTGGTGGAGGTTGCAGTATCTTAACAAGACTGCTTTAATGCCCCTTGGAAAAGTGGTGGAGGTCGCAGTAGCTTAACAAGACGGTTTTAATGCCTCTTGGAAATATGGTGGAGGTCGCATAAGCTTAACAAGACGGTTTTAATGCCCCTTGGAAAAGACGTGGAGGTCACAGTAGCTTAACAAGACGGTTTTAATGCCCCTTGGAAGAGTGGTGGAGGTCACAGAAGCTTAGCAAGACAGTTTTAATGCCCCTTGGAAAAGTGGTGGAGGTCGCAGTAGCTTAACAAGATGGTTTTAATGCCCCTTGGAAAAGTGGTGGAAGTCGCATTAGGTTAACAAGACGGTTATAATGCCCTTTGGAAGAGACGTGGAGGTTGCAGTAGCTTAACAAGACGATTTTAATGCCCCTTGGAAGAGAGGTGGAGGTCAGAGTGGTTTAACAAAATGGTTTTAATGCCCCTTGGAGGAGCGGTGGAGGTCACAGTAGCTTAAAAAGACGGTTTTAATGCCCCTTGGAAGAGTGGTGGAGGTCACAGTAGCTTAACAGGACAGCTTTAATGCTCCTTGGAAAAGTAGTGCAGGTCGCACTAGCTTAACAAGACAGCTTTAATGCCCCGAGGAAAAGTGGTGGAGGTCGCAGTATCTTAGCAAGACGTTTTCAATGCCTCTTGGAAAAGTGGTGGAGGTCGCATTCGCTTAACAAGACGGTTTTAATGCCCCTTGGAAGAGACGTGGAGGTTGCAGTAGCTTAACAAGATGGTTTAAATGCCCCTTGGATGAGTGGTGGAGGTTACAGTAGCTTAACAAGACGGATTTAATGCCCCTTGGAGAAGTGGTGGAGGTCGCAGAAGCTTAACAAGATGGTTTAATTCCCCTTGGAAGAGCAGTGGAGGTCACAGAATCTTAACAAGACAGTTTTAATGCCCCTTGGAAGAGCGGTTGAGGTCGCAGTAGCTTAACAAGATGGTTTTAATGCCCCTTGGAAGAGTTGTGTAGGACACAGTAGCTAAACAAGACAGCTTTAATGCCCCTTGGAAAAGTGGTGGGGGTCACAGTATCTTAACAAGACAGCTTTATTTCCCCTTGGAAAAGTGGTGGAGGTCGCAGTAGCTTAACAAGACGGTTTTAATGCGCCTTGGAAAAGTGGTGGAGATCGCATAAGCTTAACAATACGGTTTTAATGCCCCTAGGAAAAGACGTGGAGGTCGCAGTTACTTAACAAGACGGTTTTAATGCCCCTTCTAAGAGTGGTGGAGGTCACAGTATCTTAACAAGACAGTTTTAATGCCCCTTGGAAAAGTGGTGGAGGTCGCAGTAGCTTAACAAGACAACTTTAATGTCCCTTGGAAAAGTGGTGGAGGTCGCAGTAGCTTAACAAGACGGTTTTAATGCCCCTTGGAAAAGCGGTGGAGGTCGCATTAGCTTAACAAGACGGTTTTAATGCCCTTTCGAAGAGACGTGGAGGTTGCAGTAGCTTAACAAGACTGTTTAAATGCACCTTGGAAGAGACGTGGAGGTTTCAGTAGCTTAACAAGACGGTTTAAATACCCCTTGAAAGAGACGTGAAGGTCACAGTAGCTTATCAAGACATTTTTAATGCCCCTTGATAAAGTGGTAGACGTCGCATTGGCTTAGCAAGATGGTTTTAATGCCCTTTAGAAGAGATGTGGAGGTTGCTGTAGCTTAATAAGATGGTTTTAATGCCCCTTGGAAGAGACGTGGAGGTTAGAGTGGTTTAACAAGACGGTTTTAATGCCCCCTGGAGGAGCGGTGGAGGTGGCAGTAGCTTAACAAGACAGCTTTAATGCCCCTTGGAAAAGTGGTGGAGGTCGCAGTAGCTTAACAATATGGTTTTAATGCCCCTTGGAGAAGTGGTGGAGGTCGCATTAGCTTAACAAGACGGTTTTAATGTCCTTTCGAAGAGACGTGGAGGTTGCAGTAGCTTAACAAGACTGTTTAAAGGCACCTTGGAAGAGACATGGAGGTCGCATTAGCTTAACAAGACAGTTTTAATGCCCCTTGGATAACTGGTGGAGGTCGCATTAGCTTAACAAGACGGTTTCAATGCCGCATGGAAGAAACGTGGAGGTCGAAGTAGCTTAACAAGATGGTTTTAATGCCCCTTGATAAAGTGGTGGAGGTCGCATTAGCTTAACAAGACGGTTTTAATGCCCCTTGGAAGAGACGTGGAGGTGGCAGTAGCTTAACAAGACGGTTTAAATGCCCCTTGGAAGAGAGTTGGAGGATACAGTAACTTAACAAGATGGTTTTAATGCCCCTTGGAGAAGTGGTGGATGTCGCAGTAGCTTAACAAGATGGTTTTAATGCCCCTTGGAAGAGTCGTGGAGGTCACAGTAGCTTAACCAGACAGCTTTAATGCCCCTTGGATAACTGGTGGAGGTCGCATTAGCTTAACAAGACGGTTTTAATGCCCCTTGGAGAAGACGAGGAGGTTGCAGTAGCTTAACAAGACGGTTTAAATGCCCCTTGGAAGGGTGGTGAAGGTAACAGTAGCTTAATAAGACGGTTTTAATGCCCCTTGGAGAAGTGGTGGAGGTCGCAGAAGCTTAACAAGACGGTTTTAATGCCCCTTGGAAGAGACGTGGAGGTCAGAGTGGTTTAACAAGACGGTTTTAATGCCCCTTGGAAGAGACGTGGAGGTTTCAGTAGCTTAACAAGATGGTTTAAATGCCCCTTGAAAGAGACGTGAAGGTCGCAGTAGCTTATCAAGACATTTTTAATGCCCCTTGATAAAGTGGTAGAGGTCGCATTAGCTTAGCAAGATGGTTTTAATGCCCTTTGGAAGAGATGTGGAGGTTGTAGTAGCTTAATAAGATGGTTTTAATGCCCCTTGGAGAAGTGGTGGATGTCGCAGTAGCTTAACAAGACGGTTTTAATGCCCCTTGGAGGAGTGGTGGAGGTCACAGTAGCTTAACAAGACAGCTTTAATGCCCCTTGGAAAAGTGGTGGAGGTCGCAGTAGCTTAACAAGACAGCTTTAATGCCCCTTCGAAAAGTGGTGGAGGTCGCAGTAGCTTAACAAGATGGTTTTAATGCCCCTTGGAAAAGTGGTGGAGGTCGCATTAGCTTAACAAGATGGTTTTAATGCTCCTTGGAAGAGAGGTGGAGGTTGCAGTAGCTTAACAAGACGGTTTCAATGCCGCATGGAAGAAACGTGGAGGTCGAAGTAGCTTAACAAGATGGTTTTAATGCCCCTTGATAAAGTGGTGGAGGTCGCATTAGCTTAACAAGACGGTTTTAATGCCCCTTGGAAGAGACGTGGAGGTGGCAGTAGCTTAACAAGACGGTTTAAATGCCCCTTGGAAGAGAGGTGGAGGTTACAGTAACTTAACAAGATGGTTTTAATGCCCCTTGGAGAAGTGGTGGATGTCGCAGTAGCTTAACAAGATGGTTTTAATGCCCCTTGGAAGAGTCGTGGAGGTCACAGAAGCTTAACCAGACAGCTTTAATGCCCCTTGGAAAAGTGGTGGAGGTCGCAGTAGCTTAACAAGACAACTTTAATGCCCTTTGGAAAAGTGGTAGAGGTCGCAGTAGCTTAACAAGACAATTTTAATGCCCCTTGGAAAAGTGGTAGAGGTCGCATTAGCTTAACAAGACGGTTTTAATGCACTTCAGAAGAGATGTGGAGGTTGCAGTAATTTAAAAAAATGGTTTTAATGCCCCTTGGAGAAGTGGTGGATGTCGCAGTAGCTTAACAAGACGGATTTAATGCCCCTTGGAGAAGTGGTGGAGGTTACAGTAGCTTAACAAGACAGCATTAATGCCCCTTGGAAAAGTGGTGGAGGTCACAGTAGCTTAACAAGACAGCTTTATTGCCCCTTGGAAAAGTGGTGGAGGTCGCAGTAGCTTAACAAGACAGTTTTAATGCCCCTTGGAAAACTGGTGGAGGTCGCATTAGCTTAACAAGATGGTTTTAATGCCCCTTGGAAGAGACGTGGAGGTTGCAGTAGCTTAACAAGACAGTTTAAATGCCCCATGGAAGAAATGTGGAGGTCGAAGTAGCTTAACAAGATGGTTTTAATGCCCCTTGATAAAGTGGTGGAGGTCGCATTAGCTTAACAGGACGGTTTTTATGCCCCTTGGAAGAGACTTGGAGGTTGCAGTAGCTTAACAAGACGGTTTAAATGCCCCTTGGAAGAGAGGTGGAGGTTACAGTTGCTTAACAAAACGGTTTTAATGCCCCTTGGAGAAGTGGTGGATGTCGCAGTAGCTTAAGAAGATGGTTTTAATGCCCTTGGTAGAGTCGTGGAGGTAACAGTAGCTTAACAAGACAGCATTAATGCCCCTTGGAAAAGTGGTGGAGGTCGCAGTAGCTTAACGAGACAACTTTAATGCCCTTTGGAAAAGTGGTAGAGGTCGCAGTAGCTTAACAAGACGATTTTAATGCCCCTTGGAAAAGTGGTGGAGGTCGCATTAGCTTAACAAGACGGTTTTAATGCCCCTTGGAAGAGACGCGGAGGTTTCAGTAGCTTAACAAGACGGTTTCAATGCCGCATGGAAGAAACGTGGAGGTCGAAGTAGCTTAACAAGATGATTTTAATGCCCCTTGATAAAGTGGTGGAGGTCGCATTAGCTTAACAAGATGGTTTTAATGCCCCTTGGAAGAGACGTGGAGGTGGCAGTAGCTTAACAAGACGGTTTAAATGCCCCTTGGAAGAGAGGTGGAGGTTACAGTAGCTTAACAAGATGGTTTTAATGCCCCTTGGAGAAGTGGTGGATGTCGCAGTAGCTTAACAAGATGGTTTTAATGCCCCTTGGAAGAGTCGTGGAGGTCACTGTAGCTTAACAAGACAGCTTTAATGCCCCTTGGAAAAGTGGTGGAGGTCGCAGTAGCTTAACAAGACAACTTTAATGCCCTTTGGAAAAGTGGTAGAGGTCGCAGTAGCTTAACAAGACGATTTTACTGCCCCTTGGAAAAGTGGTAGAGTCGCATTAGCTTAACAAGACGGTTTTAATGCCCTTCGGAAGAGATGTGGAGGTTGCAGTAGCTTAAAAAAATGGTTTTAATGCCCCTTGGAGAAGTGGTGGATGTTGCAGTAGCTTATCAAGATGGATTTAATGTCCCTTGGAGGAGTGGTGGAGGTCACAGTAGCTTAACAAGACAGCATTAATGCCCCTTGGAAAAGTGGTGGAGGTCGCAGTAGCTTAACAAGACAGCTTTAATGCCCCTTGGAAAAGTGGTGGAGGTCGCAGTAGCTTAACAAGACGGTTTTAATGCCCCTTGGAAAAGTGGTGGAAGTTGCATTAGCTAAACAAGACGGTTTTAATGCCCCTTGGAAGAGACGTGGAGGTTGCAGTAGCTTAACAAGACGGTTTAAATGCCCCATGGAAGAAACGTGGAGATCGAAGTAGTTTAACAAGATGCTTTTAATGGCCCTTGATAAAGTGGTGGAGGTCGCATTAGCTTAACAGGACGGTTTTTATGCCCCTTGGAAGAGACGTGGAGGTTGCAGTAGCTTAAAAAGACGGTTTAAATGCCCCTTGAAAGAGAGGTGGAGGTTACAGTTGCTTAACAAGACAGTTTTAATGCCCCTTGGAGAAGTGGTGGATGTCGCAGTAGCTTAACAAGACGGTTTTAATGCCCTTGGAAGAGTCGTGGAGGTAACAGTAGCTTAACAAGACAGCTTTAATGCCCCTTGGAAAAGTGGTGGAGGTCGCAGTAGCTTAACGAGACAAATTTAATGCCCTTTGGAAAAGTGGTAGAGGTCGCAGTAGCTTAACAAGACGATTTTAATGTGCCTTGAAAAAGTGGTGGAGGTCGCATTAGCTTAACAAGACAGTTTCAATGCCCCTTGGAAGAGACGTGGAGGTCGCAGTAGCTTAACAAGACGGTTTTAATGCCCCTTGGAAAAGTGGTGAAGGTCGCATTAGCTTAACAAGATGGTTTTAATGCCCCTTGGAAGAGACGTGGAGTTTGCAGTATCTTAACAAGACGGTTTAAATGCCCCTTGGAAGAGACGTGGAGGTCAGAGTCATTTAACAAGATGGTTTTAATGCCCCTTACAAGAGCCATGCAGTACAGTATATTAAAAACATTATTCCCATTATTGGGGAGTGAGTCTCCCATAGTATTTGCCTATGCCTTCCAAGCAAAAGCTCTCAAAAATTAGGACGGAGGAACTTGCAATGCTGGCAACACGGACCACGCTCACCCTGGTGGTATAGTGGTGGTGGAGGCTGAGGATAAGGAGAAGAGCAAAAAAAAGCCTTATTGAGGAAGAGTATACCCATGTGTGGGTGTGAAGCGGTGCATGGGAATACACCTCCCGAAATAATAGTGTATTTGACTTTATGTCACTCTGCTGTCATTTGGTGGTGATAAGAAGTCTGGCCCAATCCAGCCCTTGTTCATTTTGATAAGGGTCAGCCTGTCAGCATTGTCAGTTGACAGGCGAGTGCGCTTATCAGCTATAATTCCCCCAGCGGCACTAAAACACGCTCCGATAACACGCTAGCGGCAGGGCAGGCCAGGACCTCCAAGGCGTACAGAGCGATTTCATTCCAAGTGTCCTGCTTGGATACCCAATAATTAAAAGGCACAGAGAAATCACGGAGGACGCTGATACGGTCGGCAAGGTACTCCCTCACCATCCTTTGAAACTTTCCACTCTTTGTGAGAGTACCCCGCGCCTCAGGGCCTGTAAGCTGGGCAGGTCTCAAAAAACTTTCCCAGAAAGTTGACAGTGTTCCCATGCCTCTGCTGGATTGGAGTTGCGTCTCTCTCGCCTGTACACCTTGGTTGGTCAACGAACTGTGACCTCTGCCGCTAGCGTGTTCAGATGGGAATTTTTTTAACAGTTCTGCAGCAAGGGCCTTCTGGTACTGCCCCATTTTTGTAGACCTCTCCACCTCAGGAATAAGAGAGTGAAAGTTCTCCTTGTAGCGGGGGTCTAAAAGTGTCATCAACCAGTAATGACTGTCACCCAACATTTTGGCAATGTGAGGGTCACGGTTAAGGTAGCGTAACATAATGTCAGCCAAGCGTGCCAGACTGGTAATGGGCAAGACTTCCGTGTCCTCACCAAGATGACGACTGACCATGCTCTCCTCCTCCTCCCCCCCCCCTGTCCTCAGGCCACCCACGCTGAACCGACTGTATGACAGTTGTACAGGCACTACCGTCTACAGCGTATGATACCAGCTCCTGTTCTTCCTCCTCCTCTTCCTCTCCCTCACTGTCCCCCAATGCACGTTGGTATCAGATGAGGCTGGGCTGTGTGTAATCGCCCATTACGGGTTCTTGATCCATCTCATCATACTCTGGCTGCAATGCCTCTTCTTTAATTCTCTGCAGAGAGCATTGCAAAAGACAGACAAGTGGGATGCTGACGCTAATGATGGCATCATCGCCACTCACCATCTTGGTGGACTTCTCAAAGTTTGTCAGGATGGTACATATGTCAGACATCCAGGTCCACTCCTGAGGTCTTATGTGTGGAGTCTGACCTGAATATTGGCGGCCTTGTTGCAGCTGGTACTCCACAACTGCTCTGTTCTGCTCACAAATCCTTTGCAACATGTGGAGGGTAGAGTTCCAACGTTTGGGGACATCACACACCAGTCAGTGTGCCGGAAGCTGCAAACGCTGCTGGAACAAAGCAAGGGCGGTGGAAGCTGTAGCCGACTTCCGAAAATAAGCTGACAGGTGGCGTACTTTGACGAGCAGATCTGGAAACTCAGGGTATGACTTAAGAAACCGCTGAACCACGAGGTTAAGCACATGAGCCAGGCATGGTACGTGTGTGATGTCGCCTCGCCTCAGAGCCGCCACCAGGTTACGGCCATTGTCACACACGACCATGCCTGGATGTACTGTAGGTTCAGCAGTCTCAGCCACAGATCTGCCTGCTCTTTCACAGCTGTCCACAACTCACAAGCAGTGTGAGGTTTATGACCTAAGCTTATGAGTTTCAGCACAGCCTGTTGCCGCTTGGCTGAGGCAGTACTGCAGTGCTTCCAGCTTGTAACTGATGTGGTGATATCTGAGATGGAGGCTGAACATGAGGAGGAGGAGGAGGATGATGCGCAGGAGCTGTACACTGTGGGGGCAACTCTGACTGACATAGGGCCCGCAATCCTCGGTGTGGGGAGGATGTGTTCTGTCCCAAGGTCCGACTGGGTCCCGGCTACAACTATGTTTACCCAGTGTGCCGTCAGGGAGATGTACCATCCCTGGCCACAAGCACTTGTCCATGTGTCCATTGTCAGGCAGATGTTTTGGGAAACATGCTTGTGTAGTGCGGGGATGGCACACCGGGCAAAATAGTGTCGGCTTGGGACCGAGTACCGAGGGACTGCCACCGCCATAAGGTTACGGAAGGATCCCGTCTCCACCAGCCAAAAAGGCAGCATTTCCAATGCAAACAGTCGTGAAATGTGCGAATTTAGGACTGTGGCCTGTGGGGCATTGGCTGCGAATTTGCGCTTTCGTTCAAAGCTCTGGGATATGGACAATTGAACGATGCGGTGGGATGTGGAAGTGGACGCTGATGCTGTTAATTGAGAAACTGCCATAACAAGTGAAGACTGAGAGGAGGGGGCATCTTGGCATGCAGTATGGACAGGGGATTGCCTTGCACGCACAACAGGGGGTTCTATTACATGCACAACAGCGGAAGAAGCAGTGGTGACACCCGCTGACACTGGTCGTGGACCCTGGCGTTCGCCCCACAAAGTCGGGTGCTTTGCTGCCATGTGCCTGATCATGCTTGTGGTGGTCAGGCTGGTAGCTATGTCACCCCTGCTGATGCTGGCATGGCAGGTGGTACAAATGGCCTTTTTGGGGTTATCAGGAGAGTCTTTAAAAAAATTCCAGACTCTGGAAGACCTACCGATTGTACTGGCAACGTCCCTCGTGTTGGTGTTACAGGGATCTGTTGCCTCCCTTCTGTGTGCGGCCACCACACTGCTTCTTCCTGCCTGTTGGGGTACTCTGCCTCCCTCCCCCTGTGTGCTGCTGGCCTCGCTCTGCGTGTCCTCCTGCCACGTTGGGTCAGTTACTAGATCATCCACCACCTCCTCCTCTTCCACTTGCACACCACGATCCTCCTCCTCACTTCGTGGAAATTGTGTCTCGTCATTGTCCACCTCTTGTGACTAATTGCCAGCGTCGACTTCCTGTGGCCATGGCTGTTCAAATATTTAGGCATCGCAACATGGGATCTCCTCTTCCACCACTTCAAGCGGAGCAGGCGAGGGGCACAAATATGGAAATGGACCAGTAAACAGCTCTTCAGAGTGTCCAAGTGTGGGATCAGCTGCTGTCTGACGACACTCGGCAAGGTGGGAGGAAGGAGCATCAGTGTGAGGAGGAGTATGCGGTCGAGACTCACGGCTACTAAAACTTGACCGTGTGAAAGACAGACCAGAGGTGGTGGTGCCCAGGTAACTGGAAGTATTATCTGCTATCCAATTAATAACCTGTTCACACTGATCAGTTCGCAATACTGGTGTTGTAGTGTGCTTCCCTAGTAATTCGGTCAAGAAGTGGGAGCGAGAAGATGTGGCTGTTGGTTGTGGCACATTTTCACCTTGGCCACGGCCCCTTCCTCTACACGCACCATCACCAGAACGTCCAGTTCCACGTCCCTAGCCTCGCACCTTGCTCATTGTAAATTAAGTAAAATAGCTTACACTCGCACTATCAATGGAAAAAGGGTAATAAAAAGGAGATTAGAACCGTGGAAGAGGAAAACCACAGTTCTATTTCCCTGGCCTACACCAGAATCTTTTAAACAGATATATTTGTGACTGAACAGACAGGAAAACACTATTTTTTTTTTTTTTTTACGTAAAACAGGCAAAAAGCTGGATAATACAGAGACTTGAACCGTGGAACTTCAAAACCACAGTTCTATTTTTCTGGCCTACACCAGACTCTTTTAAACAGATATATTGGTGTCTGACCAGACATGGAAACACTATTACTGGTTTTTTTTGCGGCAAAAATTGCCAAAAACAGGATAATACAGAGATTTTACCCGTGGAACTGCAAAACCACAGTTCTATTTTTCTGGCCTACACCAGACTCTTTTAAACAGATATACTGGTGTCTGACCAGTCAGGGAGACACTATTACTGTTTTTTTTAATGGCAAAAAATGCCAAAAACAGGATAATACAGAGATCTGACCCGTGGAACTGCAAAACCACAGTTCTATTTTTCTGGCCTACACCAGACTCTTTTAAACAGATATATTGGTGTCTGACCAGTCAGGGAGACACTATTACAGTTTTTTTTACGGCAGAAAATGCCAAAACAGGATAATACAAAGATTTGACCCGTGGAACTGCAAAACCACAGTTCTATTTTTCTGGCCTACACCAGACTCTTTTAAACAGATATATTTGGGGCTGAACAGTCAGCGACACACTCAAACTGTTTTTTTTCATGTAAAAAAGGCCCAAAAGTGGATAATACAGAGATTTGAACCATGGAACTGCGAAACCACAGTTATAGTTATGTGGCGTACACCAGACTCTTTTAAACAGATATATTGGTGTCTGACCAGTCAGGGAGACACTATTACTGTTTTTTTGGGGTTTTTTTACGGCAAAAAATGCCAAAAACAGGATAATACAGAGATTTGACCCGTGTAACTGCAAAACCACAGTTCCATTGTTCTGGCCTACACCAGACTCATTTAAACAGATATATTGGTGTCTGACCAGTCTGGGAAACACTATTATAGTTTGTTTTACGGCAAAAAATGCCAAAAACAGGATAATACAGAGATTTGACCCGTGGAACTGCAAAACCACAGTTCTATTTTTCTGGCCTACACCAGACTCTTTTAAACAGATATATTGGTGTCTGACCAGTCAGGGAGACACTATTACTGTTTTTTTTTTACGGCAAAAAATGCCCAAAACAGGATAATACAGAGATTTGACACGTGGAACTGCAAAACCACAGTTCTATTTTTCTGGCCTACACCAGACTCTTTTGTTCAGATATGTTGGTGTCTGACCAGTCAGGGAGACACTATTACTGTTTGTTTTTACGGCAAAAAATGCCAAAAACAGGATAATACAGAGACTTGACTTGTGGAACTGCAAAACCACAGTTCTATTTTTCTGGCCTACACCAGACTCTTTTAAACAGATATATTGGTGTCTGACCAGTCAGGGAGACACTATTACAGTCTTTTTTACGGCAAAAAATGCCAAAAACAGGATAATACAGAGATTTGACCCGTGGAACTGCAAAACCACAGTTCTATTTTTCTGGCCTACACCAGACTCTTTTAAACAGATATATTGGTGTCTAAACAGTCAGGGAGACACTATTACAGTTTTTTTTTATGGCAAAAAATGCCAAAAACAGGATAATACAGAGATTTGACCAGTGGAACTGCAAAACCACAGTTATAGTTATGTGGCGTACACAAGACTCTTTTAAACAGATATATTGGTGTCTGACCAGTCATGGAGACACTATTACAGTTTTTTTTACGGCAAAATATGCCAAAAACAGGATAATACAGAGATTTGACCAGTGGAACTGCAAAACCACAGTTCTATTTTTCTGGCCTACACCAGACTGTTTTAAACAGATATATTGGTGTCTGACCAGTCAGGGAGACACTATTACTGTTTTTTTTTTACGGCAAAAAATGCCAAAAACAGGATAATACAGAGATTTGACCCGTGGAACTGCAAAACCACAGTTCTATTTTTCTGGCCTACACCAGACTCTTTTAAACAGATATATTGGTGTCTGACCAGTCACGGAGACACTATTACAGTTTTTTTTTACGGCAAAAAATGCCAAAACCAGGATAATACAGAGATTTGATCTGTGGAACTGCAAAACCGCAGTTATAGTCATGTGGCGTACACCAGACTCTTTTAAACAGATATATTGGTGTCTGACCAGTCAGGGAGACACTATTACAGTTTTTTTTTTACGGCAAAAAATGCCAAAAACAGGATAATACAGAGATTTGACCTGTGGAACTGCAAAACCACAGTTTCATTTTTCTGGCCTACACCAGACTCTTTTAAACAGATATATTGGTGTCTGAACAGTCACAGACACACTCACTTTTTTTTGGGAGGGGGAAAAAAATACCAAAAGGTTAATAAGATGGGTATTTGTACTGTCTGACTGAGGAAAAAAAAACAAAACAGGATTTAGATGAAAAAAAAAATAATTTTTCCTGGCCTCTGAGGCCGGGGTGATAAGTCTAGCAATTTGACCAACAGGAGCACACAGGACTGTAATGCAGCGTTTGCTGGTATAACCACTGCGTCTCCTATACAGCCTGCCTGCCTGATATCTGGGATGGATATTTGTCCTGAGAAGGACCGTTTGTTTGATTTTGCAGGCTTTAGAGACCCTACACTACCTATTTCGCACTATATATCTCTCCCTAACTCAGCAGCACTGACCCTACACTGGCTGATCCGGAGCGACTGTGTCCAAGATGGCGGCGCCCGGTTTTAAATACTAGAGGTGATGCTGTGCGGCCAGCCAATCACTGTAATGCCCACAAGCAACATGGCTGCGGCATTACAGTGACTGGCTGGCAATCCCTGCATGTTCATTGGCTCTGTAAAGAGCGCCAAACGTGCAGGGCGGAGACCCGAGCTCCCGCCCGATTAACCCGGAAATGCTCGGTGCTCGCCGAACATCCCGAGTAGCGTGATGCTCGGGCGAGTAACGAGCAGTGTCGAGCATGCTTGCTCAACACTAGTTTATATCTCACTTTATTGATTTATTTAAATTCATCATTTGCCTTATAGAAATTAGCCACTTGGCATTATACATTATCATACAGTATTTGTACTTTATTATATCGTTAGACACTTGCACTTTATCCATATAAATATCATTTAGCAGCTTATATTGATGGATGTCTAATGAAATTATATATACCTTATCTTGTGTTATTTATTGCACCCTCTCCATTGGTGCCCCTCCACCGCATTGTTTTTAATATTTCCTGTGTTCTGTGATTCATCCCCTTTCCTTATTAAAATTTAATAAAAATATTTCCAAGATATACTTGACCGTATTTCAAAGTGTGTTTCTCTTGTTTCTCAGTAGTATGGTTGCTTCGATGGTCCAATTTTTTCTAATAGATCCATGATTGGGTTAAAATAGAATATTTTCTGATATATTATATATACCCATTTGTTTCTCTCCTTTATCTTCCATTGGGCTAGAGGCAGTATTCATACATATGGTGCACAATATCTAAAAGTTCAAATGTAACAAATCAAAAAATGGATTGCCCTTCACTACATAGTGTGATAAAACAGCTGTTTATTTTCTTTGCATGGTTGAGAGGCATACAAAAAGAAAAATATTAACCTTCTGAATATTGTTTAGAGATGAGCAGATCAATTCATGTAGGATCAAGTTTGAGTGGAATTTGTGATTCGATTTGTGGTTCGCAATTAAAAAAAAAAATACCCAGTGTTATTTTATACATGCTATACACTCAGTGTGAAGATAAATGGCATCTGGCGTGGCTTCCCTAAAATACCCTGCAACAATTTGATCACATTATGTAGCACAGCCAATCAGGGGGGCTATAACAGGCAGTATAAAACACAGAGGCTGGTCAAGAAACGATATTGTTTGCCTGTTCTGTGTAGGGATAGGTGCTCAGAGCACAGCATAGGCATAAAGTCCTAATGTTTTTATGGTGTACTACTTCAATGCTGATGTACCAGAATGAACATGGGAGTGAGAGTCTCAGTTTGGGAATAGAAATCCAAGATATACAGTGAACTGTTGTAGCATCTCATCAGCATCATTCAGTGTGCGACTGTGCATTGATATATACAGTATGTGATTTACAGCAGTGACAGCACATTGATAGCTGCTTTTTTGTTTGCTTCTTTTCACACAGTAACACCATAGAAGGGAAGTAGGTAAAATATTAAACCACTTATTGAAGATTTTGAAACTAAATCTGAATTCAAGGGTTGCTGTGCTTCTGTTTGCAAATGAAAGTGCGATCCCTGTGTTTTCAGATCCATCATTTTTTAAAGAGAAATCTCCCAAATCCTGAAACTTAAACATAAATGTTTACCCACCAAAGTGTGCACATTGTTTAAAATAATTTTTGAGGCTCCATTACTCCCATAGTCTAATATTAGATGTGTACAAACACCACCTGAATAGAGCAGCCAGTTACATGTGCTTGCTATTGGGAAGTGATTCTAACTAGATTTCCTGGTTCTATCCAATCTGATAAAGACTGCAAGGTTGCAGCTGGACAAGTTGTGGACGGGAGGTATGTGTCCCCAAGGTGCTAAGCTTCGGTGATGTAGGACTCAGAGCAGCAGACTCCAGCACACATAGTGCTGAGAGGTAGTTAATGTGCCAGGATTAAAGGGCCGGGTTTTACGAGCAGCTGAAAGAGCTGGGGGGATCAGCTGCTCACTTATCTCCAGTCCAGGTCTTGGAAGGCTTGATTTAAGACACCTGCACCTGTTTCAGTGTGCTGTCTGTTGTGCAAGGTGAGCAGGCTTGCAGGTGCTGCTCAGACCTAGCTAAAGACAGAGCAAAGAACTTAATTTAAGTGGCTGAGGCCGTGCTGTATGGACTGGTTATTTTGAGTTTTGTTTTGTTATACCTTTTTATGCCGGGAAGAGGCAGTTATATTTTGTTTCCTGATGGTCTTATGGACACTAAATAAACCACCAGTTTGTTTGAACCTGTGGACTGCATCACTGTGTGAACTTGTGCCTACCTCTAACATGGATGAGTGAGTACAAATCCCTACAATTGGTGGAGAATGCGGGCACAAATCCCAAGGAGCAGTGTGACTGCTGCAAGAAAACATGTATGTCCTGGGTGAAGGCCGCCAGCGAGCAAGCTTCGTCAGGCAGCATGCAGGATAAAGCAACTAATACAGGTGAATATGCATCAGCAGCAAGCTCAACAAGAGACCAACAAATTGTTAGTACAACAGTTCCAGCTTCAACAGCAACAGATGCAGCAGCAGCAACAGCAGCAGGAACAGATGACGCTCCCGGCAGAGGCCTTCGTGTCAGAAAAGCAGCACAACCTCCAGGCCAAAGCAATGAGACCCAGGTGAGGAAAACCATGAGAGGGGCATTTTAAAAGATGACTCCGGGGGATGATGTCAAGGCATTCCTGGCAGTGTTTGAGAGGTTGGCGGACCATGAGAGACTACCACCGGAGCAGTGGGCGGAGGTTCTAGCTCCATATCTGACCGGGGAACCACAGAAGGCATATTTTGATCTGGCCCTGCAGGACGCTAAGAAGTATAGCAAGCTTAAGGCTGAGATCCTGGTGCGGCTGGGCGTAACCCTGGCAGTCAAAGCACAATGAGTCCACCTCTGGGACTTCCACAGGGACAAACCTCCTCGGTCACAAATGTTTGATCTTCTGCACCTGGTACAGAAGTGGCTACAGCCAGAGACTTGTTCCCCAGCCCAGATGGTCGAGAGAGTGGTCATGGATCGGTTTATCCACTCTCTCCTGAAGCCAATTCAGTACTGGGTTGCCCAGGGAGATCCCCAAAATGCAGACGAGCTGGTGCGCCTAGTAGAGAGGTACCGGGTGGTAGAGGGTTCCCTGGGTGGTCAAGCAGGGATTAGATCACCTTTCTGGGGCTCCCAAAAGAAGAGGACTAAATCTTCACTGGGTGTTCGTCCAAAGTCCTCGGAGGCAGCTGAATCGCAGCTGGATAATCAAGCCCATTCCAACCTCTGTTGGTGTTATGCCCCTGGCCATATAGCCGCCCGGTGTCCCATGAACTCTGAGCCAATGGACTGCAACATAGGCTGGCGTTGCTCCTATTTTGCTCCTATTTTCCTCAACATGGCGAGGGCCCTCAGACATGCTCAGTGTCCGTAAACGGGTCGCAAGTGTCTGGACTATTGGACTCAGGAAGTTTGGTGAGCCTGATAAGGGCCACACTCCCTCATCGACTGGTTCCTGGGAAGGTGGTGGGTGTCCGATGTATCCATGGGGACGCTAAAAATTATCCTGTGGCCCGGGTGGATGTAAACACGGACTGTGGCACCACATCTCATGAAGTGGGGGTCGTTAAGGACTTATTACATCCCATAATAATTCGACATGACTTTGCATTATTCTGGGGAATGTGGGGGAAAGCGGGGACACCTGGTTGCTCGGACGACAGCCAGATCACCCCTAAGGAAACCTTGCCGCAGACCATAGTAGACGCGTTTCCCATGTGTGTGTTTGTGGGCGATGAGGATGAGGCAGCGTCCCCAGAGGCCAATATCCCTGAGCAGGAGGTTTCTGAGGGAAACTTTGGAACTGCCCAACTCAGGGATTTAACTCTGAAAGGGATATTTGAAAATGTTACTGTGTTAAATGGAGTGCCTCAGGAGCTGGAGGCTGACAGTCGGTTCCCTCATTTTGCTGTGAATGGGGATTTGCTATACAGAGTAACCAATCCAAGGGGTGAGGTAATAGAGCAGTTGCTAATGCCTGGGCCCTATAGACTCAGGGTGTTAGACACGGCTCATTCCCATGTGTTGTGTGATCACCTTGGCGCAGACAAGACTCAGGAACGGATCCTCCAGAGATTCTACTGGCCAGGTTGCCACAGAGAAATAATGAGTTATTGTCATTCCTGCCCCACAAGCCAGCTAACCTCCCCGGTGGCCCACTTCTGCAGTCCCCTAGTACCGCTACCTGTCATCATGGTCCAATTCGAATGCATAGCAATGGATCTAATGGGGTCCCTGGTAAAGTCCGCCCGAGGGCATCAGTATATCGTTGTGGTGTTAGATTATGCTACACGGTATCTGGAGGCCGTACCACCATGAAACTCCTCCGCCAGTGTATAGCCCGGGAGTTAGTCCACATATTTTCCAGAATGGGGTTGCCTAAGGAGATCCTAACAGACCGAGAAACTCCATTTATGTCGAAGGTCATGAGGGAATTGTGCAAGACATTGCAGATTGCACAACTGAGAACCTCCATGTACCATCCCCAGACGGATGGACTGGTCGAGAGGTTTAACAAAACCTAGAAGACAATGTTGAGAAAAGCAGTGAAAAAGGATGGCCGAGACTGAGACTGTCTGCTTCCCTATCTGTTGTTCGCCAACAGGGAAGTTCCCCAAGCTTCCACATGCTTCTCCCCATTTAAACACAGTGGAGAGCAAGTTCACGGCCAAGTGGCAGGGCCCCTATGAGGTGGCAGAGAAAGTTGGGGAAGTCAACTATAAAATCCACCATCCGGGGAAGAGGAAGCCCTACCAAATTTACCATGTTAACTTGATTAAGCCATGGTGAGATAGGGAACCCGTGGAAGCTCCGTGTTTAGTGGCTGAGGCTGACGCCGATGTGAAGGTTGGCAGAGTCGCTGTCATGTACCCAAAAGCAACAGTGCAAAGAGTTGCTACAGTGAAATGAAGACCTGTTTTCGGAGTTGCCAGGACTCACTCAGCTCACAGAGCCTCATATTCGCGTCAACCTAAAACCGTACCGGATCCCAGAGGCCCGCAGGGAGGTGATCTCAAAAGAAATGAGGCGGAAGCTTAACCTGGGAGTCATTGAAGAGTCCAAGAGTGGCTGGTCTAGTCCCATAGTCTTGGTGTCGATACCAGATTGAGAATGGCGGTTTTGCAACGACTATTGGAAGTTGAATGAGGTTTCGAAGTTCGACGCCTACCCAATGCCTAGGGTGGTTGAACTTATTGAAAGGCTAGGACCCGCTCGGTACATCACCACCCTGGACCTCACCAAAGGATACTGGCAATTTCCCCTGTCCAAAGAGGCCAAGGAGAAGACGGCTTTCTCAATGCCATATGGATGTTGTCAATATGTCAGAATGCCATTTGGGTTGCAGGGAGCTCCAGCCCCCTTCCAGAGAGCCATGGACCAGATCTTAGCACCCCAAAAAAAGTATACAGTGGCCTACCTACATGACATTGTCATATTCAGCCAGGACTGGGAAAGTCATCTTGGCAAAGTGCAAGCCATATGCTGTAAGGAAAGCTGGCTTTACCATCAACCCAAAGAAATTTGCTATGAGGATGGAGGAAGCCAAGTATCACAAATAAATAAGGTCAAGGCGATCTTAAACTCGCCACAGCCCCTCTAGAAGAAGCAGGTCAGGGCATTTCTAGGCATCGTGGGCTACTATCGAAGATTTGTCCCTAACTTTGCCCTGATAGCAGCCCCGCTGACGGATCTTCTGAAAGGGACGAAGTCGGCTATGGCTAAGTGGTCCCAGGAAGTTGAAGCGTCCATCCAGGAATTAAAACTGGCTCTCTGTAAACAGCCAGTCTTGGTGGCACCCAATTTCTCCAAAGAGTTCGTGGTCCAGACGGACTCATCGGATGTCAGGCTCGGAGCAGTTTGTCCCAGGAGATTAATGGGGAGGAACACCCTGTAATGTCAGAAGCTGTCCACGTGTGAGAAGAACTACTCCTTAGTGGAAAAAGAATGTTTGGCTATCTGTCGGACCATGCCCCACTGAGGTGGATGCGAGAGAAGAAGGGGAACAATGTCCAAGTAACTAGGTGGTTCCTAGCCCTACAAGATTTTAGTTTCCAGGTGGAGCATAGGCCTGGGAAACAACATGGGAATGCTGATGCCCTATTGTATGGTGGCAGAAGGTGCCAAGCCCCCTGGATTCGGGCAGGGGGGGTATGTAAGCTAGACAGGTTGTGGACTGGAGGTATGTGTCCCCAAGGTGCCTAGCTTTGGTGATGTAGGACTCGGAGAAGAAGGCTCCAGCACACATAGTGCTGAGAGGTAGTTAATGGACCCGATTAAAGGGCCGGGTTTTACAAGCAGCTGAAAGAGCTGGGGGGGGGATCAGCTGCTCTCGTAGCTCCAGTCCAGGTCTTAAAAGGCTTGATTTAAGACAGCTGCACCTGTCTCAGTCTGGCTGTGTGTTGTGCAAGGTGAGCAGGCTTGCAGGTGCTGCTCAGACCTTGCTGAAGGCAGAGTAAAGAGCTTCATTTAAACGGCTGAGGCAGTGCTGTATGGACGGGTTATTTTGTGTTTTGTTTTGTTTTGTTTTACCTTTGTGTTCCGGGAAGATGCAGTTATATTTTCTTTCCTGACGGGTTTATGGACACTAAATAAACTACCAGTTTGTTTGAACCTGCGGACTGCATCACTGTGTGAACCTGTGCCTACCTCTAACATGGCTGAGTGAGTACCAATCCCTACAAGACACATGGACTTTTTTTAAAGAGAAAAAAACTACATAATTCTGAAAATTAAACACAAGTGTTTACTTATTGTGTGCATTGTTATAAATATATTTTTTAGCCCTCTTAATTGTTTGAATACTCTAATATTCTGCACACTAGTAAGTGGCATTGTCTGGGATCCACCACACTCCTCTTTCCTTTACTTGTTTTATCCTACAGTGGCCGGAGCAGCAGCCACAATTGGATTATATATCACTCCTTACATGGTTGTGTCGCGCACAACCTGATTAAGTAAGCAATCAACCATCCAACTTACCTTCACCTGTTGCCAATGGTATTACACAGGGAGCGCCTCTTATTTTTTTATCTTTCCAAATACTCTAATATTGGACGCATGCACACGCTACATGAGTACAGCAGTCAATTACATGTACTTGCTATTGGGACATGATTCTACATAGAATTCCTGGTCCCATCCAATTTGGTAAAGGTACGTGAACTTTTTTTTTAAGAGAAAAAACAACATAATCCTGAAACTTAAGGGGAACCAGTCATGCCCCAAATGCTATGAACCTGCAGATAAGGGGTTAATCTTCAGGTTAATAGCATTCTAAAACTGTATGGCTGCAGCACTGAAAGCCCATATACCAGGAGGAAATTAACTTTATTCCTCCCAGCAGCCTCCAGATTTAAGTCAGAGAGGTAGCCGTAGTGGCTTCAGTTACAGCTCAGTACATAGTGTGCAGTGGCTGTCACCATGCCCAAACACTGACTATTGTTTGAAATGGACAGAAACTTCTTCACGTTCAAAACAGTACCTCTGTTTTGTTTCTCCAGAAATAAGGGGATAATTTTTTGATAGCTTGATTAAAACTTTTTGTAATTGCCTAATGATTTTGAGATTAGGGAAGCAGTTGTGGGCCACAAAAAAAAGGATAATTTTTTTCACTTCTGGTTGAGAGGCAAGTCTTCACATTTAAAACAGTACAGTACCCCTGTTTTGTCTCCCTACTGAAGGGATAATTTTTGGACAGCTTATAAAAAACTCGATTCTTTATTTAGCAAAGTAAAAGGCTCTTTATATTCCCCAACAGGGATAATTGTTGCATCCAACCATATGAAAAAGCCACGGCTTCTTTAGTTTCTAACACCTGTCTATAAACAACAACAATGTATGCATATGCTCCCCAAAAGGGATAATTTTTAGGCTGTTTATACAGTTTAAGTAAACCAAAAGTTTGATACAACAATGTGCTGTTAAATATGCTGTTGGTTACCTCTGGTTGACATTTGTTTTCCCCAATCAGATAGGTGTAAATTATTTGGACATTAAAAAGGCTGTGTTTGCATTATAAAGCTCAAGACGTGTTCAATTGACTGTAAAAGATAGCTCACAGTGTTTAATACATATTTTCCAGGCAATTAGAGTTTTTTATGTATGCAATTTGCTCAAATTTTTTTCCCTGCAAATGGAAATTTTGAGATATATTAAGCGAATTCGAATTTCTAAAGTTCCACTCATCTCTACTTTTTTATAACACATTCAAGGGTAATCCAAGGTTTTTGCTGGACGTTCTTTTGCTTGATTTGGGCAAGTTCCCAATGGGTATATAAAATATAAGAAAATATCTGGATTTAGCCGCAACCACATTTTTTTTGTTACTAATACTAATGCTTTATTTATTGCATTTGGTATCAACTGCTCTAGGAAGTTTGGAGGGAAACACTCATATGCCAGAGACATTGTAAAGAATTCTTTATGGCATCTATATGCAAAAAAAAGTAATAAAAACCAACATTACAGAACTCAGGAACACATTAACTAAATCCCACTCTTTTGGAAATAAAAACTTCAGGCAAAACAGCTAAGCTTAGCTAGATTTACCTTTTGATGTAGCTGGATCAGACATCTATGTTTTGGTATGTTCCATTTAAGCACTTTTTAGTAATGAGGGTTTGTGTCTTTATGATCTTTGTGATTTCCTGCATTTAATGTGATGAAATAAATAAATCAACATCTGGAGCATAAGTGTTTTTCTACCAGCGCAGAGTAAATAAAATTCTTTCAAGTAAATCAAGAGATGCATATAAATCATTGACATGAAATACATATTTCAAAAGAAAAGTCATTTCCTGCCATGCTCTTCATATACTTTAGTTTTACCTTGTATCATTGTGGTTTTCTATGGAAAAGATTTTGCTTGCTCCAAACTGACAAGGTGCACAAAAGCATATACAAAAGTTTTTCATATGCCAAATGATTTGCACAATAATATATACATATCATATCAAGGACAGGAAATAAAATTCCATCAATATAAAATATCCTCATAATGAATACATATCCAATTTATCTTAAATCCAATTCCATACAGCCAGTAAAATCTTTAATGCCACAAAAATCTTGCATTATAGTTTCAAACAATCTAGTCGAAGGCAGTTTAATCCTAGAAATTTAGAGGTAAAGTTTTTATGATTAGGGAATAACGCTCACATGGTCAGCATAAAACAAAAGAGAGAGACTATGTATATAAAACATCCATTAACAATTAAACAATAAACCAACATGCACAAAAATTAGAGCACAAAACCACTGAAAGTCAAGGATTAAAGTATCAATGTTCAGGTCATATACAAGAATTCTATTTGTGAACCATAAGGCATAGAAGTCTTTAATTAGCTGTTAATGAAAGCAGTCAAAAATTGCGATATAATACAATGCTAAAAAAAATTCATAGTATTAAAACAATATAAAAAGCTTACTGCAAACCGTGAAATAAAATCTGCATTGAAAACAATTCTTTAAGTCATCAAATACCTCGACAAATTCTACCAAATACTAACAAAAGCTTAATGGTAATGCACTGTGTGCACAATTATGGAGCAATTGAGTATTTTGACCTTATCATCATTTTTTTGCAGATTTTCCAACTCCAAACTGTATAAACTTGAATTCTTATTGGTGTAAAGCAGATCAGGTGATGAGTATTTGTGCAATGAGTGGTGTGGACGAAGGATATCAACACCCTTTATCAAGGTGTGCAGAATTATTAGGCAGCTTGTTTTCCTCAGGGAAAATGGGCCATAAAAGAGATTTAACTGACTCTAAAAAGTCAAAAATTGTCTTACAGAGGAATGCAGCACTCTTGAAATTTATAAGATATTTGGGTATGATCACAGGACCATCAAAAGTTTTGTGCAAATAGGTACAGGGTCGCAAAAAAACATATTGAGGAAAAAAGACGCACATTACCTGTCAAAGTTTTCAGAAAAATCAAACATGAAGGGATCCAGTGCTGTCATATTCCAGACCTGCAACCTCCCTGGAGAGCCCAAAAGTACAAGGTGTTCAGAGCTCAGATACATGGCCAAGGTAAGGAAGCAACCTAATCACCACTGGAAAAGATAAAGTAGGTGAAACGTCAAGAGAGGGCCAAGAATTATCTGAAGACAGATTTTTCAAAAGTTTATGGACTGATGAGTTGAGATTAAGGCTGTGTACCCACGATGCGTTTTTTAACCGTTTCCGCAGCGGCAAAAACGCTGCAGAAACGCTTAAAAAACGCATGGTCTGCCATTGTCCCCAATGATAATCCACATGTGCTGTGCACATGCTGCGGAAATTTCCGCTGCGGATTATCATTGCGGAAAAAAACGCAGCACTACCAATTATTTTGCGGAAGTGCTGCATTTTTGCCGCCATTGACTTGCATTGGAACGCATGGATTACGCATCACTTCATATGTAGATGCGCATTCCATGTGTTCCAATGTGCGGATGGTACCCAGGTCTAGAGGAGAGGAGAATCTCCTCCGGACCCGGGTACCATAGAAACTGTGAAAGAAAGAATAAAATAAAAAATAAATCTTATACTTACCTTCTGACTGCCCCCGCTCTCCTTCTCTTCACTTGCCGGCAGCTCGCGATGGACTGGAGGACCTGCGCTGACGTCATAGTCATGTGATGGGTCACGTGATGCTGACATCGGCAGGTCCTTCAGTGTACCGCGATCTGCCGGCAGCCAGGATGGTGAAGCAAGACTCCGGGGGCCATCGGAGGGTAAGTATAGATTTATTTTTTATTTTTTGACATTCTCTCAGGTCACACTATATAAATCCATGCTGTTTGCATGGATTTATATAGTGTGACCAAGTTGACAAGCACTTTCCAAGTGATGCTAAAATCGCTTGGAAAGCGCTTGTCAACCCGCATGCGGAAATGCATGTGAAGAACGCTTCACATCCGCATGTCCCTGGCAGGAAAAACGCATGAACAATCCGCATGCGTTTTTTCTGCCAGGGGAGATGCAGAAACGCTCAGGAATATGTGGCGCCCAGCTGCGCTTGGTACCACAGATCCTAGAGGGTTGCATAGAAGAATTTCTCCACAAGAGGCCCCCACAGCATACACACCTCCACCTTCCACCTCAGACGACCAGAGGGAGCCCGTAAGGGATATAAATAGGGAAGGTGGAGCCAGGAAGCCCAGTGATTCAGCAGTTCCTGCTCAGACACAGAAGGAGTCAGTGCAGTCGAGCCAGAGCCTAGCAGTTCCTGCAGAAAGAGTTCAGTACAGTCTGTAGAGTGAGTCCAGACTAGAACTCACAGAGCTCAGGATAGAGAGCTAGGAGTGTGCACAGTTTTGCACACTAATAGTTGCCCAATACTTATGCACACATAGATATTCTCTTAAGAAAGACAAAACCTCACTTTTACTTTCTTAAATGTTCGGGTTTCAGGTTTATTAACTTTATGGATTGACCTACAGCACTGTAGTTGCTCAATAATAAAAATAATCATCAAAAATACAATTGCCTAGTAGTGATGAGCGAGCACTAAAATGCTCGGGTACTCGTTGTTCGAGTCAAGCAAATTGGAATGCTCGGGTGCTCGGACCGAGTAATGAACCCAATGTAAGTCTATGGGAAACTCGAGCATTTTTCTGGCGGCTCCCCCCGGCGGTCTGCAGAGGGTCTTAAAATTGCCCAAATCGATGGGAACAGTGCTCAAATTACATGGGAACAGCATGAGGAAGACCCCTGGAAGCATTTCTGACTCCCAGGTCACTGCTGTCAACAACGTTGTCAGAGGTATTACGCTACTTTTACGGACATACAAAAATGATACCAAAATAGGTTTTCCTGGGAAAAATGTTAAAGAGTATCCTTTCCAGGGTAATGACTTGTATATAAGGCAAAATAAATAACCAAAAAACAAAAATGCTCCTCCACACCTTGGGCTATGTTCACACGTAGCGTTTTTGATGCATTTTTGCACTTTTGCATTGCTTTCAACCAAGACAAATGCATTCACCGAGAAAAGTCATTTTAACATTTTACAACCTTATCTGGCCATGTGGTGCGTGACACAACATCAGACACATTCTGCTTCATTTATGATGGAGGGACTCTGAAAGTCATAAAGCCTATTTTTTTAGGGCCATCAGGCGGCCTTACTATTCTTAAAGGGCCAGCAGTCGGCTATGCTTTGTTGTTCCCATCATTAACGAGTGGGTCTCCCATACTGTTCTTGCATATGCAGTGACTGAAACGGCTGCCAAAAATTTGGAGGAACTCCAATGTCCCTTGCAAGAGACATAGAGGTCGGAGGGCCTCCTGAAAACAATGTTCCCATTATTAGGAAGTGTGTTTCCCATACTGTTTGCCTATGTAGTGAAGCAACGGCTGCCAAAAATGTGGAGGAACTCCAATGCCACTTGCAAGAGACATAGAGGTCGGAGCGGCTCCTGCAAAAAATGCTCCCATTATTAGGAAGTGTGACTCCCATACTGTTTGCCAAGCAATAAAGCAACGGCTGCCAAAAAATTTGCGGAACTCCAATGCCCCTTGCAAGAGATGTAGAGGTCGGAGGGCCTCCTGCAAAAAATGCTCCCATTATTAGGAAGTGTGTCTCCCATACTGTTTGCCTATGCAGTGAAGCAACGGCTGCCAAAAATTTGGAGTAACTCCAATGTCACTTACAAGAGAAGTAGATATGTTGATATGGTACATATGGTGGTGATATGGTGGTGGAGGATGAGGATGCGAAGAAGGAGGAGGACAAGAGCAAATAGACAAAATCAGGAAGCGTATACCCATGTCTGGGTGTGAAGACAGAGGTGCATGGGAATAGAGTTAGACCTCACAAAAAAAAGACACTGTATTTGAGTTAATGTTACGCTGCTATCATTCGTTGGTGTTGAGAAGTCTGGCCCAATCCAGCCCTTGTTCATTTTTATAAGAGTCAGCCTGTCAGCATTTTCAGTTGACAGGCGGATGCAGCTATCAGATGTAATTCCACCAGTGGCACTAAAACCCACTCTGACAAAACGCAAGCAGCAGGGCAGGCCAGGACCCTCCATGGCATAGAGAGCCAGTTCATGTCACGTGTACAGCTTGGATACCCAATAATTATATGGCACAGAGGAATCACAGAGGACGTTGGTATGGTCGGCAAGATACTCCCTCGGCATCTTCCACAACTTTTCCCTCCTTGAGAGAGTACCCTGTGCATCAGGGCTTGTGCGATGGGAGGGTCTGAGAAAGCTGTCCCAGAACTTTGACAGTGTGCCTCTGCTCGACTGCATTTGTGTCTCTCTCGCCTGTACTACACAGTTGTCCAACGAACTGTGACCTTTGCCTCCAGCTTTTTCAGATGGGAATTTTTTTAATAATTCCGCAACCAGGGCCTTCTCGTACTGCACCATTTTATTAGGCCTGTGCTGCAAGGGAATAAGAGACAGAAAGTTCTCCCTGTAGCGTGGGTCAAGAAGTTTCACCAACCAATAATGATTGTCACCCAAAATTATGACGCAAGGGTCATGGGAAAGGCAGCGTAACATGTGTGCCAGACTGCAAAGAGGCATGACTTCCGTGTCCTCACCAAGAGGACGACTGACCATGCTCTCCTTCTCATCGTCCTCCTCCCTGTCCTCAGGCCATCCACGCTGAACAGACAGTATGACAGTTGTGCAGGTAGTACTGTCTATAGTGCATGAAACTAGTTCCTATTCTTCTTCCTCCTCCTCTGTCACCCAATCCACGTTGGGATGAGATGAGGCTAGGCTGTGTGGAATCACCCTGTATGGTTCCTTGCTCCATCTCATCATGCTCCCCCTGCAATGTATCCTCTTTAATTGTGACCAGAGAGCATTTTAGAAGACACAGAAGCGGGATGGTGACACCAATTATGGCGTCATCACCGCTCACCATCAAGGTGGATTCCTCAAAGTTTTGGAGGATGGTACATATGTCTCACATCCATGTTCACTCCTGAGGTCCTATGTGGAGTCTGACCTGAATACCGACGGCCTTGTTGATGCTGGTAGTCAACAACTGCCCTCTTCTGCTCTCAAATCCTTCCCAACATCTGCAATGTAGAGTTCCAATTCATTGGTACATCGCAGATCAGTCGGTGAGCTGCAAACACTGCTCAAGCACGGCAATGGGGGAGGAAGTTGTAGCTGACTTTCTAAAATGGGCACACAGGCGGCGTACTTTGACAAGCAGATCTGACAGATCCGGGTAGGTTTTGAGAAACCACTGAACCACGAGGTTAAGGACATGGGCCAGGTATGGTATGTGTGTGAGCTTGCCTCACCTCAGAACTGCCACCAGATTCCGCCCATTGTCACACATGACCATGCCTGGCTGTAGGTTCAGCGATGTCAGCCACAGATCTGCCTGCTCTTTCAGAGCTGTCCACAATTCTTCAGCATTGTGTGGTTTGTCACCTGAGCATATTAGCTTCAGCACAGCCCATTGCCGCTAGGTCGAGGCAGTGCTGCAGTGCTTCCAGCTTGTGATTGATGTAGTCATTTTGGAGATGGAGGCTAAAGAGGATGAGGAGGTGCAGGAGCTGTAGAATGTAGAATGTAGGGGCAACCCTGATTTACCCAGGGCCCGCAATCCTCGGCATCAGGAGGACATGTTCCATCCCAAGGTCCGACTTGGTCCTGGCTTCCACTATATTAACCCAGTGTGCCGTCAGCGAGATGTACTGTCCCTGTCCACAAGCACTTGTCCACGTGTCTGTGGTTAGGTGGACTTTCCCAGTAACTGCGTTGTTGAGTGCACGTCTAATGTTGTGGGACACGTGCTCGTGTAATGCGGAGATGGCACACCGGGAGAAATAGTGGTGGCTGGGGACCAAGTACCGAGCGACAGAAACCGCCAACACGTTGCGGAAAGCTTCCATCTCCACGAGCCTAAAAGGCAACATTTCAAGTGCAAGCATTCGCGAAATGTGTGAATTTAGTAGTGTGGCCTGTGGGACGTTGGTTGCGTGTTTGCGCTTGCGTTCCAAGGACTGGGATAGGGACAACTGACTGCTGCGATGGGACAAGGACGTGAACGTGCTTGCTGATGGTGCTAGTTGAGAGTGTGCAGGAGGTATCTTGGCAAGCGCCATGGACAGGGGATTGGCGTTCATGCACAACAGCGGAACAAACAGTGGTGTCACCCGCAGACACTGTTGCTGGAGCTTGGGGTTCGGCCCACTTAGTCAGGTGCTTTGCTGCCATGTGCCTGATCATGCTGGTGGTGGTCAGGCTGCTAGTTTTGCTACCCTTGCATATGCTGGCCTGGCAGGTGGTGCAAATGGCCTTTTTGGGGTTATCTGTTAGTTAGTCTTTAAAAAATAACCAGACTCGGGAAAACTAAGATTTGTACTGGCAACTTCCGTCGTGTTGGCGTTACGAGGAAAGCTTTCCTTTGTGTCTGCGGCCACCACACTGCTTCTTCCTGTCTGTTGTGGTGCTACGCCTCCCTCCCCCTGTGTGCTGCTGTCCTCGCTCTGTATGTCCCCCTGCCAGGTTGGGTCAGTTACTATATCATTCACCACCTCGTCTTCCACTTCCGCACCCTGGTCCTCCTCCTGACTTTCTGGCAATTATGTCTCATCATCATCCACCTCTTGCGACAGTAATTTCACTTTCCCCCCGTCACTTTCGTGTGACTGTGGCTGCTCCAATATTTGGGCATTGCTACACGCGTTCTCCTCTTGACTCGCTTGAAGCTGGCCTGACGAGAGGTCCGAATCTACAAATGGAAAAGTGAACTGCTCTTCTGAATATCCAAGTGTGGGATCAGATGTCTACCGGCACTCGGCATGGTAGGAGGAAGGAGGATCAGGGTGAGGAATATGCGGTCCAGACTTGACCGTGTGGAAGACAGGGTGGGTGGTGGTGGTGGCTATGTGACAGGAAGCATTATCTGTTTTCCAACCAATAACCCTTTGCCACTGCTCTGTGTTCAATAGTGGTGTTCTGTGATCCCCTATTAATTGGGACAGGAAGGTTGAGTGACAAGATGAGGGTGTTTGTTGTGGCACAATTTCAGCTTGCCCACGGCCACATGTTCGGTCTCGGCCTCTACATGCACCATCACCATCACGTCCACTTCCCCGTCCCTTGCCACGCACCCTTGCCCATTTTTAATGGAGGACAATATTTTCCACGTTCACGAGAAATGGCTGATTTTGGAACTCAGTTATATGTGATACATCTGACAGAGAACCACATTTTAAATAGCAGGCCTGTAATTTGCTAATACTATCCTTCACAGACACCTAGTGTGAATAGTATGACCGACACACTGCAACGGAATGAAAATGGAAGAAATGTCAGATTTTGGAACAGTCTTATAGGTGTTATGCCTGACAGAGAACCACGGTTTTAAATAGCAAGCCTGTAATTTGCTAATACTATCCTTCACAGACACCTAGTGTGAATAGCTTGACCGACACACTGCAACGGAATGAAAATGGAAGAAATGTCAGATTTTGGAACACTCTTTTAGGTGTTATGACTGACAGACAACCACGGTTTTAAATAGCAGGCCTGTAATTTGCTAATACTATCCTTCACAGACACCTAGTGTGAATAGCTTGACTGACACACTGCAACAGAATGGAAAAGGAGGCCAATATTTTCCACATTCAGTTTAAATTTCTGGATCTTTATCACTGAAATATGGAACAGATCTGGCTTTATTCTGCAGTGAGAACAAGCAAATGGAGCAGAGAAATTGTGTACTCTGTATTGCTTATTAAGCAAATAACCTGGATTAAGATCAAAAATAAATTTTCCCTGGCCCCTGATATCTGGGCCTATGTCTACAAATATCTGTAAGACCAGCAGCAGCAGGAACGTTCAATAAACCCTCTTGCAGTATATGCACTGCAGTCTGCCACATACACTGCCTGCCGTATTTTTCTGGACTATAAGATGTACTTTTGTCCTCCAAAATTTTGGAGGAAAGTGGTGGGTGCGTCTTATAGCCTGAATACTATATACCTGTATATACTGTATGGCTCTGCGTATTAGAAGGTGTGGGGGAGCGGCAGCGGGGGATCAGCGTGGCACAGGAGGCAGCAGCCACCTGCTGCAGCCTACGCTGTGCCCGCTACTAAAGAAAATGAATATTTCCTGCTCCCCACACTCATGGGCGTGGAGAGCAATGAATATTCATTTTCCTTAATAGCCAGCACACTGTAGCCGCAGCGCAGCTCCTGCTGCTGCTCTGCGGTCAGTGTACCCGCTATGAAAGCTCATGAATATTCGCTACAACCCACTCCCATGGGTTGTAGTGATTATTCATGGTCTTTAATAGTAGGCACAGTGACCGCAGAGCGGCAGCAGGAGCGGCGCTGCGGCTACAGTGTGCCGGCTGTTGAAGTGACTATTCCGGCACAGCATCTCACACAGTGAGAGTGTCAGCAGCAGAGCGGGACAGAGCTGGAGGATAGAGGAGGTGAATATGATTGTTTATTTTTTGTGGGCAGCGTGATGGGGGCTCAAGGGGTACCATGCATACCCGGATGGAGGGGTCCATGCATACCAGGATGGGGGATCAAGGGCTGCCATGTATACCAGGATGGGGATCAAGGGGTGCCATGCATACCAGGGTGGGGGATCAAGGGGTGCCATGTATACCAGGATGGGGGATAAAGGGGTGCCATGCATACCAGGATTAGGGATAAAGGGGTGCCATGCATACCAGGAAGGGGGATCAAGGGGTGCCATGCGTCCCAGGATGGAGGATCAAGGGGTGCCATGCATAGCAGGATGGGGGATAAAGGGGTGCCATACATACCAGGATGGGGGATAAAGGGGTTCCATGCATACCAGGATGGGGGATCAATGGGTGCCATGAATACCAGGATGGGGTATCAAGGGATGCCATGCATACCAGGAAGGGGGATCAAGGGGTGCCATGCATCCCAGGATGGGGATAAGGGCCACGTATACCAGGAAGGAGGGCCCTTACATACCAGGATCGAGGATATTAACAGAATTGGGGGACATTACCCCAATACCAGTGTCAGCTGCAGACCCCCTTCCCCATAACAGGGCATCATGACCACATTTTTTGCTTACATTTTTTTTTCCGATTTTCCTCCTCTAAAACCTTAGGTGCGTCTTATGGTCCGGTGCGTCTTATAGTCCGAAAAATACGGTAATTCCTGCTATCACCACTGAATATATGCAGCTGGATTAGTCCTCAGAAGGACTGTTAGTTCAGATGGATATATATATATATACAGTACAGACCAAAAGTTTGGACACACCTTCTCATTTAAAGATTTTTCTGTATTTTCATGACTTTGAAAATTGTACATTCACACTGAAGGCATCAAAACTATGAATTAACACATGTGGAATTATATACTTAACAAAAAAAACGCTTGAAAAATGCATAGTGGGCACAGAGACTTAAGAGGAGACTTAACCCAACCCCATTTACAAGGCAAGAAATCCCACTTATTAAACCTGACAGGGCACACCTGTGAAGTGAAAACCATTTCCGGTGACTACCTCTTGAAGCTCATCAAGAGAATGCCAAGAGTGTGCAAAGCAGTCATCAAAGCAAAAGGTGGCTACTATGAAGAACCTAGAATATAAGACATATTTTCAGTTGTTTCACACTTTTTTGTTAAGTATATAATTCCACATGTGGTAATTCATAGTTTTGATGCCTTCAGTGTGACTGTACAATTTTCAAAGTTATGAAGATACAGAAAAATCTTTAAATGAGAAGGTGTGTCCAAACTTTTGGTCTGTACTGTATATATATATATATATACACACAGCACAGACCAAAAGTTTGGACACACCTTCTCATTTAAAGATTTTTCTGTATTTTCATGACTATGAAAATTGTACATTCACACTGAAGGCATCAAAACTATGAATTAACACATGTGGAATTATATACTTAACAAAAAAAGTGTGAAACAACTGAAAATATGTCTTATATTCTAGGTTCTTCAAAGTAGCCACCTTTTGCTTTGATGACTGCTTTGCACAGTCTTGGCATTCTCTTGATGAACACGTTCGCTCATCACTATTCCCTAGTAATTGTTCACACAGTTTAGTGTAGGCTGGTAAAGGTAGAAGCTAATATGTCAATTTTCTTATGTTTTGAAATATCCCCAATATGATTTATTTTAGCTGGGTAATATTTTGAAAGTATGCGAGTTACAGCAATTAAATAATTAAAATACTATATACAATTAGAATATACACTTTGGCTATAATTAAGAAAGTCTCCAACATGCAAATAACAAAATAAAACAAGTCATCTGTCCAAGTCATAACACACGAAGCTGGCTGGGGAGATAAATAGCCTACAATGAGATGAGGAAGCAAACAAGGTTCCAGCCGCCGTAATCACATTAACTTGGTCAACTGAAAACAAACTGCCTTGTGAAAATAAGCCAAAAAATGAAAGTCAACAAAAAACATGACTATATCAAATTAGTTCCAGCCACAGTGACTTCAGACCTGGCTTCTGAAAAACAAAACAAAGTAGAGCCACAATCCCCTGGCTTCTGAAAAACAAAACAAAGTAGAGCCACAATGAGGACTCTAGTCTGCTAGAGCTTCATACCAAAACTTTATGCCTGCCTCCAACAAGCACTTGTGAAAGCTTTGAATAATTTACCTATTGGTAAATTAGTGGTATTCAGCCCTTGTTGCTTTTATTCTGAAATTGCATTTATGTGAAACTTGTATGCATAGAAGTGTAATTAAAACTTTTTTGCTTAATTGCATCTTAAACCTATCTTTTGCCCGAAGCAAAGCATGAAATTGCACCCACAACACAACTAACTTCTGAAATCCTGTTTGAAGCAAGTATAATGTAGATGACCTAATGAAAAGGAAAAGCTGGGCATTAACAATAAGTGAAAAGCTGTCAAAAGTTCTGTTCAGATTACTGGGTGTCAACATGTACAGTACAATTGTTATAGGCGTACTAATTTTCACTAGGAGTAATGTTAGTTTGGGTTTAGGTCTGTTAGGGCTGAGTGTTAACTGTTTTTTTATTTTTTTATTTTACTCACTTATATAGTGCCATTAATTCCACAGCACTTTACAGACATTATCATCACTGTCCCCATTGGGGCTCACAATCTAGATTTTCTATTAGTATGTCTTTGGAGTGTGGGAGGAAACCGGAGAACACAAACACGGGGAGAACATACAAACTCATTGCAGATGTTGTCCTTGGTGCTGTCTTTTTTGTAGGGTACATGTAGCTCACATCCAATGGACTTTGTTATAGAATTGTTAGAAAAAATTCAAGAAAATACATGCTTATAGCTTTACACTATATAGTTAGGTAATTGCATTTTATGTACTGACCCAAACAGTATATCATATATATACTGTCCTGGTCGAAAGTGTTGGCACCCTTAAATTGTTCCAGAAAATCAAGTATTTCTCCCAGAAAATTATTGCAATTACACATGTTTTGTTATACACAGGTTTACTTCCTTTGTGTGTATTGGAACAACACAAAAAAACCTGAGAAATAAGGTGAATTGGACACAATTTCACACAAAATCCTAAAAATGGGCAAGACAAAATTGTTGGTACCTTTCCAAAATTGTGGGTAATTTTATTTTTATATACTTGCTTGGTATAAAATTCAATAAAAATGGTGAGGTCTAATGGTTTGGTCCAAATACTATGAAGATCCCTAAATAGCAGTGCAGTTGTTAAAAAGGTTCACTTCTGGGGTGTTTGTGTTGTTCTCATAGCCCAGTGCCTCTACCAACATGTCATGAGACCTGATATTAATTCAAGCCAAAATCTTCACCTGAAAGTGAAATGGTGCTCCTTTCATCCTCAACCCTGATTTGTGTTCAGTAAGCCAATTAGGGCCAAACTGCTTGTATTTCAGAAAGAGCGCACTAAGACTTGGGGTGCACTCATTGTACGGCACTGGTGTGATTTATTGAAGTGAGCTCAAAATCCTCTGCTAGCAGATACCATTACTACTTGGAAGAAAGTAACAGGCATCACAAGCATGGAACAGCCCCTGCTAGTGCCATCAGTAGAGAATATTCACTTATCCTCCCTCCTTCTATGGTATCAGTACAAACTGCTTATGCCAACCAGCAGCTAAAGCTCCTCTAAATGGTCAGACACAAGCCATTACATAATGCCTTTAATTCAACAGTACTTTACAGACATCATCATCCAAGATGATGATGCCAAGATAGTGCCACCTATTGATTCCAAGAGGCAATTGCTGCTGAAGAGGCAATTTGCATATTTAAACTCCCTGTTTAAATGAGCTTACTGATGAATTCTCAGTTACTTCATTCTGCAGCCTGCAGAGGCAAGGGAACAAAGAATCAGTAAATGCCAAATGATAAGTTTTTGAATGAAATCCAATTGCAAAAAAAGTTTGTGTTTTTTTAATACAAATCTATAAATTTAAGTAAACAAATAAAAGAATTATCTCCCAATGTGTCCATATCTTTTAATCTAGGTTACATATTAACCAGGAATTACATTGCATACTGGAATTCAGGAGGGTGTCAAAATTTTTTTTATCTGTGGATGAACCTCCATCCATTGCTCTGTAGTCCTATTCTGATGTTCAATTCTAATGTAAAACTTCTCCTGTGGACAAGGATGAAATTGTGGTTAAACAACCGCACCAGAGACAAGCTGCTATGCACTACCATAAGTGTTCTGATGTCTTTCTATTAATGACAGTATTAACATTTTCTGAAATTTGTGTTATAGTAGTGAGATCCTTTGTGGGGTTGGACAAGATAAGCCCTCATTGTTTTTTGTTTTTTTTTACCAATAGAGGTTTGTACTATGTATATGGTTTTGACGTTATACACATGTTCATTACCTATTAAGCAGACTTAAACAATTTCAGATCCTAAGGTATGATAAGAAAATTTTAAAAAAATAAATAAAAACATTTCTTAAAGGGGTTGTCTCATATTTATTAAGCCTTTTTCACACGTCCTGATATTTCCAGTACTAGAAAAAACAGTACCCGATATATCCGTGTCCGTGCATACCTGTGTGACATACGTGTGGCAACCGTGTGCCACCCATGTGCCACATCAGTATCACACGTACCGGAAACTGGAAATCAGCGGTACAGTTAATGCTGTTCCCAAGCGCCAGGTGCTGAAGGAATCTCTTATCATTGTCCTCTGCTTGTGCTGTGGTCAGCACGAGCAAGGAGCAATGTTGAGAGTAGTATTCTGCCCCTGCTGTCTCCATATCACGGGTATGTCAGAGGTGACAGACAGTCGCCCTGCAGTTGGTTGCAGGAGATCTCTACGTATTGTATTGCAGACAGCTTCTTAGATAAGAGGCTGTCTTTAGGACCAAGCGGCTCCTCCCTGTTGCTAAGTAGCTCTCTGGCCTGGGTGTATATATACCTGGTGTGTCTGAGAGGGAGTCGCCGGCTATACTCATTTCTACTTGTGTGGCTTAGCAGGAGCAGTAGTTTGTCCTCTCTAGAGCTTGAGGCCGTGTGCATATTTGGAGTCTTCGAAAAAGCTAAGCAGTTTCCCCCTGTTTTGTCTTCCCTTGTTGTCTTTAGTGTTTAGTGGAGGATGACTAGGGCTCATCTTCTTCCATCCCTAGCCGCAGCCTTACGCCAGGGAAAGTAGGGCTAGGCACGCAAGCAGCGATTTCTGAAGAGGCAATATAGGGACTTTAGTTGAAATAGGGTAACACTAGACCAGACTAACACCTGGCATGACATTATAGCCGGCCGAGCACGTTTTGAAAAAAAAAACTGACTTTTTTTTTTTCTTTGTGTGTTTTTGGGTGTGATCTTTTTTTTTTTTCCTTTCTCCCTTTGGTATGGGTTCAGCTGCAGAGCTTGCAGAGTGGCTGCACAGGCTGTCTCTGGAGGTGAATGACCTCCGTGGTAAGTTACAGCAGCAGCATCAGCGGCTACTGGTCGCCAATATGGGGGTCTTTGCAGGTAGGCCTGTCCAGCCTGAACCCAAGGTTGCCTTCCCATACAGGTTTTCGGGAGGTAGGGACAAGTTTTTTGTATTTAAAGAGACATGCAAATTGTATTTCAAACTTCTTCCCTACTCCTCCGGTAATGAGGAGAAATGGGTAGGTATTGTGACCTCTCTATTGCAGGGCGATCCTCAGTCATGGGCGTTTTCGTTACTACAGGACTCAGTTTGTCTCTAGTGTTGAGTGAGCATGCTCGACACTGATTGGTACTTGCCCGAGCATCTCACTACTCGGGATGTTCAGCGAGCACCGAACATTTCCGGGTTACTTGGGGCGAGAGCTCAGGTCTCCGCCTTGCATGTTTGGCGCTCTTTACAGAGCCAATGAACATGCAGGGATTGCCAGCCAGTCACTATAATGCCGCAGCCATGTTGGTTGTGGGCATTACAATGATTGGCTGGCCGCACAGCGTTACCTCGAGTATTTAAAATCGGGCACCGCCATCTTGGACACAGTCGCTCCGGATCAGACAGTGTAGGGTCAGTGCTGCAGAGCTAGGGAGAGATTTATACTGGGAAATAGTTAGTGTAGGGTCTCTAAAGCCTGCCAAATAAAACAAACAGTCCTTCTCAGGACTAATATCCATCCCAGATATCAGGCTGGCAGGCAGGCAGGCTGTAAATTGCTAGACTTATCCCCAGGTCTCAGGGGCCCGAAAAATCCTTTTTTTTTCATCTAAATCCTGTTTTGTTTTTCCTCAGTCAGACTGTACAAATACCCGTCTTACTAACCTTTTGGTATTACCCCCCCCAAAAAAAAAATTGAGTGTCTCGCTGACTGTTCAGACACAAATATATCTGTTTAAAGAGTCTGGTGTAGGCCAGAGAACTAGAACTGTGTTTTTCCTCTTCCACGGTTCAAATCTGGGTGTTATCAACCTGCTTGCCTTTTACAGTTTGAGTGTGTCGCTAACTGTTCAGACACAAATATACGTATCTATTTTAACAAGTCTGGTATACACCAGGAAATTATAACTGTGGTTTTGAAGTTCCACAGTTCAAATCTCTGTATTATCCACTTTTTTTTCGTTTTTGCATAAAAAAAAACAATATCAGTGTCTCGCTGACTGTTCAGACACCAATATATCTGTTTAAAAGAGTCTGGTGTAGGCCAGAGAAATAGAACTGCGGTTTTCCTCTTCCACGGTTCTAATCTCCTTTTTATTACCCTTTTGCCATTGATAGTGTGAGTGTAAGCTATTTTACTTCATTTGCAATGGGCAAGGTGCGTGGCAAGGGACGTGGAGCTGGACGTTCTGGTGATGGTGCTTGCAGAGGAAGGGGCTGTGGCCAAAGTGAAAATGTGCCACAACCAACAGCCACATCTTCTCGCTCCCACTTCTTGACCGAATTACTAGGGAAGCAGACAACAACAAGACCACTATTGCCAACTGATCAGTGTGAACAGGTTATTAATTGGATAGCAGATAATTCTTCCAGTCACCTGGGCACCACCACCTCCGGTCTGTCTTCCACACGGTCAAGTGTTAGTAGCCGCGAGTCTCGACCGCATACTCCTCCTCACCCTGATGCTCCTTCCTCCCACCATGCCGAGTGTCGTCAGACAGCAACTGATCCCACAGTTGGACACTCTGAAGAGCTGTTCACTCGTCCATTTCCATATTTGGGCCCCTCGCCTGCTCCGCTTGAAGTGGGGGAAGAGGAGATCTCAAGTAGCGATGGATAAATATTTGAACAGCCACAGCCACAGGAAGGCGACGCTGGCAATTTGTCACAAGAGGTGGACGATGACGAGACACAATTGCCACAAAGTGAGGAGGAGGACCGTGGTGCAGAAGTGGAAGAGGAGGAGGTGGTGGATGATCTAGGGGGAGGGAGGCAGAGTACCCCAACAGGCAGGAAGAAGCAGTGTGGTGGCCGCAGACAGAAGGCGGGCAACCGTTCCCCGTAACACTAACACGAGGGACGTTGCCAGTACAACCGGTAGGTCTTCCAGAGTCGGGAATTTTTTTAAAGACTCTGCTGATAACCCCAAAAAGACCATTTGTACCACCTGCCAGGCCAGCATCAGCAGGGGTGACAAAACTACCAGCCTGACCACCACCAGCATTATCAGGCACATGTCAGAAAAGCACCCGACTTTGTGGGGCGAACCCCAGGGTCCGCGACCAGTGTCAGCGGGTGTCACCACTGCTTCTTCCGCTGTTGTGCGTGTAAGAGAACCCCCTGTTCTCCGTGCAAGGCAATCCCCTGTCCATACTGCATGCAAAGATGCCCCCTCCTCTCAGTCTTCACTTGTTATGGCAGTTTCTCAAGAAACAGCATCAACGTCCACATCCATGTCCCACCGCATCGTTCAATTGTCCATATCCCAGACCTTTGAACAAAAGCGCAAATTCGCAGCCAACGCCCCACAGGCCACAGTCCTAAATTCACACATTTCATGACTGCTTGCGTTGGAAATGCTGCTTTTTAGGCTGGTGGAGACGGAATCCTTCCACAACCTTATGGCGGTGGCCGTCCCTCAGTGCTCAGTCCCCAGCCGACACTATTTTGGCCGGTGTGCCATTCCCGCAGTACAAAAGCACGTGTCCCAAAACATCTGCCGTGCCCTCAACAACGCAGTTACTGGGAGAGTCCACCTGACAACGGACACATGGACAAGTGCTTGTGGCCAGGGACGGTACATCTCCCTGACGGCACACTGGGTAAACATAGTGGAAGCCGGGACAGAGTCGGACCTTGGGACAGAACACACCCTCCCCACACAGTGGATTGCGGGCCCTATGTCAGTCAGAGTTGCCCCCACAGTGTACAGCTCCTGCGCATCATCCTCCTCCTCCTCGTGTTCAGCCTCCATCTCAGATATCACATCAGTTACAAGCTGGAAGCACTGCAGTGCTGCCTCAGCCAAGCGGCAATAGGCTGTGCTGAAACTCATAAGCTTAGGTGAGAAACCTCACACTGCTTGTGAGTTGTGGACAGCTGTGAAAGAGCAGGCAGATCTGTGGCTGAGACCGATGAACCTACATCCAGGCATGGTCGCGTGTGACAATGGCCGTAACCAGGTGACGGCTCTGAGGCGAGGCGAGATCACACACGTACCATGCCTGGCTCATGTGCTTAACCTCGTGGTTCAGTGGTTTCTTAAATCGTACCCCGAGTTGCCAGATCTGCTCGTCAAAGTATGAAGCCTGTCAGCTCATTTTCGCAAGTCGGCTACAGCTTCCGCCGCCCTTGCAGCTTTCGGCACACTGACTGGTGTGTAATGTCCCCACACGTTGGAACTCTACCCTCCACATGTTGCAAAGGATTTGTGAGCAGAAGAGAGCAGTTGTGGAGTACCAGCTGCAACATGGCCGTCGATATTCAGATCAGACTTCACATACAAGACCTCAGGAGTGGACCTGGATGTCTGACTTATGCACCATCCTGATAAACTTTGAGGAGTCCACCAAGATGGTGAGTGGCAATGACGCCGTCATTAGCGTCAGCATCCCACTTGCCTGTCTTTTGCAACGCTCTTAAACGAATTAAAGAGGAGGCATTGCAGCCAGAATATGATGATATGGATCAAGTAGCCATAGCGGGCGATTGCACACAGCCCTGCCTCATCTCATCCAAACGAGCATTGGGGGACAATGATGGAGAGGAGGAGGAGGAGGAGGAGGAAGAACAGGAGCTGGTATCATGCGCTGTAGACGGTAGTACCTGTACAACTGTCATACCGTCGGTTCAGCGTGGGTGGCCTGAGGACAGGGGGGAGGAGGAGGATGAGGAGGGTATGGTCAGTCGTCATCTTGGTGAGGACACGGAAGTCTTGCCCGTTACCAGTCTGGCACGCATGGCTGACTTTGTTACGCTGCCTTAACCGTGACTCTCGCGTTGTCAAAATGTTGGGTGACAGTCATTATTGGTTGGTGACACTTTTACACCCCCGCTACAAGGAGAACTTTCACTCTGTTATTCCTGAGGTGGAGACGTCTACAAAAATGGGGCAGTACCAGAAGGCCCTTGCTGCAGAACTGTTAAAAAAATTCCCATCTGAACACACTAGCGGCAGAGGTCACAGTTCGTTGCCCAACCAAGGCGTACAGGCGAGAGAGACGCAACTTCAATCCAGCAGAAGCAGGGGAACACTGTCAATGTTCTGGGACAGTTTTCTGAGACCCGCCCAGCTTACAGGCCCTGAGGTGTGGGGTACTCTCACAAGGAGTGGAAAGTTTCAAAAGATGGTGAGGGAGTACCTTGCTAACCATACCAGCGTCCCCCGTGATTCCTCTGTGCCTTTTAATTATTGGGTATCCAAGCTGGACACTTGGAATGAACTCGCTCTGTATGCCTTGGAGGTTCTGGCCTGCCCTGCCGCTAGCGTGTTATCGGAGCGTGTTTTTAGTGCCACTGTGGAATTATAACTGATAAGCGCACCCGCCTGTCAACTGACAAAGCTGACAAGCTGACCCTTATCAAAATGAACAAAATGAACAAATGCTGGATTGGGCCAGACTTCTCATCACCACCAAATGACAGCAGAGTAATATAAAGTCAAATCCACTGTGTTATTTTGGGAGGTGTATTCCCATGCACCGCTTCACACCCACAAATGGGTATACGCTTCCTCATTTCAGCTGTTTTTTGCTCTACTCCTTATCCTCAGCCTCCACCACCACTATACCACCAGGGTGACCGTGGTCCATGTTGCCAGCATTGCAAGTTCCTCCGTCCTAATTTTTGGCAGCTTTTGCTTGGAAGGCATAGGCAAAGACTATGGGAGACCCACTCCCCAATAATGGAAATAATGTTTTTAATATACTGTACTGCATGGCTCTTGTAAGGGGTATTAAAATTCTCTTGATAAGCTACTGTGACCTCCACGTCTCTTCCAAGGAGCATTAAAACCATCTTGTTAAGCTACTGTGACCTACACATCTCTTCCATGGGGCATTGATATTGTCTTTTTATTCCACTGCAACCTCCACCACTCTTCCAAGGGGCATTAAAACCGTCTTGTTAAGCTACTGTGACCTCCATGTCTCTTCCAAGGGGCATTAAAACCGTCTTGTTAAGCTACTGTGACCTCCACGTCTCTTCCACGGGGCATTGATATTGTCTTTTTATTCCACTGCGACCTCCACCACTCTTCCAAGGGGCATTGATATTGTTTTTTCATTCCACTGCGACCTCCACCACTCTTCCAAGGGGCATTAAAACCGTCTTTTTAACCTACTGTGACCTCCACGTCTCTTACAAGGGGCATTGATATTGTCTTTTTATTCCACTGCGACCTCCACCACTCTTCCAAGGGGCATTGATATTGTCTTTTTATTCCACTGTGACCTCCACCACTCTTCCAAGGGGCATTGATATTGTTTTTTCATTCCACTGCGACCTCCACCACTCTTCCAAAGGGCATTAAAACCGTCTTTTTAACCTACTGTGACCTCCACGTCTCTTACAAGGGGCATTAAAACCGTCTTTTGCTTGGAAGGCATAGGCAAAGACTATGGGAGACCCACTCTCCAATAATGGAAATAATGTTTTTAATATACTGTACTGCATGGCTCTTGTAAGGGGTATTAAAATTGTCTTGTTAAGCTACTGTGACCTCCACGTCTCTTCCAAGGAGCAATAAAACCATCTTGTTAAGCTACTGCGACCTCCACCACTCTTCCAAGTGGCATTGATATTGTCTTTTTATTCCACTGCGACCTCCACCACTCTTCCAAGGGGCATTGATATTGTCTTTTCATTCCACTGCGACCTCCATCACTCTTCAAAGGGGCATTAAAACAGTCTTGTTAAGCTACTGTGACCTCCACGTCTCTTCCAAGGGGCATTAAAACCATCTTGTTAAGCTACTGTGACCTACACGTCTCTTCCATGGGGCATTGATATTGTCTTTTATTCCACTGCGACCTCCACCACTCTTCCAAGGGGCATTAAAACTGTCTTGTTAAGCTACTGTGACCTCTATGTCTCTTACAAGGAGCATTAAAACCGTTTTGTTAAGCTACTTTGACCTCCACGTCTCTTCCACGGGGCATTGATATATTTTTTTTATTCCACTGCAACCTCCACCACTCTTCCAAGGGGCATTAAAACCGTCTTCTTAAGCTACTGTGACCTCCATGTCTCTTCCAAGGGGCATTAAAACCGTCTTGTTAAGCTACTGTGACCTCCACGTCTCTTCCACGGGGCATTGATATTGTCTTTTTATTCCACTGCGACCTCCACCACTCTTCCAAGGGGCATTGATATTGTTTTTTCATTCCACTGCGACCTCCACCACTCTTCCAAGGGGCATTAAAACCATCTTTTTAAGCTACTGTGACCTCCACGTCTCTTACAAGGGGCATTGATATTGTCTTTTTATTCCACTGCGACCTCCACCACTCTTCCAAGGGGCATTGATATTGTCTTTTTATTCCACTGTGACCTCCACCACTCTTCCAAGGGGCATTGATATTGTTTTTTCATTCCACTGCGACCTCCACCACTCTTTCAAGGGGCATTAAAACCGTCTTTTTAACCTACTGTGACCTCCACGTCTCTTACAAGGGGCATTAAAACCGTCTTGTTAAGCTACTGTGACCTCCACGTCTCTTCCACAGGGCATTGATATTGTCTTTTTATTCCACTGCGACCTCCACCACTCTTCCAATTGGCATTGATATTGTCTTTTTATTCCACTGCGACCTCCATCACTCTTCCAAGGGACATTGATATTGTCTTTTTATTCCACTGCGACCTCCACCACTCTTCCAAGGGGCATTAAAACTGTCTTGTTAAGCTACTGTGACCTCCACGTCTCTTCCAAGGGGCATTAAAACTGTCTTGTTAAGCTACCCAAAACTGCTGTATTCTCCATTCCATCAGGTGCACCATTAAATCAGCATAAGATGCAAGGCAGTGTTGGCATTATGCAGGCTGCAGCATTATCAAATCCGTTTGTTCCACCCTTGGATTTTGGCTGTAATGATGGTTTGGGGAATTCCATGAGGTTGGACAATGTGTCCGTGCTCCCCATACGGTCATTAATACCAGAGTCACAGGGCACTATTGCTGCATGTAATGTCAGTGACAAAGGAAAAATCACTGCCTCTGATATTAATAATTCCATGGTTATACTTAACAACACACCTGAAATTGCACATAACACAATGGAACCCATCATTATGTCATGTACGAGTAGTTCCATTACCTCCTTCCCCAATATTATACCTTTAACAAATCAGGGTGCTGGGTTGGCATCAGGTCACGAATGTTCATTTAGTAATACGAACACTGTGGATGCTTCCTCATGTCTCACAATTCACCCGACCTCGCAAGACTTTAATAGGTTAATAGGACCAGACATGAGTCAGGAATTATTTGAATCAGGAGATAATAATACTAATTTGGTCGAACCCATTGTGGATACCACATGCACCATGGACTCGCCAGCATTAGAGGTAAAAATTCTGCCTTGTTTCTAACTGCGCCCATGTTTGATAACATAGCAATGAGATCTACACCATTATTTGGCCCATTTAAGCCACCAATAACAATGAAAGATTCAAAAATCACTCAGTTTTTTCAAGTGGCACCAGGGCGCTACCCAAAAAGAAAAAGAGGACACGTGGATGTAGAGGAGGTAGAGGAGGTATAGGGATCTCAGGTAATAACCGTGACCTCGGAATCCCTAATCGCCAAGAAAACAAAGGTATAGGTGAGGTAGCATCCAGCTCACAAATTTCGGAGACTAGTGATTGAAGATCCTGTGGTATATTTAATCTTTCTAGTCACATGCTTACAGAAGGTGAAACTTCCTTATTGGCTAAAGGATTATCACTTTGTCCAGATGCTGAATTAAATAGTTTTGATCTTTTCTTAGATCTGAACGAATTCTTTCGTAAATTGACTATTAAGCGACATTTTTTAATAGAGGAACGTGGCAAGAAATTACCAGCTCCCAATACTTCCATAGGTTTTTCCAATTCACCTGATGAGGTAACCATTCCTACTGATCAATATAAGCATATGGCGGTCAGGGGAGGCTCTAATAAGTTTTACCCGATGCACCACAAGGGTGCACATATAGAATCTTTCCAACAATTGGTCCTCAGAGATCTACGCTCGATTGAGCGGCGTAGGAAACCAGACAATTTGATGAAAAGTGAAAGGGAAGCAATGCAGACTTTGAAGAACATTAATGACATTATAATAAAAAGTGCTGATAAAGGAGGAGGAGTCGTGATTATGGACAGATCCTGGTACTTGTGTGAGGGTCTTAGGATACTTAGTGACGACCAATACTACCATAAATTGGACATTGATCCTTCTATCTCCATCTTTGTTAATTATAATTATTTGATTAAGGAAGGTTATGAAAAGGGCATTCTGAATAAGAATGAAAAAAGGTTCTTAGATATCTCAAGTTACCGGACCCCCATTTTTTATTTTTTACCTAAATTACACAAGGATCCTTGTAATCCGCCTGGGCGCCCCATCATATCCGGGATAAATTCCATTACGTCCAATCTATCACACTTCATCGACTTGTTTCTTCAGAAATATGTATGTGAATTGGGGTCCTATCTTAAAGACTCCTCAACTTTAATTGCCACAGTTAGAAGTTTGCCGTCTGTGAAGAACTGTATCCTTATCACAGCAGACGTTGCAGCTCTTTACAGTAATATCTCCCACGAACTAGGTATAGAAGCGGTGGGCCATTACTTAATGGAAGATGGTAGTATCCCCCTTTTTCAAAAAGAGTTTATTTTGAAATCAATAGAATTCATATTAAATAATAATGTGTTCTCATTCGAAGACAATTTTTATAAGCAAATAAAGGACTGTGCAATGGGGACGAGGGTAGCTCCCAGCTACGCAAATATCTTCATGGGACGCTTTGAATCTTTGTTCATCACGTCTTCTCCTCTAACCCAAGGCTATATACGTTTATATCGTTGTTACATCGATGATCTGTTCTTTATCTGGGAAGGGACGGAAAAATCAGCCCAGGATTTCTTTGAAATTTTGGATAATAACCCATGGGGTCTTAAGTTCACTGTATCCATGTCAAGTGCCTCCATACAGTTTCTTGACTTAGTTTTGAAATTGGATGATTTGGGGAGGGTTCTCACATCCACCCATTTCAAAATCGTGGATGTTAATAGCTACCTCAGATTTGACAATGGCCATCTTCCAAGGTGGATTAAGAACATTCCGTATGGCCAGTATTGGCGTATATGGAAAAATTGTACGCAGGATGAAGATTTTGAAAAGGAGGCTGATGTCCTTGAAAAAAGATTCTTGAGGAAGTGGTATCCTAAGAAATTGATTAGGGATGCACATAAAAGAATTAAGCCGCTCAGTCAGGAATCATGTCTGGCTCGATTTTCTGGCCCTAACTGTGAGCATACGAATACAGGATATAAAGATTGGAGTTTAGTGACTACTTTCAATAAATCTAGAGTGTCCATACAGGAACTATTAAGTCGTTATTGGTGCGTCCTGTTGGGGGATCCGCTTCTGTCCAAACATTTGCCATGTAAACCCAGGATTGTTTATAGGAAGAATCGGAATTTATGGTCCTTCATATCGCCCAGTAACACGACATTGAAATCTGCAGCTTCAGTACGGAGATATGGGATGCAAAGGCAAGAAGGAGTAGGTTGTTTTGCTTGCAGATCTCCTGGCTGTTTATGCTGTAGTACCATTAATCATGGGGCAGTATCCTTCTGCTCGCAAACCACTGGTGAACAATTCCCCATCACCTGTAAAGTAGACTGTCATTCTGACTATGTGGTCTACTTGTTGCAGTGTGGATGTGGTTTGCAATACGTAGGCTGAACTATAAAAAGAATGCAGGCCCGACTTAATAAACATCGCTCTAATATTAAGAATGGGTATGTGCAGCATAGTGTTTCTAAGCACTTTCTGACTGACCACCAGAGAGATCCCATTAGCTTAAAACTCACGATTTTAGAACAAGTACCTGATAATGTAACAAATCGGCTTAATTATCTTATGAAGAGAGAGAATTTTTGGATTTTTAAATTGGGTACATTATATCCGGAAGGTTTGAATTTAGCGATTGCTAATGTGTGCAGATGAATTATTAATTATTAATATTTATATATTTTGGGGGGGATAAAATCTGGTTGAGGGGTATACTCAGGATATGCCTCACCAATTTTTATGTAATATGCTTATTTACCCTCATTTATATATGCATTTTTATATGTATGTATTTGTAAAGCATTGCCGTTAATGTCTGCATCTTGCATCTTCATAGTAAGTTTATAATGTGTAGTTATTGACCCGTAATGCTTTTTTAAGTCCCCTTTGTTATTAAATTGTAATTGTCTTTTTTAATGGTGATTAAGGGGTTAAGTACCAAATTCTCCCTTGGCACCTCCCATTGAGTTCCTTTGCTTTATGTATAAAAGCGCCTGTTTCTGCCATTTTCCCATAACTCCACCTGATGAAGGCAGCAGACCGCTGCAGAAACGCGTTGTGGGCATTAGAACTTCAATAAAGAGGTTTGTTTTATCCTTTTCCAGCGCCTTATCCAGTTTCTAGCGCCCCATTGACCACTTCAATTTGCACATGGTTAAGTTACTGTGACCTGCACATCTCTTCCACGGGGCATTGATATTGTCTATATATTCCACTGCGACCTCCACCACTCTTCCAAGGGGCATTGATATTGCCTTTTTATTCCACTGCAACCTTCATCACTCTTCCAAGGGGCATTGATATTGTCTTTTTTTTCCACTGCGACCTCCACCACTCTTCCAAGGGGCATTTATATTGCCTTTTTATTCCACTGCGACTTCCACCACTCTTCCAAGGGGCATTAAAACTGTCTTGTTAAGCTACTGTGACCTCCTCGTCTCTTCCACGAGGCATTGATATTGTCTTTTTATTCCACTGCAACCTCCACCACTCTTCCAAGGGGCATTGATATTGTCTTTTTATTCCACTGCGACCTCCACCACTCTTCCAAGGGGCATTAAAACCGTCTTGTTAAGCTACTGTGACCTCCATGTCTCTTCCAAGGGGCATTAAAACCGTCTTGTTAAGCTACTGCGACCTCCACCACTCTTCCAAGGGGCATTGATATTGTCTTTTTATTCCACTGCGACCTCCACCACTCTTCCAAGGGGCATTGATATTGTATTTTTATTCCACTGGAACCTCCACCACTCTTCCAAGGGGCATTAAAACCGTCTTGTTAAGCTACTGTGACCTCCACGTCTCTTCCAAGGGGCATTAAAACCATATTGTTAAGTTACTGTGACCTCCACGTCTCTTCCACGGGGCATTGATATTGTCTTTTTATTCCACTGCGACCTCCACCATTCCTGCAAGGGGCATTGATATTGTTTTTTCATTCCACTGCGACCTCCACCACTCTTCCAAGGGGCATTAAAACCGTCTTTTTAAGCTACTGTGACCTCCACGTCTCTTCCAAGGGTCATTAAAACCATCTTGTTAAGCTACTGTGACCTCCACGTCTCTTCCATGGGGCAGTGATATTGTCTTTTTATTCCACTGCGACCTCCACCACTCTTCCAAGGGGCATTGATATTGTCTTTTTATTCCACTGCGACCTCCACCACTCTTCCAAGGGGCATTGATATTGTCTTTTTATTCCACTGCGACCTCCACCACTCTTCCAAGGGGCATTTATATTGTCTTTTTATTCCACTGCGACCTCCACCACTCTTCCAAGGGGCATTAAAACCGTCTTGTTAAGCTACTGTGACCTCCACGTCTCTTCCAAGAGGCATTAAAACCGTCTTGCTAAGCTACTGTGACCTCCACGTCTCTTCAACGGGGCATTGATATTGTCTTTTTATTCCACTGCGACCTCCACCACTCTTCCAAGGGGCATTGATATTGTCTTTTTTTTCCACTGCGACCACCACCACTTTTCCAAGGGGCATTGATATTGTCTTTTTATTCCACTGTAACCTCCACCACTCTTCCAAGGGGCATTAAAACTGTCTTGTTAAGCTACTGTGACCTCCACGTCTCTTCGAAGGGGCATTAAAACCATCTTGTTATGCTACTGTGACCTCCACGTCTCTTCTAAGGGGCATTAAAACCATCTTGTTAAGCTAATGTGTCCTCCACGTCTCTTCCACGAGGCATTGATATTGTCTTTTTATTCCACTGCGACCTCCACCACTCTTCCAAGGGGCATTGATATTGTCTTTTTATTCCACTGCGACCTCCTCCACTCTTCCAAGGGGCATTAAAACCGTCTTGTCAAGCTACTGTGACCTCTATGTCTCTTCCAAGGGGCATTAAAACCGTCTTGTTAAGCTACTGCGACCTCCACCACTCTTCCATGGGGCATTGATGTTGTCTTTTTATTCCACTGCGACCTCCACCACTCTTCCAAGGGGCATTAATATTGTCTTTTTATTCCACTGCAACCTTCACCACTCTTCCAAGGGGCATTGATATTGTCTTTTTATTCCACTGCGACCTCCACCACTCTTCCAAGGGGCATTAAAACCATCTTGTTAAGCTACTGTGACCTCCACGTCTCTTCCAAGGGGCATTAAAACCGTCTTGTTAGGCTACTGTGACCTCCACGTCTCTTCAACGGGGCATTGATATCGTCATGTTATTCCATTGCGACCTCCACCACTCTTCCAAGGGGCATTGATATTGTCTTTTTTTTCCACTGCGACCTCCACCACTTTTCCAAGGGGCATTGATATTGTCTTTTTATTCCACTGCAACCTCCACCACTCTTCCAAAGGACATTAAAACCATCTTGTTAAGCTACTGTGACCTCCACGTCTCTTCCAAGGGGCATTAAAACCATACTGTTATGCTACTGTGACCTCCACGTCTCTTCCAAGGGGCATTAAAACCGTCTTGTTAAGCTACTGTGACCTCCACGTCTCTTTCACGAGGCATTGATATTGTCTTTTTATTCCACTGCGACTTCCAACACTCTTCCAAGGGGCATTGATATTGTCTTTTCATTCCACTGCGACCTCCACCACTCTTCCAAGGGGCATTAAAATCGTCTTGTTAAGCTACTGTGACCTCCACGTCTCTTCCAAGGGGCATTAAAACCATCTTGTTAAGCTACTGTGACCTTCACGTCTCTTCCACGAGGCATTGATATTGTCTTTTTATTCCACTGCGAACTCCACCACTCTTCCAAGGGGCATTAAAACCATCTTGTTAAGCTACTGTGACCTCCACGTCTTTTCCAAGGGGCATTAAAACTGTTTTGTTAAGTAACTGTGACCCTCACGTCTCTTCCACGGGGCAGTGATATTGTCTTTTTATTCCACTGTAACCTCCACCACTTTTCCAAGGGGAATTAAAACCGTCTTGTTAAGCTACTGTGACCTGCACGTCTCTTCCAAGTGGCATTAAAACTGTCTTGTTAAACCACTGTGAACTCCACAGCTCTTCCAAGGGACATTGAAAAATTGTTTTTAATTACCTCTAACCTCCACGACTCTTCCAACGGGCATTGCATTTCCTCCTAATTTTAGTCAGCTTTTACTTTTCAATGCATAGGCGAACACTAAGGGAGACCCACTCCCCAATAATGAGTAGAAGGCTTTTAGCACGCTGTAATCCACGTCTGTTTCAAGGTGCATTGCAGTTCCTCATAATTTTTGGAAAGCCTTCCATTCACTGCTTAGGCCAACAATGTACAGGAGACCCAGTTGCTATAAATGGAAAAAACAGTTTAGGCAAGGCCCTCTGACCTCCATGTCACTTCCAAGGGGCATTGGAGTGCCTCAAAATTTTTGGTAGGCATTGCACTCACTGTATGCCCTATAACTGTGTAGCTGAACCGCTCCTTTTGGTACAAAAACATATCCTACAAGACATGTGTGGTTGACTGGCCTGATATTGATGTGAATGGTCTCTCTTCCTCCTGCTCTTTCTCCTTTGCCACCACCTCATCCATCATTCATCACCTGAAGCTTTGTTTTAACGGGAGTCATAGAACTGGGATAGTAGCAGGAAAACATCCAGCAATCCTCGGAGGAGGTAGGATATGCGCCACAACGTTGACCACCTCAGGCCTAGCCGCTACTACATACATGCGCTTGCATTCCAAGGAACAGAAAGCTAAGGAGATGGATGGCCTCATGATCATGAAAAATTTACTCGTTGTGTAGGAGGACGACCACTGCTGCTGTCTACCTTCTGAACTTTGTGTTGAAGCCTGATTGACCCAGGACCCGCAATCCTCTATGTCTGGAAGACGTGTTGCATCCCAGTATCCAACTGTGTCCTGGCTTCCACAATATTAACCCAGCGTGAAGGCGTCAGTGAGATGGACCATGCCTGGCCACATTCACTTGTCCACGTGTTTGTGGTTAGGCTGTCCTTCCCACTAAATGCACTGGGGAGGGCACAGGTAATGTTTTGGTATGCGAACTTGTGTATAAGGCGCACCGGGACAAATAGGGGCAGGTGGGGACCGTTTATGGACACCCGGCCGCCCCCAGGCGGCTGGGGACCGTGTGTGGGCACCCGGCCGCGGGTAGGCTGGGGATCGAGTATGGACACCCGGCCGCTCCCTGGCAGCTGGGAACCAAGCATGGACACCCGGCCGACGGGCGGCTGGGGACTGAGTTTGGACGCAGCTATGACATGGTGGCCAGATTCCGCCTACTCATGCCTAAAAGGCCCAATTCCAAGTGCAAGCAGGCAGTATAGTATTGCAGCCTGGGGGTGGGTGGGTGGCAGGCTGCATACTTGCGCTTGCATTGCAAGGAATGGGGGAGGTACAATTCAACACTGCCCTGGGACAAGGACTTGAACGGGGATAGTTGCAAGTCTGCATCTTCTGATGCAAAGATCACTTCTGATGGGCACACTTTTAGGCAGTGACCTTGGTATCAGAGATGTTTCCAGGGATCTTCCCCATGCTGTTCCCATGTCTTTTCAGCACTGTATGCATGTGTCACACAGCACATGGCCAGATAAAATTGTAAAATGTTTATATGACATTTCCCGGTGAATGCATTTGTCACGTTTGAAAGCAATACAAAAGTGCAAAAACGCATAAAAAATGCTACTTGTGAACATGACCCAAGGTGTGGAGGAGTATTTTTGTTTTTGGTTATTTATTTTACCTTATGCACAAGTCTTTACCCTGGAAAGGATGTTCCTTAACATATTTCACAGGAAAACCGTTTCAGTTTCGTTTTTGAACGTTTTATTGTGAGCCCGTAAAAGCGGCTTAATACCTCTGACCACATTGTTGACAGCAGTGACCTGGGGTCAGAAATGCTTCCTGGGTCGATTCCCATGCTGTCCCCATGTCATTTGAGCACTGTCACTATCATTTTGGGCACTTTTTAGGCTTTCTACAGACTGCCGGGGGTGTTGCCGTAAAAATGCTCGGGTCTCCCATAGACTAACATTGGGCTCGTTGCTCGGGTCGAGCACCCGAGTATCACGTTGAGCTCGGCCCGAGCTTCGTGCACCCGAGCATTTTAGTGCTCGCTCAACACTATTTGTCTCCAGTCTGTGGAGGGGTTTTTCGGAGCTCTGGCCCTCATCTATGATGACCCTGACCAAGTCACCTTGGCTGAGTCTAGGCTACGTCGCCTTCAGCAGGGGATTCGGTCACAGGAAACATACAGTTCAGAATTCCGTAGATGGGCAACGGATTCCAAATGAAATGACTCAGCCCTTAGAAGTCAGTTTTGTGAGGGGCTTACTGAAAGGTTGAAAGATGCCTTGTCTGTGTATGAAACCCCTCAGTCCTTGGAGGCTGCCATGGCTTTGCCCATATGTCTTGATAAACGCCTTTGGGATAGACGGGTGCGACCACCTTCTCCAGGGCCTTCTTGTCGGGGTTGTGTACCTCTGCCAGGGGAACGGTCTGGGGGTGAACCAGTACTGGGGGAGGTGGAGGCACCCATGCAGTTAGGGGGTGTCTCTATGACGCGCCCCTGGGCCTGTGTCGCGCTGCGTTGCGCACGCGGGAGCTTACCCGGAGCCGGATCTCTTGAGGGTTGTAGTCTCGTGGCGGCGACCCGGTCCGCGCCCAGGGAGTCAAACTGAGCGGCGATGTACTAGCAGTAGATGGTTGGTGACTACGCCACCCGTTGAATGCAGCTATGGAGCTGCCGCTGCAGGGCAGACCGCTGAGGCCGGTGGAAGGATGGTGCAGCGTGGATGGTATAACCCCCAACGGGAGGGGTATGGCCTCAGGGCAGCCGACGTGGATGATGGGGGTAGCAGGAACCACTCAGAGACGGTGCGGTGTAGTTCAGGGTATTTACTGGTGACAAAGATAGACCCTCCCGGAGTACTTGCTAGTGATAGGGGCCTGGTCAGTCCTTGAGCAGATGGGATCTCCCCTGGCCAGGCGGAGTTGTAGGCCTTCCCAACTAACTGTACTCTTCTGGCTACCTTGCTAGAGGCGGGAATAAGTAGCCCACGTCCCTGAGTGTACCGTGTGGTGCTCACCCGTATGGCCGGTGACTCGGGGCCTTCTAATGGCTTCCGCTCCACGATGGCGGTGCTGGTCCCACGCGTGTGACCGTGCCTTCGGGCTTCTGGGCCAGAGGACCTGAAATCCTCTGCCGGACGGTTTCTGCTGCTGGGTAGGAGTTAGTCCCCACAGCCTCGGACTCCGGGTCCGGTAAGAAATCTTCTCAGTCAGGGCGAGCTCTGTAGCTGCCAGCCCCTGACTCGTTGTAACACTGCTCCCCACAGAGCTCCTGATGTTTCTTGCTATGCTGCTTCTCTTCTCTACTCTTGTTCTGTCTTCTTTCTCACTAACTCTGCCTCAGCCCCGGGTTTATATAGGGGAAGTCCTTCCCCTCCCAAGACTGGGCAGGAGGTGTGGCATGCACAGGATCCCTGACCAAAGGACCTCCCACCTGCTCTCAGACGTAATATCTCTATCACTGTGGCAACCAGACCCCTGGGGTGTCACATTCCCCCCTAGTGAAATTTAGTACTCCGGGACTAAACATATTTTTTTAGAAAAACATAACAAGGTATAACAATGACAATACAATAAGAAAAACACATAAGATGGTTACGGCGTGTCCGCAACCGGGTGCAGTTTTGAAAAGCAAGGTGTCCATTTCACCAAAACAGGGAGACGTAACCAGGTAGGGGCCTGTCCTGCCCCGAGTCCTTAACAGTCTTTAGTCCATCCTGGGTTACGCTCCAACTATGTACAAGGATTCCCGGTAAATCCACCAAGGACTCCTAAAAAGAACTAGAAACACAAAATTATACACAAGCAACTATAAACAAGTAAACATTATAAGATAGCTTAAACATTTAGATCCTCCAACGTGCGGGTAGCTGGCCTCTAGTGGCCCTAGTGGACCTACGGAGCTGACTGTCTGGCCCTGAACTACAGGGTGTAGGAGCTGCCAAGGGTAAACTGGGCAGCTGTCCATGGGCCCTCTGGCTCACTAGGGGTATGGCATGCTCACTGTAAGCAGAGGGTTGATTTTCCGGGTCTGCTTGTGTAGAGTCTTCTGCCTCCTGGACCGGCTGTTCTTCCAGCTCTACCGGTTGCTCCGTAGGTTCTTGGGATGATGGTTGGAGGAAGGTGAGTACGGGTACCACAACTGCACCATTGACTTGAGTCCAAGACCGAGGGAAGTCCCCGAGCACGGTACTAACCATATCTTCCCTTTCCTCTACGGGTCGATGGTCTTCTTGTTCCTCTTCAAGGTTCCTCAGTTGTTCGGGACACTTCTTCAGGTGGTCCCGGGATACAATGGCTGTGGTTTCCCCTCCGTCTTTACTGATGGTACAGACCTTCGGGTTTTCGTGGCTTGAGGGCAGTACGGTGTACGGGTCCTTCTCCCACTGGTCGTCCAACTTGTGGAGCCGTCTCTTCCTCTTCAAGACCTGCTCTCCGGGTACCAGGGGAACAGCGGGAGCATACTGGTTGTAAGTTTTCTCTTGTCTTTCCCTAGCCTGACAGAGACTTCGCTCCACGCTCTCCTGTACTCTCCGGTACTGCTGCTGCCTCTCTGTGTCCCAGTCTGTTTCTGGTGAAGTGTCCTCGGGTGTCAGGACTCCCATTTCCAGGTCAACAGATAACTTACCAGGTCTTGCCCTCATTAGGTAAGCCGGGGTACAGTTGGTGGAACCTACCGGGATGTGGTTGTATAGGTCCACCAGATCGGGCAACTTTTCAGGCCACAGACTGCGTTCTTCCAGGGGCAATGTTTTTAGAAGATCCATTACCACCTGGTTCATTTTTTCACAAAGTACATTAGTCTGCGGATGGTAGGGTGTCGTCCTTATCTTCCGGCAGCCATACAGATTGCAGAATTCCTGGAAGACCTCCGCTTCAAAGGCAGGTCCCTGGTCCGTCAGCACTTGGTCCGGGTACCCGTGTGGACGGCAAAAGTGCTGCTGGAAGGCTCTAGCTGCTGTTTGAGCCGTTAAGTCCTTGACGGGGACGACAACCAGAAACCGGGAGTAATGATCCACGATGGTTAACGCGTAGACGTAGCCACTTCTGCTTGGGGTCAGTTTTACATGATCCAAGGCTACCAGTTCCAACGGTTGCCGGGTGACGATGGACTGCAGGGGAGTCTTCTGGCTGGCGCGGTCCTTCCTTCTCAGGTTGCACGGGCCACAGTCTCTGCACCACTTCTCAATGGTTCCCCTCATGCCTACCCAGTGGAATCGCTCGCGCAGCAGGAACTCCAGCTTCTTCCACCCGAAGTGTCCAGCTCCGTCGTGGTATGCCTCCATCACCATGGCTGCGTCTCTTCGTGGCACCACTACTTGCCAGAGTAATTCATGCGTCCGGGAGTTAACCATTCTGCGGCACAACTTCCCTTTGTAAAGGAACAGTCGACTCTTCTCTGCCCATAGTTGTTTGGCTTCCTCCGGAGCGTCTGGTTCAAGGCGAGCCTCCGGCCGAGTCAGCATCTCCTTCACCAGTCGGACGGCAGGGTCGCTGTCTTGCGTTTCCGCCCAGTTGTAGTGAGGTAAGGGGTTCAACGTAGCAGCCTGCTTACTCCTTACCCGGTGGGAATACTGGATAGTCCCATGACGGTGGAACGCAGGGAGTTCAATTTCTTCCAGTCCCTCCGGATCTTCTCCTTCGTCCGGCAGGTTGGGCATCCTGGACAGGGCGTCCGCGTTAGTATTGGAGCGCCCTGCCCGGTATTTGATTATGAACTCGTAGTTGGACAGACGGGCCATCCACCTCTGCTCCAGGGCACCGAGTCTTGCCGTGTCCAGGTGTGTCAACGGGTTGTTATCCGTGTACACGGTGAACCGGGAAGAAGCAAGGTAATGCTTAAAGCGCTCAGTGACTGCCCATACCACGGCCAGGAACTCTAGCTTAAATGAGCTATAATTCTCGGGGTTCCTTTCGGTGGGTCGCAGTTTTCGGCTGGCGTAGGCGATTACTCGTTCTTTCCCCTGCTGGATCTGGGACAGTACGGCTCCTACCCGATGTTACTGGCGTCGGTGTAGAGGATGAAGGGCTGGCTATAATCCGGGTACGCCAAGATTTCATCTTCAGCTGGCGGAAGGACTCTTCTTCTAGCTCTTCCCATTTGAAGGGCGGCTTCTGGTTCTTGGCCTTCCGGGACTGGCCTATCAGGAGGTCCTGCATAGGCGCTGCCTTTTTGGTGAAACCGGGAATAAACCTTCGGTAGTAGCCTACCAACCCGAGGAACTGCCGCACTTCTTTTACGCTGGAGGGGCTTGGCCATCCCTTAATTGCGGTGATCTTATCGGGGTCGGGAGCCACTCCGTCAGCGCTCACCACGTGTCCCAGGTACTGCACCTTTGGTTTCAGGAGGTGACACTTGGAGGGTTTCACCTTTAGGCCGTAACTCGCCAGAGCTTCGAACACCTCCGCCAGGTGTTTCAGGTGGTCCTCATAAGTTTTGGAGTATACGATGACATCGTCCAGGTACAACAGGACCGTCTCGAAGTTTCTGTGGCCCAGACAGCACTCCATTAATCGTTGGAAGGTTCCTGGGGCGTTGCAGAGTCCGAACGGCATGCAGGTGAACTCACTAAGTCCCATCGGGGTGGTGAATGCGGTCTTCTCCCGGTCCGCCTCTGCTACAGGAACCTGCCAGTACCCGCTAGTGAGATCCAAGGTAGAGAAGAAGTTAGCAGATCTTAAAGCAGCCAATGACTCCTCTATCCTTGGTAAGGGATACGCATCCTTGTGTGTGATACGGTTGATTTTCCGGTAATCTACACACATCCTCATGGTGTTGTCTTTCTTTTTGACTAAAACTAGCGGGGCTGCCCAGGGGCTACAGCTATCCCGGATTACCCCAGCCTCCTTCATGTCTCTAAGCATCCCCTTGGCGTGTTGGTAATGTGCAGGGGGTACGGGTCGATACCTCTCTTTTATGGGAGGATGATCTCCCGTGGGGATGCGGTGTTCTACCCCCTTGACTCGCCCGAAGTCTAACGGGTGTTTACTAAACACTCTCTCATACTCTTGAACCACCCGGTAGACTCCCTGTTTCTGGTGGGAGGGAGTGGAGTCAGTTCCCAAGTGTAGTTGCTGACACCAATCCTCCATTACTTTCTTAGAGCCGTTACCTTCCTCCGGGTGAGATGGAGGCAAGGGTTCCACAGACTGTATAGAGTTTTGGTTGATGGTATATAATTTTGCTAGCGTGGCATACCGGGGCAGGTACACTTCCCTCTCCCCGATATTGATTATGCGAACGGGCACCCTCCCATGGCGTACATTGACCACCCCCCGTGCTGTCAAAATGGTGGGCCTACTGTCTGAGTAAACTGGTTCTACCATTGCCTGGTAATCTCTACCTCTCAGACCAATAGCTGCCCGGCACCAAATCATCATTTCGCTTTTTGGGGGCATGGCAATAGGGAAAGGGTCACACATTCTTACGCTACCAATCTCACCGCCGGAGAGTTCCACCTGTTGCCGTCGCATCAGTGCCCGGATCTCTTTCTGGAGCACTCGCTGCTCGCCGGAGCTGGCGTTCTTGGCAACCTGCTGTAGAAGGAAAATCACCTCTGCAAGACAATTCTCAATTACATTAGTTCCTAGAGTTATTTTTGGGTGGCTCTCATGTTTGTCAATGTCTACAATGATCAGTCCCTGTGCTGCCAGTTCGACTCTACCGATTTTGATGGTCACCTCTTTAAATCCGATCTGTGGCACGGGCTGGCCATTGCTGGCGATGATACTCAAGTCGTCGTCAGGGTAGCGGGTAATATCCGAGTCATTCCAGTACTGCTTAAAGAGCACGTACGGGATAGTGGTGACCTGTGACCCGGTGTCCAGTAGGGCACTCATGGGAATGCCATCCAGTACCACAGGCAAGACTGGACGTCCTCCCACATATCTGTCGCGCCAGTTCGATGGGCCTGGTGATCTTTTTCCTGGGGGTTGGCCCTCTACCCCAGGTTGTGCCCGTTTAAAGAACAGTACCTTTCCATATGTCCGGGTTGATTGCAGCGGCGGCAGATGGGTCGTCCGTCCTCGCTGTATCGGTCACTGGGTCTTCCTCTGGCCGGTGGGGTCCTCCTTGGTCGACGCCACGGGATGTCCTCCGGTCCGGATGCCAGCTGGATCTTCCCTGGGGTGGAAACCTGTAAAGACTGCACAGTTCGGGTTAGCGCAGCAACACTCTTAGCTAGTTCTTGGACCTGATGGCGTAGGTCTGGAGCCGGGTCATTGTCCAAAGCCTGCGCATCAGCTCCCACAGGCCCTGCCGACAAGGGCGCCGCCTCCTGGTGGTAAGTGATAGCTGGGCGCCTGTGGGTCACAACGCCACCCGGTGCCGGTTCTCGGAGCACCCGGATGGCTCTGTCCTTGAACTGGGCAAAGTCCAGATGGGGATCCTGTAAGGCCATTGCCCGCAACTGGGTTCGGTGGGCATTGCAATATAAACCCTCTATAAATTGTTCAGTCAACAGCCTGTCCTCGTTTCCCACCCCATCAGGGTCGGTCTGCTTTATGGCCCTCAGGGCCTCTTGTAGGTTTAGTGCATAGTCCCTTATACTCTCATGCGCTCGCTGCTTGCACCCGTAGAATCTAAGCTTAATCTCGGCTGAGGTGCGGGTATCAAAGGTGTCCTTCAGCCGGGTTAGTATCCCTGCGACAGTCTTCCTCCCAGGTGGCCAGGATTTTACTTCCCTTTTGGCTGCCCCGGTTAGTTGGGCCACCAGGATGCTCACTTTTTGCTCTTCTGTGAGGGGGTACACCTGGAAGAGGCTATCCAGCTTTTCTCTAAAGTCATGCAGGGTATGTGACTCCCCTGAGTACTGGGGTAGCCAAGCTGCTCCCGGGATATAGGGCATGGTGAAGGGCATAACTGCAGCAGCGGTGGCGCTGGCGGGGGTTGAGGCAGTGAAGCTCTCCTCCGTATCCGACATCTTCCTCCCCCCTAGTGGACCGTGGCCTACCTTGCGATGATCCTGTTCCGTAGGCCGCGGCTCCGCAGTGGATCGTCAGGGTTGAGGACCTTCCGTCGCGCTCCGGTGACGTCGGCGTCTGCTGGGCTCCTTCCAGGACCTTACGCAACGTCCGGACGTGAGGCGGGGCTTCAGTTCTCGCGCGCTTTCGGAGTCCACGCCCCTCTTCTTCCCGCGCGGCGTCCTCAAGATGGCGTCCAATGGCGGGAAAACTCCACGGATGGCGGGAAGAAGGTCGAAGATGGCGCCGGATGGCGGGAAAACTTCGCGGATGGCGGGAAGAAGGTAGAAGATGGCGCCGGATGGCGGGAAACCTCCACGGATAGCGGGAATCTTCACCACTGGTAAGTTTGAACAGTCTTTGCTTTTCAGGCACGCAGTACCCGGTGGTTGCGGGCACGAAATCCTGCCGACTACGCCAAAATTGACGCGCCCCTGGGCCTGTGTCGCGCTGCGTTGCGCACGCGGGAGCTTACCCGGAGCCGGATCTCTTGAGGGTTGTAGTCTCGTGGCGGCGACCCGGTCCGCGCCCAGGGAGTCAAACTGAGCGGCGATGTACTAGCAGTAGATGGTTGGTGACTACGCCACCCGTTGAATGCAGCTATGGAGCTGCCGCTGCAGGGCAGACCGCTGAGGCCGGTGGAAGGATGGTGCAGCGTGGATGGTATAACCCCCAACGGGAGGGGTATGGCCTCAGGGCAGCCGACGTGGATGATGGGGGTAGCAGGAACCACTCAGAGACGGTGCGGTGTAGTTCAGGGTCTTTACTGGTGACAAAGATAGACCCTCCCGGAGTACTTGCTAGTGATAGGGGCCTGGTCAGTCCTTGAGCAGATGGGATCTCCCCTGGCCAGGCGGAGTTGTAGGCCTTCCCAACTAACTGTACTCTTCTGGCTACCTTGCTAGAGGCGGGAATAAGTAGCCCACGTCCCTGAGTGTACCGTGTGGTGCTCACCCGTATGGCCGGTGACTCGGGGCCTTCTAATGGCTTCCGCTCCACGATGGCGGTGCTGGTCCCACGCGTGTGACCGTGCCTTCGGGCTTCTGGGCCAGAGGACCTGAAATCCTCTGCCGGACGGTTTCTGCTGCTGGGTAGGAGTTAGTCCCCACAGCCTCGGACTCCGGGTCCGGTAAGAAATCTTCTCAGTCAGGGCGAGCTCTGTAGCTGCCAGCCCCTGACTCGTTGTAACACTGCTCCCCACAGAGCTCCTGATGTTTCTTGCTATGCTGCTTCTCTTCTCTACTCTTGTTCTGTCTTCTTTCTCACTAACTCTGCCTCAGCCCCGGGTTTATATAGGGGAAGTCCTTCCCCTCCCAAGACTGGGCAGGAGGTGTGGCATGCACAGGATCCCTGACCAAAGGACCTCCCACCTGCTCTCAGACGTAATATCTCTATCACTGTGGCAACCAGACCCCTGGGGTGTCACATCTACATCATACATCTCCCCAGAGATTCTCAAGAAAAAAGGTGTATGGTTTTTTTTTGGGAAAAAGGGACATTTTGTGGGGACCTGTCCTTCAATTCCTAAACAAAAGGAGACTCGATTAACTCTTGGTAGACTGGAGTTGGATAAACAAAGGGTGCATTTGTGGCCAAACTGCAGTTCCCGCTTTGTCCTGACAGCAGAAGTAGTGCCAGAGAGCAAAACCGAAACAATTTCTGTGTTTGTTGAAAGTGGAGCCGGAGTCAGCATGGTTGATGCTGAGTTTGTGAAAACTAATGGTCTTGCTTGCTGTGCTTTAGCTGAAACTATTCCCATCTTTGCCATTGACTTGGCACCACTTGCACAGTAAGCATTTACTTAGATTGTACATAATGTAAAACTGAGCGTGGGGTCAGTTCATTGTGAAATAATCCCTTGCTATGTTCTGGACAATCTTCCCACTCCGATTGTCTTGAGTATACCTTAACTTGCTAAACATAATCCGTTGGTGGATTGGCAAACCGGGGAGATTATCGAATGGGGAGATTACTGCCATGAGAACTGTCTAGATATTTCCATTGCTACTGTCTCTATGGAAATATTACCTGCTTTTCTGTCTGGTTTTGAGGACATTTTTTCTGAGAAGGGGTGTCAGGATGTGCCTACTCATCGTGCTTATGACTGTTCTATTAACCTAACCCCCGGAGCTAAAGTACCGAAGTCCAGGCTGTATAATCTTTCTGGCCCTGAGAGGCAAGCCATGAAGGATTTCATTGCGGAAAGTCGGGAGAACGGACATATCAGACCCTCATCTTCGCCCATGGCGGCAGAGTTCTTGTTTGTGAAGAAAAAAGATTGCGGTCTACGTCCCTGTTTAGATATCTGTGAATTAAATCAAATTACCATCCATGATCCATACCCTCTTCATCTGATTCCTGATTTGTTCAGCCAGGTTGTTGGAGCTGAGGTATTCCCCAAGTTGGATTTAAGGGGAGCCTACAATCTGGTTAGAATCAGAGAAGGGGACGAATGGAAGACAGCGTTCAATACCCCAGAAGGACATTTTGAGAGTCTGGTTATGCCTTTTGGTTTGACCAATGCACCTGCGGTATTCCAGCATTTCATAAATGATATTTTCCATCATTTGGTGGGGAGGTTTGTGGTGGTCTATCTGGACGATATTTTGGTTAATTCACCTGATTTTGAGACTCATCGGGGGCATGTTAAGCAGGTGCTCCAGTTATTAAGGGATAACAAACTTTATGCCAAACTAGTAAAATGTGTTTTCGCTGTTCAGAAGGTGCAGTTTTTGGGGTACTTGTTGCCATTTTCAGGTTTTCGGATGGATCCGGAGAAGATCCGTGCAGTTCTTGACTGGGAACGTTCCGAGAACCTGAAGGCTCTACAATCTTTTCTGGGCTTTACTAATTTTTACAGGAAGTTCGTCCAAAATTACTCTGTTATAGTGAAACCCCTTACTAGACATGACTAAGAAGGGGTCTGATTTTTCCAAATGGTCGGATGCTTCCCTCCAGGCTTTTTCTTCCTTAAAGAATCATTTTGCCACTGCACCTATACTCAGTCAACCCGATGTTTCTCAACCCTTTATTGTGGAGGTCGATGCTTTGGATGTCAGGGTTGGGGCTGTGTTGTCTCAGGGTTAATCCCCTGGTAAATGGCGTCCATGCGCCTTCTTTTCTAAAATATTGTCTTCAGCTGAGAGAAATTATGACGTGGGTAATACGGAACTTTTGGCGATCAAATTGGCGTATGAGGAATGGCGACACTCATTGGAGGGGGCTGTCCATCTTATTACTGTTATTACTGACCATAAGAATCTGTCATATCTCCAGTCAGCTAAACGTCTCAACCCTAGGCAAGCCAGATGGTCCTGTTTTTTACTAGGTTCAATTTTTCTGTCACTTTTCATCCAGGGTTCAAAAATGTCAAGGTTGGTGCTTTTTCCTGGAGCTTCCTTGGTGGTGGTGACAATGAGAACCCTGCTCCGATATTACAGAAAGGGGTAGTCATTTCGGCTCTTCATCATGAACTGGAGGGTGAGGTGTTGGAGGCTCAGGGGGATGCCTCTGCCTCCTTCCCTTCAGGAAAGTTATTTGTACTATCTGATCTTCACCGCAAAGTAATCAAGGAACATCATAACTCTGAGCTTGGTAGCCGGGGTTGCATCGGGATGTAATTGAACATGTAGCTGCTTGTAGTATTTGCGCGTCTTCTAAGGTTTCGCATACCCATCCATCTGGTACTCTTCTTCTGCTACCTATCCTTAGTAGGCCATGGACACACTTGTCCATGAATTTTATTACTGACCTACCGGTATCTGCAGGCAAAACGGTGGTTTTGGTGATAGTAGATAGGTTCAGTAAAATGGTTTACTTCGTCCCATTACCTGAACTTCCCAATGCCAAGACACTTGCTCAGGTGTTCATAAATGAGATTGTGAAGCTTCACGGGGTTCCCTCCGATGTGGTGTCTGATCGGGGGACCCAGTTTGTTTCCAAGTTCTGGAAGGCATTCTGTTCTCAGCTGGGGGTGCAGCTGTCATTTTCCTCTGCCTTCCACCCTCAGTCGAATGGCCAGGCCGAGCGTGTCAATCAGAATTTGGAGGCATACCTCAGGTGTTTCGTCTCCGAAAATCAGGAGGATTTGGTATCCTACTTACCGCTAGCAGAATTTGCCATCAATAATCATAGTCAAGAATCCACTGGCAGGTCGCCGTTCTTCGGTGCATACAGTTATCATCCACAATTTGGTACTTTCAGTGGGGGGGGCTTCAGGAGTTCCTGAGGAGGAACGGTTTGCTTCGTCGCTCTCCTCGGTATGACAGGGTGTTCTGTGTAATTTAAAGACCATGGGTGACAGGTATAAATGTATGGCTGACAGAAAACGCTTGCCAGATCCGGACCTGAATGTGAATGACTTTGTGTGGTTGTCTACCAGGAATATAAGATTGAAAGTTCCTTCTTGGAAGCTGGGACCTAGGTTTATTGGTCCCTATAAAATAACCACCGTCATTAACCCAGCAGCGTTTCGTCTTGAACTTCCTCAGGCCCTTAAGATCCACAATGTGTTCCACAGGTCCTTACTCAAAAGGTATGTGGAACCTCTTGAGCGCTCACCTCTACCACCGCCCCAATAATGGTTGATGGTAATCTGGAGTTCCAGATTTCGAGGATTGTAGATTCTCGTCTCCTATGTCATTCTCTACAATACTTGGTGCACTGGAAAGGCTATGGTCCAGAGGAGAGGATGTGGGTTTCAGCATCAGAGAGGAAAGCTCCCAGATTGGTTCGCTCATTCCACACCTCTTTTCCTGAGAAACCCGGTCCTGAGTGTCCGGAGGCCACTCGTAGAGGGGAGGTACAATCACGGGTATGTCAGAGGTGACAGACAGTCGCCCTGCAGTTGGTTGCAGGAGATCTCTACGTTTGGCAGTGCAGACAGCTTTTTAGATAAGAGGCTGTCTTTAGGACCGAGCACCTCCTCCCTGTTGCTAATTAGCTCTCTGGCCTAGGTGTATATATACTTGGTGTGTCTGAGAGGGAGTCACCGGCTATACTCATTTTTACTTGTGTGGCTTAGCAAGAGCAGTACTTCGTCCTCTCTGGAGCTTGAGGACGTGTGTATATTTGGAGTCTTCTAAAAGCTAAGCAATTTCCCCCTGTTTTGTCTTCCCTAGTTGTGTTTAGTGAAGGTTGACTAGGGCTCATCTCCTTCCATCCCTAGCTGTAGTCTTAAGCCAGGGAAAGTAGGGCGAGGCAAGCGTGTGATGATTGCTGAAGAGGCAATATAGGGATGTTAGTTGAGACAGGGTGACGCTAGACAAGCCTATGAGGTCTCTACTTCTCCCTTTCCCTAGTGTCTGGGCTCCCTCTCCCTTTTCCCTCTGTGTTGCACTAACACCTGGCGTGACACTCCAACAGGTGTAAAAATAAGAATGAAATAAAAAAGACACATTATACTCACCTTTACACCTAATTCCCTGAAGCCATTGTCCCCTGTAAACAAACCAAAAATAAAAAAACACAATATCCCTCACCTGTCCAAAGACTAAATAATCCATAGTGTCCACGCCGTAATCCATCTGACCTACATTTCTTCATCAGCGTGAGCGGTGGCTTGAGGTGACCACACATGCTGAGAGGCAGAGGAGAATGACTCGATGCAGCGAGTGGGCTCCATGAACTGTACTGAGCTCAGTGAGTGACAAGACACCTCTCAGTGAGCTCAGCACAGTTCAGAGGCTTGTCATCCATGTGTCATCAGTGTGCACGTGTGTGGGACGTTTTGCGGCCGTGCGGCGTGCAAAAAATGAACATTTCAGCGTGTTTTGCACACGGACACACGGTCTGTGGAAACACACTGACATGTAAACATAGACCCATTTATATGAATGGAGCTATGTGTGTATGTGTCTCCAGTATGTGTGAAAACTGTCACCACACATACTGGAGACACTGATGTGTGAAAGAGGCCTTAGGTCAGATAGCCTTCAACTCTCTGCTTTCGAAGCTGGAGCAAAAAGAAGCTATCAAAGCACAATTCACTGTCTCTTGTGAACCTGAACTGTCCATATATCACATTGCCAGCTGTTTACCTGAATACCCAAAATAGAATATCACATATTTCATTTAACAGCCAGTTGATCATCTAGACAGCTCAATCTTTAACTGAGGTAAACTTGAGAAAACACCAAAATATTGAACATACAAAGCCATATTTCTATTATTATTATTATTAACAAAAACAAAAGTAAATATTTTAATCTTAATTCCCTTTAGATCCATTCTAATTCCATTCTAATCAGTGCCAGCTTTAAAGAATTATGTGTCTGGACTTTTGACCTATCCCTGAAGACTTATTTATTATAATTGGCACAGTATGTGTCTTCCATCACAGAGTCATCTCCTGCCATAGTGACCAAAATACTTTCTTCTTCATTTCTTAGTTCCCCTTGCCAGGCTGTCTTCAGCCTTGGGTTATATTGCTTATGTCGTTCAATTCCTTTAATCCATGTAGAATTCTTTTATGCAGAATAATATGAAAGAAGTCCTTTTTTGGAAGTGTGCTGGAATAATAATTAATGGCTTCCAGTCAAAAATATTTTAATGCATTAGGGGACCAAGTGGTAAATTAAGTCACAACTACATGATTATTTGCTAAGAACTGAAATGCACATTGTAGTTTGTTTAGGATACATTTCATTAATTTCACATGCTGTGGCATTTCAATGTTTTTCTTTGGTTTCTTAAGGTATTTCATGTGGTTTCCAAGCTGGTTGTTTAGGGTGGGTAGTGTTGTATTGGCAACCATAAAAGATTTTATTCAGAAGAAATACGTACCCATTTATTGTATTATATTCATAAGTTTACATATTTTTTCCTATTAATTTTAGTTTGAGTCTAAGAATAATTACATAATGCACACTTGTGAAAATATCAGATTGGTTTCCACAACTAATACATTAGAAACGGAAACATTTGAGCTAAATATGTATCTGAACAGGCATACCAGTGGCCAAACTGTTTCTTTTAATAACCAGAGTGTTCCTTACTCCGGAAAAGTCTTATAGTAGTTTTCGTTCAACCAAAATTATGCCAACTGTCCTAAAATGCTCTAATTCAATGTGTTCTTCATGATGTAAAAATGGCACATTTATTCTTGTAGACTTTAACTATTTACAAGATATGGTGACCCATAGAATATGTTTTAGGTTGCTTTCCATTAAATATCTATGATATTTTAAAATTTTGCCACCTTATAATTCCATGTACCTCTAAAAGATTAGTTGATATGTGTTAGGTCAAAACATCCATGTTGTTGTTGTCAGTAACAGCATTTTCCTAGAGAGTGGTCACTGGATATGCTTCAGAAGCAGAGTGACTTTTATCCAGGCATAAGTGGAGTGCATGTAATGTAGAAGGATAAAATATGCCTTTCTAATTCTATAGGACTAAAGTCTTTAGTCAAAAGCAGATTTTATAAGGAAAATTAACAAATATAATGTCGGCCTTATCATTATATAGTCTGTAAGTCAATGTCAGAACAAGATAAATAAATCAAAATTTGGTAAAATTGCATAATGTATGTTGGAATGCTATTTTTTTAAGCCATTTACCCTCTCTTAACTAATGCTTCACAGTATGGAAATTGGACATGAGCATAACTTCAGGTGAGCAAGTTTACCATGGATCTGTTCCAGTGTGAATCCATATCAAAATGGGACTACAAAAGAAGTACTGTCATCTGTGCTAAGCTGTCAAGGCTAGTATTTCGAAAACTGACAACCTTACGGAGTTTTTTTTTCCAGTAATGGTGTCGAGAGTATCCCCAGAAGGGTGTGGTTGAGATAAACATCCAATGAAAGTGGATCCTGAGGTTGTAAACAAGTAATCAAAAACAAAGGTCTAGAAAAGGAACTCAGGAATTGTACTAATGAACAAGTGGGGCACAATCAAATAAATTGCAGTCAAGTACAACACTGGTTGTCCAATTAACATGTCCATCGATTCTTAGCAAAGATGAGCTAATCCATCACATGACCCATTAAAGTACCATTTCTGTCCAAGGAAAGAAAATAGGCAAATCTCCAGTGAACAAAAAAGTACAAAAATTGTATCACTCAACAGTGGAAAAACATTGACTGGTCGGAATAATCAAGATTTCTGTTGCACCATGGCAGGGTCAGAATTTGAGATGAGCAGTAGTGTTGAGCCACCCCCGTAGTGTTCGGGTTCGGTTCGGTTCGTCGAACACCGGGATGTTCGAGGAACTGTTCGTCGAACACCTTAGAACACCGTCGAACACCGTTAAAACCAATGGCAGGCAAACAAAAACACATAGAAACACATAGAAAACACCTTCAAATGTGTCCAAAAGCTGACAAACTGCTCCGAAGACGCTCTCTTTAAAAAAGCCGGCCGGCAATTCAGCAGCGGCATACACCGGTACCCGACAATTTAGACAAGAAGGAATAGAGCATCACACATAGATTAGATAGATAGAAACATGTCAGTCACATATATAAGAAGTACAGTGACAGTGTTGGTTACTGTACTTGTCATTTAGTGTAAAGGATTTATTAAAAAAAATAATAGTGTTTTCGTGCACCGTCTCTTTAAAAAAGCCGGCCGGCAATTCAGCAGCGGTACCCGACAATTTAGAACAGAAAGAATAGAGCTTCACACATAGATAGATATAAACATGTCAGTCACATATATAATAAGTACAGTGACAGTGTTGGTTACTGTACTTGTCATTTAGTGTAAAGGATTTATTTAAAAAAATAATAGTGTTTTCATGCACTGTCTCTTTAAAAAAGCCGGCCGGCAATTCAGCATCTGTACCCGACAATTTAGAACAGAAAGATAGAGCATCACACATAGATTAGATAGATAGAAACATGTCAGTCACATATATATGAAGTACAGTGACAGTGTTGGTTACTGTACTTGTCATTTAGTGTTAAAATAAAGGATTTATAAAAAAAAAAAATTGGCGTGGGGTTCCCCGTAATTTTAGTCTCTAGCGGAGGTTAAGCAGACGGCTGGGGCAGATGTTTGAAGCCTGGGAAGAGGGTAATACCCACGGAGCTTCCCAGGCTACTAATATCAGCCCCCAGCTGAATACCTAGCCTTTACTAGCTATTAAAATGGGGGACCCCCCAAAAAAAATGACGTGGGGTCCCCCCTATTTTAATAGCTAGCAAAGGCTAGGCAGACAGCTGGGGGCTGATATTAATAGCCCAGGAAGGGTGCCATGAATATTGGCCCCCTCCCAGGCTAGAAACACCAGCCCTCAGCCGCCCCAGAAATGGCGCGTCCATAGGATGCGCCAATTCTGGCACTTAGCCTCGCTCTTCCCACTGCCCTGTAGCGGTGGCAGTGGGGTAATAGGGCTGGGGTTGATGTCAGCTTATAATGCCAGCTGACATCAAGCCCAGGTTAGTAATGGAGAGGCGTCTATAAGACACCCCCATTACTAACCCCATAGTCAAAGTTAAAAGAAAACACAAACACCCAGAATAAAGTCCTTTAATTGAAATAAAGACACAATTCTTTATTGTTCTAAATTAAACCATACTTACCATCACGCCCATTCCAGCTGAAGCCAACGATCTCCTGCAATAAATGAAAAATAATAAACCAACCTCATCCTTACCTTTCCATGGTTCCCAGGACAGCTTCAGCTCTGCTACATCGAGATGACAGGCTGGACCGCAGCAGAACGCTGCCATCCAGCCTGTCATCCCGCGGACACTGAGAAGCGCAGGCATGCTTGTGCTCCTCAGTGTCTGGCTGTGACGGCATAAAGATGAGCCGAGGTCATGTCCAATGAACTCGGCTCACCTCATGCACGTCACTGACAGCGTGGGAAAATTCTCCTGCACTCAGCGCTTCAGCGTGAGAATTTTCCCACGCTGTCAGTGACGTGTATGAGTAGCACAGTAGTGTTTAACTTTGGCGGCAAGATCAGTGATTGGTCGCGCGTCAATCACCATGGTGTTACAAAGGTCCGGACATTTGTGTTAAAAATCGCTGATTGGCCGCTGGCTCTGCCCGCGACCAATCACAGATTTGGGCGCCAAATTTAAATATCGGCCGCGGCGCCAAAATCGGTGATTGGTCGCGCCCAGCGTCGGCGACCAATCAGCACAGCGGTGTTTAAATGTGGAGCCAAGATCGGTGATTGGTCGCGGCCGATATTTAAATTTGGCGCACAAATCGGTGATTGGCCGCGGGCAGCGCCCGCGACCAATCAGCGATTTTTAACACAAATGTCCGGATCTTTGTAACACCATGCGGATACTGTGGGGACATCAGCGGCTAGGGTGTCAAGGGAGGATCGGGGAGCGGCGCTGCGGGTCGGGATACTTCTGCTGCGAGCAGTCGCTCATCTCCTGGCTTCTCGCAGTGGAAGTATCCGGCCAGGCAGCGGCGCTCCCCGGTCCTCACCAATACGATTCGCTGATTTGTCGCGCTCTCCGCACGCGACCAATCAGTGATCTTGGCGCTAAAGTTAACCACCGCTCTGCTGATTGGTCGCGGACGCTGCCCGCGACCAATCACCGATTTGGGCGCCACATTTAAATAGCGGCCGCGACCAATCAGCGAGCTTGGCGCCAAATTTAAACAACGCTCTGCTGATTGGTCGCGGACTCCAGCCGCGACCAATCAGCGAGATTGGCGCCAAATTTAAACCCCGCTCTGCTAATTTGTCGCGGATGCCGGCCGCGACTAATCAGCATTATTGGCGCCAAATTTAAACACCGCTCTGCTGATTGATCGCGGTCGCTGGCCGAGATCAATCAGCAATATTGCCGCAAAATTGAAACACCGCTCTGCTGATTAGTCGCGGTCGCCGTCCGCGACCAATCAGCAGTATTGGCGCCAAATTTAAACCCTGCTCGGCTGATTGGCCGCGGTTGCCGGCCGCGACCAATCAGCAGTATTGGCGCCAAATTTAAACCCCGCTCTGCTGATTGGTCACGGTTGCCGGCCGCGACCAATTAGCGATTTTGGCGCCAAATTTAAACACCGCTCTGCTGATTGGTCGCGGCCGGCGATTGCGACCAATCAGCATTATTGGCGCCAAATTTAAACCCCGCTCTGCTGATTGGTCGCGACCGCCGGCCGCAACTAATCAACATTATTGCCACCAAATTTAAACACCGCTCTGCTGAATGGTCGCGGTCGTGACCAATCACCATTATTGGCGCCAAATTTAAACACCGCTTTGCTGATTGGTCGCGTTCGCTGGCCACGACCAATCAGCATTATTGGCGCAAAATTTAAACCCCGCTCTGCTGATTAGTCGCGACCGCCGGCCGTGACCAATCAGCGATATAGTCGCCAAATTTCAACACCGCTTTGCTGATTGGTCGCGGTTGCTGGCCGCGACCAGTCAGCGATTTTGGCGCCAAATTTAAACACCGCTCTGCTGATTGCGCCGGGTCTGCCGCATACATATTCTAGAATACCTGATGCGTTAGAATCGGGCCACCATCTAGTTTCATGAAATAATTAAAAAAAAGATTGACGTGGGGCTTCGCACTATATTTGTGTCCAGCCAGGTATAGCAGGCAGGAACGGGCTGCCCCCAACCACCAGCTGCCTATTTGTGCCTCGCCGGACACAACAATATAGGGAAGCCCTTTTTTTCTTTATTATTTCATGAATTTCATGAAATAATTTAAAAAAAAAATACGTGGGGCTTCTCCCTATTTGTGTGTCCAGCCAGGTACAACTAGGCAGCTGGGGGATGGAATCTGCAGCGCAGGGAGGCCCAAGCTTTCTGCCCTCCCGGTGCAAATTGCAGTCCGCAGCCACCCCGGAAAATGGCACGTTCATAGAAGCGCCATCTTCTGGCGCTGTACCCAACTCATCCAGGGCCCTGGTGCGGTGGCTCACTGGGTAATAAAGGGGTTAGAGCCAGCTTGGCATTATCAGCTGGCCCTAAGCCCGAAATTCATGGGGTCACGCCAATATTAGACATGACCACCATGAATTTCTAGTAAAGTATTCAAAAAAAACACAACACCCAGAATAAAGTCCTTTAATTGAAAAAAACACACAATTCTTTATTGTTCTAAATTAAACCATACTTACCGTCACGCCCATTCCAGCTGAAGCCAATGATCTCCTGCAATAAAAGAAAAATAATAAAGCAACATCATCCTTACCTTTCCATGGTTCCAACGACAGCTTCAGCTCTGCTACATCGAGATGACAGGCTGGACCGCAGCAGAATGCTGCCATCCAGCTTGCCATGCCGCACAGACTGAGAAGCGCAGGCATGCTTGCGCTCCTCAGTGTCTCGCTGTGACGGCATCCAGATGAGCCGAGGTCATGTCCAATGAACTCCGCTCACCTCATGCACGTCACTGACAGCGTGGGAAAATTCTCCTGCACTCAGCGCTTCAGCGTGAGAATTCTCCCACGCTGTCAGTGACGTACATGAGGTGAGCTGAGTTCATTGGACATGAGCTCACCTCATGCACGTCACTTACAGCGTAGGAAAATTCTCACGCTGAAGCGCTGAGTGCAGGAGAATTTTCCCACGCTGTCAGTGACGTGCATGAGGTGAGCTGAGTTCATTGGACATGAAGAGCTCACCTCTTGCACGTCACTGACAGCGTGGGAAAATTCTCACGCTGAAGCGCTGAGTGCAGGAGAATTTTCCCACGCTGTCAGTGACGTGCATGAGGTGAGCCGAGTTCATTGGACATGACCTCGGCTCATCTTTATGCCGTCACAGCCAGACACTGAGGAGCACAAGCAAGCCTGCGCTTCTCAGTGTCTGCGGGATGACAGGCTGGATGGCAGCTTTCTGCTGCGGTCCAGCCTGTCATCTCGATGTAGCAGAGCTGGAGCTGTCCTGGGAACCATGGAAAGGTAAGGATGAGGTTGCTTTATTATTTTTCTTTTATTGCAGGAGATCATTGGCTTCAGCTGGAATGGGCGTGACGGTAAGTATGGTTTAATTTAGAACAATAAAGAATTGTGTGTTTATTTCAATTAAAGGACTTTATTCTGGGTGTTTGTGTTTTCTTTTAACTTTGACTATGGGGTTAGTAATGGGGGTGTCTTATAGACGCCTCTCCATTACTAACCTGGGCTTGATGTCAGCTGGCATTATAAGCTCACATCAACCCCAGCCCTATTACCCCACTGCCACCGCTACAGGGCAGTGGGAAGAGCGAGGCTAAGTGCCAGAATTGGCGCATCCTATGGATGCGCCATTTCTGGGGCGGCTGAGGGCTGGTGTTTCTAGCCTGGGAGGGGGCCAATATTCATGGCACCCTTCCTGGGCTATTAATATCAGTCCCCAGCTGTCTGCCTAGCCGTTACTAGCTATTAAAAAAGGGGGGACCCACGTCATTTTTTGGGGGGGTCCCCCATTTTAATAGCTAGTAAAGGCTAGGTATTCAGCTGGGGGCTGATATTAGTAGCCTGGGAAGCTCCGTGGGTATTACCCCTTCCCAGGCTTCAAACATCTGCCCCAGCCGTCTGCTTAACCTCCGCTAGAGACTAAAATTAAGGGGAACCCCACGCCAATTTTTTTTAAAATAAATCCTTTATTTTAACACTAAATGACAAGTACAGTAATCAACACTGTCACTGTACTTCATATATATGTGACTGACATGTTTCTATCTATTTAATCTATGTGTGATTCTCTATTTCTTCTATTCTAAATTGTCGGGTACCGCTGCTGAATTGCCGGCCGGCTTTTTTAAAGAGACAGTGCATGAAAACACTATTATTTTTTTTAATAAATCCTTTACACTAAATGACAAGTACAGTAAGCAACACTGTCACTGTACTTCATATATATGTGACTGACATGTTTCTATCTATCTAATCTATGTGTGATTCTCTATTCTTTCTGTTCTAAATTGTCGGGTACCGGTGTATGCCGCTGCTGAATTGCCGGCTTTTCATGATTCACTGTGGGCACTGTTCCCATCGATTTGGGCAATCACTGTAATGCCACAACCACCATGGCTGTGGCATTACAGTGAGTGGCAGGCAATCCCTGCATGATTGGTGCTCAAAATAGCGCCAGACATGCAGGACACGCTTTTGGTGCACGAACAGTTATCGAACATAACCTCGAAGAGCCAAATTTTTTGCAAATCGTTCGGGTTCGTCGAACAACTCGAATACCGCCCAAAACAGCTCGAATTTGAGATTGGCGAACAGTTCACCGCTCATCTCTAATGAACAGCGTAAATCAATTATCCCTTTCTGTCACCTGTAAACAGTTCAGGTTGATTGAGGTGGAGTAAAGTTGTTTTTACTTGTTTTTTTGATACATGCAGTTTGCTATTTGAATAGTAGGTTCTTACAAAAGCATCGTTGTGGCCCGACTGCATCCCGGAAGGGAATTCTCACTTTAAAAAAGTGGTTTCCAAATTATAGAACTCATGAATAATTGCAAACTCAGATAGTACTCACCATCCCTGGATCCAACACCACTGCTGCTTCTGTCTCAGTAGCAGAAATAGCAATATAGACAGCAAAAGATAGTTGAGCTTAATGATTGATATTAAGACATAAGCACTGGTGGGGAGTGGGTACTGGAAAATTATTTACTTAATATTGTTATTTTTTATCATTTGTGGGAAAAATTTTTTAAAGTGGAAAACCCTTTAGTGGCAACTTTTACCCAATGACAGAATGATACTTTCAGTAGGACAATGCACCATACCAAGAGTCATATAGGATTGTAACGATTCCACCCCTCAGTGCTGAGCTGTCTGTGCAGTGATTGACAGCTCAGTTGTCCAGTCTGGTGCAGGGGCATGCGAAGCTTTCTGTGCATTGATTGACTGCTCAATTATCCAGTCTGGTGCAAGGGCGTGCTGAGATGCCTGTGTTTTTATTGAAAGCTCTGCCATCCAATCTGAGACTGGGAGGTGGTGAGCTCTCATCAGGTGCTCCCGATTCCCTTGATTATTCAGCTATTTAACTGAGCTCAGTCCCAGATAGCTGTCAGCCATAGCTTCAGCTAAGTGTGGTTGGTTTACTCTATGACTTGTATTTTGCTTTTTGATGCATCACTGCCTGACCTTGATCCTCAGACTCCACGACTATCCTGACTCACGGCTTGTCTGTGAGAAGTGACTCAGCGTCACAAGGATAAAGCTGTTTAGAGGATGTCAGTACTTCAGTCTAATTTGTAGCAGCCGTGAGAAGCTGCCCTGTCCACTTGGAACAGTATTCTTGCAGAACAATTTCAACACCTACTGGAATCTATACCACAACAAATTTCTCTAGCTTTGAAGAACAAAAGGGTATCAATAATAAAGTGGCCATTTAGTGTAATTAATGTATAGTGGTGTTTGATAAATTGTGAGACCTCTAGAATTTTCCATATTTCTGCATAAATGTGACCTCAAACTGCATCATATTTTAAACCAAGCCCCAAAAGTTGAGAAAGAAAACCAAATAAAACAAATGAATTAAAAATATTAGACATGACATTTTTTTAAATGAGGAAAATAATTCAGGATTAGCAGATACCATGAAAGTTAAATTAGAGTCTGGTGTTTCAATGAGATGACAATCAAGTATGAGAGAGCGACCTGTATTTTTTAAAGAACAAGGACATATCAAAGTCTGATCTTGACAACATATGTTTATGGAAGTGTTTTCTGTCTCAAACAAAGTAGGACCTCAGGAGAAGAGTTCTTATTGTTCATCAGGCTCAAGAGGGTTTCAAAACCATCAAATTTTTGGATTTCAACAGTCTACAGTCAGGCAGACTGTGTACAAATGGAGTAAATTCAGGATCATTATTGTCCTTCCAGGAGTGGTTGAACAACAAAGACCACTCCAAGAACAAGATGAATAAGATTCTACAATGTCACAAAGGATCCCAAGATAATCTCTCAGCCACTAAAGGTCTTTCTCATGTTAGCTAGTGTTAATATTTGAGAGAGCACCATCAATAGGACACTGAACAATAATGGTATGCGTGGTAGGTTTGCAAAGATAAAGCCCTGTGCTCCAAAAAGAACATTGCAGTTTGCTAAAGATCACCCAGACAAGTCAGAAAGCTATAAAAAATGTTTTGTGGACAGATGACACCATAATAGAGCTTTTTGGTTTAAATGAGAAGTATTATGTTAAGAGAAAGAAAAACACTATATGACAGCATAAAACATCATACCAACTGTAAAACATGGTTGTTATGGTGTCATGGTTTGGCCCTGTTTTGCTCCATCTGGGCTTGACATCATTAATGAAACTATGAATTCTGAATTATACTAGAAAATTCTAAAGAAAAATGTCAGGACATCTGTCCATAAGCTCATCCTCAAGAGAACGTAGGTCATGTGGCAAGACAACGAACCAAAGCACACAAGAATAAAGTTAAAAAGTTATGACCAAGGTCTGGTATGACCAAGTCAAAGTCTTGACCTTAATCCTATAGAAACGTTGTGGAAGAACAGGAAGCGAGAAGTTAAATGGAAAAAACCTACAAACATAAAAGAGTTGAATTTGTTTGTATGGAGGAATTGTCTGACATTCCTGAAATTTGATGGGCAGGACTAATCAACAAATACTGGAAATGTTTAGATGCAGTTATTGCTGCACAAGGTGGTGACGCCAGATACTGAAAACAAATGTTCACATACTGTTGCCACTTACAGACATTGATATTGAATCATTTTCATTCATCAAAAAATACTGTTTTCTCATCTGCTTTATTTGGTGTATCTACTTTTTTACCTACTTATTGTATAACAATCCAATGTCGTTTTATGACAAATGTATGCAGAAATATGGAAAATTCTAAAGGGTTCACAAGCTTTTAAGCACCACTGCATATACAGTATTGTGGTGAGGCCAGGGACTGGAAATTCATATTCCCAGTTATGAAGGTCTCAGCAGGAATGCTAGTCTGTCTGACTTCAAAGGACCCCAGGAGAAAATTGAATACAGGTGAGCTAGGATATATACCTTTGTAGTGCAAACACCTATTCCTGATAAGAGTATGGGGGAGCTAATTGAATCATGGCAATGAGGAATAACTAATTGAATTACCTCTGAAGTCAGGCTAAAGCCCCTGTGTTAGATCAATTACCATGCGCACCTTACAATGAGGATATTGCTGGGAAATGGATTATGAAATGTCTAATAGAAGGGAAGAGGAGATTACATGTAAATCGCCTATTTTCTGCCCTGCCCAAGTTACGTATAAATGTGTCCCTCTGTGAGAGAGGAGGGGTCTTCTGTTGAGGGTCACCTGTCGCTACAAATGGGCAGAAAGACACTAGGAACCGCCCTGGACCCATGACAGCACCCTTCCTGCCATGTCCAGAGACCTTTGATGAAAGTGTGGTATATTCACTTTTATTCCTTTTAATTTTACTGTATCGTATTACTGCTTCCTTACTGTATTTGTCTGACTACTATATATATATATCTTGTAACCGCTTGTATATATTGTACCTAGCATCGCTCTTTTGAGTAGATAAATATATAAAATTTATAAGCTCGCTTCACATTATCCTAAACCCGGAACTCACGGAAGTTGTGAGGAAGGATCATGGGCACGTGGCTCTTATCGGTTTGTGACAATTGGTGGCAGCGGTTGGGGTTTGGATATCTGTGAACTGAGCTCGGTGCTAGTTAGTAGATCAGACATAGTATACAGTGAAAGCGTGTGTGCTATACTGTACCCTTTCCCCTCTTAGTTTTCTGTTCTATCTTTTATTTGGCTACAGTCCCTGGTGGATGGCATACTGCCTCAGAAGCAAAGGTTCCCAGATGAGTGCTACCAGAGGGGACGCTGAGCAGAATGAAGGTGGCAGTGTGGTGCCTTTCGCTGACCAGACTGAGGAGTCAGAGGAGGGTGGAAGTGCCCCCAACACCCACAAAAATCCTGGACATTCTGTTATGCAATCCACAGCTCCAGCTGGAGGGGCCAGTAACCCGGCCCAGGACGCTCTTATGCAGGCCTACCTCCAGGCTCTGAGAGATGGACAGCAGGAGCAGAGCCAGGCCGTGCTCCACATGTGGCAAGCTGAGCGAGATGCCAAGGAAAGAAAGTGGCAAGCTGAGCGAGATGCCCAGGAAAGAAAGTGGCAAGCTGAGTGAGATGCCCAGGAAAGAAAGGAGGAGAGGCAGTACCAGCTACAGTTAGCCCAGCTGCGGAGCCAGCTGGACCCACCGGCTCAAACAGCACAGACTCCAGCAGCCCCAAAAGCTAAGCTGCACTCAGAGGATCTGCCTGTCCTGGAATCGGACGGAGACCTGGACCTTTTCCTGAAAGGGTTTGAACAGGTGTGTCTCCAGTACCAGGTACCCAAGGCAGACTGGGCACGCACCCTGTCCATCAGGCTAAGAGGGAGAGCCCTGGACGCTTTCTCGTCTCTCCCTGCAGCCCAGCACCAGGACTATGACCTCATTAAAGCTGCGCTGATCCTGAGGTACCGTCTCACGCCTGAGGTGTACAGAGTGAAATTCCGCAGCCTGAGGAAACGACCGACCGAGAGCCACCTAGAGACTCTTCTCCAGATGAGTGTCCAGCTTCACAGATGGGCAGAGGGAGAGATAGACAATCCCGACGAAGCAACCTTGGATCTGTTCCTCAAGGAGCAATTCTTAAACATTTGCTCGGAGGAAGTGCAACAATATGTCCTGGACCGGAAACCCCAAGATGCCAGAACTTCTGTGGAGCTAGCGGATGAGCACGTCGCCAACCGGACGTCGCGGAGACCCGTCAGCACCGACTGGAGGGGGGGTAAGACCAATCATGTTGCGGGTAACCCTGCAGTTTCCCCTGAGACTACCCCTGCCCGAAAACCTATGGGCCCCATTGTTACCCCTTCCAAGCCCCAGAAAGGACTCCCTCGATGTCACGCCTGCAATCAGCCGGGACATTACAGGGCGAACTGCCCTAGCCAGAAGAGGAACCCCCCTACTTCCCAAACCCCAGCAGCGGGTCCAACAGTTTATGTGGTGGGGAGGGGTGGGGCCAGGCCCAATGACAATCTCCAGCAAGTGACTGTGGGGAATAAAGTGGTTATGGGACTAAGGGACACGGGGGCCGATGTGACCCTAGTACAGCCTGAACTGGTACCCCCGGAGAGTATCATCCCTGGAAAGACGCTGACCATCAGTGGGGTGGGTACGGAGAAGATAACTCTACCCATGACTTGTGTGCATCTAGATTGGGGTGTGGACAAGGGGCTGGTAGAGGTCGGGGTTACATCTCATCTCCCTGCTAATGTCTTGTTGGGGACAGACTTGGGGCCTCTCACCTCTCAGTATGGGAAGAGAGCAACCCCACTGCCCCGTGGTAATGTATCTGTAAGTGATATTATACTTTGTGGTACCATACATGCTGATCCTTGTAGTGACGTGCCAGCTGACAGGAGTGCAGTTGGGGGGGATTTATCCCCCCTTCCTGCTCTCTCAGCTGACATGTCCAGCTCTGAACTTTTCAGTGAGAATGCTAATGTAATTCATTGTCATGCTAATGAACTCTCTGGCTTTGCTGAGGAGCTGGTGGAGGCCTTTCCTGCCCCTCCCAACTGTCAGCTTGCACATGATCCCTCCAGCAGCTCAAAACCTAGTGAACCTGTCAAGTATGTATCACATGTTGGGGCAACCCACAGTGACCCCACAACCCATCCAGGTGAGGGAAGGGGACTGGGACTCCCTGAGGAGACCCCGGGCATTGCTGTAGTCACCCGCAGCAGGAGGGCTCAGGAGGCAGAGGCCGCTTTGCACCCTGACTCCTCCATCCCATCACCTGGGTCTGGGACTGGGCCCACTGATGTTAACCCCCCAGCGCCGTTCCCTGAGGGTTCCGGCGAGAGTGCGGCCTTCAGGTCCCTGTTAGCGGGCTCCAGTCAGGAGTTCCAGGCGGCTGTCCAAGCCGACAGCAGCCTGGAAGCCTTGAAGGAACGTGCAGGTAAGCCCCCCTTGGAGACAGACAAGGACCGCTTGTTCTGGGACCAAGGGAGGCTGTATAGGGAAACACTGCCCACAAATGGACAAGAAGGTTGGCGCGGCGAGAGGCACCTAGTGGTACCTCTGCCATACCGGGCTGAGCTGTTACGGCTCGCGCATGAAATTCCGTTGGCTGGTCACCTAGGGGTCACTAAGACCAAGGCTCGGCTAGCCCACTTGTTTTATTGGCCTAAGATGGGGACAGCAGTAGCTGCCTACTGCCGTTCGTGTGTCACCTGTCAGAGGATGGGGAAGGCGGGGCCAGGCCCTAAAGCCCCATTGATACCTCTGCCCATAATAGGTGAGCCTTTCCAGCGGATTGCTGTGGACCTCATTGGGCCGCTGCCCATTCCCAGCAGCTCCGGGAAACACTACATACTAACGGTAGTAGACTACGCTACTAGGTACCCAGAAGCTGTCGCGCTGTCCTCCATCCGGGCAGACGTAGTGGCCAAAGCCCTGCTGGAAATCTTCACCCGTGTTGGTTTCCCCCAGGAGATGCTCACGGACCGAGGGACCCAGTTCATGTCTGACTTGATGCAGAGCCTGTGTAAGCAAACAGGGATGCAACATCTGGTGTCCAGCCCGTATCACCCACAGACTAATGGCCTGTGTGAACGGTTCAATGGCACGTTGAAACAGATGATCCGAATGTTGGTCGAGTCCCAGGGACGCGACTGGGAGCGACACCTCCCACATCTGTTGCTTGCTTACCGGGAAGTGCCTCAAGCCTCGACGGGGTTCTCCCCCTTCGAGCTCCTGTATGGAAGACAGGTACGGGGACCCCTCGCTCTCGTGAGGGAATCCTGGGAGGAAGAAGCAGCCACCCCGGGCGTTTCAGTCATGGAATTTGTCTTGCGATTCCGTGACAGAATGCAGGCTCTGACGCAGCTGGTGCATGACAACATGGTCCAGGCCCAGGCAGAGCAGAAGCGCTGGTATGACCAGAATGCTCGGGAGAGGACATACCAGGAAGGGCAGAAAGTATGGGTCCTAGTCCCTGTGCCCTAGGACAAGCTTCAGGCAAGATGGGAGGGCTCTTATGACGTGCATCAGCAGCTTAGCAAGGTCAATTACCTGGTCACAATTGACCCGGTCCGAAACAGGCAGAAGGTCTTCCATGTCAACATGATGAAAGTGCATCATGTCAGGGAAGCCTGTGCCTTTCCGGTGTGCAGTCTGCCGGAGGAAGGGGAGGAGGAGGACCTCATGGATCTGCTCGCACATGCCTGTGCGGGAGGGTCCATGGAGGATGCCCCCATGAACATTCTTCTGTCTGAGGACCAATGGTCCCAGCTGAAGGAGGTCATGCGCCCTTTCCCTGGCCTCCTCTCAGGAAAGCCCGGGCGGACAAAGCTGGCAGGAATCACGCCCCTATCCGGCGAACGGCATATCGCGTCTCCTTGGACGTACAGGAGCAAATGTGGAAGGAGATTGCCGAGATGCTGGAGCTGGGGGTGAGCCGACCATCCGCCAGTGCATGGGCCTCACCTGTAGTCCTCATACCCAAAAAGGACCGGACGACCCAGTTCTGTGTGGATTACAGGGGGCTCAATGCCATTACCGCTGATGACGCGTTCCCCATGCCGCGCATCGACGAACTGCTTGACCGGTTGGGCAAGGCTCAGTACTTGACCATCATGGACTTGAGCCGAGGATACTGGCAGATTCCCCTGTCCCCAGAGGCACAGGAAAAATCAGCCTTTATCACTCCTTTTGGACTGTATGAGCCCACCGTCATGCCATTTGGCATCAAGAATGCCCCCGCCACTTTCCAGCGGATGGTCAACACCTTGCTGTCAGGGTGCGAAGGGTTCGCAGCTGCATACCTGGATGACATTGCCATCTTCAGCCCCACTTGGGAGGAACACCTTCGGCATCTGTCAGAGGTGCTGGGGTGGATTCAAGCCGGGAAAGTGTCAGATGGGCATGACCGAGGTCCAATACCTGGGACACCGGGTAGGTGGGGGGAAACTGAGACCAGAACCCGGGAAGGTGGATGCAATCGTGACCTGGCCCACCCCAAAGACCAAGAAACAGGTGATGTCTTTCTTGGGTACGGCCGGATACTATAGGAAGTTCGTACAGGACTATAGTGCCCTGGCCAAGCCCCTGACAGACCTCACCAAGAAGAACCTGCCACAAGCTGTCAACTGGACAGCGGACTGCGAGCGCTCCTTCCAGGCCTTGAAAGCTGCCCTGGCGGCAGCCCCTGTACTCCAGGCGTACGATGACTCCCGGCCGCTTGTAGTACAGACTGACGTCAGCACCTACGGACTCAGTGCGGTGCTAAGCCAACCTGACTCAGCACCCTGTTCAATACCTCAGTCGGAAACTTCTGCCGAGGGAATTGGCCTACTCTACGGTGGAGAAGGAATGCCTGGCGATCATGTGGGCTCTGCAGCATCTGCAGCCATACGTGTACGGGCGCCATTTCACCGTGGTGACGGACCACAACCCCCTCACTTGGCTATCTCGAGTAGCCGGTGAGAACAGAAGGTTGTTGCGTTGGAGCCTAGCTCTCCAACACTACAACTTTGATGTTCGGTATAAGTCCGGCCGGGCCCACGGTAATGCAGATGGGTTATCCAGGCAAGGGGAGGCAGCTGAAGTGCTTGCGGATGATGACCGATGAGGTCTTCCTCCGAACGCACTCTAAAAGGGGGAGGTGTGGTGAAGCCAGGGACTGGAAATTCATATTCCCAGTTATGAAGGTCTCAGCAGGAATGCTAGTCTGTCTGACTTCAAAGGACCCCAGGAGAGAATTGAATACAGGTGAGCTAGGATATATACCTTTGTAGTGCAAACGCCTATTCCTGACAAGAGTATGGGGGAGCTAATTGAATCATGGCAATGAGGAATAGCTAATTGAATTACCTCTGAAGTCAGGGGAAAGCCCCTGTGTTAGATCAATTACCATGCGCACCTTACAATGAGGATATTGCTGGGAAATGGATTATGAAATGTCTGATAGAAGGGAAGAGGAGATTACATGTAAGTCGCCTATTTTCTGCCCTGCCCAAGTTACGTATAAATGTGTCCCTCTGTGAGAGAGGAGGGGTCTTCTGTTGAGGGTCACCTGTCGCTACAGATGGGCAGAAAGACACTAGGAACCACCCTGGACCCATGACAGCACCCTTCCTGCCGTGTCCAGAGACCTTTGATGAAAGTGTGGTATATTCACTTTTATTCCTTTTAATTTTACTGAATCGTATTACTGCTTCCTTACTGTATTTGTCTGACTACTGTATATATATATCTTGTAACCGCTTGTATATATTGTACCTAGCATCGCTCTTTTGAGTAAATAAATATATAAAATTTATAAGCTCGCTTCACATTATCCTAAACCCGGAACTCACGGAAGTTGTGAGGATAGATCAGGGGCACGTGGCTCCGATCGGTTTGTGACAAGTATATCTTGATATAGAGGTAGTGTAGTAAGTTCAAAAGAGTATTCAGTGTATATATAAGTAATTGAGTACGAACTAAAGTTGTGTAAACCGTCTACTATCCATTTCACATACGCTTTTCACCTTTTTTAACTGGAGCAGGAAGGAACCAAACAAGAGCGATACATTCTGAAACTGTAGCCCTCATAGAAAGGTCTCCATTTTATATTGTAAAGTCATTACACGCCTTCTTTTTACTTCTCAGTCTATGTCTCTGTGTTTAATTGATCTTGGAAATGAGTGGAGCGATCCGCGGATGATTGACTTTGAGTCACATTTCTTCAAATTTGCAGGTCCACGCACATCAACCATTTAGCAATTCAATTTGCGAAGACCCCAAGACTAAAAATAGCCAACAACATTTCACACATTGCTGAAGACTCAAAGAGCACTCTAATGACATCAGGTGTGACTGCACAAGCTTTGCCATAATTCCCTGCAGTTATCACATCACATTGTCTAGTGCTGCCATACAGAGGCACTAACACAACCAATATAAAAATGAGGGCCAGACAAGCAGTGCCACTTTAAGCTTTTACAGTGTAAAGGTAGGAGGTTAGAATACACAGCTCGTTCTACATAGGAATAAAAAATGGCCTAATTTAATTGCGGTGTACTACTGGATTGCTGAAGTACCTTGAAAATAGGAGTGATATTCTCAGTCTGTAAATAATAATCCAAATATTCAAGTGATACATTGGGAACTGCTGTAGCTCTATAGTCACTTAGTGTAACTGTGAAATGTGCAGGCTGTGCTATTGGAAAATAAGTCTTGTACATCTTGGCACACATCGACTAGGAACTACGTCACTCTGGCAGAGCATGAAGAGGCATCACCTGCTCATGTGGGGAAAGCAAACTGACTAGCAAGATGAGCAAGGCTCAAGCTTCTTCTTTCTACTCAAGATCGCTTTTCTGGTAACCAGTCTGCACCTACAAGTAGTGCCTTGTTGTTGTCATCAGCTCCATCATCATCCTTATCTATTTCTTTCCATACTGTTCCTCCTCTACCTCCATTGCGTTGTCAGTTAACACTTTGAATGCCAATAAACATACGTTCAGTCATTCAATTAAGTAAAAAATGTACTCCCACATGTTCAAATTAGCCAAAATCGATGCCAAACTCCCTGGATTCTTCGAACGTTTGTGAAAGAAGCGCATGCACTCAGTCTCAAGGGAAGATACTTACGTGCCATCATTTGTTGAAAAAAACTATGCTTGCCATGTATTTATCAAAAAATAAAAACATTTTCCCCAAACAAAACTGATCATGTTCCATGCATCAAATTTTCAATACATCTCACTACTGTTACCTTCTTCGTAATTTTTGGTAAAATTCAAATTTTACTGTGTCTGCAGCTGAAGTGACTTTCTCTGGTAGTAATCAGATCAGGATTGGATGCCTGCGCAGGGCAGGGCTCAAAAGGCAAAATTACTATATCTTATCAAACAAAATTATTGGAATTCTTTAAATGTAATTTTCTTAACAAATTTCAAATTTTTTGTCAAAATTGTTAACAATTTTTTAAGGTGGACAAATTATTATTATTTATTATTATAGCGCCATTTATTCCATGGCGCTTTACATGTGAAAAGGGCTATAAATAGCAAACAAGAAGTACAATAATTCAAACAAGAACGAGTAAGCGACTGGTATAGGAGGAGAGAGAACCCTGCCCATGAGGGCTCACAATCTACAAGGGATGGGTGAGGATGCAGTAGGAGAGGGCAGAGCTGGTCGTTCAGCGGTATGGTGGAATGGTGGTTACTGCAGGTTGTAGGCTTGTTGGAAGAGGTGGGTCTTCAGGTTCCTTTTGAAGCTTTCCATGGTAGGCGAGTGTCTGATATGTTGGGGTAGAGAGTTTCAGAGTAGGGGGGATGCACGGGAGAAATCTTGTATGTGATTGTGGGAAGAAGAGATAAGAAGGGAGTAGAGAAGGAGATCTTGTGAGGAACAGAGGTTGCGTGCAGGTTGTGGATGGCTTTGTATGCCAAGGTTAGGGTTTTGAACTTGAGTCTCTGGACAATGGGAGCCAGTGCAGGGATTAACCGAAGGGAGAGGCCGGAGAATAGGGGGGTGACAGGTGGATTAGTCAGGTAGCAGAGTTTAGGATAGATTGGAGGGGTGTGGGAGTGCTAGAAAAGAGGCCACAGAGCAGGAGGTTGCAGTAGTCAAGGCAGGAGATGATGAGGTCATGCACTACTGTTTTTGCAGATCCTTGGTTGAGGAGAGAGAGAGAGATAGTTTTGAGTTGGAGTCGGCAGGAAGTGGAAAGGGCTTGGATATGAGGTTTGAAGGAGAGATCAGAGTCAAGGGTTACCTCGAGGCAGTGAGCTTGCAGGACTTGAGAGAGTGGGCAGCCATTGATTTTGATGGATAGGTCAGTTGGGGTGGTTGAATGTGATGGTGGAAAGATGATATATTAGGTTTTATCCATGTTAAGCTTTAGAAATCTAGCAGAGAAGAAAGATGAAATAGTGGACAGACATTGTGGGATTCTGGTTTGTAAGGAGGTGATATCAGGTCCTGAGAGGTAGATCTGTGTGGTGTCATCAGTATAGAGGTGATACTGAAAGTCATGAGACTCTATGAGCTGTCTGAGACCAAAGGTGTAGATGGAGAAGAGCAGGGTCCTAAAACGGAGCCTAGGGAGACACCAACAAATAGGGGGTGAGATGAGGAGCTGATATGTGAGTGGAAGACACTGAATGTCCTGTCTGTTAGGTATGAGATCTAAGATAGGGCCAAATCTGTGATGCCAAAAGATAAGAGAGTCTGTCGTAAGAGGGCATGGTCTATTGTGTCGAAGGCAGATGACAGGTCCAAGAGGAGGAGGCCAGAGTAGTGTCGCTTGGATTTGGCAGTTAGTAAGTCATCGGTGACTTTAGTCAGGGCAGTTTTAGTGGAATGGTGCTGTCAGAAGCCAGATTATAAGCGGTCAAAGAGGGATCAGGAGGAGAGGTGAGAGGACAGTGTTATTCCAGTAGTTTTGAGGCATAGGGGAGAAGTGATATGGGGCGATAGCTAGACACAGAGGATGGGTCAAGGGAGGGCTTTTTGAGGATGTGTGTGAGGCATGTTTGAAGCATGAGGAAAAGACGCCAGTTGTTAATGACATGTTGTAGAGGAGGGTTAGGGGTTAGTGTTGGGATGAAGACTATGGTAAGTTTTGGAATGAGGTGGGACAGTATTGGGTCAAGTTCACAAGTGGTGAGATGTGGTTTGGTGGGTACAGAGGAAAGTTGATCTTCCGCGATGGCGGAGAAGATGCTTTTGAAGGAGGAGAGTTGAGTAGTTATGAGGAGGTGCTGTGGGGACTTTAGGCAAAAGCTTTGCCTGATGTTGTCAATCTTCTGCTTGAAGAATGAGGCAAAGTCTTCATCTAAGATGAAAGGAGAGGGTGGGGGAGGTGGCGGACGGAGGAGAGAATTGAAAGTGCTGAATAGCTGTTTAGGGTTGTGAGAAAGGGATGATATGAGACATGAGAAGTAGGTTTTGTTTTGCTGCAGTGAGTGTGGACTTGAAAGTTGTGAAGGACTGTTTGAATGCAATGAAGTGCTCGTTAGAGTAGGACCTTTTCCATCTCTGGTCAGCAACCCTGGAAGCCCATCTCAGTTCTTTAGTCAGGCTGGAGTGCCAGGGTTGCCTGTCGATTGTGCGAGCTTTGGTATGTGTGAGGGGGGCGACCGATTGTAGAGCTGCAGTTGTTGTGGTGTTATATAAAGCGGTAGCAGCGTCTGTATCGTGTAAGGAATTTATTTCTGTAAGAGGGAGAAGGGATTCAGAGAGTGAGTGTAGGCCAAGTTGTTTGAGATTTCTGTGAGGGTGTGCAAGTTTGTGGACTGGGGATTGTAGGCTTGGAGAGGAGAGGGAAGAGAATGTGAGTAAGTCGTGGTCAGAAAGAGGGAGAGGCAAGTTTGAAATATTAGATAGGGAACAGTGGCAGGTGAAGATGAGGTCCAGTGTGTGGCCATCTTTGTGAGTGGCTGCGGATGACCACTGAGCAAGGCTGAAGGAGGAAGTGAGGATAGAAGCTTAGAGACAACTGAGTGGGAAGTGTTAATAGGGATGTTGAAGCCACCCATTATGATAGTGGGGATGTCAGCGGAAAGGAAATGAAGTAACCAGGTGGTGAAATGGTCAAGGAAGGTGGTGGCTGACTCTGGGGGGTGGTAAATGATGGCCAGTTGAAGGTTGGAGGGGGAGTAGATGCACCCACAGTGCACCTCAAAAGAGGAAAGAGTAACGAAAGGTGGCAGTTGGATATGGGAGGAGGAGCAGTTATCTGACTGGAGAAAACCAACTCCTATACTATGCTTGCCACTGAGGTGGGGGGTGCTTGAAAGGTGGAATCCGCCATATGAAAGTGCAGCTGAAGAGGCTGTGTCAGAGGGGGTCAGCCAGGTTTCGGTGATGGCGAGGAAGGAAAACATGTTAGTAATGAAAAGATCATGGATGTAGGAAAGTTTGTTGCAGACGGGCTCCTGTTAGAGGGACTGGGGAAGCGAGAGCTTGGCGGATGGGTTAAAGGTTAGAGAGATTGCGGAAATTTCTGATAGATCGAGGATGAGATGTAGAAGTAACTGTGGGGATGCAGTGAGGAGAGCCGGGATTTGGAGAGATATTGTCGGCGATGAGGAGGAGCAGAGAAACTGTTAGCAGGAGAGGCCATGAGGTGGCTGTCTGTGTTTGGAGACAGAGGATTGTATGTTGAGGAACAGTTCTGAGGAGGAGGTGAGATGGATGGGGAGTATGGAGGTAGAGATGACCAGCTCCTTACTAGGTGTTAGGATTAAGAAGGTTAGTAGGAAGTGAAGGACTATAAGGGAGAGAGTGAAAACAAAGAGAAACATTGTTTACTGTGACTAACTATCCAGTTTCCTTCAGTTCCCTTCTGGTTCAATTCTGGTATAATTCATAGCTGTATACTTCTTCATGTAGAGTTCTATGTTCCACTTGTATTGTGCACTGAGAAGACTGATGTCTTGCAGATGTAGAGCTCACAATGGGTGTATTACCAGGATAAGCTGTGATGCTTTCACAGAAAAGACGATTGCTGACCATATGTCTTACTAAAAGAACACTCCACTCCCTGCAAAGTCAACACTTCTCCATGTGTGTGGCACAGCGTAAGGCACAAGGGGCTAAATTGTTGCAAATTATTAAACAAAAATTCTTGGAATTCTATAAATGTAATTTTCTTTATCAAAATTCTCATTTTATGTTGAAAGTGTGAACGATAATTTTAGGCATCACTCCCCTGCCAGCTCTACAGCAACAACAAATAACGAAGGCATATGAGGAGAAAAACATGTTTTAGAGCTTGAATCTACCGCTACTATGAAGCGTATTCTTTTGAGTGTAGACAAACATGAGAAAGCTCCAAAAATTGTGCTAATTTTTGAAAGGCCTGTTGAAAAGCCTTTGATTCTCCTCTTTGAAAACAGCTAGCCTGTTCATGCTCTCTATAAAAGGGACAAGTTTTGGACAGTTTGATAAAACACTTATGTAATTGTTTAACCATTTTGAGAATAGCAAACCTTTTGCACAAAGGAATATTTTTTTCACTCATAGTTGAGAAACCATTACATCTTCACTTTTAATACAGCTAACCCATTCCTGTTAAATAAAGGAATAATTTTTTTGCCAACTCGTGAAAACCTATCTTTTCTTCATTTAGCAAAGAAAAACGTTCTTGATATTCCTAAAACAAGGGTAACTTTTGCAACACCCCTTGTGAAAAAGCCATTGTTTCTTACGTTTACGCCACATGTGTATAAACCTAGGCAAGGCAGGTGTCTGCCCCCCAAAAAGTATACTTTTTTGACTATTTTTACACTTCAAGTAACCTGAAAAGTCTCATATTGCATTATTGTTAAATAGGCTGTTGCTTACCATCAGTTACCATTCACTTTCCCCTAACAGATAGGTTAAAATCACTTGAACATTATTAAGCTGTATTTACATTAAAAAGATCAAAAGGGGTTCAATATAGATGTAAAATACCTCCAAGTGTTATGGATATGTTTTACAGGCAATTAGAAGCTGTACAGTTCTGCAATTTGTGGTGAATGTATTCTCTGCAAATCAATTTTTTGCGAAAATTCAGCAAGCTGCTAAATTTAAATTTCAAATGATCCGCTCAACTCTAGTTGACCACACCTCACTGATCTAGTCATTCTTTAAGACCTTCAATTCACATAAAACAAATCATAAATTAAAGAGAACCCGTCACATTGCCAAACCCTATTAACTTGCAGATATAGGGTTAGTCTGCAGGTTAATAGTGTTATGAAGATGCCCAGCCGGAGTACTGAAAGTGCAGCACCTGGGAGAAAATAAACTTTGTTTCTTCTGGGAGCTGCTGACTTTCAGTCATGAAGGCGTGCAAAAAGTAATTACAAACAGAACATGGATACATTGGTCCCGATTCATTTAGATTGGCGTCATATACAGTGGCATGTAAAAGTTTGGTTACCCCTGGTCAAAGTTAGTGTTATTGTGAACAGTTAAGCAAGTTGAAGATGAAATGATCTCTAAAAGGCCTGAAGTTAAAGATAACAGATTTCCTTTGTATTTTAGGCAAAAAATATATATTTTTTAATCTTTTACATTTTAAAAATGATGAAAAAGGAAAATGGACCAATGCAAAAGTTTGGGCATCCTGCATGGTTAGTACCTAGTAGCACCCCCTTTTGAAAGTATCACAGCTTGTAAAAGCTTTTTGTAGCAAGACAAGAGTCTTTCAATTCTTGTTTGAGGGATTTTCATCCATTCTTCCTTGGAAAATCCTTCCAGTTCTGTGAGATTCCTGGGTCGTCTTGCATGCACTGCTATTTTGAGGTCTAACCACAGATTTTCATTGATGTTCAGAAGAGGGGACTGTGTGGGCCATTGTAAAACCGTCAGATTGCACCTTTTGAGGTAGCCTATTGTGGATTTTGATGTTAGTTTAGGATCATTAACCATTTGTAGAAGCCATCCTCTTTTCAACTTCAGCTTTTTTACAGATGGTGTTATGTTTGCATCAAGAATTTGTTGAAATTTCATTGAATCCATTGTTCCCTCTACCCGTGAAATGTCCCCTGTACCATCGGCTGCAACGCAACCCCAATGCATGACTGATCCACCCCCATGCTTAATATTTGGCGAGATGTTATTATCCTGAAATTTGGTGGCCTTTTTTCTCCACACATACCTTTGATCATTGTGGCCAAAGACTTCTATTTTAACCTTTTCGGTCGACAGAACTTGATTCCAAAATGTATCAGGCTTGTTTAGATGTTATTTTGCATACTTCTGATGCTGAATTTTATGGTGAGGCTGCAGGAGAGGTTTTCTTCTGATGACTCTTCCATGAAGGTCATATTTGTGCAGGTGTCTCTGAACAGTAGAACAATGAACCACAAAGCTAGAGTCTGCTAAATCATTCTGTAGGTCTTTGAGGTGAAGCGGGGGTTCTGATTTGCCTCTCTAGCAATCGTACAAACAGCTCTCACTGAAATTTTTCTTGGTCTTCCGGACCTTATCTTGACCTTCACTGTTCCTGTTAACTGACATTTCTTAATTACATTTCAAACTGAGGAAAGGGCAACTTGAAAACACTTTGCTATCTTCTTATAGCCTTCTCCTGCTTTATGGGCCTCCACCATTTTCATTTTCAGAGTGCTAGGCAGCTGCTTAGAAGAACCCATGGCTGCTGTTTTTTTGGCATAAAGTTAGAGGAGGCTTGGTTTTTACAAACTGGGAAATTTTCATCACCTGGCATTTCCTAACGATGGTAGTGAACAAGCCATAACCCTAACAGGCTAATTAAGGTCTGAAACCTTGGTCAAAATTATCAATGCACACAAATCTCCAAGGGTGCCCAAACTTTTGCATAGGCCCATTTCCCTTATTGTAATTTTTTAAAATGAAAAAAAATATATATATATATTTATTTGCCTAAAATACAACTGAAATATGTCATCTTTAACAATATGCCTTTTAGAGATCATTTCATCTTCAACTTGCTTAACTGTTCACAATAACAGTGATTTTGACCAGGGGTGCCCAAACTTTTACATGCCACTGTATGGCAGTCTTAGTGAAGAGCGCTCTGGATAAAGATACACCAAATTCATCAAGAAGAATGCGCCTCTTTAATGAATTTGGCTAATTTTTCTACTGTCAATCTCCATTCCCTGAAATGCACATCAGACATGGACTGGTGTTCATTTCTGTTATAATTTACGTCACTCTTGGTGTGCAAATTATGTTGAATTTGTCAGGTGCGCTTGGCCATGCTCTGTCCTGCCCAAGCTCCTTCAGCTTTTCAAAAGTTGGAGGAGCTTGCCAGGACTGGAACAAAAATAGCAAAATTTGTAAATTTTTGAGTAGGTTAAAGTTGCACAAAAATGGAACAGTATTTCAAGCAGTTTCATGCCAGAATTTTGGCAAAAGCTGCTTGATGAATTTTTTCCATTATTTTCTATTTATATAGTCACACAATGTTTCCAACTGGTATGTTCACATGGATTGATGGTCATCAAGAAAAAGAAAGTTGGGTTGTTCTATTTTGATCTGATTTACAAATCCAAGTCACCTATTCATGAGAGTTGGTCCAAGAAAGAAATGTACAACACTCAGAGTCCATTCACTTTGTACTTAGTAGTTGCTAGAAGCTTTGACATTTTTCACATTTATTAAGACTATATGCCAGTCTTAAAGGTAACCTGCCATGCCAATAACACTATTAACCTGTTTATATAGGGTTTATCTGCAGATTACTAGTCTGAAGGAGGTGCCCAGCCACTGTACTGAAAATACTAAAGTGGCATAACTTTTCATGAATTATATGATGTGAGTTTAGCCATGCCCAGTCCACTTTGGCGGGGCTGAATGGGACTGATGTGAAAATGCCAAAAATTGAAAACAGGTGTGAACAGGTGCTTATGAGACGCCCCCTGGGCCGTGTGTGGGGGAATACCCGGAGCCGGGTCTCTCTGTGTCGTGCTAGGGGTTGTAGTCTCCGTGGCGGCAACCCGGTCCCATGGCTCAGGGTGGTCAAACCAGTGGCGGATCTGTTTCTTTGGTTTTGTAATGTTTAAATGCCCGACTACACCACCCGTGGATTGTGGTCACTGAGACCCGCCGCTGCGGGCAGACCGCTGAGGCTGATGTTGTGTGCACAGCAGGGGGTAGTATAACTCCCCACGGGAGGAGTATAGCCTCAGGGCAGTGAGTGCAGATGGTGGGGGTGATGGTGCGCGGGAGCAACAGTAATGACTCAGAGTCCAGTGATGCAGTCCAGGGTCTTTACTCACAGTTTTACACTCCAAGCCACTTCTGCAGGTAATGGCTGCCCACGTCGTGCTGTGCTCACCAGGTGAGGGGCTCGGCCAACTCCCAGGTACCTTTGGAATGCTTTTCAGGACCCCCTTCGTGTGTCCTTTCTCTGGCCTGCCGTACCCCACAATTGACCACGTTTCTGTCCAGCTGCCTCGGGCCTTGGCGGGCAAACATATGTTCCGTTTCCCTGGGTCCTATATGGTGCCTTCCTAACGGGTGTAGTGAGGGGCCGTGCACGTACAATGCCACGGCCTCCGGTTACTAGCTGAGGGTAGTTGCTCTCCTCCACTAGATGAGGGATCCGGATCCCTTTCTTGGCCTGACCCCCCTACTCTGGTAGCGGCGGGCGTGCGGTGGCGGCTGGCCGGTCCGCACCCCTGGGGCCCCTTCACTCCACTCCTGGAGCCTCCTCCGGTCCTCTCCTCTCCTTTCTTCTCCTCCAGGCCCAGGCCTTGAGACTTGGCCTGCCTGCGGAGCAGAGCCCATACAGAACCCCTGCTCCCTGCACCCTTCTCTCTCTGCTCTCTCCCACTTTCTCTTCTCTCTGACTCTAAGATGGCTCCCACCTTTTATACTCCTACTTTTCAGTGCACCCAGAATCTACTCTCCCCACCCACACACTACCGGGTTCCCCATTTCTAGGTGTTCCCTCCCCCCACTCCAGCCAGGGACAGGGGCAGTTGTGCTCACTCTTAGGAGCATTGTCGCTCTGTCCCCCAGAAATGTGGTGTAGTGCATGTGGGTGTTAGGGTCCTGAGCCACACTCCATCCTTACCTGGAAGTGAGATAGCACACCTCTGGGTGAGATGCAATACCTCTGTAGCGACCGAACCCTCAGGGCGCTACACTTACTATGAGTAGCCATCTCCATATATAATTAACAAATAAAGTAGCACTCTGCAATGCTAAGTATTCGAACATGGAATATATAAAATGTGAATTGCATCACTGCTCTAGAAAATAGAAATAACTGAGAAATCTTAGCTAATAAATTGGCCAATTCATGTGTACCCGGTAGCCACGGTAGGTGTGTCTCGTTACCAGGAACCTACCTAATGTGAATCCTCTCTTAGAGACTAAAGTCTGCATGTGTATGGAAAGGTAGGATTCTGCTGTAATTAAAACTGCCTGAGGCCTAGGGGCAGAGTTCTCAGTCAGAAAATGCCAAAAGTCACAACATTTTTGTGCAACTTCCGAGTTGCGCAAACATTGTGTGACATTTAAAGGTGTTTTATGGCGGAAAACTGTGGGAAACACATTCACGAGTCAGGCTATGGATAACAAAACTGACACATAGATGAGGAATGGATCCTTAAAAAAATATGGTACATTCTCCATGCAGGATGGGCTGTATACTTGAGCTGATAGGACTTATGTACTGAAGGATAAGACCTTGTATAAAGAGGCTCATAGAAATGATATACTGCATTTTCATGACTATGGAAATTGTACATTCACACTGAAGGCATCAAAGCTATGAATTAACACATGTGGAATTATATACTTAACAAAAAAGTGTGAAACAACTGAAAATATGTCTTATATTCTTAGTTCCTCAAAGTAGCCACCTTTTGCTTTGATGACTGCTTTGCACACTCTTGGCATTCTCTTGATGAGCTTCAAGAGGTAGTCACTGGAAATAGTTTTCACTTCACAGGTGTGCCCTGTCAGGTTTAATAAGTGGGATTTCTTGCCTTAAGAAATGAACGTCAGTCAGTCCGAAAAATTGGGAAAACTTTGAAAGTGTCCCAAGGTGCAGTGGCAAAAACCATCAAGCGCTACAAAGAAACTGGCTCACATGAGGACCGCCCCAGGAAAGGAAGACCAAGAGTCACCTTTGCTTCTGAGGATAAGTTTATCCGAGTCACCAGCCTCAGAAATCGCAGGTTAACAGCAGCTCAGATTAGAGACCAGGTCAATGCCACACAGAGTTCTAGCAGCAGACACATCTCTTCAACAACTGTTAAGAGGAGACTTTGTGCAGCAGGCCTTCATGGTAAAATAGCTGCTAGGAAACCACTGCTAAGGACAGGCAAAAAGCAAAATAGACTTGTTTGACCTAAAGAACACAAGGAATGGACATTAGACCAGTGGAAATCTTTGCTTTGGTCTGATGAGTCCAAATTTCAGATCTTTGGTTCCAACCACCGTGTCTTTGTGCGACGCAGAAAAGGTGAACGGATGGACTCTACATGCCTGGTTCCCACAGTGAAGCATGGAGGAGGTGTGATGGTGTGGGGGTGCTTTGCTGGTGACACGGTTGGGGATTTATTCAAAATTGAAGGCATACTGAACCAGCATGGCTACCACAGCATCTTGCAGTGGCATGCTATTCCATCTGGTTTGCGTTTAGTTGGACCATCATTTATTTTTCAACAGGACAATGACCCCAAACACACCTCCAGGCTGTGTAAGGGCTATTTGACCAAGAAGGAGAGTGATGGGGTGCTACGCCAGATGACCTGGCCTCCACAGTCACCAGACATGAACCCAATCGAGACGGTTTGGGGTGAGCTGGACCGCAAAGTGAAGGCAAAAGGGCCAACAAGTGCTAAGCATCTCTGGGAACTCCTTCAAGATTGTTGGAAGACCTTTTCCGGTGACTACCTCTTGAAGCTCATCAAGAGAATGCCAAGAGTGTGCAAAGCAGTCATCAAAGCAAAAGGTGGCTACTTTCAAGAACCTAGAATATAGGACATATTTTCAGTTGTTTCACACTTTTTTGTTAAGTATCTAATTCCACATGTGTTAATTCATAGTTTTGATGCCTTCAGTGTGAATGTACAATTTTCATAGTCATGAAAATACAGAAAAACCTTAAAATGAGAAAGTGTGTCCAAACTTTTGGTCTGTACTGTATATCTTGAATTTAATACTGGTCTTGGGACAAACTTACATTGGTATTATTGGTCTTCTTGGTACAGTGGTTCTTGAGAAGAATGCTTTTATATAGCAAAATTATTGGTAATATACTGTGACAAGTAGAAGTAGTGCTGTTGCAGAGTGTGACATGCAGAAGTAGTGCTGTTGCTTTAAAAGCATTCAGCAACTATTAGAAGTAACACAAGCACAGGAGACAGGAAGTTTTGTGCTCCAGAAGTATCCAGCAAGTAGAGGGGTTAACACAGTCACAGGAGAAGGGAAGTGTTTTAGCAGAGCCCCAGGGGGATTGTGGGGAAATTGTTTACTGTCTGGCCGCAGCCGAAGAGAAAGGTGGCAGGGGAACAGAATTCAGGTCAGGAGGGAAGCTAAACAAAGGTCAGTTAGACTCCCTGAGCTAACAGTGTGGAGTATTATTGGCCAGGAAGATAAGGACTGGAAGGAATTCTGTCACAGAGATCATCTCCCTCATCACACCCTTCCCCCCTCCATCTCCATGCAGGATAAAGAATGCTGTGGACTATTGAGTCCTTGTGAAGGAAAAGCCTGTGATTGTGTATGCATTAAAACTGTGCTGTACTGTGCTATCGGATAATAGACTGTGTACTGCTGTGCTGCAAAGTAGACTGTACTGTTATTCATCTAACCGGTCTCGCCCCTATCTGAACTTAGGCGGTGTGTGTGTAACAATACTGTAGGTCTTGGTGCAGTGATGCTTGGTGATGATTGTTAAGATAGTATTTACCCTTATATAGCAGTATTATTAATAATATTGGTTTAGGTATATAGTGGTGTTTGGTGATGATCAGTATGGTGATTTTACCCTTATATAGTTGTATTATTGGTAACATTGGTGTTGGTACAGTTGTATTTAGCAATAATCAGTATGGCAATATTTATCCTCATATAGTGGTATTATTGGTAATATTGGTCTTGGTACAGTGATATTTGATAATAATCCATATTATTTACTCTTTATGACATGATTAAGGAATTATTTCACAGGATCGCCCTCTCCTGGGCTATATAGGCCCTTCATCAGTTTATACCAGGCAAGTTTTGGCACAACTGGCCGCAACCAGTTTTATTGATTCCGTACAACACTAAAACAAAATATAAAGAATACAAAATAAATCATACGCCAGCTGGCCACTAACTATGCAGTCAAAATCTTTTTGACTCACCAGTTGCTTCACTCAAAGCAGTTTTTCTAGGAGCAGAAAAAGAGTCATTAGATTGTGGACTCTCTGCCCTTTTACAGTGGTGTGAAAAAGTGCTTGCCCCCTTCCTGGTTTCTTATTTTTTTGCATGTTTGTCACGATTAAATGTTTCAGATCACAAAACAAATTTAAATATTAGACAAAGATAACACAAGTAAACGCAACATTCAGTTTTTAAATAAAGCCTTTATTATTAACCGAAAAAAAATGAAAACCTACAGGGCCCTGTGTAAAAAAGTGATTGCCCCCCTCCCACCCTTAAAGCATAAAGTAAATGTGGTGTATCACATCTTTGGGAAACTGAGCTCAATTTCTTTAGCCACACAAATGCCTGATTACTGACACACCTGTTCTCAATCAAGAAATCACCTAAATAGAACCTGCCTGACAAAGGGAAGTAGACCAAAACATCCTCAAAAGCTAGACATCATGCTGTGATCCAAAAAAATTCAGTAACATATGCGAAACAAAGTAATTGAGATCTATCAGTCTGGAAAAGGTTATAAAGCCATTTTGTAAAGCTTTCAGGCTCCAGAAAACCACAGTGAGAGCTATTACCACCAAATGGTGAAAACGTTGAACTAGTGGTAAACCTTCCTAGGAGTGGTCGGCTGACCAAAATTACCCCCAGAGTGCAGCGATTACTCATCCAAGACATCACAAAAGATCCCACAAAAACATCCGAAGAACTGCAGGCCTCACTTGCCTCAGTTAAGGTCAGTGTTCATGACTCCACCATAAGAAAGAGACTGGTCAAAAATGGCATGCATGGCAGAGTTCCAAGACAAAAACCACTGCTGAGCAAAAAGAACATAAAGGCTCATCTCAGTTTTGCCAGAAAACATCTTAATGATCGTAAAGACTTTTGGGAGAATTCTCTGCTGGATGATGAGACAAAAGTTGAACTTTTTGGAAGGTGTAAGTCCCATTACATTTAGCGTAGAAGTAACACAGCATTTCAGAAAAGGTACATCATACCAGCAGTAAAACTTGGTGGTGGTAGTGTGAAGGTCTGGGGCTGTTTTTCTGCTTCAGGACCTGGAAGACTTGCTGTGGTAAATGGAACCATGAATTCTGCTGTCTACCAAATACTCCTGAAGGAGAATGTCTGGCCATTTGTTCATGACCTCAAGCTGAGGCACATTTGGGTTATGCAGCAGGACATTTTTGTGAAAAAAGTTAAATGTTCATTGTTTTCTTCCACGTTCCAAAAACACCTGAAGGGTTAATAAACTTCTTGAATGTGGTTTTGAGCACCTTTAGGGGTGCAGTTTTTAGAATGGTGTCACTTTTGGGTATTTTCTGTCATAAAAGCCCCTCAAAGTCACTTCAAATGTGATGTGGTCCCCTTTTGTAAATTTTGTTGGAAAAATTAGAAATCACTGGTCAACTTTTAACCCTTATAACTTCCTAACAAAAAAAAAATTTAGGTTCCAAAATTGTGCTGATGTAAAGTAGACATGTGGTAAATGTTATTTATTAACTATTTTGTGTGACATATCTCTCTGATTTAAGGGCATGAAAATTCAAAGTTTGAAAATTGCGAAATTTTCAAAATTTTCGCCAAATTTCCGATTGTTTTACAAATAAATGCAAGTCATTATGAAGAAATTTTACCACTATCATGACATACAATATGTCACGAAAAAACTATCTCAGAATCAGTGGGATCTGTTGAAGCATTTCAGATTTATTACTTTATAAAGTGACAATGGTCAGAATTGTAAAAATTGGCTTCGTCATTAACGTGCAAACCACCCTCGGGGGTAAAGGGGTTAAAAAATAATCCCTGCAGTTATGACGTAGTCCACTGTGGTAACTACGACACCCAGCAGTACTATACTGCAACCCGTGGAGCGTCGATCTGAGAACAAAGCTTCATGACCATTTTTAATAACCAGCAAAGGCAAAGCAGACAGCCGTCTGCTTTTTTTGGTTGTTATTAAAAAGGGGGGACCTCACATCATTTTTTGAAATTATTTATTTATTTTACACTGTCCCTACGCTAGTCAGAGCACAATGGCAGCGACACCTATTATCTGCCATTCATACAGGCCAGGTCATGTTTTGCGCTAATTATTCAAGCAAATTTTACTTTCAAAAAGTCAAATGATACTCCTTCCTTTCCGAGCCCTGCTGTGAACCCAAACAGTGGTTTACCCCCACCTGAATTTTATTTTTTACCGTGTTCACTAAAGGGGTTAACTAGTGGGACAGTTTTGTAGGTCAGGTCGTTCCAGACACAGCGATACCAAATATGTGTACTTTTATTGTATTGTTTTCTTTGTTTTTCAGAATAATATTTATTCATGGGTACAATATATTTTGATTATTTTTTTCATTTTTTTTATATTTTTACCATTTTTTTTTTTTTTTTTTTTCACTTTCTGACTCTTTTTTAACTTTTACACTTTGTCCCACTATGGAACTTTCACTTTTTGCAGGCTGATCAGCTGTATAGCATAGGGATGCAGCAGCATCCCTGTGCTATACAGCCTGTCAGCGCTGCACAGGGAGAAGTTGTGCATGATCAAAGTAACTTCTTGCTATCTGGTGACCATGATGTCATCATGACGGCATCCGGATCACCATGACAACCATCAGGACCCGGCAGACACGGCGCTGGACGTCAGAGAGGAGGTAAGTAACGGCGCTTACCTCCCCTTGCTCCCAGAATGCTGCAATCGACTTCTATCGCAGCATTTCGGGGGTTAATGTGCTGGGAGCGGTGCGGGACCGCTCCTAGCACATAGCACCGGGTGTCGGCTGTGACAATCAGCTGACACCCGCAGCGATCGCACCCACACAGCCTCTGTGCAGGCATGATCGCCAGAGCGTATTAATGCGTATCTGGTCCAATAGGCCCAGGGCACAAATACATATTAATATGCCCCATGTCAGAAAGGGGTTAATAATAAAAGAGTGAACCAGAGAATGTGTCAGGGAGTCTTTATTCAAATAAACTTTTTTTCCTGTGTTTGTCTTTTTATTTTTAAATACGGGGTTAGTAATAGGGGTATCTGATAGACACCTCTCCATTACTAGCCCCTGATGCCAGCTGATTATTAAAAATAGGGGGGGTCCCACATTATTTTTTAAGGGTACTCCCATTTTTAATAACCAGCACAAGCAAAGCAGACAGCTGGGGGCTAATTTTAATAGGTTGAGATGGTCCATGGATATTGGCCCCTTCCCAACATAATGAGACTAGCTCACAGCTGTCTGCTTTCCCTTGGATGGTTATTAAAAATAGGCAGGACCCCACATCATTTTTTTCATTTATTTATTAACAAATACAGTAAACCACGCAAGGCACTGCTCCACTCCTCCACTTTGAACTCCATCTCCTGGTTCAAGATTAACATTTTTTACATTTTTTATTCTATGTAATTTTAAGTAATTTCCCTATCCACATTTTTTTGCATGGCAATTGTCCTCTCTTACCCCCATTTTTCTTCCTTTTGCAGCCCCCTAGCAGTTACTAAGACCATTTTACAGCCATTTTACAGCACCAAAGTTCGGGTCCCCAATGGCTTCTATGTGGTTTGGGTTCGGGGTCAAGTTCAGGTCAATTTCTGGTACCCAAACTGAACTTTGGACTAAAGTTTGGCCAAATCCGACGAACCCGAACTTCCACGAGTCCGCTCATCCCTAGCCAGAAGGCTTTTGGACCAATGTTTTCTGGAAATATGAAACCAAAAAATAGCTTTTTGGTTTAAATGAGTAGCATTATGTTTGGATAAAGAAAAACATTGCATTACAGCATTAAAATTATACCATTTATGAAACACGTTGGTGGTGGTATTATGGTTTGGGCCTGCTTTGCTGCATCTGTGCCAGGACAGCTTGCCATCTTTGATAGAACAAAGAATTCTGAGTTTTACCAGGAAATTCTAAAGGAGAATGTCAGGACATCTTTATATGAGCGAATCTCAAGAAAAGACAGGTTATGCAGTCAGACAATGACCCAAAGCACATTAGTTGTTCTACAAAAGAATGGTTACAGAAGAATAAAGATAACATTTTGGAATGGCCAAGTCAAAGTCCTGACCTTAATCCAGCAGAAATGTTGTGGAAGGACCTGAAGACAGCAGTTTGTGGGAGAAAACCCACCAACATAACTGAATTAACCCCTTAGTGGCCACCAGTACGTCTTTTTACTGACCTGCAATATAATAGACTAGCATTCCCCAACGAGTGACAACCCAGCAGCTATTAGCTATATACTATAGCCAGAGGCGTAGCTAGGGTTTTGGTTCAGGGGGGGTGAAACTTCTGAGTGGGCCCCTAACCAGGTAACCCTGACTATAACTATGGTGGCACATCCAGACAGTGGATGTAGGAGAACCTCAGCGCTGTTACTAAAAATAATCTCTATACAAAGACCAGCACTGATATTAACGCCATATGGTGACATCAGTCCTGCAGAACATATAAGAAATTACAGTACAGTTATATATAGTAATTTACAGCTGATGTTCTTTTTGATTAAATTGTTAATTTTCCCGTCTTTTCCATCTGGCCCAGACTGACACGACGACGTCTCCATCCAGGACTCAGAGTCTCAGGTCTGCAGAGATCACAACAAAGACACATTTGACTCCTTACATTTCAGGCACCGTCCACATCTATTCCCAACCTGCACAAATGCCTCATCCTGCTGATACCTCAATACTGAGGCTCTGTTGCTGTACGTGTCCCTATTACTGCACCTACTGTGTGCCCTCTAGATGGTAAAACAACCCTCTAAAATATAGTAATGCTGAGTGTAAGTGCCATAGAAAACAGTGCACACATTGTGCCCCCTAGAAAGTAATAATGCCCTCTGTGTGCCCCTCTGACAGTCATAATAACCTGAGTTCCCCTATAACGATAAGTGCCCACTTAAGATTTAATAATGTCCTGAGACTTCCCCATGTACAGCTCCCCTCTACAGAATATGATGCTCTCCTATACATAGTATAATCCCCCCTCACCGTATAGTATCCCCCACACAGTATACTGACCCCTTAGTAGCTTCCAAACTGATGTCTCCCACACTGTACAAAGGCCCCACATTATCTCCCATACTGTATGATGGCCCCCACACTGTGCAAAGACCCCACATTATCTCCCATACTGTATGATGGCCCCCACACTGTGCAAAGACCCCACATTATCTCCCACATTGTATGATGGCCCCTACACTGTGCGAAGACCCCACATTATCTCCCACACTGTATGACCCTAACTGTAATCCCTACACTGTATAAATAGCCTCCATATAGTATAATGCACCAGATGGTCCTCTATATAGTATAATCCCCCCCATATGCAGAGTCTGTAGTATAATCCCCCCATAGGCAGAGTCTGTAGTATAATTTCCCCCCATAGGCAGAGTCTGTAGTATAATCCCCCCATTAGGCAGAGTCTGTAGTATAATCCCACCCCCATAGGCAGAGTCTGTAGTATAATCCCCCCCATAGGCAGAGTCTGAAGTATAATCACCCCCATGGGCAGAGTCTGTGGCATAATCTCCCCCCCATAGGCAGAGTCTGTGGCATAATCCCCCCATAGGCAGAGTCTGTGGCATAATCCCCCCCATAGGCAGAGTCTGTAGTATAATCCCCCCCCACATAGGCAGAGTCTGTGGCATAATCTCCCCCCTATAGGCAGAGTCTGTGGCATAATCCCCACCATAGGTAGAGTCTGTGGCATCATCTCCCCCCCGCCCCCATAGGAGAAATAAATGAATAAATAAATAAACACAATACTTACCTCTCCTCAAAGTTCCCCCACTGCTCCGAGCGATCGCACACATCTCAGCACAGTGGGCCGGACGCCAAGTGATGACATCACTGACGTCAGACTCAGAGGGGGACTGATGGGAGAGGGAGCGTCATGCTCCCTCTCTCAACACTGAGCTTGTGGTGATGGGCGTGGGGCCTGATGCTGACACAGGGGCCCCCCTCTGGCTCAAGGACCCCATAGCGGCTGCCGGGCAGTGCAGGGACATCGAGTCTCCCTGCCCTGCCCGGAGTGCAACTGTAAAGGCATGTTGCACACGCCGATACAGTTACAATAGTGTAGCTCCGGGTGGGCCCCCTCAGAGCGCTGGGCCCAGAGCCACCGCCCCCTCTGCACCCCTCCGTAGCTATGCTACTGACTATAGCTGACAACTTGTTGCATCAGCCATGATCAGTGTTGGCACCGGCCATGGCTGTTTAACCCTTTTGATGATGCTGTCAATAGTGACTACAGCATCTATATGTTTAACAGAGTGTGGGGGCTTCCTCTTTAACCTCATCGACACTCCGAGATCTTGATTGTGCAGTCCTCATGTTTGCCATAGCAATTTAAAGCCAAATAATGACCTTACATAGTTACATAGTTAGTAAAGCCGAATAAAGACTTGCGTCCATCAAGTTCGACCTGTTAGTTCTGTAATTGCTAAAGTTGATCCAGAGGAGGGCAAAAACCCCAAATGATTTAGCCAATCTTCACCTGAGGAAAAATTCCCTCCCGACTCTGAAACCAGCAGTCAGAATAAATCCCTGTATCAACCTACTATTTTATTCTATTTTTAAGTATATGCAGAAATCTGCCTGGTATCTAGAAAAGCATCCAGTCCCCGCTTGAACTGGTTTAGTGAATCCGACATTACCGTCTCCTCACTCAGTGAATTCCATATTCTCACTGCTCTTACCGTAAAGAATCCCTTCCTATGCTGGTGCTGAAACCTTTTCTCTTCCAGTCTTAGTGAGTGCCCTCTTGTTACCGTAATATCCCTCCTTTTGAGCAAATCCCAGGCAAGGTCTCTATACTGTCCCCTAACATATTTGTACACATTTATTATGTCCCCCCTCAACCTTCTCTTTTCCAGGCTGAATAGTCCTAGTTTTGCCAACCTCTCTGGGTATTGCAGTCCCTCCATTCCCCTTATTAATTTTGTTGCCCTCCTTTGTACCTTTTCAAGCTCATTTATATCCTTTCTATATATTGGGGCCCATAACTGAGCACAGTATTCCAAGTGTGGTCTGACCAGTGCTTTGTACAGTGGAAGAACAATGTTCTCATCCTTTGCAGCTATACCTCTTCTGATACATCCCATTACCCTGTTTGCCCTTACAGCAGAGGCCTGACTTTGGGCACTCCAATTTAGTTTGCTATCAATCAAGATGCCCAAGTCCTTCTCCATCTCTGAATTCCCCAATGGTTTCCCATTCAGTGAGTACTGGTGACTTCCATTTTTCCTTCCCATATGTATGACCTTACATTTCTCCTCGTTAAACCTCATTTGCCATTTAATGCTCCACCTACCCAGCTTATCCAAATCCCTCTGTAGGTCTTCACTATCCTCTTTTGTATTAATTGTTTTACATAACTTTGTGTCATCTGCAAATATTGATATTTTACTATTTATCCCGTTGACTATGTCGTTAATAAAGATATTAAATAACATTGGGCCTAGTACAGACCCCTGTGGTACCCCACTAGTGACGCTTACCCAATCTGAGTATATTCCATTTATAACCACCCTCTGCCTTCTATCCTTTAGCCAGTTAGCTACCCACTTGCAGACATTTTCCCCCAGCCCCATCATTCTCATTTTGTATACCAACCTATTATGTGGCACGCTATCAAACGCTTTTGAGAAGTCGAGATACACGACATCCACTGGTTCCCCCTGATCTACTCGAGAGCTAACCTCCTCGTAGAAGTCAATCAGGTTTGTTTGGCAGGAGCGATTCCTCATGAATCCATGTTGGTTCGGGGTTAATAGATTATTAGCATCAAGATGCTCCATGATTGCCTCATTAATAAAGCCTTCAAAAATTTTGCCCACAACGGACGTCAGACTCACCGGCCGATAGTTTCCGGTGTTACTTTTTGCTCCGTTTTTGAATATTGGCACTACATTCGCCTGTCGCCAATCAAGTGGTACAGACCCAGTCTCAACAGAGTCCTTAAATATAAGATATAACGGTCTGTCTATCACATTACTTAGTTCCCTTAGTACCCGTGGGTGTATGCCATCAGGTCCTGGTGATTTGTTTATTTTAATGTTACTGAGGCGTTTCTGTACCCCAGCTTGGGTTAGATTTGTCATACTTAGTGGAGGATTAAGTTTGTCACTTCTCATTTCGCCTGTTAGTTCTTTTTCCTTTGTGAAAGTTGACGAAAAAAATTTATTTAATAGATTAGCTTTATCCTCATCTTTCTCTATGATTTTGCCTTCATCACTTTTTATCGGTCCAATATTATTCGATTTAATCCTTTTACTATTTATATACGTAAAGAACAGTTTGGGATTTGATCTACTTTCCCTAGCAATACGTCTCTCTGTTTCCTCCTTTGCTATTTTTATTTGTTTTTTGCAGGTTCTCGTTTTTTCCTTGTAACACATTAGTGCCTCCTTGCTGTTTTCCTGTTTTAATCTCTTGAATGCCTCTTTTTTGCTATTTAACGCCCCTTTTACGTTCTTATTCAACCATATTGGTTTCCTCTTATTTCTGGCCCTTTTATTCCCATACGGTATATACCTCTCGCACTGAGTATTCAGAATTCTTTTGAAGGTTTCCCATTTACTATTCGTATTTCCTTGATTAAGAACTTTGTCCCAGTCAATAAGTTGAAGGTTTTCTTTCAGCTGATCAAACTTCGCCCTCCTAAAGTTTAATGTTTTAGTTGTTCCCTTATTGATAACCCTACTGAAGGGCATTTTGAAATTGATAATATTATGATCGCTATTACCTAGGTGCCCCCCTATCTGTACCTCAGTTATTCTATCAGGCCTATTAGTCAATATTAAGTCCAACACTGCCTTCCCTCTCGTTGGTTCCTGCACTAGTTGGGAGAGACAATTATCCTTGATATTTGTCAAGAACCTTTTTCCTTTCTGCGATCTACAGGTTTCTGTTTCCCAGTCAATATCCGGGTAGTTGAAGTCCCCCATTACAATCACCTCATTATGTTTTGCTACTTTGTCTATTTGTCCTAATAGCAGTTTCTCATTCTCCTCTGTTATATTAGGTGGCTTATAGCAGACCCCCAGTAATATTTTATTATTATTTTTTGCCCCCTCTATCTCTACCCACATGGACTCGACCCCCTCTTCTCCCTCTCCTATATCTTCCCTTAGTCTGGGCTTTAGACGTGACCTTACATATAAGCAGACTCCTCCGCCCTTCCCCTGTTTCCGGTCCCTTCTAAATAAACTATAATCTGTTAAATTTACCGCCCAGTCGTAGCTATCATCTAGCCAAGTCTCTGTTATACCTACGATGTCATACCTCTCCTCCGATATAAGCGCCCGCAGCTCATCCGCCTTATTGGTCAGGCTTCTTGCGTTGGTCAGCATGCAAGATAAAACTTTGGGGTTATTTAGCATCCTATTCTTCTCTAACGATCTAACTGTACTATCCCCACCCCCTCTCCACCCTCATTATATTCACTTCTCCCCTTCCCCCTTGCTTGCCTCACATCCCACCTATTTCCTTGGTTTCCCCCCCCCGTCTCTAGTTTAAAAACTCCTCCAACCTATTAGCCATCTTCTTCCCCAGCACCGCTGCACCCTCCCCATTGAGGTGCAGCTCGTCCCTACGGTAGAGCCTGTAGCCGACAGCGAAGTCGGCCCAGTTCTCCATGAACCCAAACCCTTCTGCCTTGCACCAACTCTTTAGCCACTTATTCACCTCCCTAACCTCCCGTTGGCGCTCCTGTGTGGCTCGCGGGATTGGTAGTATTTCTGAGAAAACTACCTTGGAGGTCCTTGCCCTAAGCTTCCTAACTAGATCCCTGAAATCATTTTTAAGGACCCTCCATCTACCACTCACTTTGTCATTGGTGCCAATGTGGACCATGACCGCTGGGTCTTCGCCAGCCCCAACCATTAACCTGTCAACCCGATCCGCGATGTGCCGGACTCGAGCGCCAGGGAGGCAGCACACCGTTCGGCGATCCCGGTCTTTGTGACAGATTGCCCTGTCTGTCCCCCTAATAATAGAGTCACCCACTACCAGGACCTGTCTAGCCTGCCCTACACTTCCCCCCTCCCCCTCATTACTGGAGCATACACTCCCCCGGCGGTCAGAGGATCTGTCGTGCTCCAATAATGCCGGTTCTGAACCAGCCTTCCTATACTTCTTCCCTCTATCCCTTCTAACTGTTACCCAGCTCCCTGCCTGTTCAGCCTGCGCTTCCCCACTAAGCTCCACTCCCAGTGTTGACCCATTGAGTGTCTGCTCGGTGAGCAGCAAACTCCGTTCTATGTTGTCGATGCTCCTCAGTACCGCTATCTGAGCACTTAGATCCAGGATTTGGGCTTCCAAGTGCACGATATGCTCACATCTCTCGCAGCAGTATGGATCCCTGAGCGGTAGCTCAGGGAATGCATACATTGCGCAAGATGTACACTGCACGGCTCCGGCCAACATGGACGTCATTCTAAATATGGGGATACAGTCAGTATATATGTACAAGTACAAAACACAATTATTTATATATAGGTGTATGGACGGGGATCAATTAGGGATGTGCAAGTGTATCGATTAGATATCGGCGCGGGATCAGTTAAGTATGGACGGGGGATCAATTAAGTATCAATTAAGTATGGACGGGGGATCAGCTGAGTGGGTCAGGTGGATTAATTAAGTATGGACGGTGTGTCAATTAACTATGGACTGGGATCAATAAGTATGGACTGGGGAAATAATTAATTGTGGACTAGGGAATCAATCAATTAATTATGGACAGGGGGTTTAATTAAATAGGATGGGGGTAAAGCAAATAAATAGGTATGGACGGTGGGTCAATTAACTAAGGACTGGGGATCAATAAGTATCAATAATATCAATAAATATGGACTGGGGAAATAATTAATTGTGGTCTGGGGAATCAATCAATTAATTATGGACAGGGGTTAATTAAATATGGTGGGGGATAAGGCAAATAGATAGGGACTGGGGATGAGTAAAAGTGGACAAGGGGAATCTATTAAATAGGACAAGGGGGATCAATCAATTATGGGCTGGGGGGGTCAATCATTTAAATGTGGTCAGGGGGATCACTTTAATATGGATGGAGGGTGGTCGGGGATCAATTAAATGAGGACGGGGGGTCAATTTAATGTGGTCAGAGGGATCAGTTAAATATGGACGGGGGTGTTCAGGGGAATCAATTTAAATATGGACGGGGGTGATCAATTAAATATGGATGGGGGGGTAATCAATTAAATATGGACTAGGGAATACAATACAATTACAATACAGATACAAATACAATACAGTACAGTACACACTTGGGTTCAGTAGGGCCGCTTATCGCGGCCTCCTGCCCCTCACTCACCTCCTCTAGGGACGCTGCACGCTATCACAGCGCGCTTGTCCCTCCGGTCGCCTATTACAGGTCCTCCTGATCACCTCCTGGTCACCACCACCTGGCACCCTCCGCTGGCCGGCACTGCACGCTGCCACAGCGCTCTCTTGCGCTCGTCCCTCCGGTCGCCTCCTACTGGTCCTCCCGGTCCGCTCGGTCACCTCCGCCTGGCTCTCCTTATACACTGTGTGCAGAATTATTGGGCAAGTTGTATTTTAGAGGATTATTTTTATTATTGATCAACAACTATGTTCTCAATCAACCCAAAAGACTTATAAATATCCAAGCTTAATATTTTTGGAAGTTGGAGTGTTTTTTTTTTAGATTTGGCTATCTTAGGAGGATATCTGTTTGTGCAGGTAACTATTTCTGTGCAGAATTATTAGGCAACTTAATAAAAAACAAATATAATCCCATCTCACTTGTTTATTTTCACCAGGTAAACCAATATCAGTGCACAAAATTTAGAAATAAACATTTCTGACATGCAAAAACAAAAACCAAAAAAATTAGTGATGAATATAGCCACCTTTCTTTATGATGACACTCAACAGCCTTCCATCCATAGATTCTGTCAGTTGCTTGATCTGTTTTCGATCAACATTGCGTGCAGCAGCCACCACAGCCTCCCAGAAACTGTTACGAGAGGTGTACTGTTTTCCCTCCCTGTAGATCTCACATTTTATGATGGACCACAGGTTCTCTATGGGGTTTAGATCAGGTGAACAAGGGGGCCATGTCATTATGTTTTCTTCTTTTAGACCTTTACTGGCCAGCCACACTGTGGAGTAGTTGGATGCATGTGATGGAGCATTGTCCTGCATGAAAATCATGTTTTTCTTGAACGATACCGGCTTCTTCCTGTACCACTGCTTGAAGAAGTTGTCTTCCAGAAACTGGCAGTAGGTCTGGGAGTTGAGCTTCACTCCATCCTCAACCCGAAAAGGTCCCACAAGTTCATCTTTGATGATACCAGCCCATACCAGTACCCCACCTCCACCTTGCTGGCGTCTGAGTCGAAGTGGAGCTCTCTGCCCTTTATTGATCCAGCCTCTGGCCCATCCATCTGGCCCATCAAGAGTCACTCTCATTTTATCAGTCCATAAAACCTTTGAAAAATCAGTCTTAAGATACTTATTGGCCCATTCTTGACGTTTTATCTTATGTTTCTTGTTCAAAGGTGGTCGTTTTTCAGCCTTCCTTACCTTGGCCATGTCCCTGAGTATCACACACCTTGTGCTTTTTGATACTCCAGTAACGTTGCAGCTCTGAAATATGGCAAAACTGGTGGCAAATGGCATCTTGGCAGCTTCACGCTTGATTTTCCTCAATTCATGGGCAGTTTTTTGCTCCTTTTTTTGCCAACACGCTTCTTGCGACCCTGTTGGCTATTTGCCATGAAACGCTTGATTGTTCAGTGATCACGCTTCAAAAGTTTGGAAATTTCAAGACTGCTGCATCCCTCTGCAAGACATCTCACAATTTTGGACTTTTCAGAGCCCATCAAATCTCTCTTCTGACCCATTTTGCCAAAGGAAAGGAAGATGCCTAATAATTAAGCATACCTTATATAGGGTGTTGATGTCATTTGACAACACCCCTCCTCATTACAGAGATGCACATCACCAGATTTACTTAATTGGTAATTGGCTCTCAAGCCTATGCAGCTTGGAGTAGGACAACATGTATAAAAAGTATCAAAGTGATGAAAATACGCATTTGCCTAATAATTCTGCACGCAGTGTAAAGTCTGCCAGCTATAGTGGCCTGTTCAGAAGTTATCAACATTTAGGTGGTAAAAATATTTTTTTTCATTCCTGTCATACCACTTTGCATTAATTCCTGAAAAGCACTTTAAAGCATTTTTGTATACATTGAGGGGTGTTGTTTTTAAAATGGTATCACTTTTGATCGTTTTCAGTATATAGGACCCCCAAAGTCACTTCAAAACTGAATAGGGCTCTAAAAAAATAAGTTTTGTAAATTTCCTTGAAAAAATGAAAGATTACTGCTACATTTTTAAACCTGGTGCTGAACTGCTGATGTAAAGCAGACATGAGGTAAATTGTATTTATTAATGTTTTTGTGTGGTATGACTATCTGGATTAAAGATAGTTGTTTTTCTGTAAATTGGTAATCTGATTAGCAGATATATAGATTGGGCGATAGAAGACTGTCACAGTAAATTGCTGCAGTAGCGACACCTAGTGGTAAAAATACAATAACAGCAACTATACCAGTGACATTAGGAATTTGTAAAAATGTGACTATTATGATTTACAAAAAAGTGAAAATAGCTTGCTAAACTAAAACATGGACACCTTCACAGCCTCTCTGCATAAGTGCGACTTAGAAGCTTAGCTAAAACAGCAAGCATTAAAGAGAATGCTAAAATTGAGCTAATGCATGACATGTGTTTTATGAGTAGTACACGTGGGGTTTCACGCCAGATGGAAAATATCTAAAGTCAGCAAAACAATCATCTTTGTAAATCACTTCAGGATACGTCTCCAAGTAAAATCCCTGTTTTCGCTCCTGGGATAATCACTGAATATTACATAATTTTCATGATCTGCAAATAATCGGGGTTCTTTTCCTTTTGTGCCCATGTAATGAGGCAGCAGGTGTGTTCGGCAGGTGCGAGCAATCTTCCTTCAAGGATCATTTTGGAGAATACAGAATTTTTGGATTAATAGAAATCAGTGGTCGATGTGGTCTGATCCAGGTGATTTCAAAGTCTAGTAGTGTTACTGGTAATAAGATAAGATATAAGATAAGATAAGATATACTTTATTTTATCCCGGAGGAAATTGCGGTATCACAGCAGCAGAACACAGATCTCGAACATGACACATATAATAACAAAACATTTGGAATGCTTTAGACATTGCTTTTCAGACATTTGTTAAACACCCCCATAGCTGTTGGAACAAACGATCTCCTGTATTTTTCCTTTTTACACCTTAGTTGTATTAGGCGATTGCTGAATGTGCTCTTCTGTTTCGCAAACAGTTCATAAAGCGGGTGTGTGTTGTTGCCCATTATAGCTCTGCACTTCTTCTTAATCCTATCCTCTACCACCTCTTCAAAAGTCCCAAGCTGTAGGCCCACCGTCGCGCTAGCCTTCTTTATAAGTTTGTTGAGCTTGTTGGCGTCAGCAACACGCACACTGTTACCCCAGCAAATTATTGCCGCAAAGGTGGCACTAGCCACAATGGATTGGTAGAACACCTCAAGCATTTTGCCACACACATTAAAAGACCTTAACTTCCTTAGGAAGTACAATCTACTCATCCCCTTCTTGTAGACCTTCTTCATGTGGCACTTCCAGTCTAGCTTGCTATCCAGGTAAACCCCCAAATATTTGAAACTGTCCACCATCTCCACATCCTGACCGTCAATGGTAACAGGTAGGCATACCTTCTTGCACCTTCCATAGCTCATCACCAACTCCCTGGTTTTCTTAACATTTAGTTCTAGATGGTTAGCCTGGCACCATACTACAAAGTCCGCAACCACCCTTCTATATTCCTCTTCGTCCTGGTCCTTCCCAATACCGCCAACTATCACAGAGTCATCCGAGTACTTCTGGAGGTGACAACGGTCTGATTTATACTGAAAGTCAGCTGTGTACAATGTAAAGAGGAATGGCGACAGCACTGTTCCCTGCGGGGCTCCGACACTGCTCAGTACACTATCTGATGTAGCCGTCCCCCACCTAACAAACTGTGGCCTATCCGACAGGTAGTCAATTATCCAATTCACAAGTCCCTCATCCACCGCCATTTTAATCAACTTTCCTCGCAGTAAGAGTGGCTGTAATGTGTTGAACGCACTAGAGAAATCAAAGAACAAAGCACGCACTGTGGTTCCATCATTGTCCAAAAAGGAATGTACTGTTTGTAGCAGAGACGCTACAGCATCGTCCACACCCAGTCCCTGCCGGTACGCAAACTGAAGAGCATCAGTATGCGCCATCACCCTCGGACACAAGTGAGCAAGTACTATTCTCTCCAAGGACTTCATCGCATGCGATGTTAAGGCCACCGGTCTATAGTCCCCCGGGGAAGCCGGGAAGGTAGTCTTGGGAATCGGCACCAGGCAGGAAGTCTTCCATAGCACTGGTACTCTCTTTGATTGTAAGCTCTGGTTAAAGAGATGCTGGAAGACAGTACATAACTCATTTGCACACACTCTGAGGACACGTGGACTGAGACCGTCAGGCCCTGCTGCTTTGCCAATGGCCAGCTTACTAAACTGGTCCCTCACGTCATTTTTGGAGACCGAGAAATGATCTATTTCACCCCCTGTTAATTTAGCTAGTTGTTCCCCGGCCTCCTCCCCCTTCCCTGCTGCTACCGCACCTTTATTGCTGAATCTATTGAAGAACTGATTCATTTCATTAGCCATTGTAAGTCCACCACCCCCCTGCTCCGACCTTGCCTTAAACCCAGTCACTAGCTTCATTCCAGCCCACACCTCTCTGGAGCTTTTTTGTGCAAATTGATTTTCTAATTTAACTCTGAATGCCTCACGGGCAATCTTAATTTTCCCCTTTAGGTCTCGCTGTATAATTTTCAATGCCTCCTTGTCCTTCCTTTTAAAAGCCAGTTTTTTCATGTTTAGTAAATGTTTCAACTCTTTTGTAATCCATGGCTTATTGTTTGCATAACACCGAATCTCTTGAACAGGTACTACAATGTCCATACAGAAGTTGATGTAATCAGTAACTCTGCCAGTAATCTCATTAACATTACATTTCTCTTTCATGGTACACAACACCTCCCAGTCTGTACAGTCAAAGCAGTCTTGTAACGCCTCCTCTGCTGCTGGACACCACTTCCTTATCTTTTTAATTGTCACTGGTTGTTTGCGGACGTCTGGTTGGTAAGCAGGAGACAATAGTATGAGGTTGTGGTCAGATTTCCCCAGGGGGGGTAATGCAGCCGATGAATAAGCATTCTTAACATTAGCAAAGAGGAGATCCAGTGTGTTGTTGTCCCGTGTAGGACATTTGACATATTGATAGAACTTTGGTATTGCAGATGAGATCTTTACTCGATTGAAATCCCCAGAAATTACAGTTAGAGAGTTTGGGTGTTTAGTCTGAAGCCGGGCCATCACCCCTGACAACACATCCCCAGCAGGGTCTGGGTTCGCAGATGGTGGTATATACATCACAACTACAATAACAAGAGTGAATTCTCTAGGCAGATAGTAAGGCCTGAGGCCCACTGCTAACAGTTCAATATTTGGACAGCAATGTTTCTCCTTAACAGTTACATGCCCCTGATTGCACCATCTGTTGTTAATGTAGAGTATCACTCCTCCACCTTTTTTCTTGCCGCATCTAACTCTCTCTCTATCAGCCCGAACCATTTGAAACCCTGGTACCGAGACACATGAATCTGGGACCTCCTCATGCAGCCAGGTTTCTGTAAAGCACATGAGACTGCATTCCCTAAACTCCTTCTGGGTCTTACTCAGAGCCAGCAGTTCATCCGACTTATTTCCCAGCGATCGTACGTTACCCATGATAATGGATGGGACCACTGGTTTAAACCTTCTCCTCCAGGACTTGATCTTCTTGCCTGCTCTGCAGCCTCTGAAAGGTCTCCTTATTTCCCGTGGAACATTCAGTATTGCCACTGCTGGAGAAGACTTTATCCTGCGCAGTTCCAGAAGACGATCCCTAGAATACACTGCTCGTTTAGCAACAGACCTAGGGTCCACCATCCCGTCATTATTCCCACCCGTCACACCAGTCCTCTCCATGGCAAATCGTATACAGTGACCTCCACCGCTCACATATGGCTGTATCCCTGTCACAGGCTGTGGGTAGCAGCATGCATCCTTCAGTAGCATTAGCTGAGATGGTCCGTATTGCTTGCCCCAGAGTGTCTGTACCTGCAGGAGACTTGTAAGTGGTGGAAGAAGATCCAGGTGCAGATCTCGTGCTGTGTGCCCAGCAGCAGTTGATAGTGTGGGAAGTGTTGTATCTTCCATCCCCAATAGACGAGTATACAGGAACGTTGCAATCCAGAGAAGGTAATAAAATAAAATAACTGTAACAAAACTGTAGCTAAAATAAAGTAGAAGCTTCTGCTGCTGCAATGGGCTGCCAGTAGTCCGGCGCCGTATTGTCTCCACAATCTAGCAGAGAGGCAGACAGGCATGTCCACACCCTCCGGAGTCAGAAAGTGAAGTAGTGTTGAGCCACCCCCGTAGTGTTCGAGTTCGGTTCGGTTCGTCGAACACCCGTGTGTTCGCCGAACTGTTCGTCGAACTGTTCGTCGAACACCTTCGAACACCGTTAAAACCAATGGCAGGCAAACAAAAACACATAGAAACACATAGAAAACACCTTCAAAGGTGTCCAAAAGCTGACAAACTGCTCAGAAGACACAACTAACACATGGAAAAGTGACAAGTACATATAGTCATGAGAAAAGAAAAGAGGTGGAGGAGTAAAAGGAGGGGGAGACACAGATATAGGCATGTCATGCCCTTCTAAAATCCAAAAAGTGAGAAGCCGACACGTTCAGTCCGCTCCTGCCCGTGCCACCTCCGTGTCGCCGGGTTTGTGCCAGAGCCGCGGTGAACCCTGACGGCCAGCCCCCCTCTCCCAATACTGGTGCCTGTCCGCTGGTGGGTCGAGCGAGCCCCCCTGTGGTGGAGGCAGCTCTAAGTTTTTTAATTTAAATTGTCTCTCTAATTTGAATGAATACACTTTAAATCCATTTACAAGGATCTATTGGAGGGCAAGTCTCATGCCAGCAGCCGTGTAATTCCAGCTCCAGTAGCGTCCACTAAAGCTGCTGCAGTTAAAAAGCTTTTATAAGGATCGAGCTCGGCTGTCCACCGCAAGGCATCCTACTGCCAGTCCCAGCCCCTATGCCTTGGGGTGCCTCCTGATGCTCTTCACTGAGTATCCCGTGGTCCCGAAGCATTTCCTTTGAAAAAATTAAGTGTCCAAACTACAGGTGGTGTAGCTTGCTTAACAGCCGGGATAATCCGCTGACTAGCAGACACTGCTACTAGGCACAAAGTATTTCCTGGGCTAGATGCAGTTAAAAATTTGTAAGTAGATACTCTCGTTGGATGCTGAGAAAGCATTCCATAGAGTCTCCTGGCACGCCATATATGATTCTCTTAAAAAGCTTGGGGTAGGGGTCTAGGGGACCCTTTTATAGCCAAAATCACGGCCCTGTATCACAATACGTCACCTAGGCTGAAGATAAATGGAACTGTAGCACCCTGAGGGCTCGGTTGCTACAGACGTATTGCACCTCACCCAGAGGTGTGATATCTCACTCTCAGGTAAGGATGGAGTGTGGATCAGGACCCGACACCTGCATGCATTACACCACATTGCCGTGGGGCAGGGCGACCAATATGCCCCTGAGATGGGCACGACAGTCCCTGTCCTTGGCTGGAGTGGGGGGAGGGAACACTGAGGAAGGGGAACCCTGTAGTGCAGGAGCAGGGAGGAAGCAGTTCCTGGGTGCATTGAGAAGGGAGTATAAAAGGTGGGCACCATCTTAGTTCAGTGCAGAGAAGTCTGAGCAGAAGTGGCAGGGAGCAGGGGCTCTGCATGAGCTCTGCTCCGGAGGCGGGCCTAGTAACAGAGGCCCAGGCCTGCAAGAGGGAGAAGGAAGGAAGAGGAGCGGAGAAGGCTCCAGGAGCGAGGAATGAAGGGATCCCAGGGGTGCGGACGGGCGAGTCGCCACCGCACGCCCGAATCCACCTGCGTGGAGGGGTCAGGCCAAAGGGGGAGACCGGTCCCCGAACTAGTGGAGGCAGGAAACGACCCTCAGCTAGAAACCGGAGGCTCTGACATTTTATGTGGCGCAGCCCCTCGCTACACCCGCTAGGAAGGCACCACATAGGGTCAGGGAAACTGGCGCCAAGTTTACCAAGAGGAGGCCCGAGGCAGCCGGACAGAAGTGTTGGTAAGAAAGGCCAGACAAAGGACACACAAAGGGGGTCCTGTGAAGCGCTCCAAAGTTATCTGGGAGTTGTCTGAGCCCCTCACCTGGTGAGCACAGTACGACGTGGGCAGCCGTTACCTGCAGACGTGGTCTGGATAATAAGAACTGTGAGTAAAGGCCCTGGACTGCATCACTGACTCCGTGTCGTTACTGCTGCTGCCCTGCACCATCACCCCCATCCTCCGCATACACTGCCCTGAGGCTATACTCCTCCCGTGGGGAGTTATGCTACGCTCTGCTGCACCCACAACACCAGCCTCAGCGGTCTGCCCTGTAGCGGCGGTTCACTCTGACCGCAATCCACGGGTGGCGTAGTCGGACATTTAAACATCAAAACCACATAAATAGTTCCGCCACTGGTTTGACCACCCTGAGCCACGGAACCGGGTCGCCGCCACGAAGACTACAACCACCAGCATCCACCAAAAAGGGTCCGGCTACGGGTGTCCCAAGGCCCAGGGGGTGCGTCAGAACATTTTCATCACCTTTCACAATCACCAATGGGACAAGGCAGGGATGTCCTCTGTCCCCTCTCTTATACATCCTAGTGACGGAGCACCTGCTCTCATCAATTCGCCATAACCCCAATATTAGGTGGATTGAGGTGGGAGGCACCGAGTACAAGTGCTCTCTATTTGCTGATGATGTCCTAGTATATATCACTCAATCACATATATCCATCCATGCTGTTATGGCTGAAATAGATCACTTTGTTACATGGTCAAATTTTAAAATCAATGCAGCGAAGTCTGAGGCCCTCGATGTCTCCCTCCCCAAATCCATATAGGATTCCATCCAGTCCAACTTTCCCTTTGCCTGGCCCTCACAGGGTATCAAATACTTAGGAATTCCTATTCATAGAGACCTCTCCCATCTTTGTTATCTTAATTTTGGGCCCTTTATTGAACAACTCCATACAGACCACGGTTGGCAAGTTAGAACTGTAAGATTCACTACGTGAACCACTGGTGTTTTGTGGAAAAGCACATGTACACTGCGTTTCAAATTATTATGCAAAAAGTGTTTAGGAGTGATAAGGGAAGAATTTGTTTGTTTGTCAGTTAAACTCATTGATGGTGATGTGTGTCAGGGCTCTTTATATCACTGTAAGCAATTGCAGACACCTGTGCTAATTAGTTTGGCAGGTGTGTCCAATGAAAGGCAAGACTACTTAAGAAGGCTCTCTCACATTATTAAGCAGCCTACATTTTCTGCCAAAATGGGAAAGAAAAAGGATGTGTCGGCTGCTGAGAAGCAACAAATTGTGGAGTGTTTAGGTCAAGGCATGACTACAATCAACATTGTGCGATGATCAGGGTGAAGTGTCTTGGCAATCAAGAAGTATGTAGCTGATTCACAGTACACACGTGTGCGTGCTGATAAGGGCAAATTGAGGACTCTTTCCTACAGGCAATTACGTCAGGTTGAAAGAGCAGCGGCAAAAAAGCCTTGTCATAGCAGCAGACAAGTTTTTGAAGCTGCTTGTGCCTCCAACGTCCCCCGAACAACAAGATGCAGGGTCCTTCAGAGGTTTGCAGCTGTGCATACGCCATCCTGTCGACCTCCTCTATCCACTTCACACAAGCAGAAACGGCTCCAGTGGGCCAAACATTACATGAAGACTGATTTCAAAACTGTTTTGTTCACGGATGAGTGCCGTGCAGCGCTCGATGGTCCAGATGGATGGAGTGGAGGATGGCTGGTTGATGGACACCCCACGCAAACACGGCTACAGCGCCAACAAGGAGGAGGTGGAGTAATGTTTTGGGCTGGAATCATGGGGAGAGAGATTGTCGGCCCCTTTAGGATCCCTGAAGGCGCTAAAGATGAACTCCATAATGTATGTGGATTTTCTCAAACAGCACTTCCTGCCATGGTTCAAGAAGAAGAACCGTGTATTTCACAGCAAGATCATTTTTCTGCATGATAATGCACCATCTCATGCTGCACATAAAACATCTGCATCTCTGGCTGATATGGGCATAAAAGGGGACAAACTTATGGTGTGACCCCCATGCTCCCCTGACCTCTACCCCATTCAGAACCTTTGGAGCATCATTAAAAGGAGTGTCTATGATGGCGGGAGGCAGTTCACATCTAAGCAACAGCTCTGGGAGGGTATTCTGTCCTCATGCAAAACAATTGAAGCAGAAACCATCCAAAACCTGACAAATTCAATGGACAAGAGAGTTCAGAAGCTCCTTTCGAACAAGGGGTCCTATGTGAAAATGTAACATCACCTAGAATAAAGTTTTGAGTTGAAAACTGTTTGATTTCAGTTTCTAACAACCTGCTAATGCTTATAATTTCAAAAATGACCATTTTTTTGGTCTTTATTAAAATGAAAAGGTTGATCGAAAAGTTTGGGGGATCTAAGAGTGTGGCAACCCAGTAGTCATGATTACTTCGAATTCTGACAATATGAGGGTCATGCTGCAGGTAGTGCAGCAAGAAGGCACTTATGTGTCTTGCGCATCTCGGAGCCCCAAAATTATTTTCCGGGCTAGATGCAGCTAAAAATTATTATTAATTTTAAATCTGGTGAAGCTTTAGTATAGATGGCCTAATAGGATCAGTGCTGCACACTGCTACAAAGCCCAAATTATTTTCCAGTCAAGATACAGATAAACATGATTAGTAATTTTAAATCTGGTGGAGCTTATTATAGATGGCCTAATAGAATCAGTGCTGCACACTGCTACAAAGCCCAAATTATTTTCCAGCCAAGATACAGATAAACATGATTAGTAATTTGAAAGCTTAAAACGGTTGGTAGGGTGATTTTAACCAATCATCAAGCTTTTACTCTCCCCAGGATGACACAGGGGTAGAAAAGTCGTTTCGGATCCATGATTTGTTCATCTTTATGAACGTGAGTCTGTCTACATTATCAGTGGAGAGCCGCGTGCGCTTATCTGTCAGCACACCACCAGCAGCGCTGAACACACGTTCAGACAGAACGCTGGCTGCGGGGCATGACAAGATCTCCAAGGCGTAAGTGGCTAGCTCCATGCATTTATCCAGATTGGAAGCCCAAAAAGAGCAAGGGTCCAGTGACACAGTCGTGGCTTCAATGTTTACTTGGAGATACTCCTGTACCATCATCTCTAGGCGTTGACTATGTGTCAGACTTCTTGTCTCCTGTGGCCTTGCAAAGGATGGGCTAAAAAAGTGGTGAAATGATTCCGCAAAATTTATGTTACCAGCAGATACTGTGGTTCTGTTACGGTTTGAGTGCTGAACACTTGACGGTCCCACGGCTGGCAAGTTGGAACTGTGAGATTCACTACGTGCACCACTGGTATTTTGTGGAAAAGCACATGTAAGATTCTGCAACAGTCTCTGCTGATACTCCTGCATGCGTGCATCCCTTTCTATGGCAGGAATAATTTCTGCAAATTTACTTTTGTACCGGGGATCTAACAGTGTGGCAACCCAGTAGTCAGGATTATTTCTAATTCTCACAATTCGAGGGTCATGTTGCAGGTAGTGCAGCAAGAAGGCACTCATGTGTGTTGCGCATCCAGGAGCACCAAGTCCCTGTTGTGTTGGTGGCGAGGTAACAATCATGCTTCCTTCCTCTGTCCTCTCCCCCCAACCTCGCACAACAGAAATGTGATCAAGGTCTCCCTCATCTGATGAGTCTTCCATCAGTTCGTCCTCCACTTCTTCCTGGGCTCCTGCACCTTCCTCACTAGTTTAGCTGCTACCATGCGCCCTGGTAAAACCATCTCCCCCACCCTCACATGCCTGCCGCCTTGGTGCTGCCGACCGTCTGGACCTTGCAGATGTTAGCCCTTCCGCATACAACTCCTCCTCCTCTACTTCCTCCACCTCCTCTTGTGCCACCACCTGACTCTGAATTCTGTTTAACATGTGCTCCAGCATGTAAATCACCGGAATAGTCATGCTGATAATGGCATCATCAGCACTAAACATCTTCGTCGCCATTTCAAAACTGTGCAGAAGGGTGCATAGGTCCCTGATCTGAGACCACTCCTCCAGCGTGATTTGCCCCACCTCTGAATCTCGTTGGCCCAGGCTATACGTCAGAACGTATTGCACCAGGGCTTGTCGGTGCTGCCACAGTCGCTGCAACATGTGCAGAGTTGAATTCCACCGGGTAGGCACATCGCATTTTAGCCGGTGAAGTGGCAGGCCCAACGACTTCTGTAGAGATGTAAGTCGCTGAGCTGCGGGATGCGAACGGCGGAAGTGAGCACACAGCGACCGTGCCCTCTGCAGAAGGCCATCTAGTCTGGGATAGTGGGCTAAAAATTGCTGGACAACCAGGTTCAACACGTGAGCCATACAAGGCACGTGTGTGACATTGCCCCGGCGAAGGGCCGCACCCAGGTTTGCAGCATTGTCGCACACGGCCTTCCCTGGTTTCAGGTCCAGTGGAGACAACCATTCATGAAATTGGTTCTCCAGAGCTGACCACAACTCCTCAGCTGTGTGACTCACATTTCCCAAAAACCGCCTGATGACGTTGAGCCCTACTGCCAGCATAGTAAGGAGGTGTGCAGGATCCCTTCTGCGCAGTTAGAAAGCTTGTGGCATGACCAGACAGGCTTTGGGTGCAGGTGGAGGACCGAGAGGAGGTTGAGGAGGCAGAAGCAGTGGAGGAACTTTGACATAAAGAGGATTGACGCACAACTCGTGGGGACGGCAAGGCTTGGACAGCAGCCCCTTGTCCTGCTGTCACCATAGTTACCCAGTGCCCAGTCAGCGACATGTAACGCCCCTGTCCATGCATACTCGTCCAAGTGTCTGTGGTGAAATGCACCCTGTCACACACAGAGTTTCTCAAAGAAGCGGTGATGTTGTGTGCGACATGCTGGTGGAGCACAGGCACACCTTTCTTTGAGAAGTAGTGCCGACTGGGCATCTGGTACTGGGGCACTGCGACGGACATAAGGTCTCGAAAATCCTCTGTGTCCACCAGGCGGAAAGGCAGCATTTCTGTAGCCAAGAGCTTGCAGATGGTGAAATTCAACCTCTTAGCTTTCTCATGGCTAGGAGGAAATGGTCTTTTACTTGTCCACATCTGAGGGACCGAGGGCTGGCTATTGTGCTTAGACGGGGTTGATAAGGGTGTCCCCGGCAAACTGCCAGTCTGTGAGGAAGATGCAGGCGGACATGTTAGGTTGCCTTGATCCAAAGGTGGTGCTATCGATGTCGGACAGCGCTCAACACCAGCTGGTGTTACCACCTCCAAAGAAAATGATGACCTGCCAATCACGCTGGCTGTTGCGGGTAAAGAGGTGGCAGGTCTGCGCCCCAAAACAGGTGTGACTGCTGTCCCCCCAGTCACAGAGGATGAAGAGGCCGCGGATGCACAAGATATGGCAGACGGTGGTTGGCCCGGCCGGCTAGGCCGCATTGTAGCACACTGAGCTTCCCACTGCAAGTTATGCTTCATGTCCATGTGCCGGTTCATGCATGAAGTACTCAAACTATGTATTTTTTGGCCTCTACTTAGCTTTTGCTGACAAATGTTACAGATAACATGAGTTGGGTCATCTTTATCGATCTGAAAAAATGCCCAGGCTATGCAAGGCTTAGCACCCATGCGACCTGAAGAGCCACCACGACTTGTGGTGAGAGGCAGAGTTGTGTTTGAGGATGCAGTTGTTGACGTGCTTCCAGTACTATGTCTCTGTCCAGGAAGGCGCAACCTGACCTCGTCGTCACTAGCATCTTCCTCCACCTCCTCTGCTGACCTCATCTCTTGGCTGACTGTGGGTTGACAGTAAGTGGGATCTCCAACCTCATCATCATCACCCTGTGCATTATCACACCCGTCGTCCTCAGAGCCAACCTGTTCCTGCCCTGACAAAAAACTAAAGTTGTCGCTCCAATCAGGTATTTGAGTCTTATCATCGTCTTCCTCATTGTCTCCACCAACAGGAGTTACAGTTTGGGAATGAGGGTCTACATTATGGTCAGAACCTTCTGCATCTGGTCCTAGATCCGACTCATAAAGATTCTGGGCATCAGTGCAGATCATTTCCTCGTCTGGATTCACAGAAGCGCTGGAGTCGACCTCTGATTCCCAGGCTATAGTATGAGTAAACAGCTCTGCAGACTCAACCATCTGTTCTACCTCATACTCAGACGGGCAGCTTGAGATTTGGGAGCTGTGAGGAAGCAAGTGCGATTGGGGTGACACCTTTGAGGACTGGAGTATTTGTGATGTTGAAGTTGATGTGGAGGAGAGCCCACTTAAAGGAGCACTTGATATCCATTGAAGCACCTGCTGTTTTTGTGCCTCATCTGGAATTTGTAGCGATTGGCGTGGCCGTAAGAAAGGGATCTTATCACATTGTCCGCTAAAAGAAGTAGACATTTTAGTTTGGCTGGAAGATGGTCTTTCTTCTGCAGATGTTACTGTTGCTTTAACACCTACCCCACGGACACAACCTTTTTTCCCCTTCCCAACACGCCTATTCCCCTTTCCACCAGCAGCAGGCCTTTTTCCACTCATTTTGGTGGTTAACTAATTCACAACTCTGGAGTTGTTTGCACAAAAAAACAATGGATGGGAACCGAGCAGAGCTGAGTGGCCAAACTGTGGTATTAGGCCAAAACTATTGGCTGGGTTAGATGCAGAAAAAAATTATATTCAATTTGCAACCTGATGGAGGTCTGTATAGATGGACTAATAGAACAAGTCCCACACACAGCTAGAAGGCCAAATATTTTTTCAGAGGTAGATGCAGAAAAAAATTATATTCAGTTTGCAACCTTATGGAGGTCAGTATAGATGGACTAATAGAACAAGTCCCACACACAGCTAGAAGGCCAAATATTTTTTCAGAGGTAGATGCAGAAAAAAATTATATTCAGTTTGCAACCTTATGGAGGTCAGTATAGATGGACTAATAGAACAAGTCCCACACACAGCTAGAAGGCCAAATATTTTTTCAGAGGTAGATGCAGAAAAAAATTATATTCAGTTTGCAACCTTATGGAGGTCAGTATAGATGGACTAATAGAACAAGTCCCACACACATCTAGAAGGCCAAATATTTTTTCAGAGGTAGACGCAGAAAAAAATTATATTCAGTTTGCAACCTTATGGAGGTCAGTATAGATGGACTAATAGAACAAGTCCCACACACAGCTAGAAGGCCAAATATTTTGTCAGAGGTAGATGCAGAAAAAAATTATATTCAGTTTGCAACCTTATGGAGGTCAGTATAGATGGACTAATAGAACAAGTCCCACACACAGCTAGAAGCCCAATATTTTTTCAGAGGTAGATGCAGAAAAAAATATATTCAGTTTGCAACCTGATGGAGGTCTGTATAGATGGATTAATAGAACAAGTCCCACACACAGCTAGAAGCCAAATATTTTTTCAGAGGTAGATGAAGAAAAAAATATATGCAGTTTGCAACCTGATGGAGGTCAGTATAGATGGACTAGTACAACAAGTCCCACACACAGCTAGAAGCCCAATATTTTTTCAGAGCTAGATGCAGAAAAAAATTATATTCAATTTGCAACCTGATGGAGGTCAGTATAGATGGATTAATAGAATGATGCTATGCCCAAAAGATTTTACTTCACTAGGTGCAGTAAAACAATTGGTATTCTATACACAGGTGGTATATCTTGCAACACAGATAGGCTACTCCACTGACTAACACACTCTGCAATAGGCCAAAAAGGATGATCTAGTGAATCCTGCTTTGAGCAGGGGGTTGGACCAGATGACCCAGGAGGTCCCTTCCAACTCTACCATTCTATGATTCTATGATTCTATGATTCTATGATTAGCTTTGCTAGATTCAGCCAAATGCTGTGAAAAAAACTTGCACAGCACTGGCACAGACCTGCCTGGCAAAAACTGATAGGAACTGATGTAACCTAGTCCTGAAAAGGACTCCAATTACAATTAGTCTTTACTCCCACAATCTATCTATTTAAAAGCACAGACCTGCCTGATAAAAGTCGTAGGAAATGCTGTAACCTAGTCCTTAAAAGGACTGCAATCACAACTATTCCCTACTCCCAAGCTATCTGTAGATTTGTGCGAAAATTGGCTTGAAATTAACAAGGTATAGCGCACACAGCAACAGCGGTGCCGTCTAACACGCAGCTGCAGCAGTGAGAAAATGGTGGCGACGGGGAAAATGGCTTGGTCTTATAGGGCAAGGACATGTGACATACACTGCCAATGACACATGCCCTTGCTTGTGTGAAAAAAAGCACTTCGCTCCGTGTGTGCGCTGCTGATAGGCTGACAGATTGCACCTCCCCACTGCAAATGCGGGAAAGAGAAAAAAAAATGGAGATCTTCATTGTTCCTGCAGAGATCCATCCCCTGCCCCTCCCCCCACCCCGCTGTACACTCAAACTGCGTATTAACATTAATTTTCATCATTACTGAGAAAAAATCCAGTTATGATTTTGGTGCACGAACAGTTATCGAACATAACCTCGAACAGCCGAATTTTTCTCAAATTGTTCGTGTTCGCCGAACGGCTCGAACACCGCCCAAAACAGCTCGAATTTGAGATTGGCGAACAGTTCGAGTAGAACAACGCTCATCTCTAGTAATAAGGCAATAGGACACTGTCTGAGGACTCTACAGTCATTATGGTTTACAAGGATTCCTTGGAGTATATTCACACAAATTTATCATTTCTGCTATTAAAGAAATTAAACCTAAATGTTCATGAAAATTGATATTTTCCTAAGCCTTCTCACTTTATATCTACTGTATGTCCGATTGTTTTCATTTCCTGCCCCCAATTCAATCAAACCATTCTAGATTTCAAATCCATAAAAATACATTATATTCCAAAAGACAGGATGTTTTAAAGGGTTTGGTAAGTGTATTTTTGTTATTTTGTTTCTACACATGAAATAATTACAGCAGGCTTGGACTGGCCCACAATGGGAACATGTGGATACCCCGATCGGCCGCTGTGCCGTAGTGGGCCCCCCACACTAATACAACAGTAGTGTTTGGGACAGCACAACTAAAGCAACATGGACAGACAAGTGCAGCATCTAATCATTCACTTAACAAACTATCCACTTTATTGTTATATGGAAGCATAAGCAAATCTGAGAACAAAGCTCAGGAAATATAGAATATTGCTCAACAGTGATTCCCCAGAATCATTGTGACTGGTGAGCCCTTGGGATTCCTTGGGATGAGAGATCATCTTTGTGACTACTTTCTGTCCTGCTTAAAAGTTGTTACTCTACTCCCTTTTTTGTAGATCTACGTCCTTTTACTATGATTATTAGATTAGCATGAACAACCCTTATTCACTGTCATTAGCTTTCTTAGAATACATTTTTTTTTAAACTTTCTTCTACCGCTTCTCAATGGGATGCCTCAACGTCTAATTTGGGTGTTGAGTTCTGAGCTTTCCCCATAAAGGCTAATTTTCACATTAGATAAATTAGAGTCAGATGCTCACAACATGAATGCTGTATCTTTGCAGCCATCATCCTAATTACATGATTGCCTTTTCTTGCTTTCTGACCAATTTTGAGCATATTGTTCTGAACTAAATTGTTGGGCCAGACCCACCACACTTAAAATACTTAGTAAATCTAAATACAGTTTTAAGGAATTTCTCAAAAACATATTTCAGTAATACAATTGTGGATCGTTCTTCCATAGAACAAACAGTATTTTTCCTTGTTCCTGCAAATGTAGCTTTTTCTGATTGAAGAAGTCATGTCATAGTCATAGGGTCTCCCTAAAGTTAAATTTTTATGCCTTGTTCACAGAATAATATAATTATGGATTGACCTTTCTAATTTAGTACTGCGACATAAAGCCCTATTATTCTATATAATAGCATTAAATTTGGAATTTTTCATTATTCTCATTTTTTCTAGTCTCAGGGGAACACTTAGCGGACATTCCTCTAACCTCAAAGACCTATATGACCTCAACCAGCATGAGTAAGATAACATGATCTAGTCCTCCCAGGGGGACAAAGCAAATGAGGCAGAACTCTGGGACAAAGTCTCTCAAGTGCAAGGATTTGGCACAATACCTGAATACAATTCATTGTGGTGTTACATGTGAGTACGACTGAATCCAATATTTTATTGTTCTCTGAGTTCATTAGAATGTATAATAATGCTAAATTATAATAACAGCGGATGTATAAGTCTCTCAGGTTTTCTTTATGAGCTATGTACAGCAGATTTGTAGTCTCCCATGAGTCAAGCATTGTAATTTCCATGGGTTTCATTAATATAACCATAAATTAGAGTTTTGAGATATGGATTCTCAGTATGTCTCAATTTTTCATTCTAATGTATTACATGTTCCTAAAAATGAAGGCTTGGAGTAATTTGTTTGTTGTTTGGTTGATGGAGGCGTCATGGTTTGGGTTTGATTGTACAAAAACTATTTTAGAAATTTATAGAAAAAATTCTTACAGTAAATTAAAATGTGTATTGTCCAAACTTTAGGGCTTACAGCCAAAATTATGGCCGTAGAAGGGATTCTTGTTGCGCTGATTTGTATTCTGAATGGCTATACTACAATTCTGTATTCTCTTGATTTCCTGTGGAGCAATAGACTTCATGGGCTCTATGAAGGTGTTCTGTCAGGATATTCTCCACCAAATGCAGTGCTGTACAGAGTCCTATATGGTGGCATATGTAGTAGAATCGTAGGGGCTACGTGTGCCAACATACAGGCTCTATGTACATGGCATGCAGGGCTGCCACTAGGAATTTTGGGACCCCATACTGGTAAAATTTTGGTGCCCCCTTGAGACTCCACCCAGGCTCCACCCCAACTCTGCAGCCAGAAACCCCCCTCACATGGTCAGAAACCCCCCTCACAGGGACGGAAACCCCCTCACACCAAAAAGATGTAAAACACAAGGAAAGAATTGTAGAACGTAAAGAAAAGCTCCACCTTTATAAGTAGTGTTAATAAATAAGTGGAAAACATCAATGTATGCTATTTTACAGTGTAGCACATTCTGTTGTAAGGGATTTGCTCATTGAATAAAAAAAAACATAACACTACAGACTGAGTTCACTGACTGCTTGACTTCAAAACAAACTGCAGAGCTCCATTCAGGAAACTGAGAGAGAGTATTATGACTTCTCACAACTCAAACAAGGAATACAGTTCAGGAATACTGTGATATTTTTCAAATTGAATTCTAAGTTTAGTGCACCATATGTCCATAATTTACTCATAATATATACTATATTAATGTGAAAATTTAAGTTGCCATCTAAAATAACAATGCAACATTAAAGCAGTAATCTCAAATTTGAAAATTATGGGATTGGGGATAACTTCTCGATCACTGGGGCTCCGACCGATTCCAAGAACCAGGGCTCTTCTGAATGGAGGCGGTGGTTGATCATGGGCACTGTTGCTCCAATCATTCTATTAGGAGTGCCAAAGATCAGCTGAGCGCAGCGCTCAGCTATCACCGGTGGTTGCATTAAAAAATAATGGCTCAGCAGTGCGCATAATTGACATCCACTACATTCAGCTGGTGCTCTTCAGAGTTGTAGTTCTCAGGATTGGTGGGGACCCCAGGAGTCAGTTCCCCCAGTAATCGAGAGGTTAGCTTATATAGTTCTCATAACTTTTAAACTTCAGAGTACCCCCTTAAGTGTACAGATTACCCCCCCTCACAGGGCCAGAAACCCCCTCACAGGAGAAGAAACCCCCCTCACAGGGCAATAAACCCCCCAGTCCTCATACACTGCCCACTGCTGCCACGGCCTCCTCCTTGACACACACACTGACAAACACACTGACACACACACTGACAAACACACTGACAAACACACTGACACACAGTCTGCCTACCTCCAGCTGCTGCTACCGCCGACGCCGAAGTCTGCCTGCCTGTCCCGGGCGGTCCCAATCCATGTCTGGCACACACCCTGCTCTACTCCAAAATAAAAGTGAGCGCACAGCATGTCACGTGACCGACGTCAGGACCATGATGCACCCGGCGGCAGTTTAAAGGTATGGCGCTTATTTCCGGCCGCTGGGTGCATTATGCTCTAAACTGTTGTCCCTGAGGTCCGGTGAGTAGAGGCAAAGAGAGGGGGGGCCGAAGCTGGCCGGGGGCACAGGGCCCGTGGGCCCGGGCTGTCCGGGCACCCTCTTTTTCCTTCTGCTCACCAGGCCCCATACAATAGTAAGGGCAGTGATGCCCTGATGGTGGCCCTGATGGCATGATTCATACTATAAATGTAATATGCTTTGGATGAGATATTATATAAATTAAATAATGATTTGGGTAAACTTATCTATGTCACTACTTAGAAGGATGCTTAATTTAGACACATTGCCCAACTTCCAGTCATCTTTGGGTAGTCTGACCATTCTTTCAGAATAAACTTCTAGTACCATATCAATCTCTGATTACAACCATACGTAAATGAATACGTCCTTTTCCATTAAAGAGAAGCTGTCGTGTAAAATATCGATATTACCTGCAGATATGAGGTCAATCTGCAGGATAATAGTGTTCTGACATAATGCAGTCACCGTCACTGAGAGCCCCGCTGCCGGGAGGAAATGAACTTTGTCCCCCCTGGTAGCATTCGGCGTCCAGTCATAGGGCTCGTGCCGGCATAGTTTCAGTCACCTCTGTGTATTGAGAGCGTCAGCTGTAACCACACCCCCTGAACTGACTGACAGCTCGCTCAGCATTAGGGCTGGCTGTCAGTTAGTGCCGGGGGCGCGGTTACAGCCGTCATTCTCTATGCACAGAGCAATGACTGAAACCATGCCAGTGCCACCCCTATGACTGGAAGCTGAATGGTGCCGAGGGGAATAAAGTTAATTTCCAGTGGGGTTTTCAGTGCTGGAGGCCGCACAATGTCAGAACACTATTGTACTGCAGATTGACCCCATATCTACAGGTTAATAGCGTTATTTTACATGACAGGTTCACTTGAAATATACAGCATGCAAATCATGAAGCTGTTATTTGGAGAGCATATGGCAGTGTTCTCTTACTACTGAATGCACTATACTTGTGATATAATACAAAATTGCATTTTGCGTGTATGAAGATATTTCACTCTTTTATTTGGGTACTGTATGGCACTATGATGTGGACACTTATATATGGAGACATTGGTCTTAATTGTTTAAAGAAGTTCTCCACTACTATTGAAAATAGGCCAATGTATTTTTATGATGAAAATAAGTGTCTTTGTAAATACCTTGCGCTGGTGTTACTGCCTGTTAGCGGTGCTATCACTGGCTGCTTACAGGCAGCACGTGACCCCCCGCTGATGTTACGTCAAGTGAGGCATGACATCAGTGACACGGTCCCCGCGGTGGCTGCTGGGTTGTGGGTGAGGTTACCCCGCGCGTCACACCCTGCATCCACCGTTCGCTTTCCCAGTGAATGAGGAGAGGGAGAGCGCGCGGTGGATGCCGGATGTGACGTGCGGGGTAACCCCACCCACAGCCGAGCATCCACCGGTGGAACGCAGAAGAGAGAGACTCCCGACTTCATCCGTGCAGCCGGGGGTCACGTGATGCCTGTGAGCGGCCAGTGATAGCGTTTACAAAGAAACTTATTTTCATCATAAAAATACATTGGCCTATTTTCAATAGTGGTGGACAACCCCTTTAATACTGACATTTTGCATGCCAGTCTTATTGAGGGGCATGCAGGAATAATATGTGACAAATTAATTAAGCGCTGCATGTGACTAAATGAGTTTGGATAAATATTATCAGTGACGTGCAGATAAGACAGAACTGGAATAATATTTCTGGCTAATGTATGCAGCCATTATTGATGAATTTATCAGGCATTGCCATTCCTCTAATCACTCAGACTCCTCCCCAGCACTGCCCACATTGGTGTTATGAAAACGCCAAAAGTTGACACTTTTGGGCGCAAAACGTGTTGCACAAAAATTTTGTCACTTTTCAAAAACTTTTTTACTCCAGAAATCTGACATAATCACTTTGATGAATATGGACCATTATGTCTATATTAGGTTATGTTCACATCAGCATTGAAGGCTACATTTGAAATATTCCTTGAAGATTTTGCCTTTTTTTTGGGGAAAGGTAGTGCTGCATGCATGTGCTTTATTTTCCATCAAAACATCACATATCTCAGTGCAAACATCAGTGACTGTAATTAATTCACACTAAATGTGCTAGATTCTGGGAAAAATTGTGCCAAAAACTGTCTTTCATGACTTCCATAATTTTTATTATGTAATTTAGATACTTTTTGTGCCTTGTCTGACAAGGTGGCAGGACCTCAGTGATAAGGGAATGATTTAGCTAAAAAAAGTACATGGCCCAACGTTCAACAGTGTGGCGCACATTTCTGACACAAAATAAGCCTTATACTAGACAGTCTATACACAGCAGATTTATCAAACAGAAAGCATTATGATAAATCTGACATACAGTATTTTAAGACTCTCTTGTCTATGTTTTCACTGTCTAAGAATTAGATAAGAGTTAGACATTTTTAATGATGCGCAAACCTCGTATTTGCCAGCTTTGCCAAATTTGTCATGGGAATTTCATTTGAAGCATTCACTGCTAATCAAAAATACACCAAAGCCTTAAAATCTCAGAAAATATGTGTATGACACCCTGTGGTCTCCTAGGACTGTTTCCAATCTTTTCAATCTCTTTAACGCAAATGCAGCCTTAGTCAAACTGACCTCAATATACAAGCTCTGGCAAAAATTAAGAGACCACTACAACATTTTCAGTTTCTCTGATTTTTCTTTTTATAGGTATATTTTTGAGTAAAATGTACATTGTTGTTTTAGTCTATAAACTACTGACAACTAGTGATGAGCAAGTATGTTCGGCTAACCATTTCGCCGAGTATACTCGGCCGAGCACCGAGTATTTATAGAATGCTCGGGCTTTAAGTTTTCGTCGCTCCGTGAACATGATTTGCAACTGTTTGACAGATTTAATACATGTGAGGAATGCTGGAAAAACAGGCATTCCTCACATGTATTAAATCTGTCAAACAGTTGCAAATCATGTTCACAGAGCGATGAAAACTTAAAGCCCGAGCATTCTATAAATACTCGGTGCTCGGCCGAGTATACTCGGCAAAAGGGTTAACCGAACATACTCACTCATCACTACTGACAACATGTCTCTGAAATTCAAACTAAAAATTTTGTATATATTTGAAGCAAATGATAAAGCGTCAAAATACTAAAAAAGAAACAATGCTTTCGGACCTTAAATTACTCATGTTTTAACTCAGGAACAGTTCAGAAATCAATATTTGGTTGACTAACCATGATTTTTAATCACAGCTTTCATGCGTCTTGCCATGCTTTCCACCAGTCTTTCCATGCTTTCCAATAGAAAACTGTTCAGTGGTCTCTCAATTTTTGCCAGAACTGTATATGCCAATTGCTAAACAGAAAGTAACCAACCTATTTGATAACACACTGATCTGTCAGACTTTTTATGCTTTTTAATAACATTTTCATTAAATGCTCCTTTTTTAACACAATTTCCCCTTCCCAAAAAGTTGTGATAAAAAAATGCTAAGTAAACCCCCAAAAATAACAGCGGCAATAGACTGCAGCAGTATTGGTGCTGGTGTGTGACACACACACTTTGTGAGGCAGTTACATTTTTTTTCTTCTCTCAGAAATGTTGGTTACTTGCATCTGCATAAATACAAAAAATAAATGTGTGACTGAATTGCAGAAGCACTACAACCACACTGATCACACAAACAGCAGGAGCTGTTAGCTATGTGTTTCTACCTGGCCTTGTCTCAAGTGATTCTCCTATCTCTCCCTATCAATTACATTTCTATTATTCTCTTTCCCTCTCACATTAATCTTTTTACTGAGTGTTCTATCGCACACACTATCTGTACAGTTTCTTCAATGTTTTATGAATTTCACTCACTTTCTCTATGCGTCATCTATGAGCTCTGACATCCCATCACTATCCAGATTCACCACAAAATAACTGCTGCATTTTCAACTTCTGCTTAAAAACAGGCTATGATAGTCCCTCCTGATTGGCTGCTCCATACCATGTGATGTGAGGAGATAGATGCAAGGCATTATTGGGAATCCCGTCAGGCCACACTAGTAGTCATGTGATCCTTCTCTGACTGATGCAATCTTCTGCAATATTGGAAAATCTGGAGAAAAACATGGAGTATTGCAGACTCAAATAAAACCATTATTTATTTGAAAATATTAAAAATACAGATAACAGACTGTGCAATAAAGACAGAACACTAACAGTAAGGATGTGCGTAGCCCCAGGTATCCACAGTTAGTACATCAGAAGGTCCCAAATGGGCCCATACTAAGCATCATATATACAGAGTATCAAATATTTGATATCCCTCATGATGAAGCGGTAAATACCTGAAGCGAAACGCGCGTAGGGGTCTCTAAGGGGGATATTCCTTGTGCCAGCCATCTCCACTCAAGGTTTTCCTGTCATTTAGGTATGTTGTGAATCCCATTACTGGACAACATTACACAATGGCGCAGATGCATAGGTCTATACTGGATTTTGGTGAGGGACATGGGCTAAGTCACTGTGAGTGACTATATTAAGTGTGGAATCTTTACTTATAGTAATCTTACAATGCCATATGTGGGGTTGCTTGTATTGATCTTCTGCAATCTGTAAATTTCCGGCAACCATTTTAGGCAGTTTGTGTGAAGTAAATTGCATATTGTTCAAATCTGCCGGCTTCAGCAAATTCAAGAAAATTTGACTTAAATTTGATTCAATTAGTATGAATTTGCTCATCTCTAGACAGTATTGCTAAATATGCCCCAATGTATGACTATTTTAAAGTATATTAGAAAATAGTTTAGATTATGGCAGAAAATAGGGGATTTAGGATGAAAATTTAGTTGGATTTCAGACCACCCCTTTAAGTTGAGCTTGGTTGATTGTGAAATCGTTTAATAACAAGGCTAGGTTCTCACAATGAGTATTTGTTGAGTGTTTGATGTTGCAGATTTTCAGCAGCATTTCAGCACCTATTAGATAAATTAGTTTACTTGCGTTATTTTCATTGCATTTTTTGGGGGGGGGGGGTTACGTTTCTTATTGCGTTTTTGATGCTGAGGTTTTGGTCTTTTTTTGATTTGTCATGCTTTAAATAAAGCAGCTTTTTTTTTACATTACCTGGTATTTGACTTTGACAAAACTTTATTGATACAGTTATGTGTAGTTTCTATGCATTTTTAGTGCGTTCCCACATCAGAAACACAGTAAAAACACATGTACTTTTTTACCTGTGGACTTTTCGCATCTAATGCAATTCTATGGAGAATATCCACACAGAAAACTCATCGTAGTCTCAAGTGAAATTCACATGTTGCGCACCGCAGGTTAGTTTACTCAGCATAGAATAGCACAGAAAATCCCATCAACTTTGTTGGAATTGTAAGATGCTGCACTTTTGGTGCACCTAAAATATGCACATCAAAAAACTCACCAAAACCTCATTGTGAGAACTTAACCTTAACGAGCTATCTCTATGCAGTGAGGCTCACTCAGACATCAGTTTTTTTGATGTACAAGAAAAACGGACTGAGTTTCATCAGTGATTTTCATCATAGTTTCATCAAAGTTTGGTCAGAGTTTCATCAGTTTTTTCACTGATTCTCCACCTTCTCCCATCAGTCAGTGAAAAAGGGACAGCACACGGATGGCATCCTAGTACTACCTGAGTTTTTCACTGACCCATAGACTTGCACTGTCAAATTTGATCCGACACTCAGATCAATATTGGACATGTCTCCGTGACTTTGCAAGTACTGCCTGTTCCGCAAAAAATCACGGACATATGATCGGTCCTAGAGTCATAGACTATTATAGGTACCATTGCTATCCATGAAAAAAATAGATAGCACTCATACATGAAAAACTGATGTGTGAATAAGCCCTTAGACTTTGTAATTCTACCAGCTAAATGTCACCTGAGCCCTGGCATGCTAACATTTTCTGTAACAAGTGGATATCAGGAAAAATATGTTGTAGATGTGTTTGTGTATTCTAGCTATTTCATTTATTCCCTCTGTACAGTGACATCTCTCTTCAACAAACTGCCAGACTGACTCTCCTGCCAAAGGTTTGAGATTTTTTTTGTCCCTGTTGAGCATTGCTAGACTCCTTTTAAATCCCCCATATGTCTTGTTACTTCTTTTACAGGAGTTTCTCTTGGGAGAAAACTAAGTTAAGAAGTTAAGAGACTTTTAAGATATTAAGTCACTGCAGCCCTTTTCACTCTTAGAGCTTGTGTGCCAGTGCAGATTAAGTAAAGTTCAGTTAATACACTTGGAAAGTATCATTGGCAGCAGGGAGCCGGTCAATACGCAAGCTTGCACTTGGGATAATCCAACTTGTCAGTGGCATGTACCTAATATACTAAAATGTATCATAACTTGAGGATATGATTTTTCTGAGATGTGAGTAGGTATTAATAATAGCTTGTGTTTATTAAAGGTTAGTAGTGCACATTGCCACACCACCATCTGGCCACCAGTCCAGAATATTAGGAGGGAGGATTATTACTATGCACTCTGTGGCTTCTTTATTAGGTACACCTTTCCAACACAGGGTATGACCTCCTTTGCCCTCAGATTGGCCTGAATTCTTTGTGACATGGAAACATTCTTTAGAGAATCTGGTAAATCTTTTGTTGATAGAATTTTCTCTAAATCTCAAAGGTTTTCTATTGGAATCAGATGTTGAGAGTGTGCAGGTCATTAGAATATACTGAACCAATTATAGTGTTCATACAACCGAGGTTGAGATTACATGTGCTTTGTGACAAGCTCATACTAGTCATTAGAAGACCGATACACTACAGCCATAGACATAAAAAGTAGATTGTTGTGAACAACAATACAACCGTGGGCAGTAAGCCAAAAAAATATAGAACCATGATTATTTTTTAAGTACATTTTATGCATATTATGTAGGCACACTGTTCATAGCAGTAGGCTGATGGACTAATGAATGCATTCGCTGCAGGTATATTTCTCTCTGAAGGCTCCAAATGCAAATGAAACCATTGGATGACTTTTTGTAAAAGGCGGATCAGTACATGTATTATAAGAACAGCTGGCTAGCCACGACTTTAGTCTGGCAGTAAGCCTTATTTGACACCATCTTTAACTTAAGAAATGTTCATGGGGAACCCTGGAATCCTAATTGATTCCAAGTATGTTTTCAGAATAACATGTAGGCAGTAGGCAGGTGGACTAATGCGCAAATTTACTCCAGGTATATGTTTCTCCCAACAGGCTCTAATTCCAAACTGCACAGCTCACTTAGCAGAGGTAATACCCAGAAGTGAGTGTTGTTACAATGTGATTAGTATACTAGAATCCTTGGGCAGTATGCCAGTCCATGGACACGCTGGGCTCACACCAGTGCATGCTGTCTTCACTCCATGTCCCCTTGCATTCACAGGTTCACCAAAGACAGCTGTTTTTTCTCAATGGCCGAGAAAGAGCTCAGTTAATTATAATGTGACTTCTCTGCTTTATGTGTGATGGAACCTCATCCAGACTGACAGCATGACTACATGTTAACATGACATATTTTATCAGGTTCCTATTAATGGGTCTTTTCAGCTTATTCTTGTATCTATTAATTATAGGTCATTCCTTCTTCATTCTTGATTTATTAATGGGATGATATCTTAAAAGCTTTTCTAGCATCCAAAGTTGTAATCGCCAGTATCATATGTTATATGTTTCTCATGAGCACATACATAGCCTTTTCTAATCGAATCTGTCAACGCTTACAGCTAAAATGCAAACAAGGGAACGGTCAAAATGCATTACAAGCAAATTGTGCTGAAAATCATTTAACTTATGTTTTTGGAAGAACACTAAGGTTCAGTGACTAGTGAGTAATAAAAGTTTATTCTTTCATGTGATTAATTTGGCAAAATTATCTTGCTGCAGCTAACAAGAGTCTCAGACCCTAGTCTATAGTAGAATGTGACCACTTTCTAGTCTATAGATACCATATTGCAGATGTGAATGTTCTCTGTCTCTGGAGGCGCAGAAATCTGAGCAGAAGTATAATTTTGCTTCATATTCTAACATATCACTTACACATGAAACTATTCAATAAGTCCCATGTGTTTTACAGCCACTTCACATAATGCAAGAAATGACCATGTATGTAAACTCTCTTTATTGAGAGTATCAGGACTGAATCCTTTCACTGTTTTTTAACTATATCTAATTTTGTTTAACGTCTTATTGAAATATGAAGTGAAAAAATTTAGGACTGCTTTCTTTCATCATATACTGCAGTTTTGCTTGTCTATTGGAAATATTACAGTGTACTGTGTGGAGTCTGATGACATTCAAGTGCAGGAGATACTGTACATTTCTGAAACTTTAATAGTAGAATGCAATGTACCTTTTACAGCAATCCAACATTATGATTTTTTTTTAATGGTCTAAAATAATGAAAAGAGAAGTCCTGCCACTTTTGTGCTGATGTTTTATTGGCCTCTAAGTCGTCTGAGTTTACCCAGCTACAGTGATGACATCTAATCACAACACGTGACCGCTGCAGTTAATCATTGGTTGCAGTGGTAAACTCAGTTATGTCAATATGTCATCACTGCAATCAGTGATTGGCTGTAGTGTTGACTAGTGTTGAGCCACCCCCGTAGTGTTCGAGTTCGGTTCGGTTCGTCGAACACCCGTGTGTTCGCCGAACTGTTCGTCGAACTGTTCGTCGAACACCTTCGAACACCGTTAAAACCAATGGCAGGCAAACAAAAACACATAGAAACACATAGAAAACACCTTCAAAGGTGTCCAAAAGCTGACAAACTGCTCAGAAGACACAACTAACACATGGAAAAGTGACAAGTACATATAGTCATGAGAAAAGAAAAGAGGTGGAGGAGTAAAAGGAGGGGGAGACACAGATATAGGCATGTCATGCCCTTCTAAAATCCAAAAAGTGAGAAGCCGACACGTTCAGTCCGCTCCTGCCCGTGCCACCTCCGTGTCGCCGGGTTTGTGCCAGAGCCGCGGTGAACCCTGACGGCCAGCCCCCCTCTCCCAATACTGGTGCCTGTCCGCTGGTGGGTCGAGCGAGCCCCCCTGTGGTGGAGGCAGCTCTAAGTTTTTTAATTTAAATTGTCTCTCTAATTTGAATGAATACACTTTAAATCCATTTACAAGGATCTATTGGAGGGCAAGTCTCATGCCAGCAGCCGCGTAATTCCAGCTCCAGTAGCGTCCACTAAAGCTGCTGCAGTTAAAAAGCTTTTATAAGGATCGAGCTCGGCTGTCCACCGCAAGGCATCCTACTGCCAGTCCCAGCCCCTATGCCTTGGGGTGCCTCCTGATGCTCTTCACTGAGTATCCCGTGGTCCCGAAGCATTTCCTTTGAAAAAATTAAGTGTCCAAACTACAGGTGGTGTAGCTTGCTTAACAGCCGGGATAATCCGCTGACTAGCAGATACTGCTACTAGGCACAAAGTATTTCCTGGGCTAGATGCAGTTAAAATTTGTAAGTAGATACTCTCGTTGGATGCTGAGAAAGCATTCCATAGAGTCTCCTGGCACGCCACATATGATTCTCTTAAAAAGCTTGGGGTAGGGGTCTAGGGGACCCTTTTATAGCCAAAATCACGGCCCTGTATCACAATACGTCACCTAGGCTGAAGATAAATGGAACTGTAGCACCCTGAGGGCTCGGTTGCTACAGACGTATTGCACCTCACCCAGAGGTGTGATATCTCACTCTCAGGTAAGGATGGAGTGTGGATCAGGACCCGACACCTGCATGCATTACACCACATTGCCGTGGGGCAGGGTGACCAATATGCCCCTGAGATGGGCACGACAGTCCCTGTCCCTGGCTGGAGTGGGGGGAGGGAACACTGAGGAAGGGGAACCCTGTAGTGCAGGAGCAGGGAGGAAGCAGTTCCTGGGTGCATTGAGAAGGGAGTATAAAAGGTGGGCACCATCTTAGTTCAGTGCAGAGAAGTCTGAGCAGAAGTGGCAGGGAGCAGGGGCTCTGCATGAGCTCTGCTCCGGAGGCGGGCCTAGTAACAGAGGCCCAGGCCTGCAAGAGGGAGAAGGAAGGAAGAGGAGCGGAGAAGGCTCCAGGAACGAGGAATGAAGGGATCCCAGGGGTGCGGACGGGCGAGTCGCCACCGCACGCCCGAATCCACCTGCGTGGAGGGGTCAGGCCAAAGGGGGAGACCGGTCCCCGAACTAGTGGAGGCAGGAAACGACCCTCAGCTAGAAACCGGAGGCTCTGACATTTTATGTGGCGCAGCCCCTCGCTACACCCGCTAGGAAGGCACCACATAGGGTCAGGGAAACTGGCGCCAAGTTTACCAAGAGGAGGCCCGAGGCAGCCGGACAGAAGTGTTGGTAAGAAAGGCCAGACAAAGGACACACAAAGGGGGTCCTGTGAAGCGCTCCAAAGTTATCTGGGAGTTGTCTGAGCCCCTCACCTGGTGAGCACAGTACGACGTGGGCAGCCGTTACCTGCAGACGTGGTCTGGATAATAAGAACTGTGAGTAAAGGCCCTGGACTGCATCACTGACTCCGTGTCGTTACTGCTGCTGCCCTGCACCATCACCCCCATCCTCCGCATACACTGCCCTGAGGCTATACTCCTCCCGTCGGGAGTTATGCTACGCTCTGCTGCACCCACAACACCAGCCTCAGCGGTCTGCCCTGTAGCGGCGGTTCACTCTGACCGCAATCCACGGGTGGCGTAGTCGGACATTTAAACATCAAAACCACATAAATAGTTCCGCCACTGGTTTGACCACCCTGAGCCACGGAACCGGGTCGCCGCCACGAAGACTACAACCACCAGCATCCACCAAAAAGGGTCCGGCTACGGGTGTCCCAAGGCCCAGGGGGTGCGTCAGAACATTTTCATCACCTTTCACAATCACCAATGGGACAAGGCAGGGATGTCCTCTGTCCCCTCTCTTATACATCCTAGTGACGGAGCACCTGCTCTCATCAATTCGCCATAACCCCAATATTAGGTGGATTGAGGTGGGAGGCACCGAGTACAAGTGCTCTCTATTTGCTGATGATGTCCTAGTATATATCACTCAATCACATATATCTATCCATGCTGTTATGGCTGAAATAGATCACTTTGTTACATGGTCAAATTTTAAAATCAATGCAGCGAAGTCTGAGGCCCTCGATGTCTCCCTCCCCAAATCCATATAGGATTCCATCCAGTCCAACTTTCCCTTTGCCTGGCCCTCACAGGGTATCAAATACTTAGGAATTCCTATTCATAGAGACCTCTCCCATCTATGTTATCTTAATTTTGGGCCCTTTATTGAACAACTCCATACAGACCACGGTTGGCAAGTTAGAACTGTAAGATTCACTACGTGAACCACTGGTGTTTTGTGGAAAAGCACATGTACACTGCGTTCCAAATTATTATGCAAAAAGTGTTTAGGAGTGATAAGGGAAGAATTTGTTTGTTTGTCAGTTAAACTCATTGATGGTGATGTGTGTCAGGGCTCTTTAGATCACTGTAAGCAATTGCAGACACCTGTGCTAATTAGTTTGGCAGGTGTGTCCAATGAAAGGAAAGACTACTTAAGAAGGCTCTCTCACATTATTAAGCAGCCTACATTTTCTGCCAAAATGGGAAAGAAAAAGGATGTGTCGGCTGCTGAGAAGCAACAAATTGTGGAGTGTTTAGGTCAAGGCATGACTACAATCAACATTGTGCGATGATCAGGATGAAGTGTCTTGGCAATCAAGAAGTATGTAGCTGATTCACAGTACACAAGTGTGCGTGCTGATAAGGGCAAATTGAGGACTCTTTCCTACAGGCAATTACGTCAGGTTGAAAGAGCAGCGGCAAAAAAGCCTGACAAGTTTTTGAAGCTGCTTGTGCCTCCAACGTCCCCCGAACAACAAGATGCAGGGTCCTTCAGAGGTTTGCAGCTGTGCATACGCCATCCTGTCGACCTCCTCTATCCACTTCACACAAGCAGAAACGGCTCCAGTGGGCCAAACATTACATGAAGACTGATTTCAAAACTGTTTTGTTCACGGATGAGTGCCGTGCAGCGCTCGATGGTCCAGATGGATGGAGTGGAGGATGGCTGGTTGATGGACACCCCACGCAAACACGGCTACAGCGCCAACAAGGAGGAGGTGGAGTAATGTTTTGGGCTGGAATCATGGGGAGAGAGATTGTCGGCCCCTTTAGGATCCCTGAAGGCGCTAAAGATGAACTCCATAATGTATGTGGATTTTCTCAAACAGCACTTCCTGCCATGGTTCAAGAAGAAGAACCGTGTATTTCACAGCAAGATCATTTTTCTGCATGATAATGCACCATCTCATGCTGCACATAAAACATCTGCATCTCTGGCTGATATGGGCATAAAGTGGGACAAACTTATGGTGTGACCCCCATGCTCCCCTGACCTCTACCCCATTCAGAACCTTTGGAGCATCATTAAAAGGAGTGTCTATGATGGCGGGAGGCAGTTCACATCTAAGCAACAGCTCTGGGAGGGTATTCTGTCCTCATGCAAAACAATTGAAGCAGAAACCATCCAAAACCTGACAAATTCAATGGACGAGAGAGTTCAGAAGCTCCTTTCGAACAAGGGGTCCTATGTGAAAATGTAACATCACCTAGAATAAAGTTTTGAGTTGAAAACTGTTTGATTTCAGTTTCTAACAACCTGCTAATGCTTATAATTTCAAAAATGACCATTTTTTTGGTCTTTATTAAAATGAAAAGGTTGATCGAAAAGTTTGGGGGATCTAAGAGTGTGGCAACCCAGTAGTCATGATTACTTCGAATTCTGACAATATGAGGGTCATGCTGCAGGTAGTGCAGCAAGAAGGCACTTATGTGTCTTGCGCATCTCGGAGCCCCAAAATTATTTTCCGGGCTAGATGCAGCTAAAAATTATTTTTAATTTTAAATCTGGTGGAGCTTATTATAGATGGCCTAATAGGATCAGTGCTGCACACTGCTACAAAGCCCAAATTATTTTCCAGTCAAGATACAGATAAACATGATTAGTAATTTGAAAGCTTAAAACGGTTGGTAGGGTGATTTTAAACAATCATCAAGCTTTTACTCTCCCCAGGATGACACAGGGGTAGAAAAGTCGTTTCGGATCCATGATTTGTTCATCTTTATGAACGTGAGTCTGTCTACATTATCAGTGGAGAGCCGCGTGCGCTTATCTGTCAGCACACCACCAGCAGCGCTGAACACACGTTCAGACAGAACGCTGGCTGCGGGGCATGACAAGATCTCCAAGGCGTAAGTGGCTAGCTCCGGCCATTTATCCAGATTGGAAGCCCAAAAAGAGCAAGGGTCCAGTGACACAGTCGTGGCTTCAATGTTTACTTGGAGATACTCCTGTACCATCGTCTCTAGGCGTTGACTATGTGTCAGACTTCTTGTCTCCTGTGGCCTTGCAAAGGATGGGCTAAAAAAGTGGTGAAATGATTCCGCAAAATTGATGTTACCACCAGATACTGTGGTTCTGTTACGGTTTGAGTGCTGAACACTTGACGGTCCCACGGTTGGCAAGTTGGAACTGTGAGATTCACTACGTGCACCACTGGTATTTTGTGGAAAAGCACATGTAAGATTCTGCAACAGTCTCTGCTGATACTCCTGCATGCGTGCATCCCTTTCTATGGCAGGAATAATTTCTGCAAATTTACTTTTGTACCAGGGATCTAACAGTGTGGCAACCCAGTAGTCAGGATTATTTCTAATTCTCACAATTCGAGGGTCATGTTGCAGGTAGTGCAGCAAGAAGGCACTCATGTGTGTTGCGCATCCAGGAGCACCAAGTCCCTGTTGTGTTGGTGGCGAGGTAACAATCATGCTTCCTTCCTCTGTCCTCTCCCCCCAACCTCGCACAACAGAAATGTGATCAAGGTCTCCCTCATCTGATGAGTCTTCCATCAGTTCGTCCTCCACTTCTTCCTGGGCTCCTGCACCTTCCTCACTAGTTTGGCTGCTACCATGCGCCCTGGTAAAACCATCTCCCCCACCCTCACATGCCTGCCGCCTTGGTGCTGCCGACCATCTGGACCTTGCAGATGTTAGCCCTTCCGCATACAACTCCTCCTCCTCTACTTCCTCCACCTCCTCTTGTGCCACCACCTGACTCCGAATTCTGTTTAACATGTGCTCCAGCATGTAAATCACCGGAATAGTCATGCTGATAATGGCATCGTCAGCACTAAACATCTTCGTCGCCATTTCAAAACTGTGCAGAAGGGTGCATAGGTCCCTGATCTGAGACCACTCCTCCAGCGTGATTTGCCCCACCTCTGAATCTCGTTGGCCCAGGCTATACGTCAGAACGTATTGCACCAGGGCTTGTCGGTGCTGCCACAGTCGCTGCAACATGTGCAGAGTTGAATTCCACCGGGTAGGCACATCGCATTTTAGCCGGTGAAGTGGCAGGCCCAACGACTTCTGTAGAGATGTAAGTCGCTGAGCTGCGGGATGCGAACGGCGGAAGTGAGCACACAGCGACCGTGCCCTCTGCAGAAGGCCATCTAGTCTGGGATAGTGGGCTAAAAATTGCTGGACAACCAGGTTCAACACGTGAGCCATACAAGGCACGTGTGTGACATTGCCCCGGCGAAGGGCCGCACCCAGGTTTGCAGCATTGTCGCACACGGCCTTCCCTGGTTTCAGGTCCAGTGGAGACAACCATTCATGAAATTGGTTCTCCAGAGCTGACCACAACTCCTCAGCTGTGTGACTCACATTTCCCAGACATTTCAATGTAAAAACCGCCTGATGACGTTGAGCCCTACTGCCAGCATAGTAAGGAGGTGTGCAGGATCCCTTCTGCGCAGTTAGAAAGCTTGTGGCATGACCAGACAGGCTTTGGGTGCAGGTGGAAGACCGAGAGGAGGTTGAGGAGGCAGAAGCAGTGGAGGAACTTTGACATAAAGAGGATTGACGCACAACTCGTGGGGACGGCAAGACTTGGACAGCAGCCCCTTGTCCTGCTGTCACCATAGTTACCCAGTGCCCAGTCAGCGACATGTAACGCCCCTGTCCATGCCTACTCGTCCAAGTGTCTGTGGTGAAATGCACCCTGTCACACACAGAGTTTCTCAAAGAAGCGGTGATGTTGTGTGCGACATGCTGGTGGAGCGCAGGCACACCTTTCTTTGAGAAGTAGTGCCGACTGGGCATCTGGTACTGGGGCACTGCGACGGACATAAGGTCTCGAAAATCCTCTGTGTCCACCAGGCGGAAAGGCAGCATTTCTGTAGCCAAGAGCTTGCAGATGGTGAAATTCAACCTCTTAGCTTTCTCATGGCTAGGAGGAAATGGTCTTTTACTTGTCCACATCTGAGGGACCGAGGGCTGGCTATTGTGCTTAGACGGGGTTGATAAGGGTGTCCCCGGCAAACTGCCGGTCTGTGAGGAAGATGCAGGCGGACATGTTAGGTTGCCTTGATCCAAAGGTGGTGCTATCGATGTCGGACAGCGCTCAACACCAGCTGCTGTTACCACCTCCAAAGAAAATGATGACCTGCCAATCACGCTGGCTGTTGCGGGTAAAGAGGTGGCAGGTCTGCGCCCCAAAACAGGTGTGACTGCTGTCCCCCCAGTCACAGAGGATGAAGAGGCCGCGGATGCACAAGATATGGCAGACGGTGGTTGGCCCGGCCGGCTAGGCCGCATTGTAGCACACTGAGCTTCCCACTGCAACTTATGCTTCATGTTCATGTGCCGGTTCATGCATGAAGTACTCAAACTATGTATTTTTTGGCCTCTACTTAGCTTTTGCTGACAAATGTTACAGATAACACGAGTTGGGTCATCTTTATCGATCTGAAAAAATGCCCAGGCTATGCAAGGCTTAGCACCCATGCGACCTGAAGAGCCACCACGACTTGTGGTGAGAGGCAGAGTTGCGTTTGAGGATGCAGTTGTTGACGTGCTTCCAGTACTACGTCTCTGTCCAGGAAGGCGCAACCTGAACTCGTCGTCACTAGCATCTTCCTCCACCTCCTCTGCTGACCTCATCTCTTGGCTGACTGTGGGTTGACAGTAAGTGGGATCTCCAACCTCATCATCATCACCCTGTGTGTTATCACACCCGTCGTCCTCAGAGCCAACCTGTTCCTGCCCTGACAAAAAACTAAAGTTGTCGCTCCAATCAGGTATTTGAGTCTTATCATCGTCTTCCTCATTGTCTCCACCAACAGGAGTTACAGTTTGGGAATGAGGGTCTACATTATGGTCAGAACCTTCTGCGTCTGGTCCTGGATCCGACTCATAAAGATTCTGGGCATCAGTGCAGATCATTTCCTTGTCTGGATTCACAGAAGCGCTGGAGTCGACCTCTGATTCCCAGGCTATAGTATGAGTAAACAGCTCTGCAGACTCAACCATCTGTTCTACCTCATACTCAGACGGGCAGCTGGAGATTTGGGAGCTCTGAGGAAGCAAGTGCGATTTGGGTGACACCTTTGAGGACTGGAGTATTTGTGATGTTGAAGTTGATGTGGAGGAGAGCCCACTTAAAGGAGCACTTGATATCCGTTGAAGCACCTGCTGTTTTTGTGCCTCATCTGGAATTTGTAGCGATTGGCGTGGCCGTAAGAAAGGGATCTTATCACATTGTCCGCTAAAAGAAGTAGACATTTTAGTTTGGCTGGAAGATGGTCTTTCTTCTGCAGATGTTACTGTTGCTTTAACACCTACCCCACGGACACAACCTTTTTTCCCCTTCCCAACACGCCTATTCCCCTTTCCACCAGCAGCAGGCCTTTTTCCACTCATTTTGGTGGTTAACTAATTCACAACTCTGGAGTTGTTTGCACAAAAAAACAATGGATGGTAACCGAGCAGAGCTGAGTGGCCAAACTGTGGTATTAGGCCAAAACTATTGGCTGGGTTAGATGCAGAAAAAAATATATTCAGTTTGCAACCTGATGGAGGTCAGTATAGATGGACTAATACAACAAGTCCCACACACAGCTAGAAGCCCAAATATTTTTTCAGAGGTACTGTAGATGCACATAAAAATTAGTTTTAATTTGCAACCTGATGGAGGTCAGTATAGATGGACTAATAGAGAAAGTCCGACACACTGCTAGAAGGCCAAATATTTTTTCAGAGCTAGATGCAGAAAAAAATTATATTCAGTTTGCAACCTGATGGAGGTCAGTATAGATGGATTAATAGAACAAGACCCACACACAGCTAGAAGCCCAATATTTTTTCAGAGGTAGATGCAGAAAAAAATATATTCAGTTTGCAACCTGATGGAGGTCAGTATAGATGGACTAATACAACAAGTCCCACACACAGCTAGAAGCCCAATATTTTTTCAGAGGTAGATGCAGAAAAAAATATATTCAGTTTGCAACCTGATGGAGGTCAGTATAGATGGACTAATACAACAAGTCCCACACACAGCTAGAAGCCCAAATATTTTTTCAGAGGTACTGTAGATGCAGATAAAAATTAGTTTTAATTTGCAACCTGATGGAGGTCAGTATAGATGGACTAATACAACAAGTCCCACACACAGCTAGGATCCCAAATATTTTTTCAGAGGTACTGTAGATGCAGATAAAAATTAGTTTTAATTTGCAACCTGATGGAGGTCAGTATAGATGGACTAATAGAGAAAGTCCGACACACTGCTAGAAGGCCAAATATTTTTTCAGAGCTAGATGCAGAAAAAAATTATATTCAGTTTGCAACCTGATGGAGGTCAGTATAGATGGATTAATAGAACAAGACCCACACACAGCTAGAAGCCCAATATTTTTTCAGAGGTAGATGCAGAAAAAAATATATTCAGTTTGCAACCTGATGGAGGTCAGTATAGATGGACTAATACAACAAGTCCCACACACAGCTAGAAGCCCAAATATTTTTTCAGAGGTAGATGCAGAAAAAAATATATTCAGTTTGCAACCTGATGGAGGTCAGTATAGATGGACTAATACAACAAGTCCCACACACAGCTAGAAGCCCAAATATTTTTTCAGAGGTACTGTAGATGCAGATAAAAATTAGTTTTAATTTGCAACCTGATGGAGGTCAGTATAGATGGACTAATACAACAAGTCCCACACACAGCTAGAAGCCCAAATATTTTTTCAGAGGTAGATGCAGAAAAAAATTATATTCAGTTTGCAACCTGATAGAGGTCAGTATAGATGGATTAATAGAACAAGACCCACACACAGCTAGAAGCCCAATATTTTTTCAGAGGTAGATGCAGAAAAAAATATATTCAGTTTGCAACCTGATGGAGGTCAGTATAGATGGACTAATACAACAAGTCCCACACACAGCTAGAAGCCCAAATATTTTTTCAGAGGTACTATAGATGCAGATAAAAATTAGTTTTAATTTGCAACCTGATGGAGGTCAGTATAGATGGACTAATAGAATGATGCTATGCCCAAAAGATTTTACTTCACTAGGTGCAGTAAAAAAATTGGTATTCTATACACAGGTGGTATATCTTGCAACACAGATAGGCTACTCCACTGACTAACACACTCTGCAATAGGCCAAAAAGGATTAGCTTTGCTAGATTCAGCCAAATGCTGTGAAAAAAACTTGCACAGCACTGGCACAGACCTGCCTGGCAAAAACTGATAGGAACTGATGTAACCTAGTCCTGAAAAGGACTCCAATTACAATTAGTCTTTACTCCCACAACCTATCTATTTAAGAGCACAGACCTCCCTGATAAAAGTCGTAGGAAATGCTGTAACCTAGTCCTTAAAAGGACTGCAATCACAACTATTCCCTACTCCCAAGCTATCTGTATATTTGTGCGAAAATTGGCTTGAAATTAACAAGGTATAGCGCACACAGCAACAGCAGTGCCGTCTAACACGCAGCTGCAGCAGTGAGAAAATGGTGGCGACGGGGAAAATGGCTTGGTCTTATAGGGCAAGGACATGTGACATACACTGCCAATGACACATGCCCTTGCTTGTGTGAAAAAAAGCACTTCGCTCCGTGTGTGCGCTGCTGATAGGCTGACAGATTGCACCTCCCCACTGCAAATGCGGGAAAGAGAAAAAAAAATGGAGATCTTCATTGTTCCTGCAGAGATCCATCCCCTGCCCCTCCACCCACCCCGCTGTACACTCAAACTGCGTATTAACATTAATTTTCATCATTATTGAGAAAAAATCCAGTTATGATTTTGGTGCACGAACAGTTATCGAACATAACCTCGAACAGCCGAATTTTTCTCAAATTGTTCGTGTTCGCCGAACGGCTCGAACACCGGCCAAAACAGCTCGAATTTGAGATTGGCGAACAGTTCGAGTAGAACAACGCTCATCTCTAGTGTTGACGTGTCGATAACCACATCATCTCTGAAGGCCCGGAAACTAGAGATTGGTACAAACGTCACCAAGGGAGTGGCAGGGGATTGATAAAGTGGGCAATACTTCATCTGTTATTTAGACCATTGAAAGGGAGTCTTCACATCACGTTATGCTCGCTGATGAGCTTTCCTTTACGTAGATCAGTCTAAATAGCCAATAAAAGGAATTCAGACTCGCTCCTGATGTACCTATTGAATTTAATAAGGAAAACTGATTGTAAAGTTTAAAATTTGGACTCTACATAAAATTCTAAACAGATATATGTATGCATATGAAAAAAGTCCACACTATAGTTACCAGACATAGCCCTCTAACGTACGTTTCGCATGTCTTGCTTCCCTAGAAGGGCTATGTCTGGTAACTATAGTGTGGACTTTTTTCATATGCATACATATATCTGTTTTACTTAGGAGCGTTCTATGTTTGCCTTTGAGGGTATTGACGCATGCACTTGCACTTTTCTACTATTTTGACTGCCTGGGCAGACTGTTCAAAGGTGATATTTTTCTATTTAGCAGAGTGGTAATTATTATTATAATATATATGCTATTTTCTATATAATTTTGTCCCATATTTATTTATTTATATCTATTTGTATTTATTAGGGGGGCATGTATATATGTCTCTCTGCATATAAGTGAACATATGTATATGTTATAGAATCTGGATTTATTTTATGCATGTGACACGCATAGGTTTCATATACCTATTCTTCATGATTATAAATAAAGATTAATTGTTTAACTATTTTTGCATGGAAGTATTTTTTGGAGGTTTATCATTGTTTTGCGCTTCCAGCCAATATATGACCTTTTAGATTTATGCTAATTAGTCTGGTAGGAGGAGGAACACAGTACATAAACAACAGTTTCCAGATTTCCAAATACAGGTGATGGACGTGTCAGACCTTTAAAAATGTACTTCATTTTATGGGAATATGGAGGAGGATCATTTTTACCTAAATCATCAAATGGTGCTTGCAAATGGATACCATTTGAATATGTTGAAGAAACTACATATGTATCTCACACATGTAAATGTTTTAATTATTAATAATATACAAAATGTTTAAAGTGGCAGCCAGCAGCCTGAAACCAAAGTTAATAGGACCAGGGGTGGATTAAGAGTAGCAAGGGCCCCGGGCAGTTTAGAAGGCGCGGCCCCCCCCCCACCTGATTTATCACGTGACATGTCACATGATCCCCTGTGATAGATCATGTGATAGTTCACGGGAGATTAATTTGGCACAATATTAATTGTGCTGCCTCATCTGAGAGCAGCACAATATTGGGGCAGATACCCTGATTCCAGAAATGTGTCACTTTTTCAGCTGCTTGTTGTCATTTTGAGAAAATCACCGTTTTATCTGCTGCAGATCTAGCAGCTCTCTGAATGCAGCGCTCTGTATAGCCCCACCCACACCACTGATTGGCAGCTTTCTGCCCATGCTCAGTGTACACAGAAATCTACTGATCAGTGATGGGGGTGGGGTCCTACAGAACTTATTTATCAAAACAACACTAAGCAGCCCGGTAAGTGACACATTACTGGAATCAGTGCCTCTAACCCTACATTATGCTGCTCTCAGATTAGGTGGCAAAAACCTGATGACAGATTCCCTTTAAAGGAGCTGTAAACACAAAAAAAGTTTGTATTAAAAAAATACAAGCCATTTGTGAAATTAACTTTTTTTCATTGTTAATTCACATTAGACTGTATCTTCAACACTTTTGTCAGCAGGTCTTATTACAGACTCTGAATAGGGCAGCTCTCTCCCTCTCCCTCAGCAGAAAGTCACAGCATGGTTAAAAAACGGGATCTTTTATGATTTTCTCATAATAAATAAAAAAGGACATGCAAGTCCTCCAAACTATTTTCCGTTTCTCTATAGGGGAGGTCCTAAATCTTTCTTGTTCTTTAGTTGATCACATGTCAAAAAGGCAAAGCATTTACTATGAACTCGCTTAAAAAAATATACACTTGGAGAGTAATATCATCATCTGCATGTAAATATTCCTTGACTCTAAGGGCTCGCTCACACTGTTGTATAACACGGCCGAATGCTATGTGATGTTTTATCGGATAGGACTCGGCCCTATGTTATACTGTGGGACAGTGCAGATCTGCTATTATTGGCATGAGAAAATAATCTCATTCGATATTCGGACCATGTGCACCCATACAAGTCTATGCGTGCACGTAAAACATTGGACTGCACTCGGATGTCATCCAAGTGCAGTCCGATGAGCACTCACAGAGACTATGGAGAAGATGGAGAAATTAAGTTCTCCATCTTCTCCATATCTGTGCTGCGAGAGAATCGGATCACACTCAGTTGAAGCTCTGACAGAGTTTGAGCCGAGTGTCATTAGTATAATTGGCCCTATTCTCTTGCATGAGAGAATATATGGCTTAGTGAGTGGACCCTAAAACTGAATAGTAGTGACGGACAGGCACCTCACAAGCGGGATCCATGTAGCTCTCAGATGTCATGTAGGTAGGGCTTCATTCCATGGGGTAGGGCTTAATTTCAAGGTATATAAAAAAATGGACTTCAAATAAAAATTAAATGAACACAAAAAGCACTAACTGAATTATTTTTTTCGTATTTATGTTTGCAGCCCCTTTAAAAACCCTTTGAGGACCAAGGCACATATATGTCCCATAGTTTTAAACTGTAAAAAAATTTGATTGAATAAAATTTAAGGTCCTCGAAGGTTTAAGTAGGTCATAAATTCATATGAATACTTGCTCATACAATTGCACATGCCAAAAGATGAAGAAGAACAGAATCAAAAATATGACATTAAGTGGAGCACTTACAGGTATTCAAGGTGAAAGAGACCAGCAAAGGCATCGTCTCGAATGACAGTAAATGAGTTAGAATTCAGCAAGCTGAAAATGAAGACAGCAGGTTAGAAGCGAACCAGACTTTATGGTGCTCAGAATTAGTCAAGCAGAATTTATTGACTGCTCTTGCAAAGCACTGAGACTCCCGCTGTGTATAGATGGCACCGTGCGGCCTCCCGCTGTGTATAGATGGCGCCGGGCGGCCTCTCGCTGTGTATAGAAAGCGCCGTGCGGCCTCCCGCTGTGTATAGATGGTGCCGTATAGATGGCTATGTGCGGCCTCCTGCTGAGTATACGTGTATAGATGGCTACGTGCGCCCTCCTGCTGAGTATAGATGCCGCACGGCGCCATCTATACTCAGCGGGAGGCCGCACGTAGCCATCTATACACAGCAGGAGGCCGCACGGCGACATCTATACTCAGCGGGGGGCCGCACGTAGCCATCTATACACAGCGGGGGGCGCACGTAGCCATCTATACACAGCGGGGGGCCGCACGGCACCGTCTATACACAGCGGGGGGGCGCACGTAGCCATCTATATACAGCAGGGGACCGCACGTAGCCATCTATACACAGCGGGGGGCCACGCGGCGCCCCCCCAGAGACATCAGGAGGCCGCACGGCGCCAACTATACACAGCAGGAGGCCGCATGCAGTCATGCACACACACAAACATATACAGACACACATAAACACATTTGAAACACAAAAATACTTACAAACAGACATCACACAATGACATCTGCCCACACACAAACACACACACATACAGACATCACACACACACACACATCTGTGTGTGTGTATGTATAGTGTGTGTGTGTGTGTGTGTGTGTGTGTGTGTGTGTGTGTGTGTATAATTTGTGTGTGTGTATTTTTTTTAAGTTAAAAACAAGTAAAATGCATGTGGCATCAATATCAAGACTCCAGATATAAGGGCCTATTCACACTGAATTTTGCAATGCATTAATCTCCTCTTTCCAGGCTTCTATCTAAATCCCTGAAAAATGGCATTCAGATGGGCCTTGACATAGCCATTGATTTGAACAATGGCAAACCGAGGCTAAAGTCTGAATCTTTAGGCTCCATTTGCTCTGCTTTCAGATGTCTAATTTCAGACAGCACAATCCTGAATTTCAGGGATTCAGTTGTAAGCCTTGTGTAAAGACCTGAATGCAGCGCTGGATGTAGTGTGAATAGGTTCTTACATCCTACACCACCTCAGGGTATTGTTGTTATGGAGTATTGCACCTGGGTGGCCGCAGTTATGACCACCACCAGGGTTCGCGGTCACCCACCCTAGCTTTGATATTCTGGGGAGCTGGTATAATGAATATCTGAGAAGAGCCCTAGAGAAGCAAGAACATTGGACAACCAACAGGTGGTGGCCTCAAGTCAGGTGTAGTGTTCAACAGGGCAAGACTTTCTAACCTGCCCACACACACACACACACACACACACACACATCTGCCCACACACACACACACATCTGCCCACACACACATCTGCCCACACACACACCTGCCCACACACACACACCTGCCCACACATCTGCCCACACACACACCTGCCCACACACACACCTGCCCACACACACACACACCTGCCCACACACACACACACCTGCCCACACACACCTGCCCACACACACCTGCCCACACACACCTGCCCACACAGACACACCTGCCCACACACACACACCTGCCCACACAGACACACACACACACACCTGCCCACACAGACACACACATCTGCCCACACAGACATCTGCCCACACACACACCTGCCCACACAGACACACCTGCCCACACACACACACACACACACCTGCCCACACACACACATCTGCCCACACACACACACACCTGCCCACGCACACACACACCTGCCCACACAGACACACACCTGCCCACACAGACACACACCTGCCCACACACACATCTGCCCACACACACATCTGCCCACACACACACATCTGCCCACATACACATACCTGCCCACACACACACATCTGCCCACACAGACACACCTTCCCACACACACACCTGCCCCCACACACACACACCTGCCCACACACACACACACCTGCCCACACACACACACACACACATGCCCACACACACACACACACATGCCCACACAGACACACCTGCCCACATCTGCCCACACACACATCTGCCCACACACACACACTCACCATCCCCCAGCTCCATTCCTCCTGCCTGCTCTCTCTCCTCTCCGGTGGTAAGTAGCAGTACAGGCCGGGCGCGCACTGCGTGACGTCACAGCTAGGAGACACGGCCGCGCACAGGGCCGTGTCTCCTAGCAGTGACGCGGCCGGGCCAGCACAGGGAAGTTAACTGCTGTAGTGCTGGCCCGGCCGATGAAGAAGTAGCGGCGGCCGCTGCTGGGGGAGCGGTCCGGGGCCCCCCCCTCCCGCCACTGCTACCGGTATGTGCCGCGGCGGCCCGCACATATAATGAGGGCAATCCGGCATTAGACACCCCGCCCGGAGCCGCGGGCCCCCTGCAGGCTCGGGGCCCCGGGCGGTCGCCCGGATTGCCCTCATTATAATCCGCCTATGAATAGGACCCCTATTTGTCATGGGCCATTTAGAATAACTTATGTGCCCAAACGCAGGTACTGACTCAGCACCCCATATAGCTACACCTCTGAACAAATTTTCAGGCTTTTGAATGGCACTATAAGGGAAATTCTTCATGAGCATTTTTGCAGGTGAGAGTGTAACTGATGGGATTTGTTGTCCAAATGTAGAAAAGATAGAATTGTCCAGCATTACCAATGGTATTACATGAATATTCAATTGCAAGCTTAAACAAGTTACTTCGATGCAACAACGCAGACAATGAGGAGACAGTGGTACTTAACCAACACTATTTATTTGACTATCACAGAAAGAAAATCTAGCTATCAGTATATATCAAAAAAATATATGGAGGCAGCACACATTTGAAGTAAAAAAAGTAGATGTTGTTTAATTGCCCATGTGGCAACGTTTCAGTCCAATATTGTGGACCTTTCTCAAGCCTCAATATTATACTGAAACGTCACCACATGCGCTATTAAACAACATCTACTTTTTTCACTTCAAATGTGTGCTGCCTCAATATTTGTTTTATATACTTAGGATTGGTACGTACTTTTGCACCTAAATTTTTGCTGGTGCTGTTTTTTTTAATTTTTTTATTATCAGTATATATACAAGTGAGCACTATATTATGGGTAACAGTAGCAAGGTCAATACAGTATGTTATTAAACTATCAGAACTACGACTAAATATAATATCTATGCAACTTTCTATTATATACACTTTTCTTAATGTTCTTATTATCTCGCAGTTAAACGACTATTAATTCCTTTATGTCTCAGCTTAACGGGCATCACTCTTAGTACCAGGCCCGTCCCCATCATAGTCTCTGTAATCTCCTCTGAGGGAACTATAGGCCTGTGAGCCTTACTTTTATACCAGGAAAGATCTTTGAACAAATTATTAAACAACATGTATGTAAGTACCTGGATAAGAATGAAGTGATTAACAGCATGGGTTTGTAACTAAAAAGTCATGTATATCTTGACTTCAGCAAAGCATTTGACAAAGTATCTCATACCATCCTTATTGAAAAAATGACCAACTATGGAATAGACAAGGCAACTTTTAGGTGGATTCATAACTGGCTAAGTGATCGGACCCAAAGAGTGCTCATAAATGGTTGCACATCCAGATGAAAGAATGTCTCAAGTGTGGTACCACAAGGCTCTGTCCTGGGCTCAGTGTTGTTCAACGTCTTTATCAATAATTTAGATGAAGGAATTATGGGTAAACTGGTTACATTTTCTGATGACACAAAGCTAGGAGGGATAGCTAATACTAGAGAAGAGAGAGAGAGGATTCAAAAAGATCTAAATAAACTGAAACTGTGGACAGCAACTAGCAGAATGGTTTTTAACAGGGAGAAATGTCTACATCTGGGCAAGAAAAATGAAAAATAAACATATGCAGAATGGGAGGAATAGGGCTAAGCAACAGCACATGTGAAAAAGACTTGGGTATACTAATAGATCACAGACTGAACATGAGTTAACAGTGTGATGCAGCAGCAAAAAAGGCAAACACAATTCTGGGTTGCATTAAAAGAAGCATACAGTCTAGATCACATGAAGTAATTATCCCCCTCTACTCCTCTTTGGTCAAATCTCATCTGGAATACAGCATCCAGTTTTGGCCTCCACTTTTTAAAAAAGACACGAAGAACCTGGAGCAAGTTCAGAGAAGTGCGACCAGAATGGTGACCGGTCTGTAAACAATGTCCTATGAGGAACGGTTAGAGGATTTGGGAATGTTTAGCTTGAAAAGAGATGACTGAGAACAGACAATTATCTCTAGGGCTGTCACACTGTAGAAGGATAAGCTTTATTCTCATTTGCACGAAGAAAGACTAGAAACAATGGGATGAAACTGAATGGGAGAAGATACAGATTAGATGTTAGAAAAAACTTTTTGACCATGAGGGTGATCAATGAGTGGAACATGCTGCCACGACAAGTGGTGCGTTCTCCTTCAATGGAAGTCTTTAAACACAGGCTGGACAGACATCTGCCTGAGATGGTTTAGTGAATCCTGCATTGAGCAGTGGGTTTGACACGATGACCCTGGAGGTCCCTTCCAACTCTAACATTCTATGATTTTATGATTCTATGATCGTTACACTGGCCCTATGTGACATGCAGAAGTAGTGCTGTTGCTTTAAAAGCATTCAGCAACTATTAGAAGTAACACAAGCACAGGAGACAGGAAGTGTTGTGCTCCAGAAGCATCCAGCAACTAGAGAGGTTAACACAGTCACAGGAGAAGGGGAGTGTTTTAGCCGAGCCCCAGGGGATTGTGGGGAAGTTGTTAACTGTCTGGCTGGAGCCAAAGAGAAAGGTGGTGTGTGTGTGTTCTGTATCTCACAGAAGCACCCCTGCAAGTGAAAAGGATTCAAGTCAGGAGTGAAGCTAAGCACAGGTCAGGTAGAGTTCCTGGACTAGCAGTGCAGAGTATTGTCAGGCAGAATAATAATCTTTATTTTTATATAGCGCTAACATATTCCGCAGCGCTTTACATACATAATCGTCGCTGTCCCCATCGGGGCTCACAATCTAGATTCCCTATCAGTATGTCTTTGGAGTGTGGGAGGAAACCGGAGAACCCGGAGGAAACCCACACAAACACGGGGAGAACATACAAACTCCTTGCAGATGTTGTCCTTGGTGGGATTTGAACCCAGGATCCCAGCGCTGCAAGGCTGCAGTGCTAACCACTGGCAGAAAGATAAATGTAGCACCCTGAGGATTCGGCTGCTACAGGGGTATTGCACCTCAACCCAGAGGTGTGATATTCCACTCCCGGGTAAGGATGGAGTGTGGAACTGAGCTCGGTAGGCTGCATGCACTACACACATCCCATTTCCGAGGAGCAGACCGACGGTACTCCCACTTAGAAATGTGCAGGTACGACCGAGTCTGTTCCTGGCTGGAGTGGGAGGGGGGTGGTACATCCCAAGTAGTGTAGGGGCAGATAGGGGGAGCAGCCTGGGTAAAGATAGGAGCTCATTGGGTGCTGGTCACCTGAGCTCACACATAGAGGGTGTATATAAGGTGGGCACCAACTAAGAACAGGGTCAGTTGCAGAGAGGAAGTCTGAGAGCAGAGAAGAAAGACCCAGAGTGAGAGAGGAGAAGAGAGAGAGAGACCCAGAGGGGGAAACAGCAGAAAAGGACTCCAAGATCCCAACTTAAATCCCCGGGTGAAGAGTCGGCACAGGGTACCGGAACCCAAGCTGGTGGGGGGGGCAAAACACACCCCAGCCAGAGACCGGAGACCGTGGGCAGCGTTTGTCACGGTCACCCATCACATCCACCCCGAAGGCACACCACATGAAGGGTCAGGGAACCCAAGGCCAAGGGTGTCCCAACAGAAGGCCCGAGGGAGCTGGACCTAGGTGGATCACTGGTGGGGACGGCCAGAGAACGGGACAGAAGGAGAGCTCAGGGCCACGCTCCGGACTTGTTTGGGGGTTGGCTGGATTCAGGACCTGGTGGACGCAGCACGGCTCGGGTGGTCACTCGAAGCTGGAGTGACCAGTACAACATCTGCAGTAAGTAAACACCCTTAACTGCACAACCCGACTCTGTCTTCATTGCCGTCTGCACTGCACCACCACAACCCCCATTCTCTGCACCTGTCCCCCCTGAGGCTATACCCCTCCCGTTGGGGGTTATCTCACCAAGCTGCGCACCCACCATCAGCCTCAGCGGACCCTGCTGCAGCGGCGGCCACAGTGACCGCATCACAACGGGTGGCGTAGTCGACACAAAAGAACTCTTAATAACATCTGTAGGACTGCCACATAACACTGAGCTTGATGCCCTGGGCACGGGCCGGGTCACAGCCGCTCGGAGACTACAACCCCCCATCTGATCCGGTGCCGGGTATTCCCCTCAAAAAGGAATATGTCCCAGGGGGCGCGTCAACTTTGGCGTAGTCGGCAGGATTACGTGCCCACAACAACCGGGTACTGCGTGCCTGAAGAAAAGTGCAAGTTTACCTCAGAAAGAAGTCTCCCGCCGGTTCCGGAGGGTCCACGCCATCGGACCCCATCACAGGTCGTTTCCCGCCGATTGTCCGCCATTTCCAGCTTGTTCCCGCCATCTGCAGAGTTTCCCGCCACTGGGCGACGCTTCCCGCCAAATCCGAAGATTTCCCGCCTTGGAAGAGCAGCGGACGCCATTATGGGCGTGCCAAAGGAGGGCAAGAGGCCGCCTCCCATCGTGGGCCAGGACAGAAAATGGCGCCAAAAGTGGAAACCGCCCCCACCAACAGAGACTGTGATGCTGGAGGTGTCTGTCAGCGTGAAAGAACTACCCCTGGAGCTGACAGTCACCGAGTTGCCCCGAGACCGCCCTCGAAGTGGGAGGAGACGAAAGAAAAGAACGAAGATGGGTGCCGCCTGGAGCAGTCTGGAGCGAGCGCACCCGGAGACAAGAAGTCTCACGAGGAGTCTGGAGCGAGCGCACCCGGAGGCAAGAAGCCTGGAGAGGAGTGGCGGAGGAGCTTGCCCGGAGATGGAGAGAAAGCAGAACAGCACCGGCCCGCTGGCCAGGAGTCTGCTAGAGACCGAGGAAGGAGAGCAGAGCAGCACCGACCCGTTGGTCAGGAGCCTGCTAGAAACCACGACCCCACTAGGCCTAGTGGAGGTCCTTGCACAGCTCCCCCGAGACCGGGAGTGTGCACAGACTGCCCTGGAGGGCCTCGCACGGAGGATGGCCCGGGTACAGCGAGAGACATTGGCGGAGTGGAGCCGAGAGATGGCCCAGCAAACCAAGACCCGGAGCACGCCAGCCAAGATGAGGAGACAGACCGCCTCTGAGGACGGCGCGGGAGGACCCAAGGCCGGAGACGGCGCCGAGAAGGGAGCCGAACGCATGGAGGCAGGTAAAGGGGACGTCTATACCCCAAATCAGGACACCGCTTGCCTGCCCCAGCTCCCCGTCGCAGAGCCCGAAAGTCCCCCTGCTGTGCCCGAAAACGCCATGTCACCGACGCAGACTAGGCCCCAACCGGAAGCCGCCGCCGCGACCCCTGTGACGTCACACGCACCGACCCCGAGCGTGACCAAGCAGGAAGTAACACCAGCCTGGTCGCAGGGCCTAGAATTCCCGGGCGTCGCATCACCAACAGCGCCCCCTACCTCCGCGGAGCCTCCGGCCTGGCCGCAAGGCCAGGTAGCCCAGAGCGCCGCCGTCCTAACGGTGCCCTTCACCTTCCAGGTGCCCCAGGCCTGGCCGCAAGGCCTGGGCAACCCGGGCGCCACCACCACCGCGCCCGCACCCGTAAAACCAAGGGTGCCGCGTCTGGGAGAGGACTTGTTTGCCCAGCACACGTGGCCGGACGGGCAGCCTTTCATCTGGCCCCAGAGGTATTATGAACTGGAGCACCAGAGGAGAGTTGGGGCCATGTGTGCACCCCTGATTCCGGCTCCGAAGCCCGTGATAAGGATCTCGCCCCCGCTTGAAGAGGCCCAATTTGAGTGGGACCCCACCGGAGAAGACCTAATGGGGTTCACTCAGGAAACCAGGGCAGCTGCAGCGGAGCGTGCTGAGTGTTGCCGACAGCAGCTCGAAGAGTTTGCGAGGGAGCGGAGAGAGAGGCGGGTCCGGGAACAGCAGGCCCAAGTAAGGAGCGCCGAGCAGAAGAGCCGAACCAGGAGGGACCCCCGTGCAGCGCACAGTCCCCGTACCACCGGGACTGTAATAAAGTTTAACCTGCAGCATGGGTGGGGCTTCATCAGAGACAACAACACCCCCGGCGACGTCTTTGTCACGCGCAGAGACGTGGAGTCCCATCTGCCGGAGGGGCACAGAGGTCGTGACCTCTACATCGGAGACGAGGTCACCTTCACCCGGCACAAGTGTGCCAAAGGACCTTACGCCCTCCACGTACACCGCCTGACGGAGGAGGAGTTGCGGTGCGAGGAGGAGGAGCAAGAGGACCCGGATGGGTCTGAAGTTACAACCAGCTACAAGCAAAGAGCAGGAGGAAGACGCCGTTGAGTGCGGCAGAGCAGTAGATGTAAATAGTTACCCGACCGGGTACTAAAGAAACTGTTGCTACATATATAGTCCCTGTTGGGACCAGCATGAGTGAACTTTTTACCCGTTATTCCGTAATCCATACCAGGCTGAGGACTGTGAGCAGCCATTCCCTTCCCTTTACCTGGCCGAGGACTGAGAGCGGCCAACTTCCCCTGTATATAGTTGCGCTTCCTAAAGCGCCCCCTACTGGTTTTATAGGAGAACCAGTTGTCCAGAGAGACTGTCGCACTTTACCCGGTCACACGTTGCACAGTGACCGGAGGAGGAGCCAGAGGCGACGAGAATGTTTTATAAGAAAGAATGTTCTGCTGCTAATGTATGTTATTTTATATGTTTATACGATGTTGTTGATATGAAAAAAAAAAATTTGTATGTTTTGGTGTTGTTTATGTCTTACAGCCCGAGGACGTGCTGTGATTTACCAGGGGGGAATGTAGCACCCTGAGGATTCGGCTGCTACAGGGGTATTGCACCTCAACCCAGAGGTGTGATATTCCACTCCCGGGTAAGGATGGAGTGTGGAACTGAGCTCGGTAGGCTGCATGCACTACACACATCCCATTTCCGAGGAGCAGACCGACGGTACTCCCACTTAGAAATGTGCAGGTACGACCGAGTCTGTTCCTGGCTGGAGTGGGAGGGGGGTGGTACATCCCAAGTAGTGTAGGGGCAGATAGGGGGAGCAGCCTGGGTAAAGATAGGAGCTCATTGGGTGCTGGTCACCTGAGCTCACACATAGAGGGTGTATATAAGGTGGGCACCAACTAAGAACAGGGTCAGTTGCAGAGAGGAAGTCTGAGAGCAGAGAAGAAAGACCCAGAGTGAGAGAGGAGAAGAGAGAGAGAGACCCAGAGGGGGAAACAGCAGAAAAGGACTCCAAGATCCCAACTTAAATCCCCGGGTGAAGAGTCGGCACAGGGTACCGGAACCCAAGCTGGTGGGGGGGGCAAAACACACCCCAGCCAGAGACCGGAGACCGTGGGCAGCGTTTGTCACGGTCACCCATCACATCCACCCCGAAGGCACACCACATGAAGGGTCAGGGAACCCAAGGCCAAGGGTGTCCCAACAGAAGGCCCGAGGGAGCTGGACCTAGGTGGATCACTGGTGGGGACGGCCAGAGAACGGGACAGAAGGAGAGCTCAGGGCCACGCTCCGGACTTGTTTGGGGGTTGGCTGGATTCAGGACCTGGTGGACGCAGCACGGCTCGGGTGGTCACTCGAAGCTGGAGTGACCAGTACAACATCTGCAGTAAGTAAACACCTTTAACTGCACAACCCGACTCTGTCTTCATTGCCGTCTGCACTGCACCACCACAACCCCCATTCTCTGCACCTGTCCCCCCTGAGGCTATACCCCTCCCGTTGGGGGTTATCTCACCAAGCTGCGCACCCACCATCAGCCTCAGCGGACCCTGCTGCAGCGGCGGCCACAGTGACCGCATCACAACGGGTGGCGTAGTCGACACAAAAGAACTCTTAATAACATCTGTAGGACTGCCACATAACACTGAGCTTGACGCCCTGGGCACGGGCCGGGTCACAGCCGCTCGGAGACTACAACCCCCCATCTGATCCGGTGCCGGGTATTCCCCTCAAAAAGGAATATGTCCCAGGGGGCGCGTCATAAAGACTGTAAGAAATGGTGTCACAGGGATCATCTCCCTCAGCAAACCCTCCCCCCTCCTCCATCTCACTGTGCTGTAAAGAATGCAGTGTTCATTAATGTGCCTTTGCATTAGAACTGTGCTGTCCTTTACTACTGGGAAGACTGTGAACTGCTGTGCTGCTAAGGAAACTGTACTGTTTGTCACTAGAGCCTGCTGCTCATAAGACTTAACTTGCACTGGCTGTGCGGCTTCTTATTAAATGCTACTGTTCTACCGTTTATGAGGACTCTTGTCAAGTGTGTCTGGTCAGCAAGTGGAACAACCTACGTGTCTGTGCCTGAGAGTTAATATCCCTGTGTGCCTGAGAGAAGCTGCAGCACATGGTCTATGGCGCCCTGAGTATCGCTTCCCCAGGATTCTAAAGAATTCATGTAACCTGTCTCGTCCCTATCTGAACCTAGCGACGTGCGTGTAACACCTAGCAGGGGTCACCGGTATTTCCCTCTAGAGTGCAAGTCCTATATATGCGAGTCGCTGAGTATACAGTGTGAATCATAGAATCATAGAAAGGTAGAGTTGGAAGGGACCTTCAAGGTAATCTGGCCAAACCCCATGCTTCTCGCGCTGGCTGTTTCTGTTCCCTGAAGCACGGCCCCAGCCCACACTCTGGTTCGGATCTGGTTACAATCTTCTACTGGCGCTGGTAACGGTCTTCTACTGGCACTGCTTACGATCTTCTACTGGCACTGATTACGGTCTTCTACTGGCACGGGCCACAGGCTTCTACTGGCGTGGGGCACGGATCTTCCTTACAGGCCTTCTCCAGCATCTGACCGCTCTCGGACCCTTCTGTGGCGGTGGTGGCTGTAAGCCCACTTTGAGACCACACAACCTGCCTGGTACAGATTCTGATGCCAAATACCCCCTTCTTGGCTTGGCCATGCCTTTCATAATTAGCAATTAAGACACAGGTGTCATCTTACCCGGCAGTGTCTTCAATCTCTTCCCTGGGAACATACACTTTCACTCATGAGGTTCATACTACTATAATTCATTTTTAACTGTCACTTTAGTCTTTGTCCAGAAGATGGCAGTGTTTGCTTGCAGTTACTGAGTTAGTCATCCACTGTACTCGTCCTCTCTCTTCTCCACCTCCTTACACAAGTATGATGCTTCTGCTATACAAACATATATGAACATATATAGAAATAGCATGCAACTGTACTCTTTGAACATTACATGCATGACTTTCACTATTGCTACACACTTGAGCGACTTTGTGCACATTTTGAACAGTATATAAATGCATTTTCTAATGGCAAGAAAACATCATTAAGATGGGAATTTGGGACCTTTACGGAAAAATAACATATGCCAGTTCCAAAGCCTCCAGCCATTTTTTGCTCTACTTAAAATAGTCTTGGAAAGATGAGTGGATGTGAGGCTTAATGCACAATGCAGAGAATACAAAAACTGGTCAGCACTACCTATAGTAGTAAATGGATACACATCTACTTGATACTATCTGATTTCTCTAAACTTTTCTGGAACTGAAGGGACACCATTGATGCTGACATTTCTGATAAGGAGACCTTAAAAGCCTGTATAATTCTAATGGGTTTCAGTAGGTGATAAGGATTTAATGTCCTTTAGCCAATTTTTACCTGGCAATATTTTAAATCAGTAAAATGTAAAGTGGAAAAAGCACATAAAAGGGTATAATGGACTAAACCTTGTTTTTGGCTTACAAATTCTGATGCAAAATAATGATCAATACATAAAAGTATGAAAGAAGCCTTAAACCCTTAACTCCCGATAAGCATTTTTACGATGGTCATTAAGGGTCCTTATTCCTCATTACCAATTTTAACAGCACTGACGAATAAGTAAATAGAGCCGTCCAACAGGAAAAAACGCTGCTCGTCTCAGGTATATATTACAGCTGACACTCTCACCCTGCAACATTGGTCTCGATCAGTCTTAGCACCTGTCTGGGCTGTTTAATACCTTAGTTGATCCTGCCCAGCTAAACAGCGGCATCTAGATGGTTAAAAGAGGGAGAGGGCTCACTATTGGTACCCTGAGATTGCTGGAAAAAAATGTATACATTTTGGAAAAAAGGTAAAAAAAACGAACAAACGAGCATGAAAATTTCAAGTAAAGCTATTTCGACACTAAAAACGTAACTTTTACATAAAAATAAACAATAAAAGTACACATAACTGGTATCATCGCATCCAGAACAACCTGAACCATAAAACTGTCATACTAGTTATCCTGTAAGTTGAACACCATGAAAAAAACACACCAAAAATGTAGCTTTTTCATCACAGTGACACACAAGAAAATGTAATAAAAAGTGATCAAAAAGTCATATGTAAAATTAAAATGATTTAAAAATTGTAAAATAAAAGTCATACCTCTAAGAATATGACAATGCAAAAACAAGATTGTTTTTTTTTGCTTTTAGTGTGAGTAAGTAAGCAAAGAATAAAACACATTAAATTCTGCTATCGCTATAATCATACTGCCCCGAATAAGAAAGCTGTTTTATTTTACCACATGGTTAGAGCATAAAAACAGAAAAAAGAAAAACAATAATTGAAATGTTGTTTTTTGTTCATTCTATGTCTGAAAACCTGAATAAAAAGGGATTGAAAAATGTTATGCAGCGCAAAATGGTGTCAATAAAAAATTCAACTCATACTGCAATAAACAATCCCTTATATTGCTCTGTTGGCCAACAAAAAATAAAGTTATAGATCTCAGAATATGGTTAAGAAAAAACAAATTTTTATCAAAAAGCATTTTTAGTATATAAAAGTAGGAAAATATAAATAATGCTATATAAATCTGGTATCGCTGTAATCGCACTGACCAGAAGAATAAAACCGTCTTACCACTTATACTGCATGGTGAACAGCATAAAAAGTTAAAAAAAATGTAACGGCTGTTGATTTATTCATTCAACGTTCCAACAAAAAACTGTATAAGAGTATGTGCATGTGATATTTTTTTCATGCAAGTACACTCCCTAACCGTTTGAAAAAGCATTCAATAAATGTAAAAAAGAATGAGCATATGCATTGCAATGTTGAATCAACTTGCTGTGCTTATGTTCAGTCTTTTAAATTTCTGTTAACCACTTCAGATTTTCAAAGATGTGAAGCGGTTAAAAGAATTGAACGGTCCATGCTCCATGCTCCATATATATACACTACTCAAAAAAATAAAGGGAACACTCAAATAACACATCCTAGTTCTGAATGAATGAAATATTCTCATTGAATACTTTGTTCTGTACAAAGTTGAATGTGCAGACAACAAAATCACACTAAAATCATCAATGGAAATCAAATTTATTAACCAATGGAGGCCTGGATTTGGAGTCATCACCAAAATTAAAGTGGAAAAACACACTACAGGCTGATCCAACTTTGATGTAATGTCCTTAAAACAAGTCAAAATGAGGCTCAGTGTTGTGTGTGGCCTCCACGTGCCTGTATGACCTCCCTACAACACCTGGGCATGCTCCTGATGAGGTTGCGGATGGTCTCCTGTGGGATCTCCTCCCAGACCTGGACTAAAGCATCCGCCAACTCCTGGACAGTCTGTGGTGTAACGTGACGTTGGTGGATGGAGCGAGACATGATGTCCCAGATGTGCTCAATCGGATTCAGGTCTGGGGAATGGGCGGGCCAGTTCAATGCCTTCATCTTGCAGGAACTGCTGACACACTCCAGCCACATGAGGTCTGGCATTGTCCTGCATTAGGAGGAACCCAGGGCCAACCGCACCAGCATATGGTCTCACAAGGGGTCTGAGGATCTCACCTCGGTACCTAATGGCTGTCAGGATACCTCTGGTGAGCACATGGAGGGCTGTGCGGCCCTCCAAAGAAATGCCACCCCACACCATTACTGACCCACTGCCAAACCAGTCATGCTGAAGGATGTTGCAGGCAGCAGATCGCTCTCCACGGCGTCTCCAGACTCTGTCACGTCTGTCACATGTGCTCAGTGTGAACCAGCTTTCATCTGTGAAGAGCACAGGGTGCCAGTGGTGACTTTGCCAATCCTGGTGTTCTGTGACAAATGCCAAACATCCTACACAGTGTTGGGCAGTGAGCACAACCCCCATCTGTGGACGTTGGGCCCTCATACCACCCTCATGGAGTCAGTTTCTAGCCGATTGTGCAGACAAATGCACATTTGTGGCCTGCTGGAGGTCATTTTGCAGGGCTCTGACATTGCTCCTCCTGTTCCTCGTTGCACAAAGGCGGAGGTAGTGGTCCTGCTGCTGGGTTGTTGCCCTCCTGCGGCCCCCTCGACGTCTTCTGTTGTACTGGCCTGTCTCCTGGTAGCGCCTCCAGCCTCTGGACACTACGCTGACAGACACAGCAAACCTTCTTGCCACAGCTCGCATTGATGTGCCATCCTGGATGAGCTGCGCTACCTAAGCAACTTCTGTGGGTTGTAGAGTCCGTCTCATGCTACCACGAGTGTGAAAGCACAACCAACAGTCAAAAGTGACCAAAACAGCAGCCAGAAAGCATTGGTACTGAGATGTGGTCTGTGGTCCCCACCTGCAGAACCACTCCATTATTGAGGGTGTCTTGATATTTGCCAATAATTTCCATCTATTGTCTATTCCATTTGCACAACAGTATGAGAAATTGATTGTCAATGTTGCTTCCTAAGTGGACAGTTTGATTTCACAGAAGTTTGAAATACTTGGAGTTATATTCTGTTGTTTGAGTGTTCCCTTTATTTTTTTGAGCAGTGTATATATACAGTATATACATATATATATATGTATATATATATATATATATATATATATATATATATATACAGTACAGACCAAAAGTTTGGACACACCTTCTCATTTAAAGATTTTTCTCTATTTTCATGACTATGAAAATTTTACTTTCACACTGAAGGCATCAAAACTATGAATTAACACATGTGGAGTTACATACTTAACAAAAAAGTGTAAAACAACTGAAAATATGTCTTATATTCTAGGTTCTTCAAAGTAGCAACCTTTTGCTTTGATGACTGCTTTGCACACTCTTGGCATTCTCTTGATGAGCTTCAAGAGGTAGTCACCGGAAATGGTCTTCCAACAATCTTGAAGGAGTTCCCAGAGATGCTTAGCACTTGTTGGCCCTTTTGCAGTCACTCTGCGGTCCATCTCGCCCCAAACCATCTCGATTGTGTTCAGGTCTGGTGACTGCGGAGGCCAGGTCATCTGGCGTAGCACCCCATCACTCCCCTTCTTGGTCAAATAGCCCTTACACAGCCTGGAGGTGTGTTTGGGGTCATTGTCCTGTTGAAAAATAAATGATGGTCCAACTAAACGCAAACCGGATGGAATAGCATGCCGCTGCAAGACGCTGTGGTAGCCATGCTGGTTCAGTATGCCTTCAATTTTGAATAAATCCCCAACAGTGTCACCAGCAAAGCACCCCCAGACCATCACACCTCCTCCTCCATGCTTCACGGTGGGAACCAGGCATGTAGAGTCCATTCGTTCACCTTTTCTGCGTCGCACAAAGACACGGTGGTTGGAACCAAAGATCTCAAATTTGGACTCATCAGACCAAAGCACAGATTTCCACTGGTCTAATGTCCATTCCTTGTGTTCTTTAGCCCAAACAAGTCTCTTTTGCTTGTTGCCTGTCCTTAGCAGTGGTTTCCTAGCAGCTATTTTACCATGAAGGCCTGCTGCACAAAGTCTCCTCTTAACAGTTGTTGAAGAGATGTGTCTGCTGCTAGAACTCTGTGTGGCATTGACCTGGTCTCTAATCTGAGCTGCTGTTAACCTGCGATTTCTGAGGCTGGTGACTAGGATAAACTTATCCTCAGAAGCAGAGGTGACTCTTGGTCTTCCTTTCCTGGGGCTGTCCTGATGTGAGCCAGTTTCTTTGTAGAGCTTGATGGATTTTGATGGTTTGGGGACATTTTCAAAGTTTTCCCAATTTTTCACACTGACTGACCTACATTTCTTAAAGTAATGATAGCCACTCGTTTTTCTTTACTTAGCTGATTTTTTCTTGCCATAATACAAATTCTAACAGTCTATTCAGTAGGACTATCAGCTGTGTATCCACCAGACTTCTGCACAACACAACTGATGGTCCTAACCCCATTTATAAGGCAAGAAATCCCACTTATTAAACCTGACAGGGCACACCTGTGAAGTGAAAACCATTTCTGGTGACTACCTCTTGAAGCTCATCAAGAGAATGCCAAGAGTGTGGAAAGCAGTCATCAAAGCAAAAGGTGGCTACTTTGAAGAACCTAGAATATAAAACATATTTTCAGCTGTTTCACACTTTTTTTGTTAAGTATATAATTCCACATGTGTTAATTCATAGTTTTGATGCCTTCAGTGTGAATGTACAATTTTCATAGTCATGAAAATACAGAAAAATCTTTAAATGAGAAGGTGTGTCCAAACTTTTGGTCTGTACTGTATATGTATATATATATATATATATATATATATATATATATATATAAAAATTAAGAAAAAGACACTGATGGCAAAAACAGCTGCAAAAGTGTCCAAAAAGATGCCAAAGATGCTTTAGGAAAAACACTGCCGGATTTTCTAAATTGTGTTCCTCTGGCAAAAATCAGCAGGTACATTGGTGTCTAAAATACATCTTGTGCAAATATCCTTAGGCTATATTCACGTTTATCCAGTGCTCTCTGTTGAACCCTTATGCTGGGGTTTCTGTGTAAGTCCCCAAAATATGTGACTCAGACTTACATGGAAATCCCGACATTAGTGCTCATTGGAAAGCACAGGATAAATAGCTATGATCCTAGCGTTATATTGAAAGTGATCAAAAATGTTATGTACCCCAAATGTTACCACTAAATATTTGAACTGATCCCGTAACAAATAAAGCAGGTCTCTATTTAGGTTCATCATCTCTCAATTAAAATGTACAGGGTTCCCACGTTACTGGTAGGTCAAAAGCTCTGGAAAAGTGACGTGACTCACCCCTCATCAAATAAAACTCTGTGAAATCAAAGAATCATAGAATCATAGAATGGTAGAGTTGGAGGGGACCTCCCGGGTCATCTGGTCCAACCCCCTGCTCAAAGCAGGATTCACTAAATCATCTCAGACAGATGTCTGTCCAGCCTCTGTTTGAAGACGTCCATTGAAAGGGAACTCACCACCTCTCGTGGCAGCCTGTTCCACTCATTGATCACCCTAACTGTCAAAAAGTTTTTCCTAATATGTAATCTGTGTCTCCTCCCATTCAGTTTCATCCCATTGCTTCTAGTCTTTCTTTGAGCAAATGAGAATAAAGAAGATCCTTCTTCAATGTGACAGCCCTTGAGATATTTGTAGACAGCTATTAAGTCTCTTCTCAGTCTTCTTTTTTGCAAGCTAAACATTCCCAAATCCTGTAACCGTTCCTCATAGGACATGGTTTGCAGACCGGTCACCATTCTGGTCGCTCCTCTCTGAACTTGCTCTAGTTTGACGATGTCTTTTTTAAAATGTGGTGCCCAAAACTGGATGCAGTATTCCAGATGAGGTCTGACCAAAGAGGAGCAAAGTCCGATAACGACTTCACGTGATCTAGACTGTATGCTTCTGTTAATACATCCCAGAATTGTATTTGCCTTTTTTGCTGCTGCATCACACTGTTGACTCATGTTCAGTCTATGATCTATTAGTATACCTAAGTCTTTTTCACATGTACTGTTGCTTAGCTCTATTCCTCCCATTTTGTATATCTTTCCTAGCCCCCTACCTTCTGAGCCACACTGCATTAATGGGAAGAGCTTACTTAGTAATTATTGGGGTACGTGTCCCCAGAATCACAAGCTGAGCACAATGTATGGGCGCAAAGCTGGCATTGTTTTAGCATGTCGGGGGCTCTACAAATGCATCACGGTGTTCAAATTTGTACTTCAAAAATAAAACAGCGCTCTTTCCCTTTCAAGCCCTACCATGTGCCTAAACGTTAGTTTTTGACCTCATGTGGGGCATCACTGTGTTCTGGAGAAATTGTGTAACAAATTCTGGGGTCCCCTTTCTCTTACTATCTCTTGTGAGAATTACAAACTCTCAGCTAAAACAACATTTTTATTGAAAACATTTTTTTTATTTCAAATCCAAATTTTTAAAGTTCTTTGAAGGAACTGTGGATTCAAATTCTTTTCTTAGATGAATTCCTTGAGGGGTCTCGTTTCCAAAGTGGGATCATTTGTGGGGGGTTTCTGCTGTTTTGGCACCTCAGGGTCTCTGCAAATTCAACATGGAATTCACAATCTATTCTAATCAAAGTTGCACTCCAAAATGAAATAACGCTCTTTCCTTTCCGAGGAAACATTAGCTTTTGACCATATAAGGGGTATCAATGTATTTGGCAGAAATTATGTAATAAATAATGTGGCCCATCTTTAATCAGAAATTTGAAAAAAAAGCATAATATATACATGAATTCAATGCTAAAAAAGTACCATGTGCCACGGAAAAAAAATAACTATTTCAGGTTCAGTGACATGTGTGAGATTTTATAATGAGGCTTGATCTTTCAGGTCAAAATTGGGTCTGTTGCTAAAGAGTTAACTCAGGAACAGGTTGCTTTTTTTTCTCTTTTTTTCCCTTATTCCAAGAAGATAACTTTTTTATTTTTTCATCCACATAGCCTTATATCAGGGCTTGTTTTTAGTCAGGCAAGTTGCCATTTTGAATCACACCATTCATTTTATCATGAAATATACTGTAAAGTGGAAAAAAACAATTTTGAATGGCATGAAATGGTGAAAAAAAAATTAATTCCACAATTGTTTTTTGAGGTTTTGTTTTTTTCAGCACTCATTGAACAGTTAAAATAACCTGGCAACATGATTCTCCAGGTCAGTACAATTGTGGTGATATCAAACCTGTCTAAGGGCTTTGTTTTGCATGGAGAGCTGTTGTTTTGAATGGTATAATTTTGGGGTACATAGGATGTTTTGATAGTTGAAATTTTTTAAATAATTTTTGGGAGGAGGTATGTTAACAAAAATCAAACAATCCTGTTATTTTGGGTTTTTTTCTTTACTCCATTTACTGTAATGGTTAATTCATTTTATATTTATCTAGATCAGACTCTTATGAACTCAGGAATAACAAATATGTTGTTTATCTTTTCATTTCTTCATTTTCCGAATGGGAAAAAAGGGGGATTCTAATTTTTAAGTTTTTTCATTTTATTTTTTTTGTATATATATTCCTAAAAACAACTTTTTATTTCACATGTTTTTTTTAGCCCTCATAGTAAACTTGAACCAACTTTACTTGAGTCAAAATAAGAATTTACCAAGACAGCAGCAGGATCATTGATCACTGTCAGCATGGATGTGGTGGGAAATTTGTAAGGTGAGAATGTGTAATGTAATTTTTAGTGATATGTAACTTTTGACAGGAAACACCTTTCTCAAAATATTATTTGCTTCAAATGCTATGCCATTTTTACAATAGATGCCACTACCGCATTGCATTCCATCTCTTTCATATACTTACAAAGGAAAGTAATAAGAGAAGTAGATAAGGCATCAAGTTTAATTTTCACTTCACATAAATGTCATTTTGTTAATGGAAAATTTAGTATTCAGAGAAATAGTAGTGGTGGCCTCCCTTGAGATTTAAACTTTAGGATAGTATTGCAAAAAGTCGGTGATACTATGAAGAAATACAATACAAACAATAATTTCTCTGTTTTCCCTAAACAATCAATAAAATACATAATAATATAGAATTTCATTTGCATTATAACAAATACTTGACCTCACAGCACTTCTACATTTCCCTTCACAAGATATTATGTAACAGACAATTGCTGACTCTTATTTCAGTCCCTTAGGTGTAAAACGTCTTCTTACAAAGCAAGTCCCATGATGTCTAGCAGAACGAGCATACATTACATGATGGGAATGTACAATGTGCGGAAACTTGATTTACTTGTGAAGAGCTCTGTTTAAAGATTGATTTAGTTTACTTTCTACTGTTTGTGTTTGTGATTTTGCGTTCTGAAACTCAATCTCATCCTTGGCACTTTTTTGTAAACAATGGAAAATTTAAACAAAGTCTTCGAGATGTTCCCTAAGAAGTGGAAAAGAAAGCATAAAATTAATTACTTCATACAAAGTCGTTGAAACATGGAGGTTGATGTTTTTGTTCTATGTATTATACGTACATAATGTTTTCAGTTGGGTTTTGTTGCTCACCTGTTTGGGCTTTGGCATCGGGCCTTGTTCTCTTCCCATATGGTGGGATGCAGGGGCGTTGGTAGGGTCCTAAAAGATCAGGGGCCCAGGCCCCAAATTACATATCTACCAATGCAACCTCCCCACCACTTAAAATAAGATCTTCACATATATAATTACAGTATACCCCTGTTACTAACCTAGAACATACTATACAAAGACTAATATTATCAAACTTACTATACAAGGCCAAAAAAATACTGCTACATAATGTCCTCTACCATAACCACTACACATTGAGTACATGATATTATAATATGACAATTACCTCTGTAATATAAAACATACTATACAAAGACCAATAATGCCAATAATACCACCATACATTTACCACTACATACACTGATATTACCACCATACAGCGACCATATAGTTGTAGTTACCAGTCCTGCCAATTATATTACAGAGATGACAGTACAGATATATACAATATAGGGACTTACAGCTGAAGTTCTTTCTGATGGAGTCATTCAACTTTTCTTGTCTTTTTCATCTGGCCCAGACCAACATGATGACTCCTCCAGCCACGACTCAAAGACACATTTGACTTCTCACATTTCCAGCTCCTTCCCCATCTGTTCCAAACCTGCACAAACTCCCCATCTTGCCTTCTCTTCTAGCATGGAACAGTAACCCCAATACATGAAAAACTATGTCATTCATATGACTACCACTCCCCCCCCTTTAATGCTATAATCATGCCAGATAGAGGGAACTTAACAAAGACAGAGGAAGAGCCCTAAAGTAAGAAGGCCCAGATGACCTGAATTTTTTTAACTTTACTAAACATATATAACACAATTAAAACCCATAGTGCTACACAGAGAGGACACTGTCTGCTCCTATCTTCCCTTAATCACAATCAGACATAATTGGGATACATAGTAGACAAAGGTTACCTCAGACCACTATTCTATACCCTATTTAAGATAAAGTGACTGCTACGGATCCGGGTGGTGGAACCTCTGTGCTGGGATACAAGAAAGGACCAGAGGAGCGTAACTAAGTGCCTACTTGGACCGACCCTGGCCACACGGTGGCTTAGTCGACTCCGTGAACCAAGGAGGGACCGGGCAGGGGAGCCAGGTGCCACTCTGGGACCAACCTTGCGTGAGAGCAAGCGACTCCCACGGGTCAGGTGGCTAAGGCTGACAGGTACAGCGGCAGGTAGCTTGACGGGTGATCTGGGTAGGCAAGCAGGCGGGTACGGCTGGTAGCCAGACAGGTGATCTGGGTAGACAAGCAGGCAGATACGGCAGGTAACCTGACAGGTGATCCGGGTAGGCAAGCCGGCGGCCACGGCAGGTAGACAGGCTGGCGGGCACGGCTGACAGACAGGCTGGCGGGCACGGCTGAAAGACAGGCTGGCGGGCACGGATGATAGACAGGCTGGCGGGCACGGAACCTGAGGGCTGAGGAGAGTGTTAGCACACAAACAACAACCTTGCACAGGCACCTCCATTTTAGAGGAGGTGCTTAATATAGGAGTGGTCCTCCTGCCATTGGCTGGGGACTCCTTAGGAGGGCACGCGCGGCCCCTTTAAGAGGGAGGGAGCGCGCGCCCTAAGCACGGTGCCAGGGAAGCTGTGCGTGGTGCGCTCAACAGCAGCAGCAGGAGCAGGGGAGCTGGGGAACGCCGGACTGGGGAACGGCGTCTCTGCCCGGCAGGAGGCTGAGACGCCGACGCTACAATGACAGGTGCATAGTGCAAAGGATTAGTCAATTCCTTATTAAATCAAAATGATATCATACCTAACAAGACTATATAGGGAGATGTTTAAGATGTTTATATGGCTAGTATGTGCCTAAATGCTTGATAAAGTGGTCCTGCTGGAACGATAAATAATGAGCTCACACTGGGTATCTGTCTATTTGCAACCCATATTCATATAATCTCCTAATGGATAATTGTCCGTACTTACATTGGCAGGTGGGAGCAGTACATGTGTCCTCGCGCCCCTACACGCGTTTCGCCCTCGCTTCGTCGGGGGGCGTGGAACCTCTAAAAATAATAGTGTACCAATTAGTAATGCCTTCACGGGGCTACCTAGAAAATAATAATGTCCGATATACTCTTTTGAAGGTTATAATATCCAAAGTGCCCCACTCAAGCAACAGATACCTTTGAATGTCCCCTTTAAGTAACAATGCTCACTCCCAGCTCGCTATTTATATTGTATGATGGCCCCCTACAGCTCCCTATATACTGTATGATGGCCCCAAAAGCTCAATATATATTGCATTATGGCCCCCACAGCCCAATATTATTATTATTATTTATTTATATAGCGCCATTGATTCCATGGTTCTGTACATAAGGAGGGGTTACATACCAAATACAGATATCACTTACAGTAAACAAACTAATAATGATAGACTGGTACAGAGGGAAGAGGACCCTGCCCTTGCAGGCTTACATTCTACAGGAATGGGGAAGGAGACTGTAGTTGTATTATGGCCCCCCAGCCCCTTATATACTGTATTATGGCCCCAACAGCCCCATTTATGCTGTATTATGGCCCCAACAGCCCCATTTATACTATATGATGGCCCCCACATACTCTTATACACTGTAGTATAGCTTCACAGCCACTTATATACTGAATTTTGCCCCCCACAGCTCCTTATATATTGTATGGTGCCCCCAACAACCAGATAATATAAAAAAAAATAAAGATTATACTCACCTAATCCTTATTCCTGGTACTGCAGAGTCCATCTCCTCTATTGACTTCTATGGCGGACCTGTGGAAATGGTGCGATGCAGTAATGTCATCGCGCTACCTGTGTCAACATCTGCAGAGCATGGGTGGGCTCAGCTCCTGAACCTGCTCCATACATGTCCTGACTGTGATGTACAGTTACACCATTGGGTTAATTTCACTTATCTGTTCCTAAAACTGGAAAGATAAATGGAATTCTCTAACAAAAATGTGAAAAACTCTTTACAGATTTATTAACCTCTTAAGTGCGATTTGTTTCATTTTGCGATTTCGTTTTTTAATGCCTTATTCTAAGATCCATAGAATTTTTATATTTTTCTGTTCACATAGCCGTGTGAGGGCTTGTTTTTTTCTGGACTACTTGAACTTTTGAATGACACTTTTGAATGCAATTCTGCAATTGTTTTTTGCGTTTTTTATTTACAGCGTTCATTTAATGGTAAAACTGACTAATTCTCCAGGTCAGTGCGATTACGGAGATACCAAACATGTTTTACTTAAATGGTGAAAAGAAATTCAGAAATTTGTAAAACAAATATATAGATATTCACTTATGACTCCATTTTCCGAGAGCCGGAACATTTTCACGTTTTCAATTTTCGGGATATTGAGATGTTTGAAGGCTTGTTTTTTGCGCCCAGAGCTTATGTTTTTTATTTATATAATTTTGGGGCAGATACAATGTTCTGATCATCTTTTATTACATTTTTTGTGTTGTCGGTTGTCGAAAAACTGCAATTTTGGCATTTTGATCTTTTTTCTTATTATATTTTGATAGATTGGACTTTTACAAATGCAGCGATATCAAATATGTGAATTTTTTTTTTACTTTTTATCGTAATTGTTAGACCCCTTAGGAAACTTGAATCTCCGATCAGCTAATCGCTTGTGCTATACATAGCAGTGCTACTGTGCTGCTGTGTATAGCAAAAATCATGGTCTTCTATGACCACCAGCCACAAGCTGGCTTTCACAGGAATACCGTTGTGACAGGCACACGGGTCTTCTGCAGACGCCTGGCCATCATGGCAACCCATCAGTATCCTGTGATCATGTCACAGGCATGATGGGTGCAAAGAACAGTGCACCTCCCTGCTTGCACTCTGTAAATGCCGCTGTCACAGATTGACAGCGGCATTTGACAGATCAACAGCTGTGGGTGAAACTCTGCTCCATATGTGGCTGTTAGAGGCTGATTACACAGGTCTGCGACTAAAAAGCTGTTTGATTATTTTCATATAATTTCCATGTATTTTTGTGTTTTGATAACGAAAAAAATATTGAAAAAAATCCTAAAAGTCAGGACTTTCCACAAGTTCTTCTGCAAACTCTGGTGTGAATCATCGACGGGCAGCTTATTTTCTTACCCCATTAACATCAACAGGAACTACGTGATTGGCTGGTTAGTGACATAATGAAAGGTCCTTATGTTTTCAAGAAAGCTTGCATTGGAATTTCATTCATCAACCGTGTTTCCCCCAAATTAGCATTATGGCTTTGTGGAAGTATATTAATTGGCCTGACCATTTCTGTTTAATTTGTGGTTAGTATACAGTGTTAAATCAACAGCTGAATATTACAGACTTTGTGAAAAAAATATACTTTGCATACTTTGGAGTAAAAGTTGGAGATCAAGATAAAGTTTGGGCGCCTCATAAAGTGTGCAAATGGCATGTTGAGGACCTCTGAAATTGGTTAAAGGGTAAGAAAAAAGCTTTCCGTTATGGGATTCCTATGGTATGGCAAAAGAACCATGGTGATGACTGTTACTTTTGTTCATGCAGTGTGAAAGGGTATAATTCCAAATAGAAGCATTCCATTTCATACCCCAATCTTCACTCAGCAATTCGTACCATTCCCCATGGCACAGATATACCAGTAACCAAGGCCCCTGCTACCTTGGAAGAGATGCCTAGCTTCGATGAAGGTGGAATCATACCTGAACCAGATAACGAATCAAGTTCTGACTTTGAAGATGATACAAAACCAAAATTTTTTTCCCAGGAGGGGATGAAGGATTTAGTAAGAGACTTGAATCTTCCCAAAGATGCTGATGAGTTACTCAGATCAAGGCTCAAAAGCAGGAATTTATTGTTACCAGGAGTTTCTTTTTCATGGTTCAAGCATCGTGAAAAGGAGTTCGTTTCTTACTTTGCCCAGGAAGACAAGTTGGTTTATTGCATCAATGTCGAAGGTTTGATGGGTCAATTCAAAATCCAATATGATTCAGCGCAATGATGTCTTTTTATAGATTCTTCAAAAAGAAGTTTCAAAGCAGTTTTACTCCACAACTGTGGTTCTTATGCGTCCATCCCTGTAGTTCATTCCGTACACTTGAAGGAAACTTATGTGGAACTTGACATTGGTTCTTCGTAAACTTAAATATGAAGACCACTGTTGGCAAGTGTGTGGGGATTTGAAGGTTTTGTGCATGCTGCTTGGGCAACAAGCTGGGTATACCAAATACCCTTGTTTTCTGTGTCTGTAGGACAGTCAAGACTGACATAATCACTGGACCAAGAAGAGTTGGCAGCCGAAGGTGCTCACAGTCGGTGAAAAAAATGTCCTCCGAGAAATTTTGGTACCTCCCTATAAAGTTCTTCTACCACCTCTCCACATAAAATTGGGCTTGATGAAGCAATTCGTAATGGGGAATGCTTCAAATACTTGGTCACCAAGTTCCAAACCTCTCGGAGGCAAAATTGAAGGAAGGTGTGTTCGTTGGACAAGACATTAGAAGGCTTATAGCTGATAAAGAGTTTGTCAATACCATGACGGATCCTCAAAAAGAAGGGTGGATTGCATTTAAAGAGGCAGTAGAGAAATTTTTATTCAATAAAAAAGATCCTGACTACAAAAAGATCATCAGACGAATGCTGAAAGCATTTCAAGCTTTAGGTTGCCTGATGAGTTTGAACGTGCATTTCCTCATTCCCTCCTTGACTACTTCCCTGAAAATTTGGGCTGTGAGTGAAGAGCAAGGTGAACGATTCAACCAGGACATTAAAGACATGGAAAGAAGATACCAGGGAAAATGGAGTATTACAATGATGGCAGACTACTGTTGGATGCTTCAGAGAGACATTCCAGATGCTACTCACAAGCGTAAATGTACCAAGAGGAGCCTCACACGGAAAGAAAATTGATTTTAGTGAGTGTTAGTGAGCTCACTTCAATTCAAAAATGATTTTCATGAAAAATTTGTAATAAAAAATTTATTTTATCAGTCTTTTTACATTTATTTTGCGGTATTGCTTTATTTAACATAGTTACCTAAATTGTCAGGAAACGTGATGTCCTATGACAAAATGGATGTCATTTTCGGATTTAGCGCACCAAAAAACATAATGATTACGTGGAATAACCAAATCAGCTCTTGAAATTTTCTGCATACATGTACAAATACACACATACATATACACATATATATTATATATATATACACACACACATTTACAAATACATACACGAAATACTACTTACATACCGTATTTTTCGGACTATAAGACGCACTTTTTTCCTCCAAAATTTTGGAGGAAAATGGGGGGTGCGTCTTATAGTCCGAATGTTGGGGGGGGTATATTTATGTGTGGTGTTGGGGGAGCGGTATCGGTGGAGGAGTGGGGAACAGGAGGCAGCAGCCGCCCGCTGCAGCCTACACTGTCCCTGCTGCTAAAGAAAATGAATATTCACTGCTCCTTAATAGCGGTACACAGTGTAGCCGCGCTGCGGCTCCAGCTGCTGCCGGCTATCTCCTGTGCCCGCTGTTAAAGGGCATGAATATTCAACCTCTCTCCACGCCCATGGGTGTGGGGAGGGGGTGAATATTCATGCCCTTTAATGAGCGGGCACAGGAGACAGCCGGCAACAGCAGCGGCCGCAGTGCGGCTCCGCTGTGTGCCAGCTATGAAGGAGAGTGAAATCTCTGCTCCCCGCGCACACAGACCCGGCGTGGGGAGCAGTGACTTCCGGCAGCTGATCTCTCCATGTGAGCCGCGCATGGTAGTGACGTCATGCGCGGCTCACATGGAGAGATCAGTGCAGGCAGACAGGATGCAGAGCTGGAGGAGAGAAGAGAGGTGAGTAGGAGTGTTTATTTTTTTTAACCCTCCGTCACATACAATAGGCCTGACAGGCACATCTCTTTTACTTTCATTTCTCCTTCCTCACCAGATTGTGAGGAAATCCCCTCCCTCCAGGTAGTCTCCTGTCTCTAGCAGCTCTGTGAAACCTCATACCACAGTTGGATTGCAGAGCTTCAGGAGGACAGATATAACTGCGCTAATCTCTCAGGCTCATTGTATGTGAACACGTCACACTCAAAAAGGTTGGTATTTTATGTTTTTATTCATCACAATTGTTTATTTAGCTTGTTTTATGAATGTATAGCACAAAGTGTGAGGATATTTCATAGAAATAAGGCAGATTAAAAAGGAAAGTATGCTGGTCAGGGATATACAGTAGTTCCCTAACACATATTCCTTCTCTTGCTTCAGATTATCTGCTGAAATGGAGAGGAAAATGTACAATTTATCAAAAAATCTTGATGTTGAGGAAGTAACAAACATGCTGTTAGATGATGCAGACCCCACACTGAATGAGGATTTAGGAGAGGAAAGTGAGATTGATTCTCATGATGAGGTGGAAGTATGTGAAGTGGATTCTGAAACAGAGCAAGATGGTGAAAGTGATGAGGATGAAGATGAAGAATCTTATTATATGGTAAAAGATAAAAAATAACAATGGAACAAGAAGCCACTCCAGAAAAAACGTAGGGAACCTCAAAACATTATTACTCACCTTCCTACAGTTATAGGAACTGCAAGTAATGCAAAAACTGCAGTTGAATGCTGGAATAGTTTATTCACAGATGGCATTCTGGACTCTATTGTCACATATACCAACCAATATATAGACATTATAAAGGACAAGTTCATCTGCAACAGAACCATCAAGGCCACAGATGAAATAGAACTGCGTGCTTTTTTTGGATTATTATACCTTGCAGGAGCTTAAAGGGCAAATAGACAAAGTTTGGAGGAACTTTGGAGTAAAGATGGGGATGGAGTTGAAAAATTTGGCCTTGTTATGTCCATAAACAGATTCAAGCTTCTAATTCGTTGCCTTCGGTTTGACGACAGAACTACCCGAACCGAACGTAAAACACATGACCGACTTGCTCCAATTCGTGATATATTCCAAAAATTTGTTGAAAACTGTAAAAAAAGCTATTGCCCTGGGGAGAATCTCACTATTGACGAAATGCTTCCTGGTTTTTGTGGTAAATGTGCCTTTTGTCAATATATTCCATCAAAGCCTAACAAATATGGAATAAAAATGTATGCCCTTGTTAATGCCAGTAAGACCTACACTTACAACCTGGAAGTTTATGCAGGAAAACAACCAGAAGGTCCTTACTGTGTCAGCAACAAACCCAGTGATGTTGTAAAAAGACTGGCTGAGCCCTTATTTGGATCGGGTCGCAATTTAACACCTGACAATTGGTTTTCAAATTGTGATCTGATTGATTATCTGAAAATACAGAAGCTTTCATATTTCGGAACTGTAAGAAAAATTAAAAAAGAATTGCCTACACAGTTTGTAAGTGTGAAAGGGAGACAACAGTACAGCAGTATGTTTGCATTCCATAATGGAAAGGTTTTGGTTTCCTATGTACCACAAGCAAAAAAAATTGTACTTCTTCTATCAACACTTCATGATGATGATGCCATCGATCCTGGGACTGAGGCACAAAGAAAACGGAGATAATTACATTTTATAATGCAACCAAAGGGGGTGTTGATACAGCTGATCAGATGTGCTCAACTTTCAACGTCAACAGAAACACCAAACGCTGGCCAATGGTCATATTTTTTGCTATGTTGAATTTGGGTGGTATAAATTCACAAGTCATTTACATTGAAAACAAGCTTGAACCACTCCGTAGACGATTCTATCTGAAAAAATTGGCCCATGAACTAGTGCTTGGAGAGCTACGCAGGAGAAGTATGAAAACAATCGGTATCCCCTCTCGCCTTCAAGTTCAGCTCAAAAGATTCCGCCCAGAAGATGATAGTGAAAATTCACCACCTGCATCACCTCCCAAAAGAAGGAGATGCACCACCTGCACCACAGAAAGCGGAATCAGAAGGCTTTCTAATTATGAATGTCACAAATGTCTTAATGCAATCTGCCTGACACATGCAAAAATTATGTGTAATTCTTGCTGTTTGCTCTGCAAGTGTAATTTTTCTGGGGAAACTTCAGGATCTAATTCTGATTAAATATGTGTTTAATAGTACTTAAGGTACCTTAAAATTAAGTTTGTTTCCATAAATTTTCTTTGTAGAGTTTTTTGACAGAGTCGAACTGGGGACTATTTGGCGGGAGTTTTGAAATGTTTGTATTTCAGAGTTATTAGTTTTATGTTAAGTAAATGGGGTTTTTTTGCACCTGATTATGTGTAGTCTCTTTTATTACATCCCTATGAAGGTCACTGATCACTTTTAGAGCACTGAAATTGCAAACATTAGATATTATAGGTATTTTTCTAGCCTGCGCCTGACAGTCACATTGTATGTGAACTCGTTAGAACCGATATTGTATGTGACGGAGGGTTAATGTGCAACATGATGGGAATTAGGGGGACCATGCATACTAGGACAGGAATTAGGGATGCCATGCATACCAGGACAGGGATTATGGGTGCCATGCAGACCAGGACAGGGATTAGGGGTGCCAAGCATACCAGGACAGGGATTAGGGGTGCCATGCATACCAGGATAGGGATTAGGGGTGACATGCATACCAGGACAGGGATGAGGGGTGCCATGCATACCAGGACAGGGATGAGGGGTGCCATGCATACCAGGATAGGGATGAGGGGTGCCATGCATACCAGGACAGGGATGAGGGGTGCCATGCATACCAGGACAGGGATGAGGGGTGCCATGCATACCAGGACAGGGATTAGGGGTGCCATGCATACCAGGATAGGGATGAGGGGTGCCATGCATACCAGGACAGGGATGAGGGGTGCCATGCATACCAGGACAGGGATGATGGGTGCCATGCATACCAGGATAGGGATTAGGGGTGCCATGCATACCAGGATAGGGATGAGGGGTACCATGCATACTAGGACAGTGATGAGGGGTGCCATGCATACCAGGACAGGGATGAGCGGTGCCATGCATACCAGGACAGGGATGAGGGGTGCCATTCATACCAGGACAGGGATGAGGGGTGCCATGCATACCAGGACAGGGATGAGGGGTGCCATGCATACCAGGATAGGGATTAGGGGTGCCATGCATACCAGGATAGGGATGAGGGGTACCATGCATACTAGGACAGGGATGAGGGGTGCCATGCATATCAGGATAGGTATGAGAGGTGCCATGCATACCAGGATGGAGGGATGCCAGGCATACCAGGATGGGGATGGGGACCACGTATAAAAGGAAGGGGGGCGGCATATATACCAGGATGGGGGATATTGTCAGAATTGGGGGACATTACCCCTATACCAGTGTCAGCAGAAGACCCCCTCCCCCTTAAAAGTGCATCATGACCACATTTTTTGCTTACATTTTTATTTTTTTATTTTCCTCCTCTAAAACCTAGGTGCGTCTTATGGTCCGATGCGTCTTATAGTCTGAAAAATCTGGTACATATTATACACATATTCACATATACATACATTTACAGATACACATTGTCGATGCTTTTTATCCTTTGATTGGAGCAGCCAGACACACAGCGCTCACCTGCTGTGCAGCTTGTGTCTGGTACATCCTGCTCTGAAATCCTCTTGCAAGAGTGTGCAAAGCAGTCATCAAATCAAAAGGTGGCTACTTTGAAGAACCTAGAATATAAGCCATCTTTTCAGTTGTTTCACACTATTTTGTTAAGTATATAATTCCACATGTGTTAATTCATAGTTTTGCCTTCAGTGTGAATGTACAATTTTCATAGTCATGAAAATACAGAAAAATCTTTAAATGAGAAGGTGTGTCCAAACTTTTGGTCTGTACTGTACATCACAACAGAAACACTGCAACTGCTGTATTCTTAATAGGAATGGGACGGGAGCACAGAGCGCCCTAACTTTGCCCGCAAAGAAAGTTCTGACACTGGCACTGCGTCAGGACATAACCCTTCATTACATGCACCACAGCATTCAGGAATGAATGCTGCTTGTGCGTGCTTGCAGTGTAAGGAGGAATGAAAGCACTCCTTGTCACTATGACGGACTGCAAGAGGCTGCTGGAAGGAATAAAGTCAATTTCCGTTCAGCAGCTGAGCTTTCAGTGTGGTGGCCGCACCACTTTAAAACACTATTAACATGCAGATTGACCCCATATCTGCAGGTTAATTGCATTTTGGTACTTGACAGGTTCCATTTACCTCTAGAGCAAAGTCTAAGTGATTTTGTGTCTTCACCTTAAATCGCCGATCATTGGGGTATGAACTTTGCCCAAGGAGTCCCCAGGTCAAATGCCTAGATAAGTCTCTAATGTCAACGGCTAATACTCTGCCACAAATTTGTAAAGAAAATATCATTAACATATTGCACATAAAACATTGATTGTTCATCCCTAATCATGCAACCACACTGAATGTGTAGGAAGTTAAAGTAAATGCCCCTGGTTCATCTTTTCAAATCTTTGCAATTTTTCCTTCCTTCCACAACAGCATAGGGAATGTTCCTGCAATATAAGCATAGGAATAGTACAAGCTACAAATACAATTCCCCAAAGAATCTTCACATTATAATACTGAAACAGAAAAGTGATTAAAAGCAAACTGCACTCTTACACACCAGCAAATAAATAGAAGTCAAGCACTTAGAAACAGGTCTTGTCTCTTTAATGATTCTCAACATATGGTAAATACAAGTAATGGTTCCAGAGTGATTTATGATAAATGGGACATTTTAAATTATCCATTAAGTCACTCAGGTTTCATAAAACCATTTGTTGATTACTTTTAAGCGTTTTCCATGGCTGAGGTATGGAAGTAATAGTATGCTTTCCATTCTTCTATCTCAATTTACAGAACACTAGACTAGTTAGACTAGAAAGGTCCTTCAACAGATTATTCCTTTTTTACCTCTCTTAAGGAGAGAATTTATTTCACGAAGCAGCTGCTTTTTGCTAACGTCTCAACTTTGTTTCTGTACAAAGCAGAGGTCATCCCCATCACCCAACTTTATTCCGTGGGGTCCATTTATTAAACTCAGCAATTTTCAAAACACACTCTTGGAGTTGTGTAATTACTTGGCTTTTTAGTTTAGTGATTATCCATCATACTGACTTTTACCGCAAAATTTTGCCACCTGTACAGCTTAATGACCGTAGAGCTTTACTTTACCACTAGTGCAAGGAGTGTATGCTTTACAATAGGTTCCAATACTAGTTAATATAAGCACATATTTCAGTCAGCTGTCTAAAGTGATACTGCAGGCCAAAAGTTACCGTGTCACCCAATTTAATGTTACAGCCATGGCAAATAAATAAATGTTTAAAAAATTACTAAAATCTAAAGAGAAATCAATGTCTTCTGCATCGCTGAAGTACACGCTTGTCTTATTTCCTCAGCTTTATTTATAGCAATGTCATATTTATAGCAATGTCAAACAGTACATTCCTTTTTGGACAATGATGGAACCACAGTGCGTGCTTTGTTCTTTGATTTCTCTAGTGCGTTCAACACATTACAGCCACTCTTACTGCGAGGAAAGTTGATTAAAATGGCGGTGGATGAGGGACTTGTGAATTGGATAATTGACTACCTGTCGGATAGGCCACAGTTTGTTAGGTGGGGGACGGCTACATCAGATAGTGTACTGAGCAGTGTCGGAGCCCCGCAGGGAACAGTGCTGTCGCCATTCCTCTTTACATTGTACACAGCTGACTTTCAGTATAAATCAGACCGTTGTCACCTCCAGAAGTACTCGGATGACTCTGTGATAGTTGGCGGTATTGGGAAGGACCAGGACGAAGAGGAATATAGAAGGGTGGTTGCGGACTTTGTAGTATGGTGCCAGGCTAACCATCTAGAACTAAATGTTAAGAAAACCAGGGAGTTGGTGATGAGCTATGGAAGGTGCAAGAAGGTATGCCTACCTGTTACCATTGACGGTCAGGATGTGGAGATGGTGGACAGTTTCAAATATTTGGGGGTTTACCTGGATAGCAAGCTAGACTGGAAGTGCCACATGGAGAAGGTCTACAAGAAGGGGATGAGTAGATTGTACTTCCTAAGGAAGTTAAGGTCTTTTAATGTGTGTGGCAAAATGCTTGAGGTGTTCTACCAATCCATTGTGGCTAGTGCCACCTTTGCGGCAATAATTTGCTGGGGTAACAGTGTGCGTGTTGCTGACGCCAACAAGCTCAACAAACTTATAAAGAAGGCTAGCGCGACGGTGGGCCTACAGCTTGGGACTTTTGAAGAGGTGGTAGAGGATAGGATTAAGAAGAAGTGCAGAGCTATAATGGGCAACAACACACACCCGCTTTATGAACTGTTTGCGAAACAGAAGAGCACATTCAGCAATCGCCTAATACAACTAAGGTGTAAAAAGGAAAAATACAGGAGATCGTTTGTTCCAACAGCTATGGGGGTGTTTAACAAATGTCTGAAAAGCAATGTCTAAAGCATTCCAAATGTTTTGTTATTATATGTGTCATGTTCGAGATCTGTGTTCTGCTGCTGTGATACCGCAATTTCCTCCGGGATAAAATAAAGTATATCTTATCTTATATCATGTGAAATATTGGGATAATATCAACAATAGTCAGATTAACACAGGTAAGGGCCAAAACACAACATCCAAACAAAACATTCTGCCAAAGTTTTGTAGGAAAAAGGCTGGATACCATTCTCCTACTATTTGTTTTGTTTCACAATACGATTAAATTAAAGGCAAAAGTGTTTGCTCACACTGAAGGCAGGATTTATACTAAAGCATCACAGAAAACAACAGTTTACACATGGTAATACCTTCATTAGGCACTAAAGTGGTAGCTACAGCGGTGTTCATCATCCCTTTGCATTTCTTACACTCGTTTATGTCATTGTTCCCTTTAAGTTGTGCACTGTCTTTGAGAAGGGATTCAACCAAGGTTCTATATAGTATCAAGTCCAAAACTCAAGGAAAGCCTACTTACGGTAGCTGCCCCATTCAGTGAAAAAGTGGCCAAAATTGTAATAAATACCATGACAATGTGAGATTTTGCCCAATTTGGTACAGTTTTCAATGCATGAGGATGTAAGCATAGTTTTGGCAAAAAATATTCAGAAGCAGCCACTAAACAATGTATGAAGTGGTGATCTGCTCTGTACAGTGCTTACATCCAGCCACTGATTTGCCAATGATAGCCTGTGCAATGGATAGGTAATTAGTATGTAGGTTCCAGCATTAACTAATGGCGAACTAATATGTAAATACTAGTGTTGAGCGAGCACTAAAATGCTCGGGTGCTCGAAGCTCGGGCCGAGCTCACTGTGATACTCGGTTGCTCGACCCGAGCAACGAGCCCAATGTTAGTCTATGGGAGACCCGAGCATTTTTGCGGCGGCACTCCCGGCAGTCTGTAGAAAGCCTAAAAAGTGCCCAAAACGATAGTGACAGTGCTCAAATGACATGGGGACAGCATGGGGATCGCCCCAGGAAGCATTTCTGACCCCCAGATCACTGCTGTCAACAACGTGGTCAGAGGTATTAAGCCACTTTTACGGGCTCACAATAAAACGTTCAAAAACGAAAGTGAAACTGTTTTCCTGTGAAATATGTTAAGGAACATCCTTTCCAGGGTAAAGACTTATCTGGCCATGTGCTGTGTGACACATGCATACAGTGCTGAAAAGACATGGGAACAGCATGGGGAAGACCACTGGAAGCATCCAGGTCACTGCCTAAAAGTGTGCCCATCAGAAGTGATCCTTGCAGCATCAGAAGATGCAGACTTGCAACTATCCCCGTGCAAGTTCTTGTTCCAGGGCAGTGTTCAATTGTACCTCCCCCATTCCTTGCAATGCAAGCGCAAATATGCAGCCAACCACCCACCCACCCGCAGGCTGCAATACTATACTGCTAGCTTGCACTTGAAATGGGGCCTTTTAGTTTGGAGGAGGCCGAAGCTGACCACTACTGAGTGGACCATGGCTGAGTCAGCGGTGAGGTCTCCATACTCAGTCCCCAGCCGCCACTATTTGTCCCAGGAAGCTTCCCCACACTTTTCTTAGCCTGGCCTGCTTTAGGGCAGCATTGGACGAGCCCACCAGACAACCAGAGACTCCTCCGGTGGGCCCTGGCTTCTCTATCAGGGGAGTTGAGAGCGCCAAGGTGAGGAGTATGATGATGATGATAGAAGTTAGCATCTGCTTTGTTTTCTTGGAATGCAAGCGTAAGTGTGCAGCCTGCCACCCACCCACCCCCAGGCTGCAATACTATACTGCTAGCCTGCACTTGAAATGGGGCCTTTTAGTTTGGAGGACGCCAAAGCTGGCCACTACCTCATGGCTGCTTCAGCAGCGAGGTCTCCATACTCAGTCCCCAGCCGCCACTATTTTTCCCGGTCACACTTTTCTTAGCCTGGCCTGCTTTAGGGCAGCATTGGACGAGCCCACCAGACAACCAGACTCCTCCGGTGGGCCCTGGCTTCTCCATCAGGGGAGTTGAGAGTGCCAAGGTGAGGAGCATGATGATGATGATAGAAGTTAACATCTGCTTTGTTTTCTTGGAATGCAAGCGTAAGTATGCAGCCTGCCACCCACCCACCCCCAGGCTGCAATACCATACTGCTAGCTTGCTTGCACTTGAAATGAGGCCTTTTAGGCTTGTGGAGGCAGACGTCGGCAGCCTGGTATCCATACTCAGTCCCCAGTCACCCGGCGGCCGGGTGTACACACTCGGTCCCCAGCCGCCCCTATTTGTCCCGGAGCACCTTATACACAAGCGCGCATACCAAAACATTACCTGTGCCCTCCCCAGTGCATTTAGTGGGAAGTAAAGCCTATTCCACTGTTCATGGCAAATATGAAGATGCCTCCCGCCCTGCATCTGTCGTTCAAGTCCTTGTCCCAGGGAAGTGTTCAATTGTACCTCCCCTATTCCTTGCAATGCTAGTGTGGCACCCCAGGGGTCTGGCTGCCACAGTTATAGAAATATTACGTCTGAGAGCAAGTGGAAGGTTTCTCTGGTCAGGAGCCCTTAAGCATGCAACACTTCCTGTCCAGACCTGGGAGGGGAGGAATCTGCCCTTATAAACTGGGTCTGGGGCGGGATTAGTCAGTTGAGTCAGAGCCTGGAGACAGTTCCAGACACAGGGAGAGTTACAGCAGGAGCTCTGTAGGAGCAGTAGCTGAAGACCAGGGGCTGGAAGCTAAGCAGAGATATAGCTCGCCCTGGCAGAAGAATCTGATAACTGGACACCGGAGTCCGAGGCTGTGGGGACTAATATTCACCCAGCAGCAGAAACCAGCCGGCAGGGGATTCCAGGTCCTCTGGCCATAGAAGCCCGGAGGCTCAGTCACAAGGAAGGGACCAGCATCGCCATCCAGGAGCGGAGGCTAACAGAAGGCCCCAAGTCACCAGCCATACGGGTGAGCACCACACGGTATACTCAGGGACGTGGGCTACTTCTACCCGCTTACAGCAAGGTAGCCAGAAAGAGTGCAGATAGACGGGGAGGCCTACAACTCCACCTGGCCAGAGGAACTCCTGTTTGTTCGCAGACTGACCAGGCCCCTTATGCTAGCCAGTACTCCCGGGAGGGTCTGCCTTAACATCACCAGTAAAGACCCTGAACTGCACTGCAAAGACTCTGAGTCGTTCGTGCTTCATCGCCGCACCAGCACTACTAGTGCTGGGACTCCCGTGCACTATCACCCTCACCATCGACTACACTGCCCTGGGGCTCCACTCTTCCCGTGGGGAGTCACACTACCTCAGCTGCACACACCATCAGCCCCAGCGGTCTGCCTTGCAGCGGCGGTCCGCGCTGACCGCAATCCACGGGTGGCGTAGTCGGACAATTAACCTAAAACCCCCCCACAAAATACCACCATCGGCCTGACCACCCTGAGCCACGGGACAGGGTCCCTGCCACGGAGACTACAACCCCCAGAGACCCGGCTCCGGGTAACCCACACACGTCCACACTAGGCCCAGGGGGCAAGTCACTAGCGCAAGTATGCAGCCTGCCACCCACCCACCCCCAGACTGCAACACCATACTACTTGCTTGCTTGCACTTGAAATTGGGCCTTTTAGGCATGTGGAGGCGGAATCTGGCGACCACGTCATGGCTGTACCGGCAGCCTGGTAACCATACTCAGTCCCCAGCCGCCCGGCGACCAGGTGTCCACGCCTGGTCCCCAGCCGCCAGGGGGCGGCCGGGTGTCCATACTCGGTCCCCAGCCACCCCTATTTGTCCCGGTGCGCCTTATACACAAGCGCGCATACCAAAACATTACCTGTGCCCTCCCCAGTGCATTTAGTGGGAAGGACAGCCTAACCACAAAGATGTGGACAAGTGAATGTGGCCAGGGATGGTCCATCTCACTGACGCCTTCACACTGGGTTAATATTGTGGAAGCTGGGACACAGTTGGACACTGGGATGCAACACGTCCTCCAGACATAGAGGATTGTGGGTGCTGGGTCAATCAGGCTTCAACACAAAGTTCAGAAGGTAGACAGCAGCAGTGGTCGGCCTCCTACACAACGAGTAAATTATTCATGATCATGAGGCCATCCATCTCCTTAGCTTTCTGTTCCTTGGAATGCAAGCGCATGTATGTAGTAACGGCTAGGCCTGAGGTGGTCAGCGTTTTGGCGCACATCCTACCTCCTCCGAGGATTGCTGCATGTTTTCCTGCTACTATCCCAGTTATATGACTCCCGTTAAAACAAAGCTTCAGGTGATGAATGATGGATGAGGTTGTGGCAAAGGAGAAAGAGCAGGAGGAACAGGGACCATTCACATCAATATCAGGTCAGTCAACCACACATGTCTTGTAGGATATGTTTCTGTACCAAAAGGAGCGGTTCGGCTACACAGTTATAGGGCATACAGTGAGTGCAATGCCTACCAAAAATTTCGAGGCACTCCAATGCCCTTTGGAAGTGACATGGAGGTCAGAGGGCCTTAACTAAACTGTTTTTTCCATTTACAGCAACTGGGTCTCCTGTACACTGTTGGCCTAAGCAGTGAATGGAAGGCTTTCCAAAAATTATGAGGAACTGCAATGCCCCTTGAAACAGACATGGATTACAGTGTACTAAAAACCTTCTACCCATTACTGGAGAGTGGGTCTCCCTTAGTGTTCGCCTATGCATTGAAAAGCAAAAGCTGACTAAAGTCGTGGAGATTAGAGGTAATTAAAAACAACATTTCAATGCCCCTTGGAAGAGCTGTGGAGTTCAGAGTGGTTTAAGAAGACGGTTTTAATGCCCCTTGGAAGAGACGTGGAGGTCACAGTAGCTTAACAAGACGGTTTTAAGGCCCCTTGGAAGAGACGTGGAGTTCAGAGTGGTTTAACAAGACGGTTGTAATACCCCTTGGAAGAGATGTGGAGGTCCCAGTGGAATAAAAAGACAATATCAATGCCCCTTGGAAGAGTGGTGGAGGTCCCAGTGGAATAAAAAGACAATATCAATGCCCCTTGGAAGAGTGGTGGAGGTTACAGTGGAATAAAAAGACAATATCAATGCCCCTTAGAAGAGACGTGGAGGTGCCAGTGGAATAAAGAGACAATATCAATGCCCCTTGGAAGAGTGGTGGAGGTACAAGTGGAATAAAAAGACAATATCAATGCCCCTTGGAAGAGTGGTGGAGGTTATAGTGGAATAAAAAGACAATATCAATGCCCCTTGGAAGAGACGTGGAGGTCCCAGTGGAATAAAAAGACAATATCAATACCCCTTGGAAGAGTGGTGGAGGTCCCAGTGGAATAAAAAGACAATATCAATGACCCTTGGAAGAGACGTGGAGGTCACAGTAGCTTAACAAGACGATTTTAATGCCCCTTGTAAGAGACGTGGAGTTCAGAGTGGTTTAACAAGACGGTTTTAATGCCCCTTGGAAGAGACGTCGAGGTCACAGTAGCTTAACAAGACGGTTTTGATGCCCCTTGGAAGAGACGTGGAGGTCCCAGTGGAAAAAAAAAAGACAATATCAATGCCCCTTGGAAGAGACGTGGAGGTCCCAGTGGAATAAAAAGACAATATCAATGACCCCTGGAAGAGACGTGGAGGTCACAGTAGCTTAACAAGACGATTTTAATGCCCCTTACAAGAGCCATGCAGTACAGCATATTAAAAACATTATTCCCATTATTGGGGAGTGGGTCTCCCATAGTATTTGCCTATGCCTTCCAACCAAAAGCTGCCAAAAATTAGGACGGAGGAACTTGCAATGTCCCTTACAAGAGCCATGCAGTACAGCATATTAAAAACATTATTCCCATTATTGGGGAGTGGGTCTCCCATAGTCTTTGCCTATGCCTTCCAAGCAAAAGCTGCCAAAAATGAGGATGGAGGAACTTGCAATGCCCCTTACAAGAGCCATGCAGTACAGCATATTAAAAACATTATTCCCATTATTGGGGAGTGGGTCTCCCATAGTCTTTGCCTCTGCCTTCCAAGCAAAAGCTGCCAAAAATTAAGACGGAGGAACTTGCAATGCCCCTTACAAGAGCCATGCAGTACAGCATATTAAAAACATTATTCTCATTATTGGGGAGTGGGTCTCCCATAGTCTTTGCCTATGCCTTCTAAGCAAAAGCTGCCAAAAATGAGGACGGAGGAACTTGCAATGCCCCTTACAAGAGCCATGCAGCACAGCATATTAAAAACATTATTCCCATTATTGAGGAGTGGGTCTCCCATAGTCTTTGCCTATGCCTTCCAAGCAACAGCGGGCAAAAGTTAGGACACGGGAACTTGCAATGCTGGCAACACGGACCACGGTCACCCTGGTGGTATAGTGGTAGTGGAGGCTGAGGATAAGGAGAAGAGCAAAATACAGCCGAAATGAGGAAGCGTATACCCATGTGTGGGTGTGAAGCGGTGCATGGGAATACACCTCAATAAATAACCCAGTGGATTTGACTTTATGTTACTCTGCTGTCATTTGGTGGTGATGAGAAGTCTGGCCCAATCCAGCCCTTGTTCATTTTGATAAGGATCAGCTTGTCAGCATTGTCAGTTGACAGGCGAGTGCGCTTATCAGTTATAATTCCCCCAGCGGCACTAAAAACATGCTCCGATAACACAGGACCTCCAAGGCGTAAAGAGCGAGTTCATTCCAAGTGTCCAGCTTGGATACCCAATAATTAAAAGGCACAGAGGAATCACGGAGGATGCTGGTACGGTCAGCAAGGTACTCCCTCACCATCTTTTGAAACTTTCCACTCCTTGTGAGAGTACCCCGCGCCTCAGGGCCTGTAAGCTGGGCGGGTCTCAGAAAACTGTCCCAGAACGTTAACAGTGTTCCCCTGCCTCTGCTGGATTGGAGTTGCGTCTCTCTCGCCTGTACGCATTGGTTGGGCAACAAACTGTGACCTCTGCCGCTAGCGTGTTCAGATGGGAATTTTTTTAACTGTTCTGCAGCAAGGGCCTTCTGGTACTGCCCCATTTTTGTAAACCTCTCCACCTCAGGAATAAGAGAGTGAAAGTTCTCCTTGTAGCGGGGGTCTAAAAGTGTCACCAACCAGTAATGACTGTCACCCAACATTTTGACAACGCGAGGGTCAAGGTTAAGGCAGCGTAACATAAAGTCAGCCATGCGTGCCAGACTGGTAACGGGCAAGATTTCCGTGTCCTCACCAAGATGGCGACTGACCATGCTCTCCTCCTCCTTCTCCTCCCCCCTGTCCTCAGGCCACCCACGCTGAACCGACGGTTTGACAGTTGTACAGGTACTACCGTCTACAGCGCATGATACCAGCTCCTGTTCATCCTCCTCCTCCTTCTCCTCCTCATCCTCATCCCCAATGCAAGTTGGGATGAGATGAGGTTGGGCTGTGTGTAATAGACCGCTATGGCTTCTTGATCCATCTCATCATACTCTGGCTGCAACGCCTCTTCTTTAAATCTCTGCAGAGAGCGTTGCAAAAGACAGGCAAGTGGGATGCTGACGCTAATGATGGCGTCATCGCCACTCACCATCTTGGTGGACTCCTCAAAGTTTGTCAGGATGGTACATATGTCAGACATCCAGGTCCACTCCTGAGGTCTTATGTGTGGAGTCTGACCTGAATATCGAGGGCCGTGTTGCAGCTGGTACTCCACAACTGCTCTCTTCTGCTCACAAATCCTTTGCAACATGTGGAGGGTAGAGTTCCGACGTGTGGGGACATCACACACCAGTCGGTGTGACGGAAGTTGCAAATGCTGCTGCAACACAGCAAGGGAGGTGGAAGCTGTAGCCAACTTCCGAAAATGAGCTGACAGGCGGCGTACTTTGACGAGCAAATCTGGCAACTCGGGGTACGATATAAGAAACCGCTGAACCATGAGGGTTAAGCACATGAGCCAGGCATGGTACGTGTGTGATCTCGCTTCAGAGCCACCACCAGGTTACGGCCATTGTCACACACGACCATGCCTGGATGTAGGTTCAGCGGTCTCAGCCACAGATCTGCCTGCTCTTTCACAGCTGTCCACAACTCACAAGCAGTGTGAGGTTTATCACCTAAGCTTATGAGTTTCAGCACAGCCTGTTGCCGCTTGGCTGAGGCAGTAATGCAGTGCTTCCAGCTTGTAACTGAGATGGAGGCTGAACATGAGGAGGAGGATGATGTGCAGGAGCTGTACACTGTGGGGGCAACTCTGACTGACATAAGGCCCCCAATCCTTGGTGTGGGGAGGATGTGTTCCGTCCCAAAGTCCGACTGGGTCCCAGCTTCCACTATGTTTACCCAGTGTGCCGCCAGGGAGATGTACCGTCCCTGGCCACAAGCACTTTTCCACGTGTCTGTTGTCAGGTGGACTCTACCAGTAACTGCGTTGTTGAGGGCACTGCAGATGTTTTGGGACCCGTGCTTGTGTAGTGCAGAGATTGCACACCGGGCAAAATAGTGTCGGCTGGGGACCGAGTACCAAGGGACGGCCATCTCCATAAGGTTTCGGAAGGATTCCGTCTCCACCAGCCTAAAAGGCAGCATTTCCAACGCAAGCAGTCGTGAAATGAGCGAATTTAGGACTGTGGCCTGTGGGGCGTTGGCTGCAAATTTGCGCTTTCGTTCAAAGGTCTGGGATATGGACAATTGAACGCTGCGGTGGGACACGGACGTGGACATTGATGCTGTTTCTTGAGAAACTGCCATAACAAGTGAAGACTGAGAGGAGGGGGCATCTTTGCATGCAGTATGGACAGGGGATTATAGAAAACACTTGGGCCAACATATCAAAGAGCTCACGAAACAGTGGTGACAACACAAGCCAGTTCACCACTCATAATCGTGAGTAAAGCATTGCCTGCTCAGGGAATGGAATGAAAAACCGCGAGATTGAGTATAAATGGCATAAAAACGTTAAAGTTTATTAGTCAATTAAAAATGTACAGAAGTAATAATACACAATATATAAACAAATGTAGCTATACAGACAATAGGTGAGTATTGGATCACAAAAAAGGAAAGAAAAGATAGCCCCCATGACATCTTCAAAGTCTCCCATAGAAATATATTGCAAGATAAATCAAGATAAATAAAGCCCAATGCGAAACGCGCGTCGAGGCCCCTGGTGGATGTCTATTATCTGCCCCTCTGAGCCCTACCTGTCTGCGTGAGCTACCAGTCAGTTTGGTGAGTGCCCCGACTTTTTTGTTTACTCCGACATTGCGGAACTATATGTAAGGGGTATCTTATTCCTCATACTTGATTGTGACTGCATGCGCTCTTTGTGATTCCAACGTCTTTTATGTTTTCCTTCTTTATCTTTCCCCCCGGTCTCTTCTCTCCCGCTTGACTTCTCCTTATGTGGAATTTATTTGCACTAATGCAATTTGCAATATATTTTTATGGGAGACTTTGAAGATGTCATGGGGGCTATCTTTTCTTTCCTTTTTTGTGATCCAATACTCACCTATTGTCTGTATAGCTACATTTGTTTATATATTGTGTATTATTACTTCTGTACATTTTTAATTGACTAATAAACTTTAACGTTTTTATGCCATTTATACTCAATCTCGCGGTTTTTCATGGACAGGGGATTGCCTTGCACGCACAACAGCGGAAGAAGCAGTGGTGACACCCGCTGACACTGGTCGTGGACCTAGGGTTCGCCCCACAAAATCGGGTGCTTTGCTGACATGTGCTTGATCATGCTGGTGGTGGTCAGGCTGGTAATTTTGTCACCCCTGCTGATGCTGGCCTTGCAGGTGGTACAAATGGCCTTTTTGGGGTTATCAGCAGATTCTTTAAAAAAATTCCAGACTCTGGAAGACCTACCGGTTGTACTGGCAATGTCCCTCGTGTTGGTGTTACGGGAAACGGTTGCCCGCCTTCTGTCTGCGGCCACCACACTGCTTCTTCCTGCCTGTTGGGGTACTCTGCCTCCCTCCCCCTGTGTGCTGCTGGCCTCTGCGTGTCCTCCTGCCACCTTGGGTCAGTTACTAGATCATCCACCACCTCCTCCTCTTCCACTTCCGCACCACGGTCCTCCTCCTCACTTCGTGACAATTGTGTCTCGTCATCGTCCACCTCTTGTGACAATTGGCAGCATCGCCTTCCTGTGGCCGTGGCTGTTCAAATATTTGGCCATCGCTACATGGGATCTCCTCTTCCACCACTTCAAGCGGAGCAGGCGAGGGGCCCAAATATGGAAATGGACCAGTGAACAGCTCTTCAGAGTGTCCAACTGTGGGATCAGTTGCTGTCTGATGACACTCGGCATGGTGGGAGGAAGGAGCATCAGTGTGAGGAGGAGCATGCGGTCGAGACTCACGGCTACTAAGATTTGACCATGTGGAAGACAGACCGGAGGTGGTGGTGCCCAGGTGACTGGAAGTATTATCTGCTATCCAATTAATAACCTGTTCACACTGATCAGTTGGCAATAGTGGTATTGTTGTGTGCTTCCCTAGTAATTCGGTCAAGAACTGGAAGTGAGAAGATGTGGCTGTTGGTTGTGGCACATTTTCACCTTGGCCATGGCCCCGTCCTCTGCACGCACCATCACCAGAACGTCCAGTTCCACGTCCCTTGCCATGCGCCTTGCCCATTGTAAATGAAGTAAAATAGCTTACACTCGCACTATCAATGACAAAAGGGTAATAAAAACAGATTAGAACCGTGGAAGAGGAAAACCACAGTTCTATTTTTCTGGCCTACACCAGAATCTTTTATTCACATATATTTGTGTCTGAACAGTCAGCGAGACACTCAAACTGTTTTTTTTATGTAAAAAAGGCAAAAAGGTGCATTACACCCAGATTTGAACCGTGGAAGAGGAAAACCACAGTTCTAGTTCTCTGGCCTACACTGGAATCTTTGAAACAGATATATTTGTGTCTGAACAGTCAGCGAGACACTCATTTTTTTTTTTTATGTTAGAAAGGCAAAAAGGTGGATTACACCCAGATTTGAACTGTGGAAGAGGAAAACCACAGTTCTAGTTCTCTGGCCTACTTCAGAATCTTTTAAACAGATATATTTGTGTCTGAACAGTCAGCGAGACACTCAAATTTTTTTTTTTATGTAAAAAAGGCAAAAAGGTGGATTACACCCAGATTTGAACCGTGGAAGAGGAAAACCACAGTTCTAGTTCTCTGGCCTACACCAGAATCTTTTAAACAGATATATTTGTGTCTGAACAGTCGGCGAGACACTCAAATTTTTTTTTTTATGGAAAAAAGGCAAAACGGTGGATTACACCCAGATTTGAACGTGGAAGAGGAAAACCACAGTTCTGGTTCTCTGGCCTACACCAGAAACTTTTAAACAGATATATTTGTGTCTGAACAGTCAGCGAGACACTCAAACTGTTTTTTTTTATGGAAAAAAGACAAAAAGGTGGATAACACCCAGATTTGAACCGTGGAAGAGGAAAACCACAGTTCTAATTTCCTGGCATATATCAGACTTTTTTAAATAGATATATTTGTGTCTGAACAGTCAGCGAGACACTCAAACTGTTTTTTTTTATGGAAAAAAGGCTAAAAAGTGGATAATACAGAGTTTTGAACTGTGGAACTGCAAAACCACAGTTCTAATTATCTGGCCGAAACCAGACTCTTTTAAACAGATATATTTGTGTCTGAACACTCACAGACACACTCAAATTTATTTTTTTGGGGGGGGGGAATACCAAAAGTTTAATAAGACGGGTATTTGTACAGTCTGACTGAGGGAAAAAAAAAAAAAGAGGATTTAGATGAAAAAAAAAGGATTTTTCCTGGCCCCTGAGACCTGGGGCTAAGTCTAGCAATTTGAGCAGCAGCAGCACACAGGACTGTGATGCAGTGTTTGTTGGTATAACCACTGCGTCTCCTATACGGCCTGCCTGCCTGATAGCTGGGATGGATGTTAGTCCTCAGAAGGACTGTTTGTTTGATTTTGCAGGCTTTAAAGACCCTACACTACCTATTTTGCAGTAAAAATCTCTCCCTATCTCAGCAGCATTCTCCCTACACTGTCTGATCCGGAGAGACTGTGTCCAAGATGGCAGTGCCCGGTTTTAAATACTCGAGGTGACGCTGTGCGGCCAGCCAATCACTATAATGCCCACAACCAACATGGCTGCGGCATTACAGTGATTGGCTGGCAATCCTTGCATGTTAATTGGCTCTGTAAAGAGCGACAAACATGCAGGGCGGAGACCCGAGCTCCCGCCCGAGTAACCCGAAAATGCTCGATGCTCGCCGAACATTCCGAGTAGTGAGATGTTCGGGAGAGTACCGAGCAGTGTCGAGCATGCTCGCTCAACACTAGTAAATACCTATTATTGTACAACTAGCTATTGAGCCCATTCTACGCCCGGGTGGCGAGTATTTTTATTGGTATATGGTCTCCCATGCTGCTATGTGCTGCCCCCATCCTGGTATTTGTGCTGCCCCCATCCTTGTATTTGTGCTCCCCAATCCTGTTCCCCCATCCTGTTATGTGCTGCCCTCATCCCTATCCTGGTATGCATGGCACCCCTCACCCCCAATCCTGGTATGCATGGCACCCCTCACCCCCAATCCTGGTATGCCTGGCACCCCTCACCACTAATCCTGGTATGCATGGCACCCCTCATCGCCAATCCTGGTATGCATGGCACCCCTCGCCCCCAATCCTGGTATGCATGGCACCCCTCACCCCCAATCCTTTATGCATGGCACCCCTTACCCCCAATTCTGGTATGCATGGCACCCCTCATCTCAATCCTGGCATGCATGGCGCCCCTCATCCTGGTATGCATGGCTCCCTCATACCCAATGCTGGTATGCATGGCCCCCTGAGCCTTATTCTGGTATGCATGGTACCCCATCCCTCATCCCTATCCTGGTATGTATGGTGCCCCTCATTCTGGTATGCATGGTATCCCTCATCCCTATCCTGGTATGCATGGCACCCCATCCCTCACCCTGGTATGCATGGTACCCCTCATCCCTATCCTAGTATACATGGTACCCCTCATCCCTATCCTAGTATGCATGGCCCCTCATCCGAATCCTGGCATGCATGGCCCCCTCATCCCAAATTTGATATACATGGCACCCCTCATCCCAATCCTGGTATGTATGCCACCCCTCATCCCCCAATCCTGGGGCGTTAAATAGCAAAAAAGAGGCATTCAAGAGATTAAAACAGGAAAACAGTAAGGAGGCACTAATGTGTTACAAGGAAAACACGAGAACCTGTAAAAAACAAATAAAAATAGCGAAGGAGGAAACAGAGAAACGTATTGCTAGGGAAAGTAGATCAAATCCCAAACTGTTCTTTACGTATATAAATAGTAAAAGGATTAAATCGGATAATATTGGACCGATAAAAAGTGAGGAAGGCAAAATCATAGAGAAAGATGAGGATAAAGCTAATCTATTAAATAATTTTTTTTCGACAACTTTCACAAAGGAAATAGAACTAACAGGAGAAATGAGAAGTGACAAGCTTAATCCTCCACTAAGTATGACAAATCTAACCCAAGTTGAGGTACAGAAACGCCTCAGTAACATTAAAATAAACAAATCACCAGGACCTGATGGCATACACCCACGGGAACTAAGGGAACTAAGTAATGTGATAGACAGACCGTTATATCTTATATTTAAGGACTCTGTTGAGACTGGGTCTGTGCCACTTGATTGGCGACAGGCGAATGTAGTGCCAATATTCAAAAAGGGAGTGAAAAGTGACGCCGGAAACTATCGGCCGGTGAGTCTGACGTCCGTTGCGGGCAAAATTTTTGAAAGCTTCATTAAAGAGGCAATTACGGAGCATCTTGATGCTAATAATCTTTTAATCCCGAACCAACATGGATTCATGAGGAATCGCTCCTGCCAAACAAACCTGATTGACTTCTACGAGGAGGTTAGCTCTCGAGTAGATCAGGGGGAACCAGTGGATGTCGTGTATCTCGACTTCTCAAAAGCGTTCGATAGCGTGCCACATAATAGGTTGGTATACAAAATGAGAATGATGGGGCTGGGGGAAAATGTTTGCAAGTGGGTAGCTAACTGGCTAAGGGATAGAAGGCAGAGGGTAGTTATAAATGGAATATACTCAGATTGGGTAAGCGTCACTAGTGGGGTACCACAGGGGTCTGTACTAGGCCCAATGTTATTTAATATCTTTATTAACGACATAGTCAACGGGATAAATAGTAAAATATCAATATTTGCAGATGACACAAAGTTATGTAAAACAATTAATACAAAAGAGGACAGTGCAGACCTACAGAGGGATTTGGATAAGCTGGGTAGGTGGAGCATTAAATGGCAAATGAGGTTTAACGAGGAGAAAGGTAAGGTCATACATATGGGAAGGAAAAATGGAAGTCACCAGTACTCACTGAATGGGAAATCATTGGGGAATTCAGAGATGGAGAAGGACTTGGGCATCTTGATTGATAGCAAACTAAATTGGAGTGCCCAAAGTCAGGCCGCTGCTGTAAGGGCAAACAGGGTAATGGGATGTATCAGAAGAGGTATAGCTGCAAAGGATGAGAACATTGTTCTTCCACTGTACAAAGCACTGGTCAGACCACACTTGGAATACTGTGCTCAGTTATAGGCCCCAATATATAGAAAGGATATAAATGAGCTTGAAAAGGTACAAAGGAGGGCAACAAAATTAATAAAGGGAATGGAGGGACTGCAATACCCAGAGAGGTTGGAAAAACTAGGACTATTCAGCCTGGAAAAGAGAAGGTTGAGGGGGGACATAATAAATGTGAACAAATATGTTAGGGGACAGTATAGAGATCTTGCCCGGGATTTGTTCAAAAGGAGGGATATTATGGTAACAAGAGGGCATTCACTAAGACTGGAAGAGAAAAGGTTTCAGCACCAGCATAGGAAGGGGTTCTTTACGGTAAGAGCAGTGAGAATATGGAATTCACTGAGTGAGGAGACGGTAATGTCAGATTCACTACACCAGTTCAAGCGGGGACTGGATGCATTTCTAGATACCAGGCAGATTTCAGCATATACTTAAAAATAAAATAAAATAGTAGGTTGATACAGGGAATTTTTCCTCAGGTGAAGATTGGCTAAATCATTTGGGGTTTTTGCCCTCCTCTGGATCAACTTTAGCAATTACAGAACTAACAGGTCGAACTTGATGGACGCAAGTCTTTATTCGGCTTTACAAACTATGTTACTATGTGGTATGTATGGTACCCTATTCCTCATCCTGGTATGCATGGCTTCCTCATCCCCAATCCTGGTATGCATGGTACCCCTCATCCCCAATCCTGGTATGCATGGCACCCCATCCCTCATCCTGGTACGCATAGCACTCCTCATCTCTCATCCTGGTATGCATGGCACCCCATCCCTCATCCTGGTATGCATGGTACCCCATATCCCTATCCTGGTATGTATGGTACCCCTCATCGTGGTATGCATAGCACCTCATCCCTCATCCTGGTATGCATGGTACCCCGCTTCCCTATTCTGGTATGTATGGTACCCCTCATCCTGGTATGCATGGCACCCCATCCCTCATCCTGGTATGCATGGCACCCCATCCCTCATCCTGGTATGCATGAAACCCCACATCCCTACTCTGGTATGTATGGCCTCCTCATCCCTCAATCCTGGTATGCATGGCACTCCATCCCTCATCCTGGTATGCATGGTACCCCACATTAATATCCTGGTATGCATGATACCCCTCATCCCTATCCTGGTATGCATGGCACCCCTCACCCCCAATCCTGGTATGCATGGCACCCCTCACCCCCTATCCTTGTATGCATGGCACCCCTCACCACTAATCCTGGTATGCATGGCACCCCTCATCCCCAATCCTGGTATGCATGGCACCCCTCGCCCCCAATCCTGGTATGCATGGCAACCCTCACCCCCAATCCTGTATGAATGGCACCCCTTACCCCCAATCCTGGTACGCATGGCACCCCTCATCTCAATCCTGGCATGCATGGCGCCCCTCATCCTGGTATGCATGGCCCCCTCAGCCTTATTCTGGTATGCATGGTACCCCATCCCTCATCCCTATCCTGGTATGTATGGTGCACCTCATCCTGGTATGCATGGTAACCCTCATCCCTATCCTGGTATGCATGGCACCCCATCCCTCATCCTGGTATGCATGGTACCCCTCATCCCTATCGTGGTATACATGGTACCCCTCATCCCTATCCTAGTATGCATGGCCCCTCATCCGAATCCTGGTATGCATGGCCTCCTCATCCCAAATTTGATATACATGGCACCCCTTATCCCAATCCTGGTATGTATGCCACCCCTCATCCCCCAATCCTGGTATGTATGGTACCCAATCCCTCATCCTGGTATGCATGGCTTCCTCATCCCCAATCCTGGTATGCATGGTACCCCTCATCCCCAATCCTGGTATGCATGGCACCCCATCCCTCATCCTGGTATGCATGGTACCCCGCATCCCTATTCTGGTATTTATGGTACCCCTCATCCTGGTATGCATGGCACCCCATCCCTCATCCTGGTATGCATGGCACTCCATCCCTCATCCTGGTATGCATGGTACCCCACATTAATATCCTGGTATGCATGATACCCCTCATCCCTATTCTGTTATGCATGGTACCCCTCATCCTGGTATGCATGGCACCCCATCCCTCATCCTGGTATGCATGGCACCCCATGCGTCATCCTGGTATGCATGGTACCCCACATCCCTACTCTGGTATGTATGGTACCCCTCATCCCCCAATCCTGGTATGCATGGCACCCAATCCCTCATCCTGGTATGCATGGCTCCCTCATCCTGGTATGCATGGCTCCCTCATCCCCAATTCTGGTATGTATGGCCCCCTCATCCCTATCCTGGTATGCATGGCACTCCTCATCCCCCAATCCTGGTATGCATGGCACCACATATTCCTATTCTGGTATGCATGGTAACCCTCATCCTTATTCTGGTATGCATGGTACCCCTCATCCTGGTATGCATGGCAGCCCATCCATCATCCTGGTATGCATGGTACCCCTCATCCCCAATGCTGGTATGCATGGTACCCCTCATCCCCAATGCTGGTATGCATGGCACCCCTCATCCCCAATCCTGGTATGCATGGCTCCCCTTAACCCCCAATCCTGGTATGCATGGCACTGCTCACCCCCAATCCTGGTATGCCTGGACCCCCTCGCCCCCAAATCCTGGTATGCATAACACCACATATTCCTATTTTGATGTGCATGGTACCCCTCATCCCTATTCTGGTGTGCAAGGTACCCCTCATCCTGGTATGCATGGCACCCACATTTCTATCCTGGTATGCATGGTACCCCTCATCCCCAATGCTGGTATGCATGGTACCCCTTATCCCCAATCCTGGTATGCATAGCCCCCTTCATCCCTCAATCCTGGTATGCATGGCTCCCCTCATCCCCAATCCTGGTATGCATGGCCCCCTCACAACCCAATCCTGGTATGCATGGTACCCCTCATCCCCCAATCCGGGTATGCCTTGTTCCCTCATCCCCCAATCCTGGTATGCATTGTTTCCTCACCCCCAATCATGGTATGCATGGTCCCTTCACCCCCCAATCCTGGTATGCATGTTACCCCTCACCCCTCAATCCTGGTATGTGTGGCCCCCTCATCCCCCAATCCTGGTATGTATGGCCCCCTCATCCCCCAATCCTGGTATGTGTGGCCCCCTCACCTCCCAATCTTGGTATGTATGGCACCCCTCATCCCTTTCACGCTGCACACATACAAAAAAAGAACACTTATACTCACTTTTCTTCCCTGTGCTCCAGCGCTGCTATGTCCTGTTCTGCTGGAGGCCGAGGAAGCAGTGCGGCGCCAGAGCACGCACGTGCCCATACCGCGCTGTCCGGCACCATTTTGCTGAAGACACACTGCAAATGTGTCTTCAGTAAAATGGCGCCGGATAGCGCTATGCACATGCACCAATTCTGATGGCTTCACTCCTGCCCCGGTCTCCGGCGAGAAGAGAGGCGCCGCGTCAACGCTTCTCCCATTCAGGTATGTATGTAAGTATGACACCGGAGATCGCGGTACGCGTTCAGTGCCTACGCATACCGCGATCTCCGGCGCCATACATGCTCCTTTTACCTGTAACGGCTCCATGCATTCTTCTGTTTGGAGGCGTGTCGCGCTTGAGCAGTCTATAAAGGCTTCAGACAGAGGGACGCATCTACGATTATATTATAGATTATCTGTTTGTTACTCACTTCTCCTGGCTACGACGCTAGGTCTGGTTTCCTTGCCCTATGGTTGGCTCCCTTTCTTCTAGTTCTAGTCAGTAATTGTAGTATCCCATCAAGCACCACTGATGCCATCATCATAGCTATTTTAAGGCTTGCTCAAGCATATGCCCATTGCCTGAATATTTAGTTCTCATTTACCAAGTGTTTCTTAGGAGTTTGCATCTCCTTCCAATTGGCTCATTGTCTAATTATCTCAATAGCTGCCCACACCTACCATTTTGCAAACAAGGTTCCAGATCACCAACTTCTTGAAATGTTTATTGGTGTTGTTTACACATTAATCTTTGATATCAAATTAATGTAATTATGCAAGCAAGTTTCCAGTTTGCCAACACATTTCTGCTCTTTATTTGTGTACCGCATTTCTGAAAACAAGTAACTAGATTGCATATACAGGATCACCCAAAAATGTATACACACTTCAGTAGTTGATTTTGATACCCTTCTTAAAACTCCAAATTGTTATTGTGATAACATGTAGTATTATGTTGTCTCTAAAGATGTATGTACTAGCACTATTGCTCAATCTTCCATATGGCCATCAGGAGAGTCAAAGAAATTGAAATGTCATGCAGAGCAATCCCTGTGGACATTGTAACTAAAGTTATTCTTGCAGAAGTTTGCTGAAATCAGAAGTATCTGGATGTTAATAGAGACCACTTTGAGGACCCAACGTGATTGTGAAGTCAAAGATGACTTACAGCTCCTCTTTGTGCTCTATATAAATCTAGTACTAAAGCTTTTATACAGATGTTTTTTTTGTTAAAGTGTGTATACATTTAGGGGGCCACCCAGTACATTTTTCCTACCCTTTGGTTAACCATATCCCTGCTACAAATTCCTGATTGCATATATCTTTGCTATTAAAGTTATCCCTCTTATAAGTTCCTGATTGCATATATATATTAACCATATCTCTGCTGCAACTATCTATTTGCATATTCATCTCTGCTATTACATATATCCCTGCTGCAAGTTCTGGACTTTATGTACTTACTCACTGAGCTTGCTGAACTAAGTTTGTGAACATAGTGAGAGTTAGGCTGAGTTCACACGATGCGGTTTTAATGCGTTTCCGAGGCGGTTTTGCCGCCGCGGAAACGCATTAAAACCGCTTGGTAATAGGTCTGCCATGAAAAGCAATGATAATCCGCATGTGCTGTGCACATGATGCGGAAATTTGTACTGCGGATTATCATTGCGGCACAAACCGCAGCACAACCAATTCAGAAATCGCGCCCACTGACTTGAATTGAATCGCAGCAATTTGCTGATTTGCTGCTTTTCAATGCAAATCAATAGGCGCAAAATCGCTCTGGAATCGGGCCGTGGCTGGTACCCAGGTCGGGAGAGGAGACTGCTACTCCTCTCATCCGACCCTTGCTCTGGCTGATAACAGCGAGAGCAGCATGGATGGGAGAAGCAGCAGTCTGCTCCCCGGTGTCCTCCTCTACGATGTTGTCCCGGCGGCGGCTCGCTGTACACTACTGGGCACGGGCTTTCGCCCAGCAGTGTACTTACAGGACCTGCAGTGACGTCACTGATCACCTGATGGTCATGGACCATCAGCTGATTGCTGAAGCCGGTAATCAGCTGATGCTTAGCGTGGTAACATTCACACATGTTCCCACACTCTCTAGCTCACCGGGGCTCATCAGCTGACCTTCAGCTGATGAACCCCAATGACCCCCTGCAGCACTGTATACTGACAGGGGGTGATTTTACACCCCAGTCAGTATACAGTGCTGTATTCTACCGCAGTGATATAAGTGATGGCTGATGTTACTGCTGTAGAAGTGACACAGATCATCGTGGGACACTTGCCGCTGATCGTGGACTGCATTGTTGACAGAGGATAAGTGAGGAATATTGTTGTTTGTTTTTTTTACATTTTTTTCAGGAGATCGAGGGCTTCGCGGAGGCGTGTAATAAAAAAATTGTAGAACCGTGTTTGTTTTATTTCAAAATGGCACTGCGGAGCGCAGGCAATGGCTCTGAAGGATGGCATGCTGGATGGCAGTGTTCTGCTACCATCCAGCCTGCCATCTCAATGCCGTCCCAGCGTGGGAGAATTCTCCTGCTCAAGCGGTGACGTCATTTGCCGACACCGCATGCGCAGGAGAATTCTCCCACGTTGTCAGTGACGTGCATGAGGTGAGCTGAGTTCATTGGACATGAACTCGGCTCATCTGGATGACATCACAGCCAGACACTGAGGAGCTTCACTGAGGAGCTTCTCAGTGTCTGCGGCATGGCAAGCTGGATGGCTGCATTCTGCTGCGATCCAGCCTGTCATGTCAATGTAGCAGTGCTGGAGCCATCCTGGGAACCATGGAAAGCTAAGGATGAGGTTGGTTAATTATTTTACTTTTATTGCAGGAGATCGTTGGCTTCAGCTGGAATAGGCAATATGGTAAGTAGAGTTTAATTTAGAACATTAAAGTTTTGTGTCTTTATTTCAATTAAAGGATTTTATTCTGGGTGTTGGTGTTTTTTTTTAACTTTCACTAAGGGGTTAGTAATGGGGGTGTCTTATAGACTGCTCTCCATTACTAACCTGGGCTTGATGTCAGCTGGCATTATAAGCTGACATCAACCCCAGCCCTATTACCCCACTGCCACCCTTACAGGGCAGTGGGAAGAGCAAGGCTAAGTGCCAGAATTGGCGCATCCTATGGATGCGCCATTTCTGGGGCGGCTGACGGCTGGTGTTTCTAGCTTGGGAGGGGGCCAATATTCATGACACCCTTCCTGGGCTATTAATATCAGCCCCCAGCTGTCTGCCTAGCCTTTGCTAGCTATTAAAATAGGGGGGGGGACCCCACGTCATTTTTTTTTGGGTCCCCCATTTTAATAGCTAGTAAAGGCTAGGTATTCATCTGGGGGCTGATATTAGTAGCTTGGGAAGCTCCGCGGGTATTACCCCCTTCCCAGGCTTCAAACATCTGCCCCAGCCGTCTGCTTAACCTCCGCTAGAGACTAAAATTACGGGGAACCCCACGCCAAATTTTTTTTTTAATAAATCCTTTATTTTAACACTAAATGACAAGTACAGTAACCAACACTGTCACTGTGCTTATTATATATGTGACTGACATGTTTCTATCTATCTAATCTATGTGTGATGCTCTATTCTTTCTGTTCTAAATTGTCGGGTACCGATGTATGCCACTGATGAATTGCCGGCCGGCTTTTTTAAAGAGACAGGTGCATTAAAACACTATTATTTTTTTTTAATAAATCCTTTATTTTAACACTAAATGACAAGTACAGTAACCAATACTGTCACTGTACTTATTATATGTGTGACTGACATGTTTCTATCTATCTAATCTATGTGTGATGCTCTATTCTTTCTGTTCTAAATTGTCGGGTACCGGTGTATTCCGCTGATGAATTGCCGGCTTTTCATATTTCACTGTGAGCACTGTTCCCATCGATTTGGGCAATCACTGTAATGCTACAACCACCATGGCTGTGACATTACAGTGAGCTCTAAATAGCGCCAAACAAGCAGGAAGGGGACCCGAGCTCCCACCCGAGCATCGCGCAAGTACTCGGCGAGCTCCGAGCATCTCGAGTACTGAGATGCTCGGGCGAGTACCGAGCAGTGGCGAGTATGCTCGCTCATCACTACTAAGTACCTTATGTTTTTATGTGTTACTATCTATTTACTGCAGTGTGACTATGCACTAGATTTTTATTATAGGATTTGCAACAGTATGCATATTAGGCCATGGCCCCACTAACGGTATTTGGTCAGTATTCGGTCAGGAGTAGGAGCCAAAACCAGGTGAGGAATAATCAGAGAAAAGTTATAACAGAAACAAGTCACCAATTCTACATTTATCATCCACTCCTGGTTTTGGCTCCCACTCCTGAGAAAAAATACTGACCGAATACTGATAGTGAGGCCGTGGCCTTACACTTGTACTAACAGGTGTGCTGGCTCTCGTTTTCAGTTTTTCTTTAGTTTCTTGTACTTAGTGTGGGCAGCATGGTGGCTCAGTGGTTAGCACTGCAGCCTTGCAGTGTTGGGGTCCTGGGTTTAAATCCCACCAAGGACAACATCTGCAAGGAGTTACTGTGTTCTCTCTGTGTTTGCATAGGTTTCCTCCAAGTTTTCCTGTTTCCTCCCACACTCCAAAGACATAATGATAGGGAATTTAGATTGTGAGCCCCAATGGGGACAGTGCTGATAATGTGTCTGAATTGCAAAGCGCTGCAGAATATGTTGGCGCTATATAAATAAAGAGATTATTATCATTAGTAGTAGTACATTTAGGCTTGTGCGCCCACCCTCACCCTGGGCTGTTCACCTTTGTCTACTCAGTTTTCCACAGGTAGGTTTCAAACACAGTCAGGCATTGATCCTGTCTCTGCCCCCATTTATTTTGAGGTCTGTTTGGCAAATAATGAGGTGAGTTACTAGATTTAGGGACCATCCTGATTTGGGACACCTTGTAACAGTGGGATGAGTTTTATGCTTTTTTGATTGAAGAAATGACCAATGTTTTCATGTGTTACTATCTATTTACTGCAGTCTACCTGTACATTATGCTTTTATTTTAGGCTATATAAGGACAGACGTTCTTAAACCAATCTGATTAGTTTTTTTATGAAGAGGTGAGAAGAAATCTGGACAGAAGGGTAGCTGTGGATATATTGTAGATATTATTTTTGGACTTTGCAAAAACATTTGACACTGTTCCACAGATGTCGGATGGAGAAATTATAGTCTCTAAGCTTAGAAAGTAATGTTTGTAATTGGATTGAATACTGGCTCAAAGATTGCATCAGAGAGTTGTGGTGAACGGCTGTTACTCTAAATGGTCTAATAACTGGATCTTCAGAGTTGGTATACTTGATGGCAAATGTAATACAACCCAACAAATTGTCTATTTATATTTTTCTAATCTGTGGTTCGAATATAGTCGCTTGCACTTGACATTTGTGGACCCAATGAGGAAATAATCAATAAACAATCTTCCTGGGAAAAAGAACACATTTTTTGCTATCACAAGTTTGTTATGTCTGTGTTTGGTTCCTATAGGAGACACAAATCTACTTTTGCTATAAAACTTGCTATTTTCTAAATAGTTTTTGCATTTTTCCCACAAGTTTTTCTTCTTTTTATCTATCCCATCCATCATGCAGCAATTATTTTCTTTTACAAATATCATTGCCATGAATTTTAGGTATTTATTCACTGGTTGCTTTTTTCTTTTGACCTTTTTCTCTCTAAAGGAGTCTCCGCTTTTAACTCATTGCTTTCTCAACTCAGAATTATGTCACTTCTGGAACAAGTCCCAGCCCTCTACACACATCACACTATTCTCCTGAGGCAAAGATTCAGCTGGACACAAATATTTACAGCTATTTACATTGCATCTTAGCCTTATTTCACTAATTTCCTAATATATAAATTTGTATTGATATTAGGATTATATTAAATGACACCCCAGGTAAACTAGCAGCTCGGTGTTACATTGCAGTTTTTCAACACAACAACACCATGTGGCTCATATGCTGCTGTAAGCAACCTGCGTGGCTTAAGCTTCCTACCATGGCCTGCAGTGTCTCTGGTCTTGTCTCCCATTGAGGTCGGCAATTACAAAGCATGGGATCTTATTGATTTGCATCCCCAAGTGAGTCAGTGTACAAAAACATTCCTCAGTAACCATGAATAACCTCATTGATAGCATGCTGAGGTGTGTCAGTGCATGTACGTCTGCACATTTTTCATCATTTGCATATCATTGACAACTATTTATCTTGTAATTTCCAGAATTCAAGTCGTCCAACTAGAATTGCTAGAGCTTTTCACAATTTATGTTTGGAAGGAGAGACAATGTGGTGCACAGACCACAAACCTGTTTTCAACACTTAATCCATCACTCCGCTATTACACTACAGCTAGGATTCACTTCAAAGTTTTTTGAAACCAGAAGATCTCAGCTCTTTTTTTAACCATTTTTTTTCGTGGACACAATACAATAGATATACATATCAGGATTGAACATGAGAGGGCCATGCATACCAGGATTGGGGATGAAGGGGCCATGCATGCCAGGATTGGGGATGAGTGGGCAATGCATACCAGGATTGGGGATGAGGGGTGCCATACATACCAGGATTCGGGATGATGAGGTCATGCATACCAGGATTGGGTTGAGGGGAACCATGCATACCAGAACTGGAGATGAGGAGCCATGCATACCAGGATTGTGGATGAGGGGGCCATACGTATCAGGATTGTGGATGAGTGGGCCATGCATACCAGGATTGGGATGCATTTCCCACCCTAGGCTTATACTCGAGTCAATAAGTTTTCCCAGTTTTTGTGCTAAAATTAGGTGCCTCGGCTTATATTCGTTTCGGCTTATACTCGAGTATATACGGTATATTTATCCTGTATATTTATTCTTCATGATGCGCTTTTCAGAGAGCCAAGGACATTGTGGTAAAAAAAAGTAATAAAGACGTGGCCAGTCTACTGTAGCATGGTAATAAAACTGTTTATAATCAATATATGTTACTCAACTGTCATAACTCCATTTTTGGACTCTGCTTCTTCCTTGCCCAGTGACTACATCCCTCTGCTGTGATGCATATCAGTTTACCATGATGAGAACCTTTAATGTTGAGAAAAAGTTATATTGAACTCACCACGTTAAATATTATAGAACTTCGCACATTATGTGGGACCTGTTTCATCTGCTGGCTTGCAGAGCATAAGAAAACTGTGGAAAAAAGAGGGTACATCCACTTATAAAAAATTTAAAATCCTTTATTTGATATCCATTAAAACAAATTCTGTTGATTCAAAGAGATCTCTGATGCGTTTCTGGTGCTAAGTTACACCCTTAGTCATAGTGGTATCGTTAATGCTTTGTCAGAATCTATTTAAAAGCATCATTGACGAATCAGAAAACATAAGACACAATATCATACTTAAAAAAGCATTTCACATGGGCGTTATAAATAAAGAAATAGAAGATATTTAAATGAAGGCTATAAAATTCTCTTGTCAGCAATATACAGATATGCAGAAAAAATTAAAGGATAAAGCGTACAATTTTGAAAAATCCATCATGCAAGTTAAAAAAAGAAAATTTCAGAGAGATTTTATGGATTCTAAAAATAATAAGGTGCGTGGTAGATCGCCTCACTTGGTTGCACATAGAGGTAAACACAGGAACCCTGTCTCTTTAAATCTTTTGTGGTTTATTAAGAGCACTGCATAAACCACGGCAATGTTAGCAAAAAAAAACACGGCACAGTCCTTGTTGCTAAGGGTAACTGCCCGCTTCAGGAACAATCAACCCAAGGTTTAGCTTTCCTTCACATGACCATACAGCTCCAGAGCTTTCACCTCCAGACCCACCCCACACCAAATGCTCTAGAAGGTTGGGTATTTATCCTCTGACCTCCTCCCTCTCTACTGGTGTTTAATCACCCTAGCAGTAAATATGGGTGATTAACTCCTCATTCCTTCGTGTGCTGGAACCTTTTTCCTATGTTTAATTACTAGAGTTAACAATCTCTGTTCTACATATCTCCCCTCCAGTACTTTGCCAGTGACTTTGTCACAGGTGTATGAATGGAAAACAACATTCGGAAAAAAGAACACACCGAAATCCATTTTAAAAAAAACAGATTCAAGGGTGGGATGAACAGAGGAAAGTCCATTTTTCATCGACCATATACAATACCTCACACTAGTCCAGAAACTTCAAGAACAAGAAAAGGCTATATTAAAAATGATAATCAACAACTATCAAAAAATGGAAAAGGAAGAGCAGAAGAAGAAGCCGAAAAAGCGGATAGTAAGAAAAGGTATTTCACAAGGAAGAAAAGAATGGAATCGAATGGAATCAACAACTCAATAATTGATAAGAATGTTATAGTACTATTGAAAGGATTACATTTTTTCTGGATTAGACATTTGATACACTTCAAACATTGCTGGTCGTAAACAATTTCTCTAAGAATCTAACTATTAAAAGACTTTTTTTTCAGATAACATCAGTAATGAGAAATGTAATGGTATATATGATAATGAATTTACTAATTTAACATTCCAGGAACAAAATGCATTAATTATGCTGCATTAGATGGAAGATGAAAATAAAGAAGAGAATAAGATCAGTGAAAACCAGGTCACTGTTAATTCAATCTCTTCAATCCTGTTTTTTTTTTTTTTTTTTTTTTTCCCCTTCTTCCAAGAACCATAACTTTTTTAACTTTTTGATTTTCTAGCCATATAAAGGCTTGTTTTTCGCGAGATAAGTTGTACTTTTGAGTTACACCATTCATTCTGCCATATAGTGTACTGAAAAATCGGAAAAAAATTCCAAGTGAGGTGAAGTTGCAAAAAAAGTGCAATTCCACAATTTTTGGTTTTTTTTTATTCACCATGTTCAATATATGGGAAAACTGACATGGCAATATGATTCCCTAGGTTACTACGAGTACGCAGATACCAAACATGTATATATTTTTTTATTTAAGTCATGAAAAAAATTGAGAAATTTGCCCAAGAAAAAACAATTTTTCCTTTTGTCGCCATTTTCCGAGATCTGTAACGTTCTCATTTTTCAGGATCTGGGGCTGAGCGATGGCTTATTTTTTGCAACCTAAGCTGACGTTTTTACTGAAAACATTTTGGGATAGATACAATGTTTTGATTAGCTCTTATTGCATTTTATTGCAATTTTGCGGCAACGAAGAAAACTTAAATCTGGCATTTTGATTTTATTTCTTGTTACGCCGTTTATAGATTTGATTCATTTATTTTATATTCAGATGGATCAGACATTTCTGAATGCGGTGATACCAAGTACATGTATGTGTAATTTTTGTTAATTGTTTTATTTTTAATGGGGCAAAAGAGGAGTGATTTTTTTTTATAATATTTTTTAAAACTTTCTGTTTTACTTTTATTGTACTTAATAGTCCCCCCAGGAGACTTGAATCTGCGATCATCCAATCGCCTGTGCTATACATAGCAGTGCTTAAGCTTCAGCACTGCTATGTATGGCACAAATCTCGAGCCACGGGCCGGCGCTCACAGGAGGATCATGATGACGGGCACAGGGGTCTTAAGCAGACTCCCAGTTGTAATGACAACCAATCGGCACCCTGCGATCATGTAACGGGTGTGCCGATGGCCGGGATCAATGACGCGCTTCCTGTCTGCACGTATTAAATGCCGCTGTAAGCCATCCAGTGTAGGGAAAAGATGTGGGCTCAGCTTGTGACACAGCCGATAATGTACATCTACGCCATTGATTGTGAAGGGGTTAAAGAACCCAAAATATTATCCTAAAAAATCCTGAATAACAGCTCTTGATACATTCCAATCCATTGTGGAAAAAGAAGTAACTGCAATACATAATAAAGTTAATCAAGCACCAAAGAAAAATCATAATTCATCTAAAAAACATAAAGTCATGGCCAAAAGTGTTGGCACCTTTGAAATTGTTCCAGAAAATGAAGTATTTCTCCCAGAAAATTATTGCAATTACACATATTTTGTTATTCACATGTTTATTTCCTTTGTGTGTATTGGAGCAACACAAAAAAATGAGGAACAAAAAGCAAATTGATGCTCGTTCAAACTCACCTGTGGCAAGTAAGAGGTGTGGACAATATGAAAATCACTTCTGAAACCACATAAAGAGGGGAGAAGAGAACTGTCTGCGGACTTGAGAACCAAAATGTTTGAAAAATATCAACATTCTCAAGGTTACAAGTCCATCTCCAGAGATCTCAGTGTTACTTTGTCCACGGTGTGCAACATAATCAAGAAGTTTACAACCCATGGCATTTTAGCTAATCTCCCTGGAAGTGGACAGAAGAAAAAAATTGATAAAAAGTTGCAGAGCAGTATAGAGCGTCTTGTGGAAAGATGAGACCAAGATAGAACTTTTTGGTAAAACACATCATTCTACTGTTTACCAAAAAAGGAATGAGGCCTACAAAGAAAAGTGGGGGAGGGCTGGGATACGCAAGGAAAGAAAGGGGCTGAGTAGGAGTAGCAAATGTGCTAATTGTATTAAATGTCTGCTAGCTAATGCAAGAAGTCTAGCAAACAAAATGGCTGAACTGGAGACTCTTATGTCAGTCACAGAATACGATGTGGTGGGTATTACGGAAACCTGGCTAGATGAAAGCCATGACTGGGTGACAAACAGAGGGATACACTAAATTTAGAAAGGACAGGAAAGACAAAAAAGGTGGAGGGTGTGTATTTTCGTAAGATCCAACATAAAACCTGTGCTCAATGACAACATTGGGGGGTGCTGCGACAATGTAGAGTCAGTTTGGGTAAATGTACATGGCGATGGCCATAACGGAAAGCTGCTAATTGGAGTTTGTTACAAGCCTCCTAATATAGCTGAACTGGTAGAGAACGAAATGCTGGAACAAATTAAAAATGCAACAAATAATAATATGGTCTTTATCATGGGGGATTTTAACTATCCAGATATTCAATGGGACATAGAATCTTCCAGTTGTGCTAAAAGCAGCAAGTTCTTATCCACAGTTCAGGACAATTACCTCTCTCAGCTGGTAGATGAACAAACCAGGGGAGGTAATCTGCTGGATCTGGTGCTGTCAAATAGACCAGATACAATTTCAGATTTACAGGTCTGAGAGCATTTGGGAAACAGCGACCATAATATGGTAAGGTTCAATGTAATATTTAATAAGAAATTCAAAAAGGAAATGCAAAAACCTGGAACTTTAGGAAAGCTGATTTCAGCAAATTAAGGGAAGAGCTTAATCGTGTACACTGGGACCAGGTCATGGTAACTGGGGATACCGAATGTAAATGGGGCATGTTTACGAAATACTGCTAGAATACTGTAGAAAATTTATACCCTCTGGTAATAAAATGTCCAGGAATAAAAAGAAACCATTATCGTTAAATAAGACAGTACAAAGTTTAATAAGACAAAAACAAAGGGCATTCAAAATCTTGAAGGCCGAGAATACAGAAATAGCATTACAGGAGTATAAAGATCTAAATAAGAAATGTAAAAAAGAAATCAAGCTAGCAAAATTATCTACAGAGCAACAAATCGCCAGGCACATTAAATTAAATCCCAAAAATTTTTATACATATATCAATGCCAAAAAGAGAAAATCAGATGGTATCGGCCCCTTAAAAGACGACAATAACAAGATAATTATAGAGGACAAAGAAAAGGCTGATATATTAAACAGACACTTTTCATCCGTGTTCACCAACAAACAATCTGTTCCAAGGATCTTTCAACAGGGCAAAAATCAAAGTTTACCTCCTAATATAACTAGTTTAACACAGAAAGAAGTATGCCTGCGTCTGAGCAAATTAAACATTGACAAATCCCCTGGACCAGATGGTATTCATCCACGGATACTGAAGGAATTGAGCTCAGTAATTCCACTGAATCTCATATTCCTAGACTCTCTTGTAACAGGGGTAGTGCCACAGGATTGGAGGATAGCCAATGTGGTACCGATTTTTAAGAAAGGTAAGAATCGGTAAGTCTGAGGTCAGTAGTGTGCAAAGTTTTTGAGGGCATCATAAGAGATGACCTGCAGAATTATATTGCAGAGAATAATATAATAAATGATAATCAGCATGGATTTATGAAGAATAGGTCGTGTTTAACCAATATGTTGGGGTTCTATGAGGAGGTAAGTGCAAATCTGGATGTTGGTAATGCGGCTGATGTGATTTATCTGGACTTTGCAAAGGCATTTGATATTGTACCACATAGCAGCCTTATACTGAAGCTACAGAAGCAAGGACTTGGGGAATTATATGTAGATGGGTAAGGAATTGGCTAAATGATAGGAAACAATGGATCGTTATAAATGATACATTCTCTAAATGGGACATAGTCAGAAGTGGGGTGCCGCAGGGATCTGTGCTAGGACCAATTCTCTTTAACCTCTTTATTAGTGACCTGGGCGATGGGATTATGAGCAAAGTGTCAGTTTTTGCTGATGACAAAACTATGTAGGATATTAAAATCTGATCTTGACATTACGATATTGCAGAATGATCTGGATAAGGTGACTGAATGGGCAAACACTTGGCAGATGAGTTTCAATGTAGCTAAATGTAGAGTAATGCACCTAGGGCAGAGTAATCCTATTGCTACATATACATTAAATGGTAGTATACTCGGGACTACAGAAAAGGAGAAGGACTTGGGTATTCTGGTTACGAGTAAGCTGAGCAGCAGAACTCAATGTCAAGCAGTTGCCGCAAAAGCAAACAAGATTTTAGGGTGTATAAAAAGAGAAATAAAATCTCCTGATCCCAACGTATTGTTACCCCTTTATAAATCACTGGTGAGGCCACATCTAGAATATGAAATCCAGTTTTGGGCTCCACATTTTAAAAAGGATATTCGGAAGTTAGAGTCAGTTCAAATCCGGGCAACTAGATTATTACAAGGGATGGAAGACCTCTCATATGATGAGAGGTTGAAAAAGTTGGGCTTGCTTAGCTTAGAAAAACTATGCCTCAGAGGGGATCTCATTTACATGTATGTATGTGTGTGGTCAGTACAAAGGTCTAGCACATGACTTATTCCTTCCAAAGACCATACTAAGGACCAGGGGGCTCTCATTAAGGGTGGAATAAAGTCAATTCCGGCACCTAAACAGGAAAGGGTTCTTTACAGTCAGAGCAGTCAGGCTGTGGAAAGCCCTACCACAAGAGGTAGTAATGGCCGACACTATAACAGCTTTCAAAAAAGGGCTGGTTGATTTCCTCGATACACATAACATTGTGGGCTACAGTTAAAGTAGATAAAATGTTACACCTATAGTAGTACTTTTGATCCAGGGTTCTTGTACTGATCGCCTTTCTCACGGTCAAGAAGGAATTTTTCCCCGTGATGCAAATTGGCTGAATGTATCCTGAGGTTTTTGCCTTCTTCTGGATCAACAGATTTAGGTAAAGGGATTTTAGTAATACCATAACATTAATACAAAAATAAAACTAATTAAAAAATTATAAACTGGTTTATTTGTAATTGTAATAGTGCAGTAATAATAAAAATATGGGGTCACTTGTGGGGGAGCTCCAATGTTTGGGCACACAGGGGCTCTCCAAACGCAACATGGCGTCCGCTAATTATTCAAGCAAATTTTACAATCAAAAAGTCAAATGGCGCTCCTTCCCTTCCGAGCCCTGCCGTGCGCCCAAACAGTGTTTTTTCCCCACATATGGGGTATCTGCGTGCCCAGGGGAAATTGCACAACAAATTTTGGGGTCCATTTTTTCTTGTTACCCCTGTGAAAATAAAAAAAAATTGGGGCTAAAGTAACATTTTTGTGAAAAAAGTTAAATGTTAATTTTTTTCTTCCACATTCCAAAAATTCCTGTGAAGCACCTGAAGGGTTAATAAACTTATTGAATGTGATTTTGAGCACCTTGAGGGGTGCAGTTTTTAGAATGGTGTCACTTTTGGGTATTTTCTGTCATAAAGACCTCTAAAAGTGACTTCAAATGTGATGTGGTCCCTAAAAAAATGTTTTTTGTAAATTTTGTTGGAAAAATGAGAAATCGCTGGTCAACTTTTAACCCTTATAGCTCCCTAACAAAAAAAAATTTTGGTTCCAAAATTGTGCTGATGTAAATTAGACATGTGTGAAATGTTATTTATGAACTCTTCTGTGTGACATATCTCTCTGATTTAAGGGCATAAAAATTCAAATTTTGAAAATTGCAAAATTTTCAATATTTTCGCAAAATTTCCATTTTTTTCACAAATAAACGCAAGTGATATTGAAGAAATTTTACCACAATCTTGAAGTACAATATGTCACGAAAAAACAGTCTCAGAATCAGGGGGATCCGTTGAAGCGATCCAGAGTAATTACCTCATAAAGTGACAGTGGTCAGAATTGTAAAAATTGACCTGGTCATTAACGTGCAAACCACCCTCGGAGGTTAAGGGGTTAAGATAAACGCATTTGTTCAAGGCAGAATAATTTCAATGATAACAGTACAATTATTAGAAAAAGGTTAAAAGACAGAGGTTATAAAAATAGTGAGATTGATTTTTTATATTAACAAACAAAAAATTGAAAACGAGATCTATTAAAAGAACAAAAATAAATAAAAGAAAGATAACTTGATATCCACTTTTAGTACTCCATATAGTTTTAGGGCTCCATTCAGACTCAGTAGATACAGTCTATGATCACTGACATGGAGATTTAAATAGAGAAATGTTCAGACACTGGCAGCACCGGGACCAGGGGACTTAAAGTGTACCTGTCAGCAGGATTGTGCTTAGTAAACTACATACACTGTCAGGTGGGAGACATTACACTGATTAAAATGATACTTCGGTTGATGAAATCCATCCTGTGGGTCTTGTTTAATCTTTACTTTTAGTTTGGAGATAATGATATGCTTGTGCTTCGGGGCAGCCTGTGGGGGGGGGGTGCCCTATCTGGTACTCTGCTTACATATTCATCTGCATGCTTTTATGACAGCTCACTGTGCCTTCACTTACCTGCCTCCTATTTTACCTAACCCCGTACTACTAGATGCATTATGTAAAATAGGAGGCAGGTTAGTGAATGATGAGTGAGCTGTCATAAGAGCATACAGATGAATATGTAAGCAGAGCACTAGTGTTGAGCGAACATGCTCGACACTGCTCGGTACTCGCCCGAGCATCACGCTACTCGGGATGTTCGGCGAGCACCGAGCATTTCCGGGTTACTCGGGCGGGAGCTCGGGTCTCCGCCCTGCATGTTTGGCGCTCTTTACAGTGCCAATGAACATGCAGGGATTGCCAGCCAGTCACTGTAATGCTGCAGCCATGTTGGTTGTGGGCATTACAGTGATTGGCTGGCCGCACAGCGTCACCTCGAGTATTTAAAACGGGGCGCCGCCATCTTGGACACAGTCGCTCCGGATTAGACAGTGTAGGGACAGCGCTGCTGATTTAGGGAGAGATATAAACTGCGAAATAGTTAGTGTAGGGTCTGTAAAGGCTGCCAGAACAAACAAACAGTCCTTTTCAGGACTAATATCCATCCCAGATACCAGGCAGGCAGGCTGTATAGGAGACACAGTGGTTATACCAGCAAACGCTGCATTACAGTCCTGTGTGCTCCTGTTGATGAAATTGCTGGACTTAGCACCAGGTGTAGGGGGCCAGGAAAAATCCTTTTTTTTTTTCATCTAAATCCTCCTTTTTTTTTTCCTGCTTCACACTGTACAAATACCCGACTTATTAACCTTTTGGTGTGTCCCCCCCCCCAAAAAAAAAGCGTGTCTCTGATTTTTCAGACACAAATATAACTGTTGAAAATAGTCTGGTGTAGGCTAGAGAAACAGAAGTGTTGTTTTGCACTTCCACAGTTCAAACCTCTGTATTATCCATTTTGGGCCATGTGTATCTAAAAAAAAAAGCAGTTTGAGTGTGTCGCTCACTGTTCAGCCGCAAATATCTCTATTTAAAAAAGTGTGGTATACCCCAGTAAACAATAACTGTGGTTTTGCCATCCCACGGTAAAAAATCTCTATTATTCAGGTTTTGGTAGTTTTTTCCGTAAAGAAAAACAGTAGTGTCTCCTGACTGTTGTGACACAAAAATATATCTGTTGAAAATAGTCTTGTGTAGGCCCGACATCCCAGTGTGGTTTCGCAGTTCCACAGGTCAAATCGCTGTACTATCCAGTTTTGGGCCTTTGGTATCTAAAAAAAAAGCAGTTTGAGTGTGTCGCTCACTGTTCAGCCGCAAATATCTCTATTTAAAAAAGTGTGGTATACCCCAGTAAACAATAACTGTGGTTTTGCCATCCCACGGTAAAAAATCTCTATTATTCAGGTTTTGGTAGTTTTTTCCGTAAAGAAAAACAGTAGTGTCTCCTGACTGTTGTGACACAAAAATATATCTGTTGAAAATAGTCTTGTGTAGGCCCAACATCCCAGTGTGGTTTCGCAGTTCCACGGGTCAAATCGCTGTACTATCCAGTTTTGGGCCTTTGGTATCTAAAAAAAAAGCAGTTTGAGTGTGTCGCTCACTGTTCAGCAGCAAATATCTCTATTTAAAAAAGTGTGGTATACCCCAGTAAACAATAACTGTGGTTTTCCCATCCCACGGTAAAAAATCTCTATTATTCAGCTTTTGGTAGTTTTTTCCGTAAAGAAAAACAGTAGTGTCTCCTGACTGTTGTGACACAAAAATATATCTGTTGAAAATAGTCTTGTGTAGGCCCGACATCCCAGTGTGGTTTCGCAGTTCCACGGGTCAAATCGCTGTACTATCCAGTTTTGGGCCTTTGGTATCTAAAAAAAAAGCAGTTTGAGTGTGTCGCTCACTGTTCAGCCGCAAATATCTCTATTTAAAAAAGTGTGGTATACCCCAGTAAACAATAACTGTGGTTTTGCCATCCCACAGTAAAAAATCTCTATTATTCAGGTTTTGGTAGTTTTTTCCGTAAAGAAAAACAGTAGTGTCTCCTGACTGTTGTGACACAAAAATATATCTGTTGAAAATAGTCTTGTGTAGGCCCGACATCCCAGTGTGGTTTCGCAGTTCCACGGGTCAAATCGCTGTACTATCCAGTTTTGGGCCTTTGGTATCTAAAAAAAAAGCAGTTTGAGTGTGTCGCTCACTGTTCAGCCGCAAATATCTCTATTTAAAAAAGTGTGGTATACCCCAGTAAACAATAACTGTGGTTTTGCCATCCCACGGTAAAAAATCTCTATTATTCAGCTTTTGGTAGTTTTTTCCGTAAAGAAAAACAGTAGTGTCTCCTGACTGTTGTGACACAAAAATATATCTGTTGAAAATAGTCTTGTGTAGACCCGACATCACAGTGTGGTTTCGCAGTTCCACGGGTCAAATCGCTGTACTATCCAGTTTTGGGCCTTTGGTATCTAAAAAAAAAGCAGTTTGAGTGTGTCGCTCACTGTTCAGCCGCAAATATCTCTATTTAAAAAAGTGTGGTATACCCCAGTAAACAATAACTGTGGTTTTCCTCTTCCACGGTTCTAATCTCCTCTTTATTACCCTTTTTCCATTGATAGTGCAAGTGTAAGCTATTTTACTTCATTTACAATGGACAAGGCGCGTGGCAAGGGACGTGGAAGTGGACGTTCTGGTGATGGTTCGTGCAGAGGACGGGGCCGTGGCCAAGGTGAAAATGTGCCACAACCAACAGCCACATCTTCTCGTTCCCACTTCTTGACTGAATTACTAGGGAAGCACAGAACAACACCAGTATTGAGAACTGATCAGTGTGAACAGGTTATTAATTGGATAGCAGATAATACTTCCAGTTACCTGGGCACCACCACCTCCGGTCTGTCTTCCACACGGTCAACTCTTAGTAGCCGTGAGTCTCGACCGCATACTCCTCCTCACCCTGATTCTCCTTCCTCCCACCATGCCGAGTGTCGTCAGACAGCAAGTGATCCCACACTTGGACACTCTGAAGAGCTGTTCACTGGTCCATTTCCATATTTGGGCCTGATACGCTTGAAGTGGTGGAAGAGGAGATCCCATGCTGCGATGCCCAAATATTTGAACAGCCACGGCCACAGGAAGTCGACATTGGCAATCTGTCACAAGAGGTGGACGATGACGAGACACAATTGCCAGGAAGTGAGGAGGAGGATCGTGGTGCGCAAGTGGAAGAGGAGGAGGTGGTGGATGATCTAGTAATTGACCCAACGTGGAAGGAGGACATGCAGAGTGAGGCCAGCAGCACACAGGGGGAGGGAGGCAGAGTACCCCAACAGGCAGGAAGAAGCAGTGTGGTGGCCGCAGACAGAAGGCAGGCAACCGTTCCCCGTAACACCAACACGAGGGACGTTGCCAGTACAAGCGGTAGGTCTTCCAGAGTCTGGAAATTTTTTAAAGACTCTGCTGATAACCCCAAAAAGGCCATATGTTCCACCTGCCATGCCAGCATCAGCAGGGGTGACAAAACTACCAGCCTGACCACCACCAGCATGATCAGGCACATGGCAGCAAAGCACCCGACTTTGTGGGGCAAAACCCAGGGTCCACGACCAGTGTCAGCGGGTGTCACCACTGCTCCTTCCACTGTTGTGCATGCAATAGAACCCCCTGTTGTGTGTGCAAGGCAATCCCCTGTGCATACTGCATGTAAAGATGCCCCCTCCTCTCAGTCTTCACTTGTTATGGCAGTTTCTCAAGAAACAGCATCAACGTCCACGTCCACGTCCCACCGCAGCGTTCAATTGTCCATATCCCAGACCTTTGAATGAAAGCGGAAATTCGCAGCTAACGCCCCACAGGCCACAGTCCTAAATTCGCGCATTTCACGAAATGCTGCCTTTTAGGCTGGTGGAGACGGAATCCTTCCGCAATCTTATGGCGGTGGCCGTCCCTCGGTACTCGGTCCCCAGCCGACACTATTTTGCCCGGTGTGCCATCCCCGCACTACACAAGCACGTGTCCCAAAGCATCTGCCGTGCCCTCAACAACGCAGTTACTGGGAGAGTCCACCTGACAACGGACACGTGGACAAGTGCTTGTGGCCAGGGACGGTACATCTCTCTGACGGCACACTGGGTAAACATAGTGGAAGCCGGGACCCAGTCGGACCTTGGGACGGAACACATCCTCCCCACACCGAGGATTGCGGGCCCTATGTCAGTCAGAGTTGCCCCCACAGTGTACAGCTCCTGCGCATCCTCCTCCTCCTCCTCATGTTCAGCCTCCATCTCAGATATCACCGCATCAGTTACAAGCTGGAAGCATTGCAGTACTGCCTCCGCCAAGCGGCAACAGGCTGTGCTGAAACTCATAAGCTTAGGTGATAAACCTCACACTGCTTGTGAGTTGTGGACAGCTGTGAAAGAGCAGGCAGATCTGTGGCTGAGACCGCTGAACCTACATCCCGGCATGGTCGTGTGTGACAATGGCCGTAACCTGGTGGCGGCTCTGAGGCGAGGTGAGATCACACACGTACCATGCCTGGCTCATGTGCTTAACCTCGTGGTTCAGCGCTTTCTTAAATTGTACCCCGAGTTGCCAGATCTGCTCGTGAAAGTACGCCGCCTGTCAGCTCATTTTCGCAAGTCGGCTACAGCTTAAGCCTCCCTTGCTGTGTTGCAGCAGCGTTTGCAGCTTCCGGCACACCGACTGGTGTGTGATGTCCCCACACGTTGGAACTCTATCCTCCACATGTTGCAAAGGAATTGTGAGCAGAAGAGAGCAGTTGTGGAGTACCAGCTGCAACAAGGCCGTCGATATTCAGGTCAGACTCCACACATAAGACCTCAGGAGTGGACCTGGATGTCTGACATATGTACCATCCTGACAAACTTTGAGGAGGCCACCAAGATGGTGAGTGGCGATGACGCCATCATTAGTGTCAGCATCCCACTTGTCTGTCTTTTGCAACGCTCTCTGCAGAGAATTAAAGAGGAGGCATTGCAGCCAGAGTATGATGAGATGGATCAAGAAGCCGTAGCGGGCGATTACACACAGCCCAGCCTCATCTCATCCCAACGTGCACTGGGGGACAATGAGGGAGAGGAGGAGGAGGAAGAACAGGAGCTGCTATCATGCATTGTAGACGGTAGTACCTGTACAACTGTCATACCGTCGGTTCAGCGTGGGTGGCCTGAGGACAGGGGGGAGGAGGAAGAGGAGGAGGAGGAGAGCATGGTAAGTCGTCATCTTGGTGAGGACACGGAAATCTTGCCCGTTACCAGTCTGGCACGCATGGCTGACTTTATGTTACGCTGCCTTAACCGTGACCCTCGCGTTGTCAAAATGTTGGGTGACAGTCATTACTGGTTGGTGACAATTGTAGACCCCCGCTACAAGGAGAACTTTCACTCTCTTATTCCTGAGGTGGAGAGGTCTACAAAAATGGGGCAATACCAAAAGGCCCTTGCTGCAGAACTCTTAAAAAAATTCCCATCTGAACACGCTAGCGGCAGAGGTCACAGTTCGTTGCCCAACCAAGGCGTACAGGCGAGAGAGATGCAACTCCAATCCAGCAGAGGCAGGGGAACACTGTTAATGTTCTGGGACAGTTTTCTGACACCCGCCCAGCTTACAGGCCCTGAGGCGCGGGGTACTCTCACAAGGAGTGGAAAGTTTCAAAAGATGGTGAGGGAGTACCTTGCCGATCGTACCAGCGTCCTTCGTGATTCCTCTGTGCCTTTTAATTATTGGGTATCCAAGCTGGACACTTGGAATGAACTCGCTCTGTACGCCTTGGAGGTCCTGGCCTGCCCTGCCGCTAGCGTGTTATCGGAGCGTGTTTTTAGTGCCGCTGGGGGAATTATAACTTTTAAGCGCACTCGCCTGTCAACTGACAATGCTGACAAGCTGACCCTTATCAAAATGATCAAGGGCTGGATTGGGCCAGATTTCTCATCACCACCAAATGACAGCAGAGTAACATAAAGTCAAATCCACTGTGTTATTTCGGGAGGTGTATTCACATGCACCGCTTCACACCCACACATGGGTATACGCTTCCTCGTTTCGGCTGTTTCATCTTCTTCTCCTTATCCTCAACCTCCACCACCACTACACCACCAGGGTGCCAGCATTGCAAGTTCCTCTGTCCTTATTTTTGGCAGTTTTTGCTTGCAAGGCATAAGCAAATACTATGGGACACCCACTCCCCAATAATGGCACTTATGTTTGTAATATGCTGTACTGCATGTGTGACACCCCAGGGGTCTGGTTGCCACAGTGATAGAGATATTACGTCTGAGAGCAGGTGGGAGGTCTCTTGGTCAGGGATCCTATGCATGCCACACCTCCTGCCCAGTCCTGGAAGGGGAAGAACTTCCCCTATATAAACCTAGGGCTGAGGCAGGGTTAGTGAGTAGAGAAGAAGTAGAGAAGAGAAGCAGCATAGGAAGAAACAACAGGAGCTCTGTGGGAGCAGTGCTACAAGGAGTCAGGGGCTGGCAGCTGCAGAGCTCGCCCTGACTGAGAAGTTATCACCGGACCCGGAGTCCGAGGCTGTGGGGACTAACTCCTATCCAGCAGCAGAAACCGACCGGCAGGGGATTGCAGGTCCTCTGGCCCAGAAACCCGAAGGCACGGTCACACGCGTGGGACCAGCACCGCCGTCGTGGAGCGAAAGCTACTAGAAGGCCCCGAGTCACCGGCCATACGGGTGAGCACCACACGGTACACTCAGGGACGTGGGCTACTTATACCCGCCTCTAGCAAGGTAGCCAGAAGAGTATCGTTAGTTTGGGAGGCCTACAACTCCGCCTGGCCAGGGGAGATCCCATCTGCTCAAGGACTGACCAGGCCCCAATCGCTAGCCAGTACTCCGGGAGGGTCTATCTTTGTCACCAGTAAAGACCCTGAACTACACCGTACCGTCTCCGAGTGGTTCCTGCTACCCCCATCATCCACGTCGGCTGCCCTGAGGCCATACCCCTCCCGTTGGGGGTTATACTATCACGCTGCACAATCCTACCACCGGCCTCAGCGGTCTGCCCTGCAGCAGCAGCTCCTTAGCTGTACTCAACGGGTGGCGTAGTCGTCCAACATCTACCGCTGATACAGCGCCACTTAGTCTGACTCCCTGGGCACGGACCGGATCACCGCCACGAGACTACAACCCTCAACAGATCCGGCTCCGGGTAAGCTCCCGCGTGCGCAACGCTGCGCGACACAGGCCCAGGGGCGCGTCAACTTTTGGCGTAGTCGGCAGGATTTCGTGCCCGCAACCACCGGGTACTGCGTGCCTGAAAAAGACTGTTCAAACTTACCTGTGGTGAAGATTCCCGCCATCCAGCGCCATCTTCCGCTTCCTTCCCGCCATCGGTGGAGTTTTCCCGCCATCCGGCGCCATCTTCGGCCTTCTTCCCGCCATACGTGGAGTTTTCCCGCCGTTGGACGCCATCTTGGGGACGCCGCGCGGGAAGAAGAGGGGCGTGGACTCCGAAAGCGCGCGAGAACTGAAGCCCCGCCTCACGTCCGGACGTTGCGTAAGGTCCTGGAAGGAGCCCAGCAGACGCCGACGTCACAGGAGCGCGACGGAAGGTCCTCAACCCTGACGATCCACTGCGGAGCCGCGGCCTATGGAAGAGGATCATCGCAAGGTAGGCCACGGTCCACTAGGGGGGAGAAGGATGTCGGATACGGAGGAGAGCTTCACCGCTTCAACCCCCGCCAGCGCCACCGCGGTCATGCCTTTCACCATGCCCTATATCCCGGGGGCAGCCTGGCTACCCCAGTACTCAGGGGAGTCACATACCCTGCATGACTTTAGAGAAAAGCTGGATAGCCTCTTCCAGGTGTACCCCCTCACAGAGGAGCAAAAAGTGAGCATCCTGGTGGCCCAATTAACCGGGGCAGCCCAAAGGGAGGTAAAGTCCTGGCCACCTGGGGGGAGGACTGTCGCAGGGATACTAACCCGGCTGAGGGACACCTTTGATACCCGCACCTCAGCCGAGATCAAGCTTAGATTCTACGGGTGCAAACAGCGGGCACATGAGAGTATAAGGGACTATGCCCTGAACCTACAAGAGGCCCTGAGAGCCATTAAGCAGACCGACCCTGACGGCGTGGGAGACGAGGACAGGCTGTTGACTGAACAATTTATAGAGGGTTTATATTGCAATGCCCACCGAACCCAGTTGCGGGCAATGGCCTTACAGGACCCTCATCTGGGATTTGCACAGTTCAAGGACAGAGCCATCCGGGTGCTTCGAGAACCGGCACCAGGTGGCGTTGTGACCCACAGACGCCCCACTACCACTTACCACCAGGAGGCGGCGCCCTTGTCGGCAGGGCCTGTGGGAGCTGATGCGCAGGCTTTGAACAATGACCCGGCTCCAGACCTGCACCATCAGGTCCAAGAGCTAGCTAAAAGCGTTGCTGCGCTAACCCGAACTGTGCAGTCTTTACAGGTTTCCACTCCAGGGAAGATCCAGCTGGCATCCGGACCGGAGGATATCCCGTGGCGTCGACCAAGGAGGACCCCACCGGCCAGAGGAAGACCCAGCGACCGATACAACGAGGACGGACGACCCATCTGCCGCCGCTGCAATCAACCCGGACATATGGCAAGGTACTGTCCTTTAAACTGGCACAACCTGGGGTAGAGGGCCAACCCCCAGGAAAAAGATCACCAGGCCCATCGAACTGGCGTGACAAATATGTGGGAGGACGTCCAGTCTTACCCGTGGTACTGGATGGCATTCCTATGAGTGCCCTACTGGACACCGGGTCACAGGTCACCACCATCCCGTACGTGCTCTTCAAGCAGTACTGGAATGACTCGGATATCACCCGCTACCCTGACGACGACTTGAGTATCATCGCCAGCAATGGTCAGCCCGTGCCACAGATTGGATTTAAAGAGGTGACCATTAAAATCGGTAGAGTCGAATTGGCAGCACAGGGACTGATCATTGTAGACATTGACAAACACGAGAGTCACCCAAAGATAACTCTAGGAACTAATGTAATTGAAAATTGTCTTGCAGAGGTGATTTTCCTTTTACAGCAGGTTGCCAAGAACGCCAGCTCCGGCCAGCAGCGAGTGCTCCAGAAAGAGATCCGGGCACTGATGCGACGGCAACAGCTAGAACTCTCCGGTGGTGAGATTGGTAGCGTGCGAATGTGTGACCCTTTCCCTATTGCCATGCCCCCGAAAAGTGAAATGATGATTTGGTGCCGGGCAGCTATTGGTCTGAGAGGTAGAGATTACCAGGCAATGGTAGAACCAGTTTACTCAGACAGTAGGCCCACCATTTTGACAGCACGGGGGGTGGTCAATGTACGCCATGGGAGGGTGCCCGTTCGCATAATAAATATCGGGAAGAGGGAAGTGTACCTGCCCCGGTATGCCACGCTAGCCAAATTGTATACCATCAATCAAGATTCCATACAGTCCGTAGAACCCTTGCCTCCATCTTCCCCGGAGGAAGGTAACGGCTCTAAGAAAACAATGGAGGACTGGTGTCAGCAACTACATTTGGGTACTGACTCCACTCCCTCACACCAGAAACAGGGAGTCTATCGGGTGGTTCAAGAGTACGAGAGAGTGTTTAGTAAACACCCGTTAGACTTCGGGCGAGTCAAGGGGGTAGAACACCACATCCCCACGGGAGACCATCCTCCCATAAAAGAGAGGTATCGACCCGTACCCCCTGCACACTACCAACACGCCAAGGGGATGCTTAGAGACATGAAGGAGGCTGGGGTGATCAGGGATAGCTGTAGCCCCTGGGCAGCTCCACTAGTCTTAGTCAAAAAGAAAGACAACACCATGAGGATGTGTGTAGATTACCGGAAAATCAACCGTATCACACACAAGGATGCGTACCCCTTACCAAGGATAGAGGAGTCTTTGGCTGCTTTAAGATCTGCTAACTTCTTCTCTACCTTGGATCTCACCAGTGGGTACTGGCAGGTTCCTGTAGCAGAGGCGGACCGGGAGAAGACCGCATTCACCACCCCGATGGGACTTAGCGAGTTTACCTGCATGCCGTTCGGACTCTGCAACGCACCAGGGACCTTCCAACGATTAATGGAGTGCTGTCTGGGCCACAGAAACTTCGAGACGGTCTTGTTGTACCTGGACGATGTCATCATATATTCCAAGACGTATGAGGACCACCTGAAACACCTGGCGGAAGTGTTCGAAGCTCTGGCAAGCTACGGCCTAAAGGTGAAACCCTCCAAGTGTCACCTCCTGAAACCAAAGGTGCAGTACCCGGGACACGTGGTGAGCGCTGATGGAGTGGCTCCCGACCCTGATAAGATCACCGCAATTAAGGAATGGCCAAGTCCCTCCAGTGTAAAGGAAGTGCGGCAGTTCCTCGGGTTGGTAGGCTATTACCGCAGATTCATCCCCGGTTTCACCAAAAAGGCAGCTCCTATGCAGGACCTCCTGATAGGCCAGTCCCAGAAGGCCAAGAACCAGAAGCCACCCTTCAGATGGGAGAAGTTAGAAGAAGAGTCCTTCCGCCAGCTGAAGATGGCCCTCACGGGGGATGAAATCCTGGCGTACCCTGATTACAGCCAGCCCTTTATCCTCTACACCGACGCAAGTAACATCGGGCTAGGAGCCGTGCTGTCCCAGATCCAGCAGGGGAAAGAACGAGTAATCGCTTACGCCAGCCGAAAACTGCGACCCACCGAGAGAAACCCTGAGAATTACAGCTCATTTAAGCTAGAGTTCCTGGCAGTGGTGTGGGCAGTCACCGAACGCTTTAAGCACTACCTCGCTTCTTCCCGGTTCACCGTGTACACGGATAACAACCCGTTGACACACCTGGACACGGCAAGACTCGGTGCCCTAGAGCAGAGATGGATGGCCCGTCTGTCCAACTACGAGTTCACAATCAAATACCGGGCAGGACGCTCCAATACCAACGCGGACGCCCTGTCCAGGATGCCAAACCTACCGGACGTAGGAGAAGATCCAGAGGGACTGGAAGAAGTTGAACTCCCCGCGTTCCACCGTCATGGGACTATCCAGTATTCCCATCGGGTAAGGAGTAAGCAAGCCGCTACGTCTAACCCCTTGCCTCACTACAACTGGGAGGAAACGCAAGACAGTGACCCTGCCGTCCGACTGGTGAAGGAGATGCTGACTCGGCCAGAGGCTCGCCTTGACCCAGACGCTCCGGAGGAAGCCAAGCAACTGTGGGCTGAGAAGAGTCGACTGTTCCTTTACAAGGGGAAGTTGTGCCGCAGAATGGTTAACTCCCGGACGCATGAACTAATCTGGCAAGTAGTGGTGCCACGGAGAGACGCAGCCATGGTGATGGAGGCATACCACGACGGGGCTGGACACTTCGGATGGAAGAAGCTGGAGTTCCTGCTGCGCGGGCGGTTCCACTGGATAGGCATGAGGGGAACCATCGAGAGGTGGTGCAGAGACTGTGGCCCGTGCAACCTAAGAAGGAAGGACCGTGCCAGCCAGAAGACTCCCCTGCAGTCCATCGTCACCCGGCAGCCGTTGGAACTGGTAGCCTTGGATCATGTAAAACTGACCCCAAGCAGAAGTGGCTACGTTTACGCACTAACCATCGTGGATCACTACTCCCGGTTCTTGGTTGTCGTCCCCGTCAAGGACTTAACAGCTCGAACAGCAGCTAGAGCCTTCCAGCAGCACTTCTGCCGTCCACACGGGTACCCGGACCAAGTGCTGATGGACCAGGGACCTGCCTTTGAAGCGGAGGTCTTCCAGGAATTCTGCAATCTGTATGGCTGCCGGAAGATAAGGACGACACCCTATCATCCGCAAACTAATGGACTTTGTGAGAAAATGAACCAGGTGGTAATGGATCTTCTGAAAACGTTGCCCCTGGAAGAACGCAGTCTGTGGCCTGAGAAGCTGCCCGATCTGGTGGACCTATACAACCACATCCCGGTAGGTTCCACCAACTGTACCCCGGCTTACCTGATGAGGGCAAGGCCTGGTAAGCTACCTGTTGACCTGGAGATGGGAGTCCTGACACCCGAGGACACTTCACCAGAAACAGACTGGGACACAGAGAGGCAGCAGCAGTACCGGAAAGTACAGGAGAGCGTGGAGCGAAGTCTCTGTCAAGCTAGGGAAAGACAAGAGAAAACTTACAACCAGTATGCTCCCGCTGTTCCCCTGGTACCCGGAGAGCAGGTCTTGAAGAGGAAAAGGCGGCTCCACAAGTTGGACGACCAGTGGGAGAAGGACCCGTACATCGTACTGCCCTCAAGCCACGACAACCCAAAGGTCTGTACCATCAGTAAAGACGGAGGGGAAACCACAACCATTGTATCCCGGGATCACCTGAAGAAGTGTCCCGAACAGCTACGGAACCCTGAAGAGGAACAAGAAGACCCTCGACCCGTAGAGGAAAGGGAAGACATGGTTAGTACTGTGCTCGGAGACTTCCCTCGGTCTTGGACTCAAGTCAATGGCGCACTTGTGGTACCCGTACTCACCTTCCTCCAACCAGCATCCCAAGCACCTACGGAGCAACAGGTAGAGCTGGAAGAACAGCCGGTCCAGGAGGCAGAAGACTCCACACAAGCAGAACAGGAGGATCAACCCTCTGCTTATAGTGAGCCTGCCGTACCCCTAGTGAGCCAAAGAGCCGGTAGACAGCTGCCCAGTTTACCCTTGACAGCTCCTACACCCTGTAGTTCAGGGCTAGACAGTCAGCTCCGTAGGTCCACTAGGGCCACTAGAGGCCAGTTACCCGCACGTTGGAGGATTTGAAATGTATAAATTGTTTTATTTGTGGTTACCTGTTTTTCTTGTTGCTTGTAAATAATTATGTGTTTCTAGTTATTTTTAGGAGTCCTTGGTGGATTTACCGGGAATCCTTGTACAATTAGTTGGAGCGTAACCCAGGATGGACTAAAAGACTGATAAGGACTCGGGGCAGGACAGACCCCTACCTGGTTACGTCTCCCTGTTTTGGTGAAATGGACACCTTTGTTTTCTTCAAAACTGCACCCGGTTGCGGACACGCCGTAACCATCTTTATGTGTTTTTCTTATTGTATTATTATGGTTTATACCTTGTTATGTTTTTCTAAAAATATGTTTAGTCCCGGAGTACTAAATTTCACTAGGGGGGAATGTGACACCCCAGGGGTCTGGTTGCCACAGTGATAGAGATATTACGTCTGAGAGCAGGTGGGAGGTCTCTTGGTCAGGGATCCTATGCATGCCACACCTCCTGCCCAGTCCTGGAAGGGGAAGAACTTCCCCTATATAAACCTAGGGCTGAGGCAGGGTTAGTGAGTAGAGAAGAAGTAGAGAAGAGAAGCAGCATAGGAAGAAACAACAGGAGCTCTGTGGGAGCAGTGCTACAAGGAGTCAGGGGCTGGCAGCTGCAGAGCTCGCCCTGACTGAGAAGTTATCACCGGACCCGGAGTCCGAGGCTGTGGGGACTAACTCCTATCCAGCAGCAGAAACCGACCGGCAGGGGATTGCAGGACCTCTGGCCCAGAAACCCGAAGGCACGGTCACACGCGTGGGACCAGCACCGCCGTCGTGGAGCGAAAGCTACTAGAAGGCCCCGAGTCACCGGCCATACGGGTGAGCACCACACGGTACACTCAGGGACGTGGGCTACTTATACCCGCCTCTAGCAAGGTAGCCAGAAGAGTATCGTTAGTTTGGGAGGCCTACAACTCCGCCTGGCCAGGGGAGATCCCATCTGCTCAAGGACTGACCAGGCCCCAATCGCTAGCCAGTACTCCGGGAGGGTCTATCTTTGTCACCAGTAAAGACCCTGAACTACACCGTACCGTCTCCGAGTGGTTCCTGCTACCCCCATCATCCACGTCGGCTGCCCTGAGGCCATACCCCTCCCGTTGGGGGTTATACTATCACGCTGCACAATCCTACCACCGGCCTCAGCGGTCTGCCCTGCAGCAGCAGCTCCTTAGCTGTACTCAACGGGTGGCATAGTCGTCCAACATCTACCGCTGATACAGCGCCACTTAGTCTGACTCCCTGGGCACGGACCGGATCACCGCCACGAGACTACAACCCTCAACAGATCCGGCTCCGGGTAAGCTCCCGCGTGCGCAATGCTGCGCGACACAGGCCCAGGAGCGCGTCACATGGCTCTTGTAAGGGGCATTGCAAGTTGCTCCGTCCTAATTTTTGGCAGCTTTTGCTGGGAAAGCATAAGCAAATACTAGGGGACACCCACTTCCCAATAATGGGACTTATGTTTGTAATATGCTGTACTGCATGGCTCTTGTAAGGGGCATTGCAAGTTGCTCCATCCTAATTTTTGGCAGCTTTTGCTGGGAAAGCATAAGCAAATACTATGGGACACGCACTCCCCAATAATGGGACTTATGTTTGTAATATGCTGTACTGCATGGCTCTTGTAAGGGGCATTGCAAGTTGCTCCGTCCTAATTTTTGGCAGCTTTTGCTTGGAAAGCATAAGCAAATACTATGGGACACCCACTCCCCAATAATGGGACTTATGTTTGTAATATGCTGTACTGCATGGCTCTTGTAAGGGGCATTGCAAGTTGCTCCGTCCTAATTTTTGGCAGCTTTTGCTTGGAAAGCATAAGCAAATACTATGGGACACCCACTCCCCAATAATGGGACTTATGTTTGTAATATGCTGTACTGCATGTGACGCGCCCCCTGGGCCGTGTGTACACGTGTGTGGGATACCCGGTGCCGGGTCTCTGGGGTCTGTAGTCTCCGTGGCGGTGACCCGGTCCCGTGGCTCAGGCTGGTCAAACCAGTGGCAGTCTTTCTTAGGTTCTGAGGTTAGTTGTCCGACTGCGCCACCCGTGGATTGCGGTCAGGGAGTACCACCGCTGCGAGGCAGACCGCTGAGGCTGGTGTTGTGTGCGCAGCATAGAATGGGATAACTCCCCTCGGGAGGAGTATAGCCTCAGGGCAGTGAGTGTGGATGATGGGGGTGATGGTGCACGAGCGCAGCAGGAATGACTCAGAGTCTTTGCAGTGCAGTTCAGGGTCTTTACTGTTGATTATAAGGTAGACCCTCCCGGGAGTACTGGCTAGCATAAGAGGCCTGGTCAGTCTGTGAGCAAGCAGGAGTTCCCCTGGCCAGGTGGAGTTGTAGGCCTCCCCGTCTGTCTGCACTCTTCCTGGCTACCTTGCTGTAAGCAGGCAGAAGTAGCCCACGTCCCTGAGTGTACCGTGTAGTGCTCACCCGTATGGCTGGTGACTTGGGGCCTTCTGTTAGCCTCCGCTCCACGACGGCGGTGCTGGTCCTTTGCTTGTGACTGAGCCTCCGGGCTTCTATAGCCAGAGGACCTGAAATCCCCTGCCGGCTGGTTTCTGCTCCTGGATATATAAGTCCTCACAGCTTCGGACTCCTGTGTCCGGTTCCTATTGTCTTCTGCCAGGGCGAGCTCTGCTCAGCTTCCAGCCCCTGGTCTTTAGCTCCTAGCTCCTACAGAGCTCCTTGCTGTTACTTTCCCTTGCTCTCACTCTGACTCTGACTGTTCTCTGACTCACTCAACCCCGCCCCAGATCCAGTTTATAAGGGCAGAATTCTCCCCTCCCAGGATTGGGGCAGGAGGATGTCGCATGTTTAAGGGATCCTGACCAGGAAACCTCCCACTTGCTCTCCGACGTAATATCTCTATTACTGTGGTGACCAGACCCCTGGGGTGCCACACATGGCTCTTGTAAGGGGCATTGCAGTTCCTCATAATTTTTGGAAAGCCTTCCATTCACTGCTTAGGCCAACAGTGCACGGGAGACCCAGTTGCTATAAATGGAAAAAAAGGTTTAGTTAACGCCCTCTGACCTCCATGTCATTTCCAAGGGGCATTGGAGTGGCTCAAAATTTTTGATAGGCATTGCACTCACTGTATACCCTATAACTGTGTAGCCGAACTGCTCCTTTTGTTACAGAAACATATCCTACAAGACATATCTGGTTGACTTGCCTGATATTGATGTGAATGGTCCCTGTTCCTCCTGCTCTTTCTCCTTTGCCACTACCTCATCCATCATTTATCACCTGAAGCTTTGTTTTAACGGGAGTCATAGAAATTGGATAGTAGCAAGAAAACATCCAGCAATTCTCGGAGGAGGTAGGATATGCGCCAAAACGCTGACCACCTCAGGCCAAGCCGCTACTACATACATGCGCTTGCATTACAACAAAACAAAGCAGATGCTAACTTCTATCATCCTCATCATGCTCCTCACCTTGGCACTCTCAACTCCCCTGATGGAGAAGCCAGGGCCCACCGGAGGAGTCTGATAGTCCGGTGGGCTCGGCCAATGCTGCCCTAAAGCAGGCCAGGCTAAGAAAAGTGTGGGAAAGGTTACCGGGACAAATAGGGGTGGCTGGGGACCGAGTATGGACACCCGGCCACCCCCTGGAGGCTGGGGAGCTTGCGGGGACACCCGGCCACCAGGCGGCTGGGGACTGAGTATGGATACCAGGCCGCCGACACAGCCATGGCGTGGTGGCCAGATTCCGCCTCCACATGCCTAAAAGGCCAAATTTAAAGTGCAAGCAAGCAAGCAGTATGGTATTGCAGCCTGGGGGTGGGTGGGTGGCAGGCTGCATACTTGCGCTTGCATTGCAAGGAATGGGAGAGGTACAATTGAACACTGCCCTGGGACAAGGACTTGAATGGGGATAGTTGCAAGTCTGCAACGACAGGTGCAAGGTGGGAGGCATCTTCGCATGTACCATGAACAGGGGTTTGGCATGCACACACTACAGCGGAATAGGCTCTCCTTCCCACTAAATGCACTGGGGAGGACACAGGTAATGTTTTGGTATACGCGCTTAATCTTATGTATAAGGCACACCAGGACAAATATGGGCGGCTGGGGACTGAGTATGGATACCTCGCTGCCGAAGCAGCCATGAGGTAGTGGCCAGCTTCGGCCTCCTCCAAACTAAAAGGCCCCATTTCAAGTGCAGCTAGCAGGAATTGCAGTCTGGGGGTGGGTGGGTGGCAGGCTGCACACTTACACTTGCATTAAAAGAAAACATAGCAGATGCTAACTTCTGTCATCATCATCATGTGCTTCACCTTGGCACTCTCAACTCCACCGATGGAGAAGTCAGGGCCCACCGGAGGAGTCTGGTTCTCTGGTGGGCTCGTCCAATGCTGCCTAAAGCAGGCCGGGCTAAGAAAAGTGTGTGGGGGGATGTTCCAAGGAGAAATAGGGGCAGCTGGGGACAGTTTATGGACACCCGGCTGCCCCCAGGCGGCTGGGGACCGTGTGTGGACACCCGGCCGCAGGGCGGCTGGGGACCGAGTATGGACACCCGGCCGCCGGGCGGCTGGGGACTGAGTATGGATTCCAGGCCGCCAACACAGCCATGACGTGGTGGCCAGATTCCGCCTCCATATGCCTAAAAGGCCCAATTTCAAGTTCAAGCAAGCAAGCAGTATGGTATTGCAGCCTGGGGGTGGGTGGGTGGCAGGCTGCATACTTGAGCTTGTATTGCAAGGAATGGGGGAGGTACAATTGAACACTGCCCTGGGACTAGAACTTGCATGGGGATAGTTGCAAGTCTGCATCTTCTGATGCGGTAAGGATCACTTATGATGGGCACACTTTTAGACAGTGACCTGGGAGTCAGAGATGCTTCCGGGGGTCTTCCCCATGCTGTTCCCTTGTCTTTTCAGCACTTTGTGCATGTGTCACACAGCACATTGCCAGATAAGGTTGTAAAATGTTAAAATGACATTTCACGGTGAATGCATTTGTCATAGTTGAAAGCAATACAAAAGTGCAAAAACGCATAAAAAATGCTACTTGTGAACATAGCCGAAGGTGTGGAGGAGTATTTTTGTTTTTGGTCATTTATTTTAACTTATACACAAGTCTTTACCCTGGAAAGGATGTTCCTTAACATATTTCACAGGAAAAAAGTTTCACTTTCGTTTTTTAACGTTTTATTGTGAACCTGTAAAAGTGGCTTAATACCTCTGACCACGTTGTTGACAGCAGTGACCTGGGGGTCAGAAATGCTTCCTGGGGCGATCCCCATGCTGTCCCCATGTCATTTGAGCACTGTCACTATCGTTTTGGGCACTTGTTAGGCTTTTAAAATACTGCCGGGGGTGCCACCGCAAAAATGCTCGAGTCTCCCATAGACTAACCTTTTGCTCGTTGCTCGGGTCGAGCACCCGAGTATCACGGCGAGCTCGGCCCGAGCTTCGAGCACCCGAGCATTTTAGTGCTCGCTCAACACTACAGAGCACCAGATAGGGCGCCCCCCCCCACAGGCCGCCCTAGAGCATGAGCATATCATTATCTCCAAACTGAAAGTAAAGATTACATAAGAACCACAGGATGGATTTCATCAACCAAGGTATCATATTAATTAGTGTAATGGCGCCCACCTGACAGTGTATGTAGTTTACTGAGCACAATCCTGCTGACAGGTCCGCTTTAAGGAGCAGAACTGGCCGCACCGGGACCAGGGGACAATGTTCAGGGAACTGACCACACCAGAACCAAGGAACAATGTTCAGGGCACAGTCCACTCTAGGACCAGGGGAAGAGGGTTCAGCCACTTGCCGCTCCAGGACCAGTGGTGCAGGTACAGGACTCATGCCACTCTGGGACCAGGGGACTACAGACTCAGGACTCTGGCCACTGCAGGACCAGGGGACCTCACAACTCACTAGCAGTACACCATACTAACTAATGATTAACTCGTTGCTTGGCGACTCACTAGGGGAGTGGAAGTCTTTTATACAAGATGCCTCCCAGCTATTGGCTGGGAGCCATCTTGCAGGTGTACTACTTATGCTAAATGCCTCACAGCAACAAGCTGAGAGCATTTAGCATAATGTGCACTGCCCCTTTAAGAATGGGGAACTGCGGCATAAACACAGGAACAAGGAAGCAGGAGCAGGGGCACGCCGAGGCACGCCAGGGGCCACCCTGAGGACATGAGTGGTGAGTAAGCCGGCGTCCCTGCATGGAGGGAAAAAGGGACAGCATTCAGGGGCGCCGGGCATAGCGTTTCAACTTGGTAACCACAAAAAGGTTACTGTGGATGCGGTTGAAATGCAACATATGCCCCTATAGTAAAAAGAAAAAATCTGTTATCCTGTCTGATGGAAAGGAATATAATATAAACAAGTTGTATGGAATGCACTATATGCAATCTGTGCTACACTGGCTGTACAATGAGGAAAACAACGAAACTAATATCAGAGCATTTATACAATATTAATAAGAGTAACACATACTTGGGAGTAACTTAACATTTTATAGAATCACACGATGTTAATTTAAAAGGGCTAATCTGTTATAGGATTGAACAGGATTGAACAGCTGTTTGACAGCTTTAATACATGTGAGGAATGCCTGTTTCTTTCGCATTCCTCACATGTATTAAAGCTGTCAAACTTTCGCAAATCATGCACACAGAGTGACTCAAACATAACAACCGAGCACGCTGAAGATATTCGGCGAGCACCCGAGCATGCTTGCCGAAAGGGTTAATAGAACATACTCGCTCATCACTACTTGGCACCTGAGAATCCTGACAGAGCGCAGTATCTGTGAGGATTCAAAAGTCTGCAGTCACATAGAGTAACTGTAGACTTGAACCCCAAGCCTGGACAACCCCTTTAATTTCTTAAGATTGCCCAATTCTAAATACATGTATCCTAGCTTGTTCTTCTTCTATTCCATCTCCTTCCTTACTCTCTGTTGACTCTTCTATAATTTTGAAACATAAATGAACTTGTGAACTTGGTTAATGCATATTACTTCAAGTGTCGTCAAAAGCCTAGTCAGCATCTTTATAGGAAAATATGCTAAAGTTGACTATTTTTTTAACATTAAATAAAACAGATTTATAAGAATGGCTGTTCTGCATTGATGTAACAAGGCCATGTAAGGGCACATATTTACTGAGGATGGCAGTTTCACAACAGAGCCCGTGAGAGGTTTTAGTGGTTGGTTTTACATTCCCGTATGTGCTCATATTCATTATTTGTCTGTGCCTCATAATTGTTCTGCTTTGAAGTTTTCATAAGATTATTTGTAAACTTTCTGGAAGTAAATCTCTCAGTTATGGCCATAGTGTTGCTTTGTTTTCCTGTTTAGAAATACCCTAGCAAGATGTTACCATATTAAGTGGATTACCTGAAGATACGTTCTCGGCATATTTTAAAACCTCTGAATCATTGCTTTGTACGAGTGTATATTTAGCTGCAAGTACACAATTTAGTCATCTCTCTTTTGTGGCTAGATATGAGTAAACAAAGAAACTTTATAAAGGAGTACATTTTTACTATTGTTTTTTGTCAGTTGGCAGATAATGAAATAAAAATTTACTCAAATTGTAAAAGATGAAAAACTTAAGATACATTTTTTATTTCTAAAATGTTATTTAGTTTCCTTAAATAGAAATTTATATGTAGCTAAACTAAGAAGACCAAGGGGCTAAATTAAATTCACAGATTACCTGCGCTATACAAAAACATTAACCCCCTTTAGGATTTGTTCTATTTTGGACCGTCTCATTTTTCAAATCTAGAATGTGTCAACATACACGATAATAATTTTGGAATCTTTTATCCATTTAAGTGATTCTGAGTCTGGTTTTAATAAATTATTGTGGTGGTATATTTCACTGTATGTTAAATTTACAAAAAATCAGTATTTACAATTTGATATTTGTTACTAGGGATGAGCGAATATGTTCGAGATCCGATCTCCAAACTTAAGTTTGACACGAAAGTCGCTCATTCGGATTCATGATCAGAAAGGCGAGCAAAATTTGTTAAATTCGGGAAAATCGGTAATGTTTGGCGAATTTCCGTGGTTACGTGATTGTGGGTCAACTACAGCAATTTTTACAGTTTTGCTAGCATAGTGCTTGGGTATGATGAGCGGGGACACGTGGCAGATGAGTGGGGGGGCTAGTGGTAGATCAGAACAGGTCAGATCAGCGATTTTTTTTTTCCTGTAGGCGGTAACTTTAAGTCAGGAAAGCGTGGCTAGCCAATCAGGTAGTCAGGCTGGTGGACTGGACTGGTAGTCAGGCTGGCGGACTGGACTGGTAGTCAGGCTGGCGGACTGGTAGTCAGACTGGCGGACTGGACTAGTAGTCAGGCTGGCGGACTGGACTGGTAGTCAGGCTGGCAGACTGGACTGGTAGTCAGACTAGCAGCGGGACCTGAGGGCTGAAGCAGAGTTTAGAACACAGAGCTACAACCTTGCACGGGCACCTCCATTTTGGAGGAGTTACCTTTTATATGAGAAGTCATCTGGCCATTGGCCGGGGACTCCTTAGGACGGCGCACGCGGCCCCTTTAAGAGGGAGGGAGCGCGCGCGCCCTAAGCACAGTGCCCGGGAAGCTGCGTGCGCCGGCAGCAGGAGAGCAGGAAGATGCCGGGGCAAGAGCGCGGCGGTAAGGGAGACGGCGTCTCTGCCTGTCAGGGGGCAGAGATGCCGATGCTACAAGTCCTGTGCTTTGTACCTGTTCAATCGACCTTGCAGCCCTTTTTTTGTGCAATTACTGAGATTCTGACAGAAAGAGCAGGGCCTATGGCATAGAACAGTGTTGTGCAATGGTTGTACTGTCTGTGCTCCATGCAGACCTTCAATCTATTTTTGCACTTTCTAATGTGATAAAGCAAGCAAGCCCTTGTAGGCCACTTTTTGATTTTGTGGGGTTGAAATTCAGCTATCTGCAGAGCTTGTCAGTGCAGAGCTTCGGAGTGCAGAGCACAAAAAAAAATTTTTTCATTTGCTAATGTGATAGTGCAAGCTGTGTTAGCCCAGTTTGTCATTTTTGGTGGGTGAAATTCAGCTGTTTTCAAAGTAAAAAAATATATTTTTTCTGTTGCTAGCCACTGTCCACCAAAGATTTTTTTGCGTGGCAAACGTCATACACTCTGCTATACGTCAGCTACTATGTTAGTGGCGGTGAAATTCAGCTGTTTTCAGAGTAAAAAAATATATTTTTTCTGTTGCTAGCCACAGTCCACCAAAGATTTTTTTTGTGGCAAACGTCATATACTCTGCTATACATCAGATACTACGTTAGTGGTGATGAACTTTAGCTGTTTTCAGAGTAAAAAAATATATTTTTTCTGTTGCTAGTCAGAGTCCACAAAAGATTTTTTGGTGTCACAAACGTGATACACTTTGCTAAAAGCCAGATACTATTTTAGTGGCGGTGAAATTCAGCTGTATGCAGAGCTTATGCAGAGTAAATAAATCTATTTTTTTACTGTTACTAACATGATACAGTAGGCTAGATCTGAGTTTGAAATATATTTTATGTTATACAGGCCTCATCCACAGTCAAAAAATACTTTCTTCAATTCCTAATGTTATACAGCAGGGGACATCTCAGTTTGAAATTGTTCATAGCATATGTCCCATGTTATACAGGGCTCATCCACACTAAAAAAATACTTTCTTCTGTTACTAACATCATACACTAGGGGACATCTCAGGATTCCAAGGGAGGGTGGTTCACTGCGATCAAGGGGGGGTGGCGATACCAGAAAAACTGTTAATGAAGGTGTCAGTGAAGGCGAGGAACAAATGGAAGAGGTGATGGGCGAGCAATAGTCAGAACATGAAAAGGATAATCATCCTCTCTCTGTTCGTGTTTGGCGGGAGGGGACGGAGGAAACAAGCATCAGAATTACCCAGCCACCAAAACAGCATGGCCTTGAACCTCAGGAAAGAGGCCAACATATGAGTGCGTGCAACATGATCCCCGTATAGTTATGATTCAAAATAGTGCTGATGACTGGGTTACCAATCTGGTAGATCCACGTTATAAGAGTACATTTTGCCAGATGCTTCCCACCTTGGAAAGGGACCAGCGAATCCTGGAGTATCAAAACACACTTTTACACAACCTTAAGATAGGTTTTCCCCAAGCCAGCAGTGAGGCACACAGAGTTCATCGCAGCTCTACACTTCCAACCTCCAGCACGTCAATTCGTCAACGCCAAAATATTAGCAGTAGCAGTAGTGTAAGTGGCAGAAGCAATTTCTGTCAGTACTTTCACACATTTTTTAGACCAGCTCGTGCACCTGCACAACAGAGTACAGGTCTGACATGTAGTGAACGACTGGAGAGGATGGTGCACTCCTGATTGAGTCTGCATCTGCTGGGTTGGCTGTAGTGAAAGAGGTTTTGGTTCCTAATTCTACAATTTCTACTGTAGTGAAATTAATGCCACTTTGCTGGTGTCTGCCACAAACTTTTGGAAATGTGGAGAATCCTGATTGGGTCTCCATCTATTGGGTTTGGCTGTAGTGAAGAGGTTTCTATCTCCATTAAACTATTTCTACTCTGGTGAAATTGATGTCACTTTGGTGGTGTTAGACCCTAATTTAGGGAAATGTAAACACTTCTGATTGAGTCTCCATTTATTGGGTAGGCTTTAGGGGAAGATGTGTCGTTCCTAATTCTACAATTTCTACTGTAGTGAAATTGATGCAACTTTGCTGGTGTCTGCACTAATTTTTGAAAACAGAAAAAACTGACTGGGCCTGTCCAACCCTGCCAAGAAGCATCCCTGGCTAAGAAAAGTGTGTGGGAAGGTTTCCAGACACTATATGGCTTTTTTTTTTTTTACTGTGGACTGGCTCTGTACAGTCCCTGGCCCCATCCACTTGTCCACGTGTTTGTGGTTAGGCGGTCCTTCCCAGTAAGTGCACTGGGGAGGGCACGGGTAATGTTCTGGGACCCGTGCTTATTGAAGGTGGGGATGACACCAGAAGAAATAGTGGCGGCTGGGGACCAAGTATGGAGCCCCAGCCGCCGGCATGATATTGTGAAAAGCTTCTGCCTCTACGAGGTTAAAAGGCAACATTTCAAGTGCAAGCAGCTGTCCAGAAATGTAGCAGTTTAGTATTGCAGCCTGTTTTGGCTGGCTGCATTCTTGCACTTGCATTCCAAGTAACAGAAAACTAAGGAGATGGATGGCCTCATCATCATCACAACCTGCACGGTTAGCACTATGAACTCTCCTGATAGAGAAGCCAGGGTCCACCGGAGGAGTCTACAGTTCACTGGTGGGCCCGTCCAACCATGCCGAGAAGCTGCCCAGGCTAAGAAAAGTGTGGGGGAAGGTTCCTGGACACTCTATGGCTGCTTTTTTACTGAGAGGGAAACCCACGCAAACCCGGGAGAACATACAAAATCATTGCAGATGTTGTTCTTGCTGGGATTTGAACCCAGAATCCCAGCGTTGCAAGGCTTCAGTGCTAACCACTGAGCCACTGTCCTGTCGTTCACCCTCTGATATCTAACATTCTGGAGAAACTTGCACCTACTGCCACTCTGTATCTTTAGCTCCTTTGTGAGAAACTAATGTATTTGGGCAGCCACTCAGTCTACCAAATAAAATTCCTGAGAAGGAAATTGGGGATGGCTTCGCTACTGGTACTGGGGGCAGTGCTAATACCATGTTGATGTACCATAGTTCACTGTAAATATTCCAGGCTGGTAAAAGCCAAGCAGATTTCCACAGAAAAGTACCAGCAGTAGTGTTCAGGGACCCGTGCTTGTGGAAGGTGGGGACCACACCGGAAAAATAGTGGCAGCTGGGGACCTAGTATGGAGACCCGGTCGCCACCGCCATGATGTTGTGAAAGCTTTCACCTTCACGAGCCTAAAAGGCAACATTTCAAGTGCAAGCAGCTGTCCAGAAATGTGGCAGTTTATTATTGTGGCCTGTGGGTGGATGGCTGGCTGCATACTTGCACTTGCATTCCAAGTAACAGAAAACTAAGGAGATGGATCGCCTCATTATTATCACAACCTGCAAGGTTTGTGCTGTGAACTCTCCTGATGGAGAAGCCAGGGCCCACCCTGCCGAGAAGCATCCCTGGTTAAGAAAAGTGTGTGGGAAAGTTCCCGGACACTCCATGGCTGCTTTTTTTTTACTGTGGACTGACTCCAGCAATCCATAAGATTGCAATCTATAAGATCCCTTCACTGGCTCCCAATTACCCAGTGTATCCAGCTCAAACTACTAACACTGACGTATAAAGCCATCCACAACCTTTCTTCTCCTTACATCTCTGAACTAATCTCCCGATATATTCCCTTACGTAATATCTGGTCCTCCTAAGACCTACTTCTTTCCACACTTATTTGTTCCTCACCCAATCACCTCTAATACTTCTACCAAATATCTCTCATCTTCTGGAATTATGTGCCTCAACACGTCCGATTAACCACCACATTCGGATCCTTCAGACTCAACCTGAAAACCCATCTCTTCAAGACAGCCTACAGCCTGACATTGTCTCGCTGCCACCTCACCAAAACACCACCGGAGCTAATGCAACCCACAACCTACTGTCTTCCCCACCATCCTATAGAATGTAAGGCCGCAAGTGCAGGGTGTATAAGACTTAAGATGCAATATCTCACCTTGGCAAAGCCCAGTTATGTTCTCCCTCTGATATCTAACAATAACAAACAGGTCATGCTGGAGAAACTTGCACCTACTGCTACTCAGTGTCTTCAGCTCCTTTGTGAGAAAGTAATGTTTGTTTAGCCAGTCAACCAAATAAAATTCCTGAGATATGGAAATTGTGGATGGCTTTGCTTCTGGTAATGGGTGCTAATACCAAACAGTGGCGTGCCATTCACTGGATATTCCTGGCTGGTGGGAGACAAGCTCATTCCCACAGAAAAGTACCAGCAAGCTAAGGAGATGGTGGCCTCTATCATCATGAAGGAGTTTGCTCATTGTCTAGTACTCTGGCTTTTATACTAAAGACCAGCTCATTTTTATAGTTTTAAGTGAGCACGTAGAAACCGTGGGTTCTGCAGCAGGGCATCCAGGCTGAGATAGTGGCGGAGAAATTGCTGTACCATCAGGTTGAGGATGCGAACCATGCAAGGCACGTGTCTGAGGTTGCCCCGCCGTAGGGCCACCACCGGGTTTGCACTGTTATTGCACACGGCCTTCCCTTGCTCCAGGTTCAGTGGAGACAGCCATTGCTCAAACTTGGTCTGGAGAGCTGTCCACAACTTTTCACCTGTATGACTGCGATCTCCAAGGCATATTAATTTGAAGATTGCCTGATTGCGGTGAGCCCTGGCTGCGCAGTGCATAGGTGGGGGGATTCTCTCTGCATTGTTGGAACTTGTGTCTCACTAAGGCAGAGGTTGAGGGCACAGGTGGAGGCCCTAGAGGAGGTGGAGGAGGCAGAAGCACTGCAGGAAGTGTTAGATACCAAGGTTTGTCCCGCAAGCCTTGGGGATTCCAACACTTGCTGTCTAGTGACATCTTGGTATCTAGTGGTTTAGTTCTCTATCCCCTGGTGTGTAGTGGTTTAGTTCTCCAACCCTAGCTGTTTAGTAGGTTAATTTTCCAACCCCTGTTGTCTTATTAGTTTAATTCTCCAACCCCTGTTTTCTCCATGTTCTGGTGTGTAATTATTTCTTTCTCCAACCCATCAATGCCCGCCCCCCCGGGTTAATGTCTGGTGACGAGGGTTTCTTCTCGGACCCTACTTCGTCCAGGCCCGGATTAACTGAAAAAAAAATTTGGGGCATCGCTACACATGCTTTCCCCCACAGTCTGTGAAGCTTTGTATCAGAGCTCTGATGCCCTGGAATAGAATGTGTGAACAGCTCTGCAGACTCGCCCATCTGTGCTTCCCCATAGTCAGTTGGCCAGAGAATTGTGACATGGGTGAAAACAGGATAATTTGGGTGACACCTCTGAGGACTGTACTGTGTGTGATGTTAAGGTGGAGCACATGTTCTTACTGCCCCTCATCTACAAGGTGTACCACTTTGCGACAGCCAAAGAAAGGGAGTGGAGTTCAATAACAGAAGTTTTCAAAATGCTGCACAATTGCTCACGGCAGCAAAACAAACCTACTTTTCAAATCTCATATCATACGTGTCTCACAACACTAAACCAGCTATTCAGTACTTTCAAGTCCCTCCTCTGTCCACCAGCTCCCCCTCCCTCTCCTCTTCTCTCATCTCAGCTGAAGACTTAGACTCATTCTTCAAGCAGAAGATTGACAACATAGGGCAAAGCTTTTGCTTAAAGTCCCAACAGCCCTTTCACATAACTACTCAACTCTCCTCCTCCAAAACCAGCTTTGGAAGATCATCTTTACTCTCCAAATCACATCTCACCACCTGTGAACTTGACCTAATCCCATCCTACCTCATTCCAAATCATACAACAGTCTTCATCCCAAGCCTAACCCTCCTCTTCAACCTTTCACTAACAACTGGCATGTTCCCATCATGATTCAAACATACTTCGATCACACCCATCCTCCAAAAGCCCATCCTATGCTTAGCTATCGCCCCATATCACTTCTCCCCTATGCCTCCAAACTACTGGATCAACACGTTTATTTTGCACTGTCCTCCCACCTCTCTTCCTGCTCCTCTTTGACCAATTACAATCAGGCTTCCGACCTCACCATTCCACTGAAACTGCCCTGACTAAAGTCACCAATGACCTACTAACTGCCTAATCCAAGCCAGACTACTCTGTCTTCCTCCTCCTAGACCTGTCATCTGCCTTCGACACAGTAGACCATACCCTTTTACTACAGACTGTCATCTCTTGGCATCACAGACTTGGCCCAGTCTTGGACCTTCTCATACCTAACCAACAGGACATTCAGTGTCTCCCACTCACACACCACCTCCTCATCTCACCACCTATGTGTCGGTGTCCCCTAATGTTCTGTTGTAGGACCCAGGCTCTTCTCCATCTACACCTGTCACGCAAGGTGTGAGAAAGACTTAGTGCAACACAAAGGGAATAGGGAAAGGGAGCCCAGACTCTAGGGAAAGGGGGAAAGTGGAGACCTCCTAGGTTGATATAGCGTCACCCTATCTCCCCTAACGTCCCTGTATTGGCTCTTAACCAATCGCCACACGAGTACCTCGCCCTGTCTTTCCCTGGTGTTTGGCTCAAGCTAGGGAATGGAAGAGATGAACACTAGTTGATCTCCACTAAAAACTACAGACAACAAGGGAGGACAAACAGGGGAAAAGTGCTCAGCTTTAGATGACTCCAGACATATGCACAAACACTTTCTCAAGCTCCAGAAAGGAAAAAGTACTGTTCTTGCTAAGCCTTCACAAGGAATAATGAATATCGCTGGCACCTCCCTCTAGAACACACCAGGTATTTCTACACCCAGGACAAGGAGTTAATTAGCCAGAGGGAGGTAGCCGCTGGGTCCTAGAGACAGCCTCTAAGAAGATGTCTGTAATGCCAAATGTAGAAATCTCCTGCAACCAACTGCAGGTCAACTGTCTGTCACCTCTGACACACCCGTGACAACACCTTCGGCCTGGGACAGGTCATGGTCTCACGGCTTTCAGTATCACCTCTATGCTGATGATACACGGATCTACCTCTCTGGACCTGATATCACCTCCTTACTAACCAGAATCCCACAATGCGTGTCCTGTATTTCATCTTTCTTCTCTGCTAGATTTGTAAAAATGAACATGGATAAAACAGAATGCATCATCTTTCCACCATCTCATTTACCCCCCCTCAACTGACCTATCTATCAAAGTGAATGGCTGCCCACTCTCCCCAGTCCCACAACCTTGACTTTGATCTGTCCTTCAAACGTCAGGTCCAAGCCCTTTCCACTTCCTGCTGACTCCAACTCCAAAGTATCTCGGGGATCCGCACATTCCTCATCATCTCCCTCCTCGATTACTACAAGCTCCTGCTCTGTGGCCTCCCTTCTACCACTCTCGTACCCCTCCAATCTATCCTAAACTGTGCTGGGTGATTAATCCACCTGTCACCCCACTATTCCCTGGCTTCTCCCCTCTGTCAATCCCTGCGCTGGCTCCCTATTGCCCAGAGACTCCAGTTGAAAAGCCTAACTTTGGCATACCAAGCCATCGAAAACCTGTCTCCTCCATACATGTGACCTAGTCTCCCTGTACTAGTCACCTGCACGCAATTTCCCATCCTTCCAAGATCTCCTTCTCTACTTCCCTCTTATCTCTTCTTGTCACGATCGCATACAAGATTTGTCCCGTGTATCTCTGCTACTGTGTATTGCTGTACCCAAACACGTTAGACTCTCGCCTACAGTGCAAACCTTGAAAAGGAAGCTGAAGACCCACTTCTTGTGACAAGGTACAATCTGTGGTAAGCCTCGCTCCAGCATACCGATGCACGACTAGCTGTACCCTGACCTACTGTATCCTAATCCAAAAATTTTTTAGTATGCTGCGAGTGGCTCTGCAAATCAGATCAAGCGCACCTATTTAACCCCTTGACCACCTTGGGTTTTTTCGTTTTTGCTTTTTCATTTTTTGCCACCCTTCTTCCCAGAGCCTTTTATTTTTCTGTCAATATGGCCATGTGAGGGCTTGTTTTTTGCGGGATGAGTTGTACTTTTGAAAAATACCATTGGTTTTACCATACCGTTTATTGGAAAACAGGAAAAAAAATCCAAGTGCGGTGCAATCGCAAAAATAGTGCAATTCCACAATTGTTTTTTTTTTTACCATATTCAATAAATGCTAAAACTGACCGACCATTATGATTCTCCAAGTCATTACAAATTTGCAAATATCAAACATGTATAGTTTCTATTTGCTTTAATTGGTGAAAATAAAATCCAAAGCTTGTAAAAAAAAATGGCGTCATTTTCCGAGACCCATAGCTTCTCCGTTTTTCGGGATCTAGAGCTGGGTGAGGGCTTATTTTTTGTGTGCCGAACTGATGATTTTATTTATACCATTTTGGGATACATACGATGTTTTTCATTTTATTGCAATGTTGCGGAGACCAAAAAAATGTAATTCTGGCGTTTTGAATTTTTTTTTTCGTTCCGCCGTTTACCGATCAGATTAATTCTTTTTATATATTGATAGATCAGACGATTTGATTCTGAAAGTGGTGATACCAAATATGTGTATTTTTGATTTTCTGAATGGGGCAAAAGGGGGGTGACTTGAACTTTTATGTTTTTAAACATTTTTTAATATTTTTAAATACATTGCTTTCCACTTTTTACATGCTTCAATTCAATAGTCTCCATTGGAGACTAGAAGCTATGATTGTCTGATTGCTTGTGTTACACATAGCAGGTCCTCAGCCATGCTATGTGTTGCAGAAATGTTCATCTGCTATGAAAGCCGACCACTTATGACGCGCTTCCGGTGCAGCCATGTTAAATGCCGCTGTTGGAGTTTGACAGCAGCATTTAACATGTTAACAACCGTGGGGGGATCTTGATTACACCCACTGTTAGGGGCACATGACAGCTGATCAGATCAACTGTCATGTGCCGGGAAAGATGCGAGCTCAGCACCGGAGCCCGTATCAAAGGGAGAGAGACAACCTTGGACGTACCTATACATCCAAGGTCATAAAGGGGTTAAGCCTATGGGAGTGTGTAAAACATCTGACTGCACTCGGAAGTCATTCGAGTGCGGTCTGATTTACGCAGACAAAGACAATGGAGAAGATGAATAAATAAAGTACTCCATCTTCTCCACCCCTGTGATATGATTTTCTCATGCGAGAGAATTGGATCACGCTAAGATGACACTCGGCTCAAACCCTGATCAGAGTTTCAGCCAAGCGTCATTAGCATAATCGGCCCGATTCTGTCTCATGAAAGAATCAACGCTTGTGTGACACCGGCCTTACTCTGTCTATAAATGTGTATCTGACTTCTACTGACAGAAATGTCCTTGCTTTTAAGCCCTATGAATGCTAGAGGTGTGTGCCAATTCCAACCTCATGCTGCCTTTTGACTGTTACGGATCTGGGTGGTGGAACCTCTGTGCTTTGATGCAAGGAGAGACCAGAGGGGCGTAACTAAGGGCCTATTCGGACCGACCCAGGTCACACGGCGGCTCACTTGACTCCGTGAACCAGGGAGGGACCAGGCAGGTGGACCAGGTGCCACTCTGGGACCAACATTGTGTGAGAGCAGGCGACTCCCACGGGTCAGATGGCAGGAGCTGACCGGTACAGCGAATGAGCACGACAGGTAGGCTGGCGGGTGATCCGGGTAGACAAGCAGGTGGGTACAGCAGGTAACTGGCAGGTGCTCCGGGTAGGCAGGCTGGCGGGCACGGCAGATAACTGGGAGGTGCTCCGGGTAAGCAGGCTGGCGGGCACGGCTGGTAGACAGACAGGTGGGCAGGACTGTTAGACAGACTGGCGGGCAAGGGACCTGAGGGCTGAGGAGAGTATTAGCACACAAACAACAACCTTGCACAGGCACCTCCATTTTGGAGGAAGTGCTTAATATGGGCCAGTCCTCCGGCCACTGGCAGGGGACTCTTTAGGACGGTGCGCACGCCCCCTTTAAGAGGGAGGGAGTGCGCGCGCCCGGGAAGCTGCGCGCAGTGCACGCCTCAGCAGTAGGAGAACAGGAAGACGCCGGACCGGGGCTGCGGCCGTGAGGGGAACGGCGTCTCTGCCCGTCTGGAGGCAGAGACGCCGATGCTACATTGACCTACTGTAACCATGTTACGAGCAAGTCAAAGAGGACACAATCTAAAAACAGATATATTGGTAAGTTCAATATAGGAAACTTTAAAACTTATTTTTAACACTAGCCATAAAGAGGCCAATTCCTTTGCTATTATGCTACCTTTTATACTGTTTATATTATATTTATAAATAAATGTTTAAAAAAATGTATTATATAGTGCAGCAAAAGGGCATGGCAAATAGCTGAAAATTAGGATATTAACCCCTTAAGCCCTGGAGCATTTTCCGTTTTTGCATTTTCGTTTTTTGCTCCCCTTTTTCCCAGAGCCATAGCGTTTTTAATTTTTGGTCAATATGGCCATGTGAGGGCTTATTTTTTGCGGGACGAGTTGTACTTTTCAACGCCATTACTAGTTTTACCATATCGTGTATGGGAAAACGGGAAAAACATTCCAAGTGCGGTATAATTGCAAAAAAAAGTGCAATACCACAGTTGTTTTTTATTTATTTTTTTACCACGTTCACTGGATGCTAAAACTGACCTACCCTTCTTATTCTACAGGTCATTACGAGTTCATAGACACCAAACATGCATAGGTTCTTTTATATTTAAGTGGTGAAAAAAAAATCCAAAATTTGGTAAAAAAAAAAAAATAGCGCCATATTCCGACACCCATAGCGTCTCCATTTTTCGTGATCTGGGGTTGGGTGAGGGCTTATTTTTTGCGCGCCGGGCTGACGTTTTCATTGATAACATTTTGGGGTAGATCCGATGTTTTGAGCGCCCGTTATTGCATTTTATTGCAATTTTGCGGCGACCAAAAAACGTAATTCTGGCGTTTAGAATTTTTTTCTCGTTACGCCGTTTACCGATCGGATTAATTCTTTTTTTATATTGATAGATCGGGCGATTCTGAACGCGGCGATAACAAATATGTCTATGTAGGGTTTTTTTTTTATATATATATATTTTATTTTGAATGGGTCGAAAAACTTTTTTTTTTACTTTTTGCATGCTTCAATAGTCCCCTGCATGCAGCAGAAATGGTCCTGTGCTATGAGCGCCGACCACTAGGTGGCGCTCATAGCGACCAGATCATGACAACCACAGGCGTCTGCTGCAAACCCTGGGTTGTCATGCCCACCCATCGATGACCCGCGATCACGTGACGGGGTCGCCGATGGGCGGGGCTTATGACGCGCTACCCGGAAGCGCGCGTTAAATGCCGCTGTCGGAGATTGACAGCGGCATTTAACATGTTAACAGCCGCGGGTGGATCGCGATTTCACCCGCGGCTGTTGCGGGCACATGTCAGCTGTAAGAATCAGCTTACATGTGCTCGGTTCAGTGAGGGCTCAGCGCAGCAGCCCTCACTGAACGGGGGGTACGCAAATGTGCGTACTAATACGGCAAGCATTGTTAAGGGGTTAAAGGGAAAGTCAACTACAACCCCTGACAAAAATTATGGAATCACCAGGCTCGGAGGATGTTCATTCAGTTATTTAATGTTGTTGAAAATAAGCAGATCACAGACATGGCACAAAACTAAAGTCATTTCAAATGGCAACTTAAGGGCTTTAAGAAACACTAAAAGAAATCAAGATTAAAAATGTGGTACTCAGTAAGGGTAATTTTTTTCAGACCAAGCAGAGGGAAAAAATTATGGAATCACTCAATTCTGAGGAAAAAATTATGGAATCACCCAGTAAATTTTAATTTCGAAAACTAACACCTGCATCAAATTAGATATGCTCGTTAGTCTGAATCTAAAAAGGAGTGATCACACCTTGGAGAGCTGTTGCACCAAGTGCACTGACATGAATCATGGCTCCAACAAGAGAGATGTCAATTGAAACAAAGGAGAGGATTATCAAACTCTTAAAAGAAGGTAAATCATCAAGCAATGTTGCAAAAGATGTTGGTTGTTCACAGTCAGCTGTGTCTAAATTCTGGACCAAATACAAACAACATGGGAAGGTTGTTAAAGGCAAACATACTGGTAGACCAAGGAAGACATCAAAGCGTCAAGACCGGAAACTTAAAGCAATATGTCTCCAAAACAGGAAATGCACAACAAATCAAATGAGGAATGAATGGGAGGAAACTGGAGTCAATGTCTGTGACCGAACTGTAAGAAACCACCTAAAGGAAATGGGATTTACATACAGAAAAGCTAAACATAAGCCATCATTAACACCTAAACAGAAAAAAACAAGGTTACAATGGGCTTAGGAAAAGCAATCGTGGACTGTAAATGACTGGATGAAAGTCATATTCAGTGATGAATCGCGAATCTGCATTGGGCAAGGTGATGATGCTGGAACTTTTGTTTGTTGCCGTTCCAATGAGATTTATAAAGATGACTGCATGAAGAGAACATGTCAATTTCCATAGTCATTGATGATATGGGGCTGCATGTCAGGTAAAGGTATTGGTGAGATGGCTGTCATTACATCTTCAATAAATGCCCAAGTTTACATTGATATTTTGGACAGTTTTCTTATTCCATCAATTGAAAGGATGTTTGGGATGATGACATCATTTTTCAAGATGATAATGCATCCTGCCATAGAGCAAAAACTGTGAAAACATTCCTTGAAAGAAGACACATAAGGTCAATGTCATGGCCTGCAAATAGTCCAGATCTCAATCCAATTGAAAATCTTTGGTGGAAGTTGAAGAAAATGGTCCATGACAAGGCTCCGGCCTGCAAAGTTGGAGCCAGATTGATGAAGAGTACTGTTTGTCACTCATTAAGTCCATGCCTCAGAGACTGCAAGCTGTTATTAAAGCCAAAGGTGGTGCAACAAAATACTAGTGATGTATTGGAGTGTTCTTTTGTGTGTTTGATTCCATAATTTTTTCCTCAGAATTGAGTGATTCCATAATTTTTTCCCTCTGCTTGGTCTGAAAAAAATTACCCTTACTGAGTACCACATTTTTTATCTTGATTTCTTTTAGTGTTTCTTAAAGCCCTAAAGTTGCCATTTGAAATGACATTAGTTTCGTGCCATGTCTGTGATCTGCTTTTTTTCAACAACATTAAACAACTGAATGACCATCCTCCGAGCCCAGTGATTCCATAATTTTTGCCAGGGGTTGTACTAGACATAGCAGACACCCTCTTAATAATGGGCTCAGGTAGGTGAAAAAAAATTCTGGCACTACTCCTCTGTACTCAACATCGTTTCTTCTACTTGAAAGAAATGTGATTACTGCAGTCAATCAGCAGTTGCTCATCGGCTGCAGTATTCATCTGATGCTGCTGACGGAAGTTGGTCTCAGAAGACCTGCAAGAGACATATCGCTAAATATGGATGAGCAGGCCTGTTAATAAGGTTTAGTAATTATTAAAAAAAACATTATTCACCACACAAATGAATGAAATTATACCTCTGTTATGAAGACTTAATGAGGATTGTGTAAGTTACAGAGTGACTTCTGAAATTATAAATGTAATCGGGGGCAACTAGTAAATAGAAGATTATTTTGACTGAGCCTATCTCAATGCAGATAGTAGTAGAAAAATCCTCCATCAAAGGATAGGATGACACTGAAGCACTAAACCTAATTGTTGGATTAAATTTATAAAATTTATTAGCTTTGTTCCTCTTGCTCTATAAACCGCATCTCTGAAGCCTCTTCAGGCTCAAAGTTACCAGTAATGGATGTACAATCGGCCTATAATAAACGATGGGTAGTGACAGCTATTTTTTTTTGGGGCAGTGACCGCACCGAAGTATATACATACCCATGTGTCGTCAGTCAATTGGGTGATTGTCTTGACAATTTGGTGGCAGCGGTGCGATATCTTTGTGAATTCCCTTATAATGTCCGTTAAGATCTCAAGGAGTGGAAATGCCGCAGCAACGTCCGTCCACAGCAGCATTTACCACTGTAGATATCACTGAGAAGGAGAGAGGAAGCCGCATATTACACCTTTTACATTGCAAAGGGTGACATTTTAATCTACACCCATGCTGTGGATCTCAATCCCACAGCTCTTGTCAATTTATATTGCAGATATATTTTGCAGAATTTGCATGAGCTTGCTGTGTTTTATTCCTTCTCTTGACAGTTAAAGATAATTTTTAAATTACCTAATATTTACATGCAGTCTTTTTATTTGCTGTTTCAAAGCTCCATCTGTTCTGAAAAAGTAAATGTGGACAGAAGGACCTGCTTTTCTACACAAATAAATGGTGCAGCATTCTGTATGAATGATTTATACAAGGATCTATTAAAAAATAAATCAGAAAACCGGTACAAATTTTCCTCCACAGTCAAACATACTTTTGCTGAAATCAAGGTTATAAACAGCAGTGAATGTAGCCTTAGATTAATTTTTTATAGGGGACCTGTCATCAGAGTATTATACTCCTAACTAATGCATTGTGTAAAGATCCTTTATTGTTTATTATTACCTTGCTTGTAGAATTTCATTTGGAAGTTTTAGGGAAATCCAGAATTTAAGCTTTATCAGCAAGTGCAGCAGGGCAGGTATTTCACTGACAGCTATTCTGCACACTGTCTCTTTTACCTGTCCACTGCCGGCCTCCAGTCTTTGACAGTTCATTCACTGCCCAGGGTCATCTCCTCAAAGGGATAAGCTCCTGATGATGTTGCGAGACCCAGACAATTGGATCTGCGCATGCACAGACATCTCTGAGGAGTTGATTTTAGTCAAAGACGACGCCTGTGCAAAGTCTCGGGTGGGGAAGGTAAGTCACTGAGACAAGAGTGACTTGTTAGTCAAAGCTGCTTGCTGCACTTGCAGCTAAAACTTAAATTTGGATTTCTCTAAAACTTCCAAATGAAATTCTACAAGCAAATAAAGCATTTAATAAGCATTGATGAGCCTTCACATACAAGGAGTTAGTTAGGGGCATAATTTCCTGATGAGAGGTCTAAGGGGTATCAGTTCTCATACTTTGCACTGACGAGGGCCAACAGCCCGAAACACCGTGTCTGCAAATTGAGATTCTGATTTGGCTATTATCCTAAGTCATATTGCACGACTCGTTAGGGGGTTGATTGTGACTAGTAGGATTGCTGCTTCCAATAGGTGGCGCTATAGAGTACAAGTCCTCTTTTTCTCTGAAGAGGCAATTTGCTGATGAGAGGTTAACTTTAAATAAAACTTGATTATTTTCTAATTATTTGTTCAAACGTATATTCAGCCTCTGTGAGCAGAACATCTTATTTATAATATTCCATCTTTTGTGAACCTTCTTACTTTCAGTATTATTTCAGGTGTTTGTTGCTTCAGCACAGCAAGAAATACATAATTTTTCCGTATCCAGCTGCTACAGCTGGAATCATTAGGAGACAAATATGTGTGGGTGTAGAACCTGTGATATCTTTTTTGTAGGAAACTGTTTAAATAATATCATTAATAACGTGAAATGGGATTTTTTCTGTTTGAAACTTGCTGTTTGGGCAAGGATGATTCGCCACATCTGTACCTTCCCAGAATTGCTATGATCTCATTATTGACCCCTATTGCATATCTGGGCATTTTTGTATTTTTTTTTCTTTCACAAATGAATTATTTTGGATTGAAGAAAGCTGAACTTTTTATTCATTATAAGCTCATACATCGTGTAAAAGACTTAAGGGTATTACAAATACTGAAGTAGAAAAATAGTTGCCTTCCTGCATGTATTTTTTACACATGTACTCCTCATATTTCATTTCATATGCTTCCAAAGCATTTGATTCTGTTCCACATAAAAGGATGGTAATTAAAAAGATAATTCTTGGACTGGCAGAAAATGTGTGTAATTTGGATCAGTTGGAGACTTGGGCATAGAAGTGGTAATATACGTACAATATGTTTAATACCAATAAATGTAAGGGTATGTACTAGGAAGGGGAGAATAAATGCTAATCTTACATACTAATGGGAAAATATGTCATAGAAATGGATTTAGGAATATTTGTTAACAGTAAACTTAACAAAACAAAACAGTGACAGGCAGCTGCCGCCAAGGCGAATACAATAATCGGATGCATCAAAAGGGGCATAGATATACAAAATAGATATATACAGTAGTTCTATCACTGTTTGACAGCAGTGGGTCACAACTCTAAAATATATTTTGAAAACCATGTCAGATGTTGCCTTATGCCTGGTTTCAGAATCCACCATCCTCTAAGTCCACCTTCAACTCCATCTCTACCACAGAACGAGGGGCGGTTTTAGACAAAGGAGATCTTTGATCACAACATTGGACGTATATATAAGTTCCCTGCCATTGATGCAGGCTCCTTCACTAAGCCCACATCTTTCCCTGCACATGACAGCAGATCTGATCAGCTGTCATGTGCCTCTAACAGATCCAACAGTGGCTGTCAACCAGTTAAATGCTGCTGTCAATCACTGACAGCGACATTTAACACGCGTCAGCCGGAATTGTGTCATAAGTCCTGCCCTTCGGCGGCCCTGTCACGTGATTTTGGGGCACTGATGGGTTGTCTTGACAGCCGAAAGTCTGCAAAAAAACCCTGTGCTTGTCATTGTGAATCTCCCATGAACGCTTTATCCATGTAAAGTTTTACAAATCTAGCAGAGAAGAAAGCTAAAATAGCAGACTCACATTGTGGGATTCTGGTTAGTAAGAAGGTGATATCAGGGCAAGAGAGGTCGATCTGTGTGTCATCAACATAGAGGTGATACTGAAAGCTGTGAGACTCTACGAGCTGTTCCAGTCCGAAGGTGTAGATGGAGAAGAGCAGGGGTTCTAGAACTGAATCTTGGGGGGACACCGACACATAGAGGGCGAGATGAGGAGGTGGGAGACACTGAATGTCCAGTTGGTTAGGTATGAAGAGCTCCAAGATAGGGCCAAGTCAGTGATGCAGAGACAGCGGTACGTTTTGTAGATGAGGGCCAGAAAGAACATGTGCTCCAGTAGATGACAAGCACTGCATCAAGTGGCCTGTGCTCCTCTTCCTCCACCTTAACATCACACACAGTACAGTCCTCAGAGGTGGCACCCCACTTACCCTTGTTTTCCCCCACGTCACAACTCTCCAACCGCTTAACTGAATGTGGGGAACCACAGATGAATGAGTCTGCAGAGTTGTTCACATATTATATTCTGGGGCATCAGAGGTCTGATATAAAGCTTCACAGACTCAAGAGGGGAAAAGCATGTGTAGCAATGCCCAAAATTTTTTTCAGTTTATCCGGGCCCGGACGAAGTAGGGTCTGAGCAGGATCCAATCCCTCATCCATAGACATTAACCCCTGGGGGTGGGCATGGATGGATTGGAGAATGAAACAAATACACAACAGTACATGGAGAACTAAACTAATATACAACAGGGGATGGTGAACTAAACCACGAGACACCAGAAGATGGAGAACCAAACTAATAGACAATAAGGGTTGGAGAACTAAACTAAACAGCTAAGGTTGGAGAATGAAACAAATACACACCAGAACATGGAGAACTAAACTAACAGAAAACAGTTAGAGTTGGAGAACTAAACCACTACACACCAGGGGATGGAGAACTAAACCACTAGACACCAAGGTGTCACTAGACAGCAAATGTTGGAATCCCCAAGGCTCGTGGGACAAACCTCTGTATCTAACACTTCCTCCAGTGCTTCTGCCTCCTCCACCTCCTCTAGGGCCTCCACCTTCACCCTCAACCTCTGCCTTAATGGGACACACATTCCAGCATTGCAGAGAGAATCCCCCCCACCTCCGTACTACGCAGCCAGGGCTTACTGTAATCAGACAGTGTTAAAATTAATATGCCTTGGATATCGTAGTCATACAGCTGAAGAGTTGTGGACAGCTCTCCAGGCTGAGTTTGAGCAATAACTGTATCCACTGAACCTGGAGCAAGGGAAGGCCGTGTGCAATAACGGTGCAAACCTGATGGTGGACCTATGCCGGGGCAACCTCACACATGTGCCTTGCAAGGCTCGCATCCTAACCTGATGGTACAGCAATTTTTCCGCCACTATCCCGGCCTGGATGCGCTGCTGCAGAAACCACAGTCTCTGTGTGCTCACTTAAAACTATAAAAACAGCAGGATCTTTAGTATAAAAAACAGACTCGCCAATGTAACCTCTTAATCCTCAAAGTTTCAACACAATGTTCACAAGGTAGACAGCAGAAGTGGCCGTTCCCCTAGACAATGAGCAAACTCCTTCAAGATGATAGAGGCCACCATCTCCTTAGCTTGAGAAAAAACAAAGACAAGCAAAATACCTAAATAACTGGAAGTAAATGGATAAATCGCACAGTGCAAAAAAATTATAAATAATAAAGGGTTTGATCAAAATAATGTAAAAGCCATCCCGCCACGTCACGGCAACCCTTATGGAACAGTCCTAACTCTAATATTAAAACCTTACCATTTGTCAAGTGACATACATATGGATAAGGGCAGAGAGACTGAACCCCTAGTAGAAGCATAGACCTGAGACGCAGAATGAACCTTTCAGCTCAGACAAAGGGCGGCCACACCCTTATATGTGCTGAAGCACACTAAACTACTCAGAAAAAACCCGGGAGTCTGAACTGAAACGTAAATTGATGTCCATGCAAAATGTAAATGCATGTTCACATAAGGCCACTAGACAGAGAAAAACCAAAGACAAGCAAAATATCCAAATAACTGGAAGTAAATGAATAAATCGCACAGTGCAAAAATAATGATAAATAATAAAGGGTATTTAGTTAACATAATTTTGATCAAAATAATGTAAAAGCCATCCCGCCACGTCATGGCAACCCTTATGGGACAGTCCTAACTCTAATATTAAAACCTTACCATTTGTCAAGTGACATACATATGGATAAGGGCAGAGAGAATGAACCCCTAGTAGAAGCATAGACCTGAGACGCAGAATGAACCTTTCAGCTCAGACAAAGGGCGGCCACACACTTATATGCACTGAAGCACACTAAACTACAAAGGAAAAACCTGGAAGCCTGAACTGAAACGTAAATTGATGTGCGTGCAAAATGTAAATGCATGTTCACATAAGGCCACTAGACAGAGAAAAACCAAAGACAAGCAAAATACCCAAATAACTGGAAGTAAATGGATAAATCGCACAGTGCAAAAATAATGATAAATAATAAAGGGTATTTAGTTAACATAATTTTGATCAAAATAATGTAAAAGCCATTCCGCCACGTCATGGCAACCCTTATGGGACAGTCCTAACTCTAAGATTAAAACCTTACCATTTGTCAAGTGACATACATATGGATAAGGGCAGAGAGACTGAACCCCTAGTAGAAGCATAGACCTGAGATGCAGAATGAACCTTTCAGCTCAGACAAAGGGCGGCCACACCCTTATATGCGCTGAAGCACACTAAACTACAAAGAAAAAACCTGGGAGTCTGAACTGAAATGTAAATTGATGTCCATGCAAAATGTAAATGCATGTTCACATAAGGCCACTAGACAGTGAAAAACCAAAGACAAGCAAAATACCTAAATAACTGGAAGTAAATGGATAAATCGCACAGTGCAAAAATAATGATAAATAATAAAGGGTATTTAGTTAACATAATTTTGATCAAAATAATGTAAAAGCCATCCCGCCACGTCATAGCAACCCTTATGGAACAGTCCTAACTCTAATATTAAAACTTTACCATTTGTCAAGTGACATACATATGGATAAGGGCAGAGAGACTGAACCCCTAGTAGAAGCATGGACCTGACAGGAAGAATGGACCTTTCAGCTCAGACAAAGGGCGGCCACACCCTTATATGCACTGAAGCACACTAAACTACAAAGAAAAAACCTGGGAGTCTGAACTGAAACGTAAATTGATGTGCATGCAAAATATAAATGCATGTTCACATAAGGCCACTAGACAGAGACGATGATAGATGATAGCGGCCACCATCTCCTTAGCTTGCTGGAACTTTTCTGTGGGAATGAGCTTGTCTCCAGCCAGTCAGGAATATTCAGTGAATGGCACGCCACGGTTTGGTATTAGCACCCAGTACCAGAAGTGAAGCCATCCAAAATTTCCATATCTCAGGAATTGTATTTGGTAGACTGGCTGCCAAAACATTACTTTCTCACAAAGGAGCTGAAAACTCTGAGTGTCAGTATTTGCAAGTTTCTCCAGCATGATCTGTTTGCTATTATTAGATATCAGAGGGAGAACAGAATTTGGCTTTGCCAAGGTGCCAGATTGCATCTTAAGTCTTATAGACCCTGCCCTTGCGGGCTTACATTCTACAGGATGGTGATGAAAGAGACAGTAGGTTGTGGGGTTGCAGTAGCTCCGGTGGTGTTGAGTTGGCAGCGAGGTAATGGCAGGCTGTAGGCTATCTTGAAGAGATGGGTTTTCAAGTTCCATCTGAAGGATCCAAATGTGGTGGCTAATCGGATGTGTTGAGGCACAGAATTTCAGAGGATAGGGTATATTCGGGAGAAGTCTTGGAGGCGATTGGGTGAGGAACAAATAAGTGTGAAGGAGAGAAGGAGGTCTTGGGAGGACCGGAAATTACATAAGGGAATATATAAGAGATGCATGGAGGAGAAAGTTTATCGATGGCTTTGTAGGTCAGTGTTAGTAGTATGAACTGGATATGCTGGGCAATTGGGAGCCAGTGAAGGGATATTATAGATTGCAATTGTAGAGAATTGGCCCTTACCGGACATTGAATACACTGTGACTTTAAGGCATCATGCTCCCCTCTGAGTCTTGCTGTTGGACTAGTCGCCTCTCCCTGCTGTTGTTGGTATGTGCTGAGAGAGAAAGAAGAACCAGGATGTAGAGACCTCGTGTGGATGTGTGTGTGTCTGAGGTAACAGGGAGATGCCTGCAGGTTCCCTGATCAGCAGAGTCTATAAAGAAGACACTGTTAATGGAAAGAGAAGATTACAGACTATAGCAAGATTTGTTGTTTGAGACTGTGTCAAGGAGTAGAGCTATTCATCCTTTCCTTGAAGAACATTTTCCCTGGAGACTGAGGACCTGAGATAACACACAACACAGCGTATCAGCCATTTCTGTGAACATGAAGCAAGGTTTGCCTGCCAGCTGGAAGAAAGAGATCCCGTATACAAGGAAAAGACTCAAGTGAATTCATCCGGCTCTCTCACAGCAGGAACAAGCGGCGGCCGCCATCTGCGCCTGATCTGCGCAATCGTGAGTGACCCATTGATGTGAACTGTGTTAGGGTTTAGTGTAGTTTTATATAGCTAAGACGCTGTAGCAGCATGGCCCGAATAGCGGAAAGCCAGACAGAGAATTAGCTCAGAGTAGTTTCTGAAACTTGTTGTACACTGTTTGTTCTGAGTTTTCATTGAAATTGCTGGAGCATAGTTTGTGACTCACTCCAGCTTTATCTTGCTATGTTCATTTTGGTAATATTGTTATTGTAAATATTGCTATTCTCATTAGGCATGAGCGAACATTTCAATGTTCGGTTCTGAAAAGTTTGCCGAACAAATTGATATTCGCCAAATTTATTCTCCGAATGTTCGTCAAACATTTCCTAATCCCATAGGAGTCAATGGAGGGACCAAAAATGCATATACAACACCTAGAAACCGGACCAAAAGCTTCCAAAACACATCAAATTAGGTGTAGACAGCAGGGAAGTGCCAATTGACCCACAGTACAAGTACTATAATTATTATTACTGTGACAGCGACATTTATTCAGTTGCGCTTTACATTTCAAAAGGGGTCCACGACTGGTACAACAGGAGAGAGGAATCTGCCTGCGAAGGCGCACTGTCATGGACGTGGTTTGTGGAACCAGGAGGGGCGTGACTAAGCAAGCACCAGACTGTTCACTAGAGCCTCTGATGGTGAGGTTAGACTTGGCTCCCGATGAACGCCAGTTGACACTCCAGGACAGACCAACGGATGCGCAGCAGCTGGACCCAGTAGGACAGACTAGATGGTGCAGCAGGCAGAGTCTGTATCAGAGTGCAGCAGGCAGAGTCTGTTTCAGAGTACAGCAGGCAGAGTCTGTATCAGAGTGCAGCAAGTAGAGTCTGTATCAGGAGTGCAGCAGGCAGAGTCTGTATCAGAGTGCATCAGGCAGAGTTTGTACCAGGAGTGCAGCAGGCAGACTGTGTACCAGAGAGCAGTAGGCAGAGTCTGTATGAGGAGTGCAGCAGACAGAGTCTGTATGAGAGTGCAGCAGGCAGAGTCTGGATCAGGAGTGCAGCAGGCAGAGTCTGTATCAGGAGTGCAGCAGGCAGAGTCTGTACCAGAGTGCAGCAGACAGAGTCTGTATGAGAGTGCAGCAGGCAGAGTCTGTACCAGAGTGCAGCAGGCAGAGTCTGTATCAGAGTGCAGCAGACAGAGTCTGTATGAGAGTGCAGCAGGCAGAGTCTGTACCAGAGTGCAGCAGGCAGAGTCTGTTGCTCGAGTGCAGCAGGCAGAGTCTGTATCAGGAGTGCAGCAGGCAGAGTGTGTATCAGAGAGCAGCAGGCAGAGTCTGTATCAGAGTGCAGCAGGCAGAGTCTGTATGAGGAGTGCAGCAGGCAGAGTCTGTACCAGAGTGCTGCAGGCAGAGTCAGTACCAGAGTGCAGCAGGCAGAGTCTGTATCAGGAGTGCAGCAGGCAGAGTCTGTATCAGAAGCGCAGCAGGCAGAGTCTGTATGAGGAGTGCAGCAGGCAGAGTCTGTATCAGGAGTGCAGCAGGCAGAGTCTGTATCAGAGTGCAGCAGGCAGAGTCTGTATCAGGAGTGCAGCAGGCAGAGTCTATATCAGAGTGCAGCAGGCAGAGTCTGTATCAGGAGTGCAGCAGGCAGAGTCTGTATCAGAGTGCAGCAGGCAGAGTCTGTATCAGGAGTGCAGCAGGCAAAGTCTATATCAGAGTGCAGCAGGCAGAGTCTGTATCAGGAGTGCAGCAGGCAGAGTCTGTATCAGAAGTGCAGCAGGCAAATTGACTCTTATAACGTGGATCTAATAGAGTGGTAACCCAGTAGTCAGCATTATTTCTAATCCCAACTATACGGGGATCATGTTGCAGATAGTGCATCAAAAAGGCACTCATATGTCGGGCTGTTCCAGGAGGTCCAAAGCCAGGCTGTATTGTGGGCTGGGTAACACTGATGCTTGTTTCCTCCGTCCCCTCCTGCCAACCACGTTCAAACGTTCACCTCTTCCTCCTCCATTAGTTCCTCGGCTCTTGCACCTTCACTAACAGTTTGCCTGGTATCACCAAACCCCTTTGATCGCTGTAATCCACCGTCGCTTGGCATCTGGCTGTGTGACGACAGTCTGGAAATTTGAGACATTGGTATCCCTTCCGCATCCTCCTCTTCTTCTGGGGCCACGCCCTCCTGCCGCAGCTTAGTCAAAGTTTGCTCCAGCATGTATATCACCGGAATAGTGATGCTGATGATGGCATCGTCAGAGCTAACCAGTTTAGTAGCCATTTCAAAACCTTGCAGAAGGGTGCAGAGGTCCCTCTGTTCCCACTCCGCAATCGTGATATGCCCCAAGTCCGTACTGCATTGCCCCAAGCTATACATCATGACATACTGCGTCAGAGCTTATTGCTGCTGGCACAGTTGCTGCAACATGTGCAGAGTGGAATTCCACCGCATCGGCACATCGCAGATCAACCTGTTAACTGGCACGGACAAAGACCTCTGTATCAATGCAAGTCAATGCCATGAGGGGTGCGAATGGTGGAAGTGAGCACACAGCTTCCATACTTTGTAAAGCAGCTCATCCAGGCCAGGATAGTGGCAGAGTAATCACTGTACCACCAGGTTGAGGACGTGACCCATGCAAGGCATGGTGCGATCTTGCTTTGGCCTAGGGCCGCTAACAGGTTTGCACCATTATCAAACATGGCCTTCCCTGGCTCTAGGTTCAGTGGAGACAGCCATTGCTCAAACTGAGCCTGGAGAGCTGCCCACAACTCTGCACCTGTATGACTGCGATCTCCAATGCATATTAATTTGAAGACTGCCTGATTACTGTGCACTATGGAGGTGACGTGTATTTTCTCAGCACCCTTGGAATGCGTGTCTCGTTAAAGCAGAGGTTGAGTGCATTGGTGGAGGCCCTAGAGGAAGTGGAGGATGCAGAAGCAGCAGAGGAAGTGGGAAATACAGAGGTTTCTTCTGCAAGCCTTGGGGATTGCAAGATTTGTGGAGCTGCCCCTTCCCCGTCTGCCCCCACAGCCACCAGAGTCACCCAGTGCCCAGTCAGCGAGATGTAACGCCCATGGCTATGCTTACTCGTCCAGGTGTCTGTGGTGAAATGCACCCTGGCACACATAGATTTAGACAAGGAACGGGTGATGTTGCCTGCAATATGCTGGTGTAGCGCAGGCACAGCTTTCTTAGAGAAGTAATGGCGACTGGGCAACTGGTACTGGGAGACTGAGACTGCCATCAGTTTTTGAAAACCGTCTGTATCTACCAGGCGGAAATACAGCATTTCCGTGGCCAACAGATTGGAGATGGTGGAGTTCAACCACTCAGCTTTGTCATGCGTAGGATGAAACAATCTTTTACGTGACCACAACTGTGGGACCGAGGGCTGGCTAAGGTGCTGAGAGAGGGCGGGGTATGGTGAACCGGAAAAACTGGTGGAGCGTGAGTGAGGTGCAGATTTTATGGTGGATTGAGAAACATGCGGTGTGCTCAGTGAAATAAACACAGCAGGCATGTCCGCTTCCGTTACAGCTGACAAGCTGTCACTCAGCCTGACTGGAGCGGGTAAAGAACCAGAGTTTCTGCGATGGGAGACCTGCATGACAATACTTGGCACGATAACAGAGGAGGAGAAAGAAGCAGCGGATGCGTTTGATGGGGCAGCTGATGGTTGTTGAGGTGCGCTGGTCTGCATTTCAGCGCGGTAAGATTCCCAGTGTAAAAAATGTTGTTTGAGCATGTGAACGTTCATGCATGTAGTAGTCAAATTATTGCAGTTTTTCCCTCTACTGAGTTTTTTATTGCAAAGTTTGCAGATAATGTGAGTTGGCTCATCCTTTGCAGTGACAAAAAGGCCCATGCTAGGCAACCCTTGCTGCCCCTGCGAGCTGCAGACCTGTGACTGCAGCTGGCCACAGCCATGGTTGTGACTAAAGATGCAGTGCTCCTCGTGCTCCGTGTCTGTGCTGTAGGGCGAAGTGTAACCTTCTCGTCTTCCTCCTCTACCTCCTCAGATGAGCTATTCGGCTGCGTGATTCTGGGTTCACATCAAGTAGGATCTTCAACCTTGTCATCATCCAATGTGTTATCCCATTCATCGCCCTCAGAGTGACCCCTCTACTCTTGTTGCCCTGACAGCACAGTACAGTCCGCATGAGCCTCAAGTATCTGAGTCACCTCCCTTTCCTGCTGTTAACATCTGGTGACGAGGGTCAGGAACCTGCTCGGACCCTACTTCGTCCAGCCCCGAATCCAAGCTACAAAAATTTTGGGCATTGGTGAAGATGCTTTCCTCACCTTGACTCTGTGACTGTTTGGAGTACACTTCTGATGCCCATGGTGTAGAATGGGTGAAGAGTTCTACAGACTCGCCCATCTGTGGTTCGCTACAGGCAGTTGGGCATTTGGCCAGTTGTGACGCGGGGGGAAGCATGGGAAATTGGGGTGCCACCTCTGTGGACAGTACTGCGTGTGATGTTGAGGTGGAGGAAGAAGAGGGCACTGGAAGCAGAGCTTGCCATCCACTGGAGCACCTGCTCTTTCTGGGCCTTATCAACAAGGCATATCGCTGTACGGCTGCCAAAGGAAGGGAGTGCAGTAGGCTGTCCACTAACATAAGTTGTCAGCTATCTTTGGATAGGACCTGTTTGTGTTGGTTCACTAGCGCTTTCACTAACATTACCACGTACCCCACGTACACCTTGAACACCAAGCCTACTCCCCCTTCCACCACGCCCTCTCTTTTTCCCACTCATGTTGGTCAGATACAGTGGTAGGAGCATGCAATTAACTAAAGAAAAATGTTTTATTCTGTGGAATAGTTCAGCACATACCTGAATTTCAGAGACACTAAATGACAAGGTTAGATATGGCCTGCCGTATAACGTTACTAACAGACAAAAGAAATTTGTTAGTGTGCATGAGGCCGATAAAACCTAGTAGATTCTCCAAACAATTTCAAACTGAGATGTCCTCTACTGTATTACTTTAGGAACAGAAGAAATGTGTTTTTTTTTATGTGGATGAGGCCGGTATGACATAGAATATATGCTCCAAAATATTTCAAACTCAGATCTAGCCAGCTGTATCACTTTACTCAGAGCAAAAAATATTTTTGGGTTACTCTGCATAAGCTCTGTGTCCACCTGACTTTGACCGCCAGTGACATAGTAGCTGGCTTATAGCGCTGTATGACTTTTGGCACAGGAAAAAATATTTTTTGGACTGGGCCTAGTAAGAGAAGCTTTTTTTTTTTACTGTGAAACCAGGACAAGTTCAACGCCACAAAAACAGGATCTGCCTTTTAGCAGACTTGATCAACTTTGCCACAGTGAAAAACCTTTGGTGGACTCTGCCTGCCAACCAAAAATATATATAGGTTTGAATGTGCGTACAAGCTGAATTTGACCGCCACTGACGTAGTAGCTGGCTTATAGCACTGTATGACTTTTGGCACAGGAAAATAAATTTTTGGGACTGGGCGTAGCTAGAGAAAAAGTTCAACTCCACTAAAATAGTATCTGACACTAAAAAAAACTTTTATGCACACAGCTTTCAATATCACGATAGCAGCAGAAAAAAACAGATTTTGTGCTCTGCAATAAGAATCTCTGCAGACTATGCAGAGCACAATTTCAACCAACCCCACTAAATGAAAAGGTGCACTGCGCTTGCTTGATCACATTAGCAAGTGCAAAAAAATTCAAGGTATACGGAGACATGGAGCTCTATACCAGCGGTGCACAGCACTATTGTATGGCTTGGGCCCTCTGTTTCTGTCAGAATCTCAGTACTTGCACAAGAACACCAAAAATGTGCAGCACCAGTGGTTGCAGAGGTACACAGGCCAGGAATTATCTACACTATCTGACTACCACACAAGCGCCCATCTATCTAGCTAATATCTCTCATTACATAGGAAAACACTGAGCTGCATCTGACTCCAGCAGTGACATGGGTATAATGGCCCTGAGGGAACATGGCCACTTGTTACAACCCCTGGCAAAAATTATGGAATCACCGAGCTCGGAGGATGTTCATTTAGTTGTTTAATGTTGTTGAAAAAAAGCAGATCACAGGCATGGCACAAAACCAAAGTAATTTCAAATGGCAACTTTATAGCTTTAAGATACACTAAAAGAAATCAAGATAAAAAATGTGGTACTCAGGGTAATTTTTTTCAGACCAAGCAGAGGGAAAAATAATGGAATCACTCAGTTCTGAGGAAAAAATTTTGGAATCAAACACACAAAAGAACACTCCAATACATCACTAGTATTTTGTTGCACCACCTCTGGCTTTAATAACATATTGCAGTCTCTGAGGCATGGACTTAATCAGTGACAAACAGTACTCTTCATCAATCTGGCTCCAACTTTCTCTGATTGCTGTTGCCAGATCAGCTTTGTAGGTTGGAGCCTTGTCATAGACCATTTTCTTCAACTTCCACCAAAGATTTTCAATTGGATTGAGATCCGGACTATTTGCAGGCCATGACATTGACCTTATGTATCTTCTTTCAAGGAATGTTTTCACAGTTTTTGCTCTATGGCATGATGCATTATCATCTTGAAAAATGATGTCATCATCCCCAAACATCCTTTCAATCGATGGGATAAGAAAACTGTCCAAAATATCCATGTAAACTTGGCCATTTATTGAAGATGTAATGCCAGCCATCTCCCCAGTAATTTAACCTGACATGCAGCCCCATATCATCAATGGCTGTGGAAATTTGCATGTTCTCTTCATGCAGTCATCTTTATAAATCTCATTGGAACGGCACCAAACAAAAGTTCCAGCATCATCACCTTGCCCAATGCAGATTTGCGATTCATCACTGAATATGACTTTCATCCAGTCATCTACAGTCCACGATTGCTTTTCCTTAGCCCATTGTAACCTTGTTTTTTTCTGTTTAGGTGTTAATGATGGCTTATGTTTAGATTTTCTGTATGTAAATCCCATTTCCTTTAGGCGGTTTCTTACAGTTCGGTCACAGACATTGACTCCAGTTTCCTCCCATTCGTTCCTCATTTGTTTTGTTGTGCATTTCCTGTTTTGGAGACATATTGCTTTAAGTTTCCGGTCTTGACGCTTTGATGTCTTCCTTGGTCTACCAGTATGTTTGCCTTTAACAACCGTCCCATGTTGTTTGTATTTGGTCCAGATTTTAGACACAGCTGACTGTGAACAACCAACATCTTTTGCAACATTGCGTGATGATTTACCTTCTTTTAAGAGTTTGATAATCCTCTCCTTTGTTTCAATTGACATCTCTCGTGTTGGAGCCATGATTCATGTCAGTCCACTTGGTGCAACAGCTCTCCATGGTGTGATCACTCCTTTTTAGATACAGACTAACAAGCAGATTTAATTTGATGCAGGTGTTAATTTTGGAAATGAAAATTTACAGGATGATTCCATATTTTTTTCCTCAGAATTGAGTGATTCCATAATTTTTTCCCTCTGCTTGGTCTGAAAAAAACTACCCTTACTGAGTACCACATTTTTTATCTTGATTTCTTTTAGTGTTTCTTAAAGCCATAAAGTTGCCATTTGAAATGACTTTAGTTTTGTGCCATGTCTGTGATCTGCTTTTTTCTACAACATTAAACAACTGAATGAACATCCTCCAAGCCCGGTGATTCCTTAATTTTTGCCAGGGGTTGTATATTGAGAGGACATGTGATTTCTGCAGCCAACTGCAGAAGCCCTTATGTCTGGACAGTGTAGATGCTTCCAGCGCTATGATTGGCTGGCCGCGCTTTCCACAGTTAAAGTTACAGCCCACAGGAAAAAAAAAAAAACAGTGCGCCTCTGATCTGACCTGTTCTAAGCTCTCAAATTCATTGAACTTTTCTGATTTTAAGAAAATTTGCTCGCCTTTGTGATCATGAATCCTAATGTGCCATATTCGTGCCTAATTTGAAACTTTCGAACATTCGCCAAACAAATTCGCTCAACACTCATTCTCATCTCCCGGCATATAATTCCTTTGTATATATTAAAGCTGGTGTTTTGTTTTAGTTTTCTCATCTTCTGTGCCGTACTTGAATCCTGCCATGCAGTGTTCTTTTGACACCGCTACACAATCTTATAGATTGCCGGAGCCAGTCCATAGTAAAAAAGCAGCCATAGAGTGTTTGGGAACCTTCACGCAGACTTTTCTTAGCCAGGGCTGCTTCTTGGCAGGGATGGACAGGCCCACCAGAGAACTGGAGACTCCTCCAGTGGGCCCTGGCTTCTCCTTCAGGAGAGTTCATAGCATAAACCTTGCAGCTGCTATGGGGCTCTTGAGTGGGGGAGAAAGGTGGGACATAAGAATCAAATCCTCTGGTGGGCCCTCAGAATCAAATCCTCTGGTGGGCCCAATGTTCTTCAGTCTGACACTGCTTCTCGGTGAGAGTTGTATTTCACCACAGCCATATTCTTTAGCCTGGTGAAAGGACTGGCATAGAGGGGAACCGTATCTACTCTGGCTGTCATTTCTCCCAGGAAAGTCCTCTAATGCAGCTTGTTCCATAAGCAATGACAGCCCGTCCAACATCAGCTCACACTTCTCGGTGGTACTTCGACACACAAAGATCTTTCTTTGCGCCTTGAATTTCATGACTACAGAGTTGGGCAATGGCCTGATCTGCAATATGTTTTGAGAAATAACGTGCATAAGAAAAGCCACAGTTTAGGCCACTGAAGGTCAGCATTAAGCAAAACTCACACAGCTTTCCCACAGACTGAAAGAGGGGTATCAAGACATCCAAGACAGCCAAGACTTCCCTGTTTTTACCAAGAGGTGACTGTCCATGTTCTCCTCCTTCTCATTATCCCCCAATCTGTGTTGAGATGAGATGAGGCTGGGCTGTGTAGCATCACCCTGTATAGTTCCTTGCTCCGCCTGCAATGCCTCCTCTTTAATTGTGAGCAGCGAGCGTTTCAGTAGACAGAGAAGTGGGATGGTGACGCTAATTATGGCATCATCACTGCTCACTATGTTGGTGGGGTCCTCAAAGCTTTGGAGGACAACACAGATGTCAGACATTCATGCCCACTTATCAGCTGTTACATGCGGAGGCTGACCTGAATTCCAATGGGCGTGTTTAAGCTGGTACTCAACAACTGCCCTCTGCTGCTCAAAAGTCCTTCCCAACATCTGCAACATTGATTTCCAACGTGTGGACACATTGCACACCAGTCGGTGAGCTGGAAGCTGCAAATGTTGCTGAGGCACTGCCAGGGTGGCGGAAGCTGTAGCTGAATTTCTGAAATAGGCACACACGTGGTGTATTTTCATAAGCAGCTGTGGTAGAACTGGGTAGGTTTTGAGAAACTGCTGAACCACTCAGTGCTCGCTCATCACTAATGGGTACCCCTGTCTGGAGAACAATATCATCATTAAAGAATTACAGTGAAGGAAAGAATTATTTGATCTCTTGCTGTTTGCCCACTGACAAAGACATGAACAGTCTATAATTTTAAGGGTAAGTAAATTTTAACATATCAAGATAATCACATTGTATAAATTAGATAATTTTTTTTCCATTTTGCAGTGAGAAATAAGTATTTGATCCCCTACAAACCATTATGATTTCTGGCTCCTACAGACCAGTTAAACGCTCCTAATCAACTGGTTACCTGCATTAAAAACAGCTGTCTTACATAGTCACCTGTATAAAAGACTCCTGTCCACAGACTCAATTAATCAGTCAGACTACTCTACAACATGGGCAAGAACAAAGAGCTTGCTAAGGATGTCAGGGACAAGATCATAGACCTGCACAAAGCTGGAATGGGTTACAAAACCATAAGTAAGACGCTGGATGAGAACGAGACAACTGTTGGTGCAATAGTAAGAAAATGGAAGAAATGCAAAATGACTGTCAATCGACATCGATCTGGGGCACCATGCAAAATCTCACCTCGTGGGGTTTCCTTGATCATGAGGAAGGTGAGAGATCAGCCTAAAACTACACAGAGGAAACTTGTTAATGATCTCAAGGCAGCTGGGACCACAGTCACCAAGAAAACCATTGGTAACACATTACGCCTTAAAGGTTTAAAATCCTGCAGTGCCCGCAAGGTCTCCCTGCTCAAGAAGGCACATGTGCAGCCTATCTGAAGTTTGCCAATGAACACCTGGATGATTCTGTGAGTTTTTGAAAGAATGTGCTGTGGTCAGATGAGACAAAAATTGAGCTCTTTGGCATTAACTCAACTCGCCATGTTTGGAGGAAGAAGAAGCATGAGTACAACCCTAATAACATCATCCCAACCGTGAAGCATGGTGGGGGAAACATTTTACTTTGGGGGTGCTTTTCTGCAAAGGGGACATGACGGCTGTACCGTACTGAAGGAAAGATGGATGGGGTCATGTATCACGAGATTTTGGCCAACAACCTCCTTCCCTCAGTAAGAGCATTGAATATGGGTCATGGCTGGGTCTTCCAGCAAGACAATGACCCAAAACATACAGCCAAGTTTACAAAGGAGTGGCTCAAAAATAAGCACAGTAAGGTCATGGAGTGGCCTCACCAGTCTCCAAACCTTAATCCCATAGAAAACTTAGGGAGGGAGTTGAAGCTCCGAGTTGCCAAGCAACAGCCTCAAAATCTTTATTATTTAGAGATGATCTGCAAAGAGGAGTGGACCAAAATTCCTCCAGACATGTGCGCAAACCTCATCATTAACTACGAACAACGTCTGACTGCTGTACTTGCCAGAGGAATCAAATACTTATTTCTCATTGCAAAATGCTAAAAAAAGAAAATCAAATTTATACAATGTCATTTTCTTGATTTTCTTTTGGATAGTCTATCTCGATGTTAAAATTAACCTACCCTTAAAATTATAGACTGTTCATGCCTTTGTCAGTGGGCAAACTTACAAAAACAGCAAGGGACCAAATAATTATTACCTTCACTGTAAAAGATTAAATGTAGCCAGCTTTATATAACACGGTACTAAGAAAACCAATTTTCAGTTTATCACGTCAGTGTACCCCTGTGTGGAGAACAATATCTGTACCAAAGAATGAAAAGATGAAATATAGCCTGCTTTATATACCACGGTAGAAAGAAAACCAATTTCTATTATATCATGTGTACCCCTGTGACAACAAATATGTACACCAAAAAATGAATTGCAAAAGAGTATAACTATTATAATGGGGAGCGACACCTCTTCCACTACAGCCAGCCCATCAGATGGAGACCCAATCAGGAGTGTTCACATTTCCCTAAATTAAGGCCTAACACCACCAAAGTGGCATCAATTTCACCAGAGTAGAAGTAGTTTAATGGAGACCAAAACTTCTTCCACCACAGCCAATCTAGTAGATGGAGACCCAATCAGGATACTCCACATTTCAAAAAATTAGTGGCAGACACCAGCAAAGTGGCTTCAATTTCAGTACAGTAGAAATTGTAGAATTAGGAACGACACCTCTTCCACTACAGCCAGCCCAGTAGATGGAGACCCAATCAGGAGTGTTCACATTTCCCTAAATTATGGCCTAACACCACCAAAGTGGCATCAATTTCACCAGAGTAGAAGTAGTTTAATGGAGACCAATACCTCTTCCACTACAGCCAACCCAGTAGATGGAGACCCTATCAGGATTCTCCACATTTCCCAAAAATTAGTGGCAGACACCAGCAAAGTGGCATCAATTTTAGTACAGTAGAAATAGTAGAATTAGGAACAACACCTCTTCCACTATAGCCATCCCAGCAGATGGGGACTCAATCAGGAGGGCACCATTCTCTCCTGTCGTTCATCACATGTCAAACTTGTACTCTGTTTTGCTGGTGCACTAGCTGGTCGTAAAAATGTGTGAAAGGACTCACAGAAATTGCTTCTGCCACTTACACTACTGCTGCTGCTAATATTTTGGCATTGACATATTGACATGCCGGAGGTTGGAAGTGTAGAGCTGCGATGCACACTGCGTGCCTCACTGCTGTTTTGAGGAAAATCTTTCTTAAGGTTGTGTAAAAGCATGTTTCGATACTCCAGCATTCACGGGTCCCTTTCCAGAGCAGGAAACATCTATCAAAATTTACTCTTATAACAAGGATCTAAGAGAGTAGCAACCCAGTAGTCAGCAATATTTTGAATCATAACTATACGGGGATTGTGTTGCAGATAGTGCAGCAAGAAGGCACTCATATGTCAGGCTCTTCCATGAGGTTCAAGCCCATGCTGTGTTGGTGGCTGGGTAACTCTGATGATTGTTTACACCGTTCCCTCCCAACAAACAGAAACAGAGAGGGGATGATTATTCTCATCATCTTCTGACTGTTTCTCACCCATCACCTCTTCCTCCTCCATTTGTTCCTTACCTCTTGCACCTTCACTAACAGTTTGTCTGGTATCACCAACCCTCCTCGATCGCAGTGATCCACCCTCCCTTGGCACCCTCAGATGTCCCCTACTATATGTGACGCGCCCCCTGGGCCGTGGGGTACTCGGTGCCGGGTCGGTCGTTACTCAGGGATATGTCACAGTGGCGGTGACCTGGTCCATGACCCAGGGCGGTCATTCAACAGGGGAATATTTACAGGGAATTTATGTACAAAGTTTGTGACGCCACCTGTGGTATGCGGCTATGTGGAGCCGCCGCTGCTTTGCAGAACCTCTGGATGTTAGTGCAGCAGGGTTGGTTCAGCTCTCCACAGGTAGAACTTAGCTCCAGGGCAGTGTAGATGGTATAGGTTGTGCTGGGCATTGTAGTGCAGGGTTTGATGGTGCAGCAATAATCACAGAGACAAAGAATTGCAGTCCTCAGGGTCTTTACTCACGGTTGTTGCAGTCCAAGTTACAGGTACCAGTATAACTTCCCTCGTCATGCTGCGCTTACTCAGGGAGGGGTTCCCCCTTCTGTGTCCTTTCCCTGGCCATCCCCCTGCACTTCATACCAAGTGTCCCAATCCGGTACCTGCGGGCCTTGTCGGGCGACATCTGTTCCGTCCCCTGGGTCCTCTATAGCTGCCTTCTTGGTGAGACTGATATGGACTGTTGGCTGCAGGACTTGAAATACTGCAGTCTCCGGTTTCTAGTTGAGACATAAAGTGCTCTGCTAGTTGAGGGACCGGTCCCCTTTGTGTGGCCTGACCCCTCCACCTCCTGGTAGATTCGGGCGTACGGGTGGCCTCCAGCACTGCCCGTACCCCTGGGGTCCCTTCATTGTTCCTGGAGCCCTTGCTGCTCCTTCTCCTCTTCTTTCAGTCCTCGGCCTCTCCTCAGGCCCTCCGCCTGAGCAGAGCTTCTGCAGAGCCCTGCTCCACTCCACTCAATGTAGAATGTTCTCACTCACTGCTCACTGTTCTGATCTGACCTGAACTGAACAAGATAGCTTCTCTATATATACCTTCCTCTCATGTGCTCCCCTAAGCTACTTCCTCCACCCACACCCACTACATAGCCCCTCCCACAGCTAGGGACTCGGGACTGTGCTCTCCCTTAGGAGCAATCTCGCCCTACCCCCACTGCGGGTATGTGTTGGATGCAGGTGTTAGGGTCCCGAGCTGTACTCCTTCCTTACCTGAGAGTGAGATGCCACACCTCTGGGTGAGATGCAGTACCTCTGTGGCGACCGAACCCTCAAGGGCGCCACATACCCCCCTGGTAAAACACAGCACGTCCGCGGGCTGGAACAGAGTAAAAAACAGAGTGTGTCTCAGACATGCAAATTTTTATATGCATCACATAGAAGATCATAAACATAACATAATTTCTTCCCTTTATGGGAGGCACTTTTCTTGAATGTTACTGGTTACATTTCTATCAAAACATTATGAGACTTTTTAAAGAACATCTTTCTTCACTTATAAAACATCTCTTCACATAAAACATTTTTCATAGTAAACATTCTTTAACAGGTTATAGCACAATCTGCAACCAGGTGTCCATTTTCTTTATCAATGTAGGCTGCAGGGCATGGATGATCCAGGTGTTGGACCACGTCTTCGGCCACGCCAAACGGGTTTTTGTTCTGAGGTCAGCTTTGTATATATAAAACCAATAAGGGGCACTTGAAGAAGCGCAACTATTTACAATGGAGAGTTTGTGGCTGCTCACAGTCCTCAGCCTACAAGTTCTGGTACCCTTACTGGGTAACTAAATGAACACACACATAAATCAGTCAAACTTGCAGTGTCTCTGCCATACTTTTCCAGGTAACTATATACAAGCAGCTTTTAGAGCAAACAGTTTAGCAATGAGGTTCCCTCCGGGGAGGAAATTCCTGATTTTTGCAGGCTGACCCAGCCGGGTCTTCAGCCTGGGGCTGCGGGGGCAGGTCTCTTTTCTTTGCCACCCAGTACACTTGAAGGGCATACCAGCCGCGCTCGCCCTTGTGACAGGTAAATGTGACACCTGGATAGAGGTTTCGGCCGGGATGCCCCTGTTGGAGGTGGGGTTCTACATCCCGCTGGTTCATGAACACATCTCTGTCGGTGTGCGGTTCCCTCACAAAGCCCGACCCCGCTTCCAGATCGAACTTGACTACGATCCCCTCCAGACGGGGACTAGGGGTGGTGTGGCACCCTGCTACTACAGGTACCACAGAACTCAAAAGGGTGCATGGACGGACTTTTCCACCAGAAGCCCTCATTACATAACAGACACCTCCACCCTTCCACCTCACACCACCAGAGGGAGCCCTGTTAGGGATATATATACTGGAGGGTGGAGTTAGGTAGTCAGTGTGTGCTGGCACAGAGCTCAGTAAAGAAGCAGCATGTGAGCTGCTGTGTTGAGGGCCAGCCAGGGCCTAAAGCATGTGCTGAAGCCTTGGGGTCTAGAGCGGGGCCGTAGGCAAGGAGAGAAGAGTGAGAGGAGTTATGGGGGCAGAGGAGCATCTTAGGCTCATCCCAGAACACAAGCCGGACACCGGGTCTGCGCCTACAGGGTCCTCTACACCCAGTAGGAATAACCGGTATACCAGGAGGATTCTAAACCCCTGGTCAACCTGAAGCTACAATCATTTAAAGAACTAGGAACCACGAAGGCCCCAGCGTCCAGGGATAGTGGTAGCCAGAAGAAAGTTCTTACCATCAAGCATGCAGGTGAGGAGAGGGAAAGAGTACAGAAGCTAGGCCTAGTTTCAGGCTGGTCAGAAGCTTCAGAGAGAGAGGAAGAAACAGATCAGGAGGCCTTATACCCGCTCACTGGGGAGAGTCCAGAAGTGCACCCTTCCTATCAAGTACCCTGGACCATACCTGCCGTTACACCAGTAAAGGTACTGAAACGAATCCCCTGTGGGCGTGTCCGTCATTCCCCCTGACCCGACCGGGCCACCTCTCACATGCATCCCTTCCATCAACTCTGCCCCGGGGGCCCGCTCCGCCTGTGGGGAGCAGAAACATTCCAGCTGCCATCCCATCACCCCCGGAGGTCTGCAGCAGCGTCGGTACCCATTACCGGGAACCACAGGTGGCGTCATGAGACAAACTGTTAACAAAACCCCTTTTAAAGAGTGATCCCAGGGTACGGGCCCGGGAGCCGACTGCCGTGACATCTCAAGGAGGTAAAGGCCCGGGTACCGAGTCTCCCCCATATCCCCCTGGGTGAGTCAGTGGCAGCTCTTGCTTGGCGGGCCCGGGTTTGGCCGCCATGTTCCGGGCCTCCATCCGTTTCCACCGCACCTGTCGGTCGTGACGTTCCCGCTCCAGCTGCAGGAGCTCCCTCCTGCAGTGCTCTTCCCTCCAGAGGGCCTGGGCCTGCGTCTCCCACGGGAACCCCATGAGGTCCCCTTCCCGGTTATCCCATCAGAACTCTTCTCCTCCTGGGCAGGTAATCGGGGGTGCAGGCGCAGGTGCTAGTGGGGGTCCTTGCTGGTCCTCATATCGGGCAGACCAGTCGTAGGATGTATTTCCATAGACCCGCTCGGGTGCGGGGGTAGGTGGCTCCGGTAGGGGGCCCAGGAGCAGGTTGGCGGAGCAAGCGCCCAGGTACGGGTTTCCGCCAGGGGGTCTGGGAGTCAGTCTGAGAAGCAGGTGTCTGGGACGGTAGATTCAGCATGGAGACCGGGGTGCAGATCGGCAGAGCAGGCGCCCGGGGTTGGAGGTTCCGCCAGGGGGCCCAGGAGTAGGTCGGTGGAGCAGGTGCCCAGAATCAGAGGTTCCGCTGGGGAGCCCAGGAGCAGGCTAGCACTCTCAGTGCCCGGGACAGGGAGTCTCTCCATACCTGCTCCCGCGTCCGCGCTTGTGCTGTCCGCTGCCTCCTGGCTCCGTTCAGGTTCCTCTGGGGCTGGGGCGCTGCTGGTGGCGTGCAGCGCTGGCTGCTGCCGGATCATCAGCTTCTCCAGCAGCTCCTTTTTCCAGCCTGCGATGGCGTCCTGCTGGGCCCTCTCCAATCTCCTTCCCAGCTCCTGGATTTCCGTCTGGAGGAATTCAGTATCCTCCAGGGATAGCTCTGTCATGGCTATGGTCTGCAACCGACAACAAGGCCTCCAAGGTAAGAGGCCTTGTTGTCGGTTGCAGACCACGGATGGGAGCTGGCTCTCCATCTTGCCCTCCGGGTGCGGTCTGTCTGGACTCCTGGAGACTCCGCCCTGTCTCCCAGGTTTCTTCTCTCCTCTCCCCTTTCGGGGGTGGTTCCATGGCAACTTGCTGTCGGACACACCTTGGGTCGGCCCCCCCAGCTTGATAGACACATACAGTACAGACCAAAAGTTTGGACACACCTTCTCATTTAAAGATTTTTCTGTATTTTCATGACTATGAAAATTGTACATTCACACTAAAGGCATTAAAACTATGAATTAACACATGTGGAATTATATACTTAACAAAAAAGTGTGAAACAACTGAAAATATGTCTTATAATCTAAGTTCTTCAAAGTAGCCACCTTTTCCTTTGATGACTGCTCCTTCTCCTCTTTCTTCAGTCCTGGGCCTCTCCTCTGGCCCTCCGCCTGAGCAGAGCTCCTGCAGAGCCCTGCTCCACTCCTCTCACTGTAGACTGTTCTCACTCACTGCTCACTGTTCTGATCTGACTTGAATTGAACAAGATGGCTTCTCTATATATACCTTCCTCTCATGTGCTCCCCTAAGCTACTTCCTCCACCCACACCCACTACACCCACAGCTAGGGACTCGGGACTGTGCTCTCCCTTAGGAGCAATCTCGCCCTACCTCCACTGCAGGTATGTGTTGGACTAAGGTGTTAGGGTCCCGAGCTGTACTCCTTCCTTACCTGAGAGTGAGATGCCACACCTCTGGGTGAAATGCAGCACCTCTGTGGCGACCGAACCCTCAGGGGCACCACATATGACGTTAGTAACAGAAGAAAGTATTTCTTTAGTGTGGATGAGGCCTGTATAACATACAAGATATTCTCCAAACTATTTCAAACTGAGATGTCCCCTGCTGTATAACGTTAGGAATAGAAGAAAGTATTTTTTTACTGTGGATGAGGCCTGTATAACATACGAGATATTCTCTAAACTATTTCACAACTGAGATGTCCCCTGCTATATAACGATAACATTAGGAACAGAAGAAAGTATTTTTTTTACTGTGGATGAGGCCTGTATAACATAAAATATATGCTCCAAGATATTTCAAACTCAGATCTAGCCTACTGTATCACGTTAGTCACATAAACAAATAGATTCTTTTACTCTGCATAAGCTCTGCATTCAGCTTAATTTCACCGCCACAAAATGACTAGGTGACATACTGACGTACTGTATCATGTTTGTCACAAAAAAAATTTTTTTACTCTTGTTAACAACAGAAAAAAAAATAGTTTGTTTACTCTGTCTACACACAGCTTAATTTCACTGCCACTAAAGGAATAGGTGGCTTATAGCAGACTGTATCACATTTGTGACCGAAAAAAAAAATTTTGTAGTCTGGCAAGCAACAGAAAAATATATTTTTTCACTCTGAAAACAGCTTAATTTCACCGCCACTAAAGGACTAGGTGGCTTATAGCAGACTATATCACATTTGTGACAGAAAAAAATATTTTTTGGACATTGGCTAGCAACAGAAAAAATATATATTTTTTTACTGTGCACACAGCTGAATTTCACCCCCAAAAATGAGAAGGTGGGCTACTATAGCTTGCGCTATCACATTAACAAATGAAAAAAATTGATTTTTGTGCTCTGCACTCAGGAGCGCTGCACTCAAGAGCTCTGCATACAGCTGAATTTCAACCCACAAAATGAAAAGGTGGGTTACTAGGGTTTGCTTGCTTGCTGGATCACATTAGAAAGTGAAAAAATAGATTGAAGGCATATTGGTGCATACAGCACAATAGAAGCAGTGCACAACAGAGTTCTATGACATGGGCCCTGCTGTTTTTGTCTGGACCTCAGTCACTAATAGCACAAGAAAAAAAAACTGCTGGAAGGTCGATTTCACAGACACACAGAACACTTATTTAAATTGATTTCCAAGCAACCGCCAATTTATCTAGGTAAAATTTCTCAGTACACAGGAGCTGGGTTCAGCAGCAGCATCTGTGACCAGTGACATGCATAAAATGGCACTCAGAGAACATGGCCACTCTTTATATATAGAGGACATGTGATTTCAGCAGCCAATGGCAGAAGCCCTTGTGTCTGGACAGTGTGGATGCTTCCTGCGCTGTGATTGGCTAGCCGAGATTTGCAAACAAAGTTACAGAAAAAAAAATTAGAAGCACGGCGCTGCTCTTAGCTTGTGCCTGCTCTCCCCAGCCCCTCCCCTCATCAAACACATTCCCCCAATTATCATACACAAGCAGATCTGAGATCTGATTTCGAACATATTCGCTCATCAATACTCTGAACCACTTAGAATATACTGTATACGAGTCCATAGGAACCAAATATAGAGTAAAAAACAGCTGCAATACAAAAATAACACAAACCAAATCAATTCAAAGTCTTGGGTCAAATATCTAGAAATAAACCAGGAAATCATTGAAACTGCATTAGACAGTCCAGCCTCAGAAGGTGTTCAAACTGCTACTATATGGAACAAATGGGTTCTAAAGTCCTTTTTCTGTGTACCAACTGTTGTCAAGCAGCGTTTGAAGATTGATTGAAACCGAAAACGTGTTTCTGGCGCTCCATGTGTGTGGGATAAAATATGTTCCCTACCCTGAGAACTAAAAACTGAGACACTGAATGGACCAAGCAGGCCAGCTATTCATGCTTTGCACAGGTATCCAAGTCTTCTGGCCAAAGCAATCTGTCTTGGAATGACAAATCCACAGGCAGCTGGCACCATTAGCTGGCACCATGTCTTCGTTAATTACATCACCAGGGAAGAATTGTGATGCAGCTTCCAGCTCACTAATTTGTAGGGCTCCAAGGAACTTTAAGCTAAATAAGGGACTGATTAGTTAGGCTCAAGTTTGGGAGGAACTCTGTTTACTAGAGGCCTGCAGTAGACAGACCAGCATAGGAGATAAGTGCCTAATTTCCTTGGTTCATTTTTCAATGTCATAGGAATAGCCATAGTTTTTCACCATAGGGTATCTTTGCTAAATTTTCTCTTTTAGCTGAGACAGTGGGTCCAATCCTATCCATTGCTTTTAATGTTCTGGGTCACGACTGTTAGAAATACATCGAGTGAAAGTACTCAAGAGTCCTGCCAATGAAAATAAGGGAGAGTATCAACCTCAACATTGTTAATATTGAGTGTATGATAGGATTGTACCAAATTTTATAGCCTCGGAAATGCAACATTTCAGTGCAATGAGATATTGCTGCAGTGGACCTCACTGAGATTATCAGTTCAAAACATCTGTTCCTTTTGATAGAAAATCTTTCACACTTGGCACACTGCTTTGTTTCCAGTGTTACCCCAAAACTGTGCAAGTGTGATGCTAGGGCATCTTTCCCTTTAAGCAGTGTATTGTTGACTACAATGCACTGCCGCATAGGGCCCTTCACAGGCAGAGCACTTATGCTTGTATCACTGGTCAACAAATTTAAACTTTTTTTCTGTTTCCCGTTTTAAAATATGTTATCTGTATGTATTTTGAGGCGCTGATATCAGAAATGTAATCAGAATTTCTGTAGCACGTAGCATTTCCGAGATATTTTACATTTACGATTATAATGATAAGGACTGTACATAGTGCATAATAAATTGGCACTTATATTAAACTTTTTATTTCAGAAGTGTATTATTGGTAGAAATAACCAATGAAATTCATAATATGGACTCTCTTTATTAGAATATACAGCACTTAAGCCCTGTCCAATCATGTATTGCATTAGTTGTGCACTCTTAAGCATGCCCAGACACAACTGTTAGACTTTGGTCTTTTTCCAAGTAGCATTATATAATAGCAGCAAAACTGTTTAATAAGTAACGAGTTGCAGAATGTCGCGTCAATGTCGCAATAGCAGTGACCTCTTTTGTTATATATGTGGAGATTATACCCTTAAAGCCCAGAAAAGGAATATAACTGCAGTTGTTAAGAAGGCGTATGAGTTATATTTTGGATGCAAAATTGGTGACCAAGACAGAGCATGGGATCCTCATATATGATGCTTATCTTACGCTACGAGTTTGAGGTCTTGGCTGAAGGGTGTGTGACCATTGATGCCGTTTGCCATTTCAATGATCTGGAGGGAGCAGAAGGACCATATAACCGATTGTTACTTCTGCATGACGAATGTATCCGGTTCTTCTTCTAAGAACAGGAGGTCTATTGCAATTAGACCAGTGGTGCACGATGAAAGTCTGCCGGTTCCAAAACCACCGCCGGTGAGGAGAATAGAAGATGACTGTGAAATGACGGTTGATTCATTAGAGATGGAAGCTGCTGCTGATTCAGATTTCGAACCACAAATATCAACTGCTCCACGTTTAATATCTCAAGCAAGACTCAACGATCTGGTCAGAAATTTGGGTTTATCAAAGAGTCAAGTAGAACCTCTTGGATCATGATTGCAAGGATGGAATCTGTTGCAGTCAGGTACAAAAGTTTCAGTATTTCGCAGTCGTCATGAAGATTTTACCAAATATTTTAGTCAAGCTGACTGTCTCACTTTTTGCAGTGATATTACTGGATTGTTTTCTGTCCTTGGAGTTGACCATAATCCAAGGGAATGGCGACTGTTCATTGATTCATCGGTCTTAAGTTTGAAGGCTGTCTTGCTACACAATGGCAATGTCTACCCTTTGATAACTATCGAAGAACAGGTTGAAAGTCTTCTTCAGGCTTACAAGTCAATGAAGTGCAACATGTCACTTAAAATACATTTCCTTCATTCGCACATTGACTTTTTCCCACAAAACCTCGGCGCTGTAAGTGATGAACATGGTGAAAGGTTTCATCAAGATTTTTCCCAGATGGAGAAACGGTACCAGGGGAGGTGGAGTCCCTCGATGCTGGGTGACTATTGTTGGAATCTTGTCCATGAATCATCGGACAGTGATTATAAACGAAAATTAATGGCAAAACATTTCTAAACTTGATCGCTGTTGCTGACTTTTGCATTCGGAATATCACATGCCACTACGAATTTGACAGTATTCAATGCATATATATAATTGCATTTTTCTCAAAAATCTTACGTGCTAGAGCAATTCTGAAGTTATTTCTGAACTCAGCATGACAATTCCGATAAGATTCACCCAATTTCATTCAGGAAACAAAAATCTTGTTGAACACTGTATTTAATGGTTCTCATTGAACATTCAGAAAGCTGCCAGCTGGCGTACAGCCACTGACCCTGAATTGTTAGATACAATGGCAGCAATGAGGGCACAAGCTTAATGGTGACACAACAGAATTTATATAGCTCTTGTTGGTTACAGATTAATATTGAGGCACTGAGCTTGGCAGTTACACATTAACTTAAACAGGCTTTTATTCTGGCTTGTTGGTTACAATACTGATAAACTTCTACAAATATTACTTACCATACGATAGTAAATGTAAAAAAACCTCTTTATCATTACAATACATTTACAAAAAACATACAGTGTATTAATGCCATCTTGACATGGCAAATTTCCATTTTTGCATTTTTGTTTTTGATTCCCCTTCTTCTAAAAGCCATAATTTATTTTTTATTTTTCTGTCCACATAGACATATGAGGGCCTGTTTTTGCAAGACACCTTGTATTTTTGAATGACATAATTTATTTTACCAAATAATATACTGGAAAACGGAAAAAAGATGCCAAGTACTGTGAAATTGTGAAAAAAACACAATTCTGACATTGCTTTTTGGGAATTGTTTTTATAGCACACATTGTGTGGTAAAAAATTACCTGTAATATGATTCTCCTCATCAGTACGATTGCGGAAACTTGTCCAGTTTTTTCATTCTTTTAGAGGTAAAAGAAATAATCAGAAATTTGTAAAAAAAAAAATTGTCGCCATTTTATGACGTCTTCATTTTTTGGATGATGGAGCTGTGTGATGGCTTATTTTTTGAAGGGTAATGCAATATTTTTATTGATACTATAACATTTTGATAGCTTTTTATAGCATTTTCTGTGGCATTACAGCAAATAAAGAAACGCAATTTTGTAGTTTTCAATTTTTTTTCTGTTTACAGTGTTTACCGATCGCGTTATTTGTATATTTTGATAGTTCGGACTTTTTGGAAGCGGCAATATTACATATGTATATTTTTAAATAAAATGTATTATATTTATTTTTAATTGGGGAAAAGAGATGATTTTAACTTTTATGGAGGGTTTTTTGATATTTTTTTTTTCATATTTTTTAAAACTTTTGTTTTTACTGTATTCATTAATCTCCTTAGGAGACTTGAGCCTGCAATCATCTGATCGCTTGTACAATATACAGCAATACCACAGTATTGCTGAATATAGTAACAATCAAGGCCTCCTTTGGAACCCAGCCTACTGCTGAGCTTTAAAGGAGGTTCGTGATGATAGGCAAGGAGGTTTTCAACAGACCCTCGACTGTCATAGCAGACCATTGCTGCCCCGCTATCAGCGGTGCCGATGTGGGCATAGAATGAGGCACCTCTATGCGAGTGCACTGTTAATTCCACTGTCAGATTTTGACGGTGGCATTTAAGAGTTTAACAGTCATGGGCGGAACTCAGCATCACCCGCGGATGTTAGAGACAGGTCATGGCTGTGTGTCACAGCCATTACCTGCTGGGTATGGGTCAGGCTCACCCCATGAGCCCACCTCATACACCTACTAACGACTAACACCAAATTTAGGGTTTACAGAATTGTACAGCAATCGACTCTGTAAAAAAAAAAAAAAAAAACAAGAACATCATTGAGCTCACAAAAATCAGTCAAGAATGCAAACTTACAATTGCAGATCTGTTACTATATAAAGCCATGCTATCTCACTTTCAAGTGGCCTCGGGTCACAATTTGGTGGCAAACATGTCAGAATTTGAATTATTTGAGATAATCAACTATAAGCAACAAAAAAAGGAATCTGAATTCAGGTGTCTTTGTATCATTTTGCTTTATTTTACCTGAACAGTAAGCTCATAAAAGCTTTTTATCTATGCATTTTATAATATAACGATATGGAGAGTTGTAACACTAATTCTGGCGCTGCTGAATGGTCCTTCTTCCCCCTCCATGCAGGGGCGCCGACATACTCACCAGCCCGGTCACCCGCTGAGCTCCCCATCTCCTGCTTCCTGTGCACGCCGTACAGGCTTCCCGGTGGAGCGCTTAGTGCTCATGCACTCACCTGTTCTTAAAGGGGCAGCGCGCGCACCTGGAAAATGCCCCCAGCCAATAGCTGGGAGGCATCTAGTATAAAAGGCACCTTCCCCAGTTGGGAGGTGCCTGAGCAACCCCTGTAGTTTCCCTACAACTCTTGTGTATGCAACTGTATGTTGCCAGATCCCCTGTCCTAATCCATTGAAGTTAGTTCATTATCCTGATTCTTTTTCCGTATTCCTGTATAGTGTGTACGTTACCCTGAAGCCATTCTGAATCCTGAAGATGCTACGGCGGTACCTGTACTCTGTAGCTGCATTGGCGGACCCTGAACCTGAAGCCACTCCTGCGGTTTCTTAACCCTGTAGCCGCCCCTGTCTTAGCAGGTTCCGAATTCAGCCTTGTCTGTGACTCCGAGTCCAGACCGTGTTAGTGAACCTGACCCTTGGGGTCGACAGCTGTTGCAGTGGGGAATGCCTAGGAGTGGTACCTAGCAGCTACCTTCAGCTCAAGCCTGATTCCACCATCAGGAACTCCAGTAGCCACTTAGCTATGCCCCTCCTAGGCAATCGTGTCATGAGAGGTGTCTGATCCCTGTACGTCCAGTTCGGCCGCCTGTGTCGCCATCTTCTCTGACAGGTCTGCTAGTCACTGACTCGTTGTATGCTGACATCTCCAAAAGTAAGGAAGCGGAGACTATATCTTCAAATAGTTACGGCGATTGTTCCAGTGACCTGCTTCCTGCTTCCGGGAACCTCCCAGCCTCCTGGGTGTATCTTCATCTCCCCTCTGATCTCCTCTTCCCACAATTGCATACAAGATTTCTCCCGTGCATCTCCCCTACTCTGGAACTCTCTACCCTAACATATCAGACTCTCGCCTACTGTGGAAACTTTCAAAAGGAACCTGAAGACCTACCTTGAACAAGCGTTCAACCTACAGTAATCACCGCTCCACCTCTCTATCCTCACCCATCCCTTGCAGATTGTGAGCCCTAGCGGACAAGGTGTTCTCTCCTCCTGTACCAGTCAGTGACTTCTATTGTCTAAGATTATTATACTTATTTTATTATGTATACCCCTTTTATAATGTAAAGCGCCATGGAATAAATGGTGCTATAATAAATAATAATAATAATTGAATAAAAAATGGACATGGGCGCAGGAGCATAGACTATAATGGGTGTGTGTCCTATTCATGAAAAAGAATCATAGTACACATACGTGAAAAACAGACACGTGAAATGGGCCTAAAAGAAGGGGTCTAGAATTATTTCATATTCAGGGTGTATTGAAAATTAAGGGGTGACAAATGTTATGGACATTGTAATCATCAATGTATATAACAAATGACAAATATCAAAAATATTTTTAGATGTAGGGTTTCAGCACACAGTACAACATATGATAGGCTTAGCTACAACAGCTCAGCAGGCAGTATTATTCAAGGTTTCAGCAATCAGTAACACGCTTTGCTTTTATCGTATCTACACACGTGATCAAAATTGTTGGTACCCCTCGTTTAATGAAAGAAAAACCTAAGAAATAATTTGAATCTGACAAAAGTAATAATAAATAAAAAATCTATGAAAATGAACAAATGAAAATCAGATATTGCTTTTCAACCCTGCTTCCACAGAATTTAAAAAAAAATTAAACTCATGAAATAGGCCTGGACAGAAATGATGGTACTCTTAACTTAATATTTTGTTGAACAACTTTTTGAGGCAATCACTGCAATCAAACGATTCCTGTAACTGTCAATGAGACTTCTGCGCCTCTCGACAGGTATTTTGGCCCACTCCTCATGAGCAAACTGCTTCAGTTGTCTCTTGTTTGAAAGTTGCCTTTTCCAGACAGCATGTTTCAGCTCTTTCCAAAGATGCTCAATAGGATTTAGGTCAGGACTCATAGAAGGCCACTTCAGAATAGTCCAATGTTTTCCTCTTAGCCATTCTTGGGTGTTTTTAGCTGTGTGTTTTGGGTCACTATCCTGTTGCAATACCCATGACTGGTGACTGAGACCAAGCTTTCTGACACTGGGCAGCACATTTCTCACTAGAATCCCTTGATAGTCTTGAGATTTCATTGTACCCTGCACAGATTCAAGAAACCCTGTGCTAGATGCAGCAAAGCAGCCCCAGAATATAACAGTGCCTCCTCCATGTTTCACAGTAGGGACAGTGTTCATTTCTTGATATGCTTCATTTTTCCGTCTGTGAACATAGAGCTGATGTGACTTGCAAAAACGTCCAATTTTGTCTCATCTGTCCATAGGACATTCTCCCATAAGCTTTGTGGCTTGTCAACATGTAGTTTGGAAAATTCCAGTCTGGCTTTTTTATGAATTTTTTTCAACAATGGTGTTCTCCTTGGTCGTCTCCCATGAAGTCCACTTTGGATCAAACAACGACGGATGGTGCGATCTGAAACTGATGTTCCTTGAGCTTGAAGTTCACCTTTCATCTCTTTAGAAGTTATCCTTGGCTCTTTTGTCACCATTCGTATTATCCGTCTCTTTGATTTGTCATCAATTTTCCTCCTGTGGCCACGTCCAGGGAGGTTGGCTACAGTCCCATGGATCTTACATTTCAGAATAATATGTGCAATTGTAGTCACAGGAACACCAAGCTGCTTGGAGATGGTCTTATAACCTTTACCTTTAACATGCTTGTGTATAATTTTCTTTCTAATCTCCAGAGACAACTCTTTCCTTTGCTTCCTCTGGTCCATGTTGAGTGTGGTACACACCATGTCACCAAACAGCACAGTGAGTATCTGTAGCCCTATATACAGGCCCACTGACTGATTACAAGATTGTAGACACCTGTGATGCCTAATTAGTGGACACAACTTGATTTAACATGTCCCTTTTGTCACTTTATTTTCAGGGGCACCATCATTTCTGTCCAGGCCTATTTCATGAGTTTAACTTTTTTTAAAAAATTCTGTGGAAGCAAGGTTGACTTTCATTTGTTCATATTCATAGATTTTTAATTTATTCATACTTTTGTCAGATTCAAGTTATTTCTGTGACCATTGTGGGTTTTTCTTTCATTAAACAAGGTGTACCAAAAATTTTGACCACGTGTGTATAATCACATTTACTTACCAGATAGCTTAAAGGGGTTGTCCAGTGCTTAAATATTGATGGTGTATCCTTAACCTTCAGATAGGTCATCAATATCAAGTTGTTTTTAGGTACAGTACACACCAAAAGTTTGGACACACCTTCTCATTTAAAGATTTTTCTGTATTTTCATAACTATGAAAATTGTACATTCACACTGATGGCATCAAAACTATGAATTAACACATGTGGAATTATATACTTAGCAAAAAAGCGTGAAACAACTGAAAATATGTCTTATATTCTAGGTTCTTCAAAGTAGCCACCTTTTGCTTTGATGACTGCTTTGCACACTCTTGGCATTCTCTTGATGAGCTTCAAGAGGTAGTCACTGGAAATGGTCTTCCAACAATCTTGAAGGAGTTCCCAGAGATGATTAGCATTTGTTGGCCCTTTTTCCTTCACTTTGCGGTCCAGCTCACCCCAAACCATCTCAATTGGGTTCAGGTCTGGTGACTGTGGAGGCCAGGTTATCTAGCGTAGCACCCCATCACTCTTCTTCTTGGTCAAATAGCCCTTGCACAGCCTGGAGATGTGTTTGGGGTCATTGTCCTGATGAAAAATAAATGATGGTCTAACTAAACGCAAACCGGATGGAATAGCATGCCGCTGCAAGATGCTGTGGTAGCCATGCTGGTTCAGTATGCCTTCAATTTTGAATAAATCCCCAACAGTGTCACCAGCAAAGTGCCCCCACACCATCACACCTCCTCCTCCATGCTTCACAGTGGGAACCAGGCATGTAGAGTCCATCCGTTCACCTTTTCTGCATCGCACAAAGACACGGTGGTTGGAACCAAAGATCTCAAATTTGGACTCATCAGACCAAAGCACAGATTTCCATTGGTCTAATGTCCTTTCCTTGTGTTCTTTAGCCCAAACAAGTCTCTTCTGATTGTTGCCTGTCCTTAGCAACGGTTTCCTAGCAGCTATTTTACCATGAAGGCCTGCTGCACAAAGTCTCCTCTTAACAGTTGTTGTACAGATGTGTCTGCTGCTAGAACTCTGTGTGGCATTGACCTGGTGTCAAATCTGAGCTGCTGTTAACCTGTGATTTCTGAGGCTGGTGACTCAGATAAACTTATCCTCAGAAGCAGAGGTGACTCTTGGTCTTCCTTTCCTGGGGCGGTCCTCATATGAGCCAGTTTCTTTGTAGCGCTTGATGGTTTTTGCAACTGCACTTGGGAACACTTTCAAAGTTTTCCCAATTTTTCGCACTGACTGACCTTCATTTCGTAAAGTAATGATGGCCGCTCATTTTTCTTTACTTAGCTGCTTTTTTCTTGCCATAATACAAATTCTAACAGTCTATTCAGTAGGACTATCAGCTGTGTATCCACTTGACTTCTGCACAACACAACTGATGGTTCCAACCCCATTTATAAGGCAAGAAATCCCACTTATTAAACCTGACAGGGCACACCTGTGAAGTGAAAACCATTTCCGGTGACTACCTCTTGAAGCTCATCAAGAGAATGCCAAGAGTGTGCAAAGCAGTCATCAAAGCAAAAGGTGGCTACTTTGAAGAACCTAGAATATAAGACATATTTTCAGTTGTTTCACACTTTTTTGTTAAGTATATAATTCCACATGTGTTAATTCATAGTTTTGATGCCTTCAGTGTGAATGTACAATTTTCAAAGTCATGAAAATACAGAAAAATCTTTAAATGAGAAGGTGTGTCCAAACTTTTGGTCTGTACTGTATAACTTCTTTAGTTGCTCAAAAATAACATCACAGTTTAATAAAGTAGTTAAAAAGCATGTACATAGCTAATGAATATACACAAATATTGTTTTATTTATCCACCTACCCCTCTTACCTTTAGCCCCAATCCCGGTCATTTTTTGACTTCTCATCTTGAACTGGGGAAAATGAGTGTAAACTAAGTACTACCATAGGCGGATTATAATGAGGGCAATCTGGGCTACCGCCTGGGGCCCCGAACCTCCAGGGGGTCCGGGGCTCCGAGGTGTGTATAGCCAGATTGCCCTCATTATATGTGCGGCACATACCGGCAGACAGTGGCGGGGGGGGCCCCGGACCACTCCCCCAGCAGCAGCGCACTTCCGCTTCTTCTTCTTCAGCCGGGCCAGCACTGCAGCAGTTAACTTCCCTGTGCTGGCCCGGCCACGTCACTGCTAGGAGACACGGCCCTGTGCGCGGCCGTGTCTCCTAGCTGTGACGTCACGCCTTGCCCCCCCGCCTGCAGTGCAGCACCGGAAAAGAGCAGGAGGACTGGAGCCGAGGCGGGGGATGGTTGGTGTGTGTGTCTGTGTGTGTGAGAGTGAGTGTGAGTGAGTGTGAGTGTGTGTGTATGTATGTGTGTGTGCAGGCAGATATCATTGTGTGATGTCTGTTTATATGTATTTTTGTGTTTCAAATGTGTTTATGTTATGTTCTGCTACCAGAGCTAAGGAAAGAGAGGAGATCTGTCCCTACGATAGAACTCAGCTTAATCCCTACGATGTAACAGGGAACCTGATCCTGCGATCAGACCTGCTAAAGTCCTAAGCTAGTCTGTACGGAGACCTATAGATGTGGGGAAGGAATCCCTACAAGTACTAAGGACTGGGAGGAATATGGGACACCTCCTAACAGAAATAGTAGCAGACAGACGAACAAACAAAATATATAGAACATAGAGGTCAGTAGACCAAGCAAACTAACAGAGCAAGACACAGAGCACAGGCTAGCTAGAAAGTAGATATACAATGAAGTCCAGCAAAGCCAGAAGGGCGGAGCAGGATTAAATAGGCCAACAAGGTCATGTGACCAGCAAAGGAAAAAAAAACCTAAGAGCAAGGTTCTAACAGTTTGTGTGTATGTATATGTCTGTATATGTTTGTGTGTGTGCGTGACTGCGTGCGTGACTGCGTGCGTGACTGCGTGCAGCCTCCTGCTGAGTATAGATGGCGCCGTGCGGCCTCCTGCTGTCTCTGGGGGGTGGCGCCGTGCGGCCTCCCGCTGTGTATACATGGCGCCGTGCGGCCTCCCGCTGTGTATAAATGGCGCCGTGCGGCCTCCCGCTGTGTATAGATGGCTACGTGCGGCCTCCTGCTGCGTATAGATGGCTACGTGTGCTCAATATTGAGTCATACAATTAATGTAAGGCTATGTGCCCACGATGCAGAAATGCTCCGGATTTTTTTTGAGCGTTTCTGCATCTCCCTGGCAGAAAAAATGCATGCGGATTGTACATGCGGATTGTACATGCGGATTGTACATGCGTTTTTCCTGCCAGGGACTTGCGGATGTGAAGCGTTCTTCACATGCATTTCCACATGCGGGTTGACAAGCGCTTTCCAAGCAATTTTAGCATCACTTGGAAAGTGCTTGACAACTTTGTCACACTATATAAATCCATGCAACCGGCATGGATTTATATAGTGTGACCGTAAAAGAATGGTAAAAAATATATATATAATTACCTTCTGATGGCCTGCCGGCGTCACGTTGCGTGACCCATCACATGACTAAATGACGTCACGGCAGGTCCTTTTCAGACCATCGCGAGCTGCCGGCAAGCCAGGACGCATCGGATAAAGACACCGGGGGCCATCAGAAGGTAAGTATAATATTTATTTTTTATTTTATTCTTTTTTTACAGGTACTATGGTACCCAGGTCTGGAAGAGAGTCTCCTCTTCTCCAAACCCAGGTACCATCCGCACATTGAAACGCATGGATTCTGCATGTACAGATGAAGTGATGCGGATTCCATGTGTTCCAATGCAAGTCAATGGCGGCGAAAGAGCCGCGCTTCCGCAAAATAATTGGTAGTGTTGCGGTTTTTCCGCAATGATATTCCGCAGCGGAAATTTCCACAGCATGTGCACAGCACATGCGGATTATCATTGGGGAACATGGTAGACCTTCTACCAAGCGTTTTTTAAGCGTTTCTGCAGCGGAATTGCGGAAACGCTTAAAAAACGCATAGTAGGCACACAGCCTAAAAAAAATTATTATAATTAATATTGTGCCAAATTAATTTCACGTGAACTATCACATGATCTATCACAGGGGATCATGTGACATGTCACGTGATACATCAGGTGTGTGAGGGGGGGGAGGGCCGCGCCTTCTAAACTGCCCGGGGCCCTTGCTACTCTTAATCCACCCCTGAGTACTACATATCGTTGTCTTTTTGTTTCAAGGGTACAATATTTCATAAATACTAAAGTTATCTTGCAATATTGCATTGGCCAAAAGATAAGAAAACACCATGATAGAGAGTTGAAGAAATGCCAAAGTACAACTCCAACTTTTATCAGGAAAATGAGAAATATGATTGGTCTCAGAGGGCAGCAAAAACTGTTTTCAATTGTCTTAGTTTTCATAAATTTCTTCCAATGTACTGGACATTAATTTGTTCTCAATAAATATCCCATAAATTTGAAAATCCAAGGAAATAGATATTTATCCAAAATTACTATTATATTCAATTATAGTGAGGAAGGGGGGCTTGTTTTGTTATGTGCAGTTATTATTTCCAGGCTTTTTTTTCTATTAGTTTATTTCCAATCTCCTGCATTTTTATGTTTCCTCTGCAGCCCTTTACTAGTTTTTCTTTGCAATGCTAGGTAAGTTATATTGACTCTTGGGAGATCTCAATTACATTTTATATATGCTCACTGTATATATAAAATAGTGTATGTATACAGGGATGCAAGTGTCAAATATTTATACATGTTCATTTCATGCCAAACATAAATCTTAAGAGTTATGCATTATAATAGTAGCAATATTATTGTGTCTGTATTTATAATATAAAAACATATATATATATGTATATATAAACATTTAATTATTATAGCAAAGGAACAAAAAAAGTGACATGAATATTGTAAACAATAAGGCCCTATTGTAGTAAATGTTTAGTATTGGCTGGGAAAATCTATTGACACATGCTTTGAATGTATCACACAGATACAGTAGGTGCAAGTATATTTTTTGGATGTACTTGTATGTTCAGTGGCATAAGTAGAGCCAATTAATAGCTCAAAACTCTGTATTCGCCAGACAAATAAATTTCCTCCAGATAATTATCAAAGCACAAATATAGCATGGAGGATACCAGTCCACTTTTATACACCACTGAAAAATTCATCTATATAAAGTGTCATAGTGCATAAAAAAATAAAAATAAATAATAATAATAATAATAAAGACATGTGCAGATCTCACCCGTTATGGCTGTAAAGGAGTCCAAGATCCAGGAGAACACATTTGTAATAGTTGACTGGATACAGTTTTTCTGAAACTGTATAAAAGTGGACTTTATTTAAGGGTTGAATATTTTAGTGGACCCTGTATTGGGGTCTTTATGTATACATGTCCCTGATTGTTTTAAAGTAATGAAAGTTTAGGGGTGTAGGAGTGGTTGCTCTCCTCTTGAGATCAACATTGAGAGATTTATTTTATTTATATTAATAAAGGTTATATTTTTAAAGGTATCCTCCATGCTATATTTGTGCATAACTAGAGCCCAATGGGCCCTGGTGCAACATTTGAACTGGGGCCCTCCCATCCAGATATATATATAGCGCGTACGGAAAGCATTCAGACCCCTTTAAATTTTTCACTCTTAGTTTCATTGCAGTTATTTGGTAAATTCTAAAAAGTTCTTTTTTTTCTCATTAAAGTCCACTCTGCACCCCACTTGCACCAAGGTTCACCTTCCAACAAGACAATGACCCTAAGCACACAGCTAAAATAACAAAGGAGTGGCTTCAGAACAACTCTGTGACCATTCTTGACTGGCCCAGCCAGAGCCCTGACCTAAACCCAATTGAGCATCTCTGGAGAGACCTGAAAATGGTTGTCCACCAACGTTCACCATCCAACCTGACGGAACTGGAGAGGATCTGCAAGGAAGAATGGCAGAGGATCCCCAAATCCAAGTGTGAAAAACTTGTTGCATCATTCCCAAGAAGACTCATGGCTGTACTAGCTCAAAAGGGTGCTTCTACTCAGTACAGAGCAAAGGGTCTGAATACTTATGACCATGTGATATTTCAGTTTTTCTTTTTTAATAAATTTGCAAAACTTTCTACATTTCTGTTTTTTTCAGTCAAGATGGGGTGAGGAGTGTACTTTAATGAGAAAAAAATGAACTTTTTAGAATTTACCAAATGGCTGCAATGAAACAAATCAAACACACATACTATGTGTTCGTTTTTTTGTTAATTGTTTTAATTTACTGAGATAATGACGTTTGTGTTTTCATTGGCTGTAAGCCATAATCATCAACATTAACAGAAATAAACACTTGAAATAGATCACTCTGTTTGTAATGACTCTATATAATATATGAGTTTCACTTTTTGTATTGAAGAACTGTAATAAATGAACTTTTTGATGATATTCTAATTTTGTGAGAAGTACCTGTATATCCTCCATGCTGGTATATATGTCCCTTATCCTGGTATATATATCCCCCATCCTGGTATGTATGTTCTCCATCATGGTATACAGTGCCTACAAGTAGTATTCAACCCCCTGCAGATTTAGCTGGTTGACACATGCGGAATTAACTTGGCATTGTGACATTTGTACTGTAGATCAGCCTGGAAGTGGGAAATGCACTGCAGCAAATTTTTTTTTTGCTTTTTTTTTTTTTAAAACGTTAAAAGTTAATTCAGAGTGTCATTTATTATTCAACCCCTCAAACCACAAGAATTCTGTTTGGTCCCCCTAAAGTATTAAGAAGTAGTTCAGGCACCAAGAATAATGAGCTTCACATGTGTGGATTAAAGATCTCTTTTGCCAGCCTTTTCTGACTATTTAAGACCCTCCCCAAACTTGTGAACAGCACTCAGACATGGTCAACATGGGAAAGACAAAGGAGCATTCCAAGGCCATCAGAGACAAGATCGTGGAGGGTCACAAGGCTGGCAAAGGGTACAAAACCCTTTCCAAGGAGTTGGGCCTACCTGTCTCCACTGTTGGGAGCATCATCCGTAAGTGGAAGGCTTATGGAACTACTGTTAGCCTTCCACGGCCAGGACAGCCTTTGAAAGTGTCCTCCCGTGCCGAGGCCAGGCTTGTCCGAAGAGTCAAGGCTAACCCAAGGACAACAAGGAAGGAGCTCCGGGAAGATCTCATGGCAGTGGGGACATTGGTTTCAGTCAATACCATAAGTAACGTACTCCACCGCAATGGTCTCCGTTCCAGACGAGCCCGTAAGGTACCTTTACTTTCAAAGCGTCATGTCAAGGCTCGTCTACAGTTTGCTCATGATCACTTGGAGGACTCTGAGACAGACTGGTTCAAGGTTCTATGGTCTGATGAGACCAAGATCGAGATCTTTGGTGCCAACCACACACGTGACGTTTGGAGACTGGATGGCACTGCATACGACCCCAAGAATACCATCCCTACAGTCAAGCATGGTGGTGGCAGCATCATGCTGTGGGGCTGTTTCTCTGCCAAGGGGCCTGGCCATCTGGTCCGCATACATGGGAAGATGGATAGCACGGCCTACCTGGAGATTTTGACCAAGAACCTCGGCTCCTCCATCAAGGATCTTAAGATGGGTCGTAATTTCATCTTCCAACAAGACAACGACCCAAAGCACACAGCCAAGAAAACCAAGGCCTGGTTCAAGAGGGAAAAAGTCAAGGTGTTGGAGTGGCCTAGTCAGTCTCCTGACCTTAACCCAATAGAAAACTTGTGGAAGGAGCTCAAGAATAAAGTCCACATGAGACACCCAAAGAACCTAGATAACTTGGAGAAGATCTGCATGGAGGAGTGGGCCAAGATAACTCCACAGACCTGTGCCGGCCTGATCAGGTCTTATAAAAGACGATTATTAGCTGTAATTGCAAACAAGGGTTATTCCACAAAATATTAAACATAGGGGTTGAATAATAATTGACCCACACTTTTATGTTTAAAATTTAATAAAATTCAACTGAGCAACATAACTTTTTGGTTTGTAAGATTTATGCTTCTGTTCATAAAACCTACTCTCGTTTGCAGTTTGAAGGCTCTAACTTATTTGCATCTTATCAAACCAGCTAAATCTGCAGGGGGTTGAATACTACTTGTAGGCACTGTATATATTCCCCATGCTGGTATTTATGTCCCTTATCTTTGGCCCCTTCCTGTTAAATATATTCCCCATCCTGGTATATATATCTCTTATCCTGGGCCCCATCCTAGTCTATGCAGTGGGGAAAATAAGTATTTGATATACTGCCGATTTTGCTAATTTTCCCACCTACAAAGAATGACGAGGTCTGTAATTTTTATCGTAAATACTCTTCAACTGTCAGAGACAGAATCTTAAAAAAAAAATTCAGAAAATCACATTGCATGATTTTTACATAATTAATTTGCATTTTATTGCATGAAATAATTATTTGATACAATAGAAAAATGGAACTTAATATTTGGTACAGAAACCTTTGTTTGCAATTACAGAGGTTAGACGTTTCCTGTTGTTCTTGACTCTGTAATGAATACTAGGAAAATGTGGTATTGTGGACACCAACAATGATGTCATTGATAATCAGACCGAATTATATGCCAGAAGTCATAGTAGCAAATAAAGAGGTGGCAAAGGACTGAATAATAATAATAGGTATTACTAACCCCTGAGTGCTGACCGGATCCAACGCGCGTTTTGCCACTGGCTTTGACGAGGATACCACATTTTCCTAGTATTCATTACATTAAGGATAGTGCAGAGTAGGGTATCATGCACTAAGCACTTTATATTTATATTTACTCTCTACACACCTTATTATTTATTAACTTAGTTATGAAATTATGTATTTATTGGGTATTGTTATATCTTAATACATAGCACTCATCAGAGGTCAATATGTGAGTGGCATCTCTGGAATGTATAGTTATGCCTATATGCCTATATCCTCTAGTCTGACCCTCTTTTTCTTGTGTGGCTCTCTTCCCTTTAGAGACGTTTTATGTGATTTTATTTGATTCTGATAATAAATGCTACGTTTTATAATACCATAGTTCTTCTGTCATATTTATAGGAGTTAAGTTAACATGGTGGACATATGAACACTGCAATTATTTTTTTACTGATATTGTTTTCATTGATAAATGTAGAGCAATACACCTAGGACAGAGTAATACCATTGCTGCATATACATTAAATGAAAACATACTCAGGACTACAGAACAGGAGAAGGATTTGGGTAAGCTGAGCAAACAAGATTTTAGGGTGTATAAAAAGAGAGATAAAATCCCACAATCCCAACATATTGTTACCCATTTAAAACTCACTTATGAGGCCACATCTAGAATATGGGATCCAGTTTTGGGCTCCCCATTTTAAAAAAGATATTCGGAAGTTAGAGTCAGTTAAAAGGCGGGCAACTAGATTATTACAAGGGATAAAAGGCATATGATGAGTGGTTGAAAAAGTTGGGCTTGTGTTTACCTTAGAAAAAATAGTCAGTACAAAGGACTAGCACATGACTTATTCCTTCCAAAGACCATACTAAAGACCAGGGGGCACTCATTATGAGAGGAAGAAAGGCGAAACGGCAGGTTGAACTTGATGGTCCACAGTCTTTTTTCAACCTATGTAACTACTGTATGTAACTATATGTGTTTCTTAGCCATATGTTCCATTTGGAAAGAAACTGTGAGAAGTTTTGAGACAATATGCAATTTTTTTTATAAAACAGTTATAATTTTTTTCACAGATTTCTGAAAGGTAAGGAGGATCTGCGGATCTCTAATAATTGACAATTTTTATTCTGCTGGAAGTAAGAACTTGTGTTCTAACAGTTTTATGTTTAAATGGAAATATGTCTAGGTTCATAGATAGTATAAATATAAAATTGTAATGTAAACTTTATAGCCACATACTTCATTTTACCTGCCTATATAGCGCTATTAATTCCCCTGCACTTTACAGACATCATCATCGCTATCCCCATTGAGCCTCACAATCTAAATTCCCTATCAGTATATATTTTTTGTTGCGTAAGAAATAGTGATGAGCGAGCATGCTCGCTACTGCTCGGTGCTCGTCCGAGCATCTCAATGCTCGGGCGGGAGCTCGGGTCCCCTCCTTGCATGTTTGGCACTTTTTAGAGTGCCAATCATCATGCAGGGATTGTCTGCCACACACTGTAACGGCGCAGATATGTTGGTTGTGGCATTACAGTGATTGGCTGGCTGCACAGCGTCATCAGGTCTATATCAGACCTGGCACTGCCATGCTCGTCACAGTCACTCCGGAATCAGACAGTGTAGGGAGAGCTGCTACTGAGTTAGAGAGAGATTTTGCTTGTTTCTAGTTAGTGAAGGTACACGAGACTATATTAGAGACACATATCCATCTCAACTAACAGTCCTTCTGAGGACTATTCCAGTTGTAGAGATATCAGTGCTAGGCAGGCAGGCAGGGTATATAGCAGACTGCAGTGCACATAGCAAGAGGGTGCATTCCAGTTCTGTCTGCTGGTGCTTTTACAGATATTTGTATAAATAGCCCCATGTATCAGGGGCCAGGAATCATTTCTTTTTTTATCTTAATCCTGATTATTTGCTTAAAAAGCAATCCAGAGAAAACTGTTTTCATGTGCCATTTGCTTATAGGTACTGCAGAATACAGCCAGGTCCTTTTCATATTACAGCGATAAAAATCCAGCTATCTAAAACTGTGGTTTGTCCGTCACACAGATCACATATAATTGAGCTGAAAATATTGCCATTTCTGGACTCCATTGAAATTTTGCTGCAGTGTGTCAGCGAAATTATTAACACGAGGTCGGCGCTGTTAAAAATAGTTACCTACAGGCCAGCTATTTAAAACTGTGGTTTGTCCGTCACACAGATCACATATAATTACGCTGAAAATATTGCCATTTCTAGCCTCCATTGAAATTTTGTTGCAGTGTATCAGCGAACTTATTGACATGAGGTTGGCACTGTTAAAAAATAGTTACCTACAGGCCAGCTATTTAAAACTGTGGTTTGTCCGTCACACGGATCACATATAAGTTCGCTCCAAATTCAGCCATTTGTAGTGAGCGTGGAAGATATTGTCCTCCATTTAAAAAGGGTAAGGCACGTGGCAAGGGACGGGGAACTGGACGTGATGGTGATGGTGATGGTGCATGCAGAGGCCGAGGCCGTGGCAAGCTGAAATTGTGCCATAGCAAACACCCACATCTTCTCGCTTGACCTTCCTGTCCCAATTAATAGGGGACCGCAGAACACCACTATTGAACCCAGAGCAGTGTGAAAAGGTTATTGGTTGGATAGCAGATAATGCTTCCAGTCACTTAGCCACCACCACCCTGTCTTCCACACGGTCAAGTTTCAGTAGCCGTGAGTGTGGATCGCAAATTCCTCACCCAGGGTGTGGAAGTGGAAGACGAGGTGGTGGATGATATAGTAACTGACCCAACCTGGCAGGATGACATGCAGAGCGAGTACAGCAGCACACAGGGGGAGGGAGGCAGAGCACCCCAACAGGCAGGAAGAAGCAGTGTGGTGTCCGCAGACAGAAGGTGGGCAACCATTCCCCGTAACACCAACACAACGGAAGTTGCCAGTACAACTGTTAGGTCTTCCCAAGTCTGGTTGTTTTTTAAAGACTCGGCCGATAACCCCAAAAAGGCCACTTGCACCACCTGCCAGGCCAGCATCAGCAGGGGTAGCAAAACTACCAGCCTGACCACCACCAGCACAATCAGGCACATAGCAGCAAAGCACCCGACTTTGTGGGCCGAACCTCAGGGTCCAGGAACAGTGTCTGTGGGTGACACCACTGCTTCTTCCGCTGTTGTGTGTGCAAACCAATCCCCTGTCCATAGTGCATGCGAAGATGCCTCCTGCCCTGTACCTGTCGTTGCACACTCTCAACTAGCACCATCAGCAAGTACGTCCTTGTCCCAGCGCAGCGTTCAGTTGTCCATACCCCAATCCTTGAAACGCAAGCGCAAATATGCAGCCAACGCCCCACAGGCCACACTACTAAATTCCCAAATTTCGCGACTGCTTGCGCTCGAAGTGTTGCCTTTTAGGCTTGTGGAGACGGAAGCTTTCCGCAAGCCCGATGGTGGCGGCCGTTCCCAGCCACCACTATTTCTCCTGGTGTGCCGTCCCCGCATTACGCAAGCACATGTCCCACAACATTAGATGTGCCCTCAACAGGGAAAGTCCACCTAATAACCACGGACACGTGGACAAGCGCTTGTGGGCAGGGACGGTACATCTCGCTGACTGCACACTGGGTTAACATAGTGGAAGCCAGGACCCAGTCGGACCTTGGGACGGAACACATCCTCCCGACGCCGAGGATTGCGGGCCCTAGGTCAATCAGGGTTACCCCCACAGTCTACAGTTCTTGCACCTCATCCTCCTCAGCCTCCTCTTCAGCCTCGATCTCCGATTGACCACATCAGTCACAAGCTGGAAGCACTGTAGCACTGCCTCAGCCAAGTGGCAACAGGCTGTGCTGAAGCTAATATGCTTAGGTGACAAACCGCACAATGCTGAAGAGTTGTGGACAGCTCTGAAAGAGCAGGCAGATCTGTGGCTTACACCGCTGAACCTACAGCCAGGCATGGTCATATGTAACAATGGCTGAAACCTGGTGGCGGCTCTGAAGCAAGGCGAGCTCACACATGTACTATTCCTGGCCCATGTGCTTAACCTCGTGGTTCAGCGGTTTCTCAAAAGCTACCCGGAGCTGCCAGATCTGCTTGTCAAAGTACGCCGCCTGTGTGCCCATTTTAGAAAGTCAGCTACAGCTTCCGCCGCCCTTGCCGTGCTTCAGCAGTGTTTGCAGCTTCCGGCTCAACGACTGGTGTGTGATGTCCACATGAGTTGTAACTCTACACTGCAGATGTTGGAAAGGATTTGTGAGCAGAAGAAAGCATTTGTTGGCTTTGTGACTTTCAGAGTCCCTCCTTCATAAATGAAACAGGATGTGTCTGATCATGTCTCACACACCACATGGCCAGATAAGGTTGTAAAATGTTAAAATGACATCTCCCGGTGAATGCGTTTGTCATGGTTGAAAGCAATGCAAAAGTGCAAAAACGCATCAAAACCTCTACGTGTGAACATAGCCCAATGTGTGGAGGAGTATTTTTGGTTTTGGTTATTTATTTTGCCTTATATACAAGTCATTACCCTGGAAAGGATGTTCCTTAACATATTTCCCAGGAAAATCCATTTTGGTTTCATTTTTGTATGTTTCATTGTGGGTCCATAAAAGTAGCATAATACCTCTGACAACTTTGTTGACAGCAGTGACCTGGCAGTCAGAAATGCTTCCAGGGGTCTTTCCCATGCTGTTCCCATGTCATTTGAGCACTGTTCCCATCGATTTGGGCAATTTTTAGGCCTCTGCAGACCGCCGGGGGGAGTCGCCTGAAAAATGCTCGAGTTTTCCATAGACTTATATTGGACTCGTTGCTCGGGTCAAGCACCCGAGCATTCTAATTTGCTTGACCCGAGCATTGAGCACCTGAGCATTTTAGTGCTCGCCCATCACTAGTAAGAAAACCTCTTATTACTTTCCAGAATTAGCAATCAAGAGAAGGTAAGCGGTCAGCCGCAGCTCTCACTACTTCTTGATTATGTATACGTACAAAGGCGGGGACAGCGATGCCAGCGCTGATTGGGCGCAGAGCTCAAGTGTCATAACAACCATATGTGAGCTCCGTTAATGCGAGTGCCGACACTGTTGGAACGGCACGGGAGTTGAGTATGTGTTTTTATTTTCACGAGGGCAGACATTCAGAAGGAGAAGGGGTTGTCCTATTAGTGGACTACCCCATTAAGCAATTGGAGTTTAGTTGCTTGGATTGTCAGATTTTCCTCCCGCTTATAGACACATTTGGAAGCATATCAATATTGTTACCTACTAGTAAATTATAACTTAGTGACAAACCTCCAAGTTGTAATGAGGTGTTGTTTAAAAATTAATATCATGGATTAATTGAGGTATTCAATAGAATATTCCTTTTAGAAAGAAATGTCCAATTTTGATATTTTTGATATAAATAATGTTAGTTATTGTATATATATTCTGTAAAGAAGAAAACATGAGACTTTAATGGTCAAATATAGCCTTTATTACTTGTGTCATTTGCCTTCCAAAGAGAGATTTCTATAACTTTGGTACATACTTAAAGTGTGGACAGAAGGATTAAAGAATAATCTATTATGTATTTTTATTTGTTAATAATTGCCATAAATTTATAGAAGATTTAATAGTATGTGGAATGTCTTTGGCTATTTCATTGGTTAAAGAATAAGCATAGAGAAACAAAGGGAAATCTGAGATGTTAATTGTTTTTCTAAATGAACAAAGTGTTTCCTTTTTTTATTTTAGGAGAGATATCTCAAAGGACCAAAAATGTCTGCTCTATAGCATTGTGTTTTTGAGGAACAACTTAAATCACATTTACAGTAGATACTGATAAAAATAAAAGTTCACCTTAAATTCTGGGATGTTTATTCTTCCAAAGATATTTGGTTATAATAAATTCTACTTCTTTTAAGTATTTCATTTGGATTGGTAATCATAATTTACAAAATAAAAACAGAATCTTTGGGATCTAAATGATTGTGAACCTACCCAACTATAACATAATGTAATACTAAGCAAAATCAAGAAGGTGTTTTTTAACCCTCTCTAGACAGAGCTTATATTTTAGAATATTTTATACAGGTGATGTTAGCTGAATACCCAAAAAGTAATAGCATCATAATCTGACTTAAAGGGATAATTAGATTGTAGTTTATTGGGTGTATCTAAAGGAACACTTAGATTTACAACTTGCATTTTTATATATTGAGTTTATAGTAAGATAATAATTTCATTTATATAGCTGCACTTTGGTGCAGCACTTTGCAATTCAAGACATCTTGCTGAAAGAAACTCAAATTGGTATGGCTTTGGGAAGAAATTGCATAGGATTACAGAGAGTCAAGACAATACTGTATGCAAACAGACAAATTTTATGTCAAATGTTACCCACATCTACACTACGGATAGAGAGAATTTTCTAATGTATTTTGCCAGAGCTTTAATAAAAAGGGCAAATATGAGAATAGTGGACATCCCTGTGTTGTTCTGCTACATATTGGGAACGAGGCAGAGACAAATCCACATGTGAATAATTCCATTATTGCTTTGAGAATGATTCCTTAAAGCCATTTTTGTTCAGAATTGCTCTTGAGTATCCTCAGTATACTCTGTCGAACACCTACTCCACATGTCAATATTTATTGAACACCTCATTTCGTCAAAGAAGCAGAGAAGGCATTCGACTACTTTTAGCTTTGTAAGGTAGGTCAAAAAGTCTCTTGCTTCAATCCGTTTTTTTTATTGACTTAATGAAATGAACATAGCTTTTATCAATTAGATTAGCAATAATAAAATAAAGTCTGTTACAGAGGATTTTAGACTAGCTTTTTAGGCATAGTCACAATAAGTGCTTGAAGAGTTTCTTATTTGACACTGCCAGTATTGATAATAGATGAGAAATAGTGATGGGCGAGCACTAAAATGCTCGGGTGCTCAATGCTCGGGTCGAGCAAATTGGAATGCTCGAGTGCTCGGACTGAGTAACGAGCCCAATGTAAGTCTATGGGAAACTCGAGCATTTTTCAGGCGGCTCACCCCGGTGGTCTGAGAAGGCCTAAAAAATGCCCAAATCAATGGGAACAGTGCTCAAATGACATGGAAACAGCATGGGAAAGACCCCTGGAAGCATTTCTGACTCCCAGGTCACTGCTGTCAACAACGTTGAAAGGTTCAGAGGTATTACGCCACTTTTACAGACTCACAATAAAACATACAAAAACGAAACTAAAATGGATTTTCCTGGGAAATATGTTAAGGAACATCCTTTCCCCAGGGTAATGACTTGTATATAAGGCAAAATAAATAACTAAAACCAAAAATACTCCTCCAAACCTTGGGCTATGTTTACAAGTAGCGTTTTTGATGCGTTTTTGCACTTTTGCATTGCTTTCAACTGTGACAAATGCATTCACCGGGAGATGTCATTTTAACATTTTACAACCTTATCTGGCCATGTGGTGTGTGAGACATGATCAGACACATCCTGTTTCATTTATGAAGGAGGGACTCTGAAAGTCACAAAGCCTATTTTTATAGGGCCATCAGGTGGCCTTTACTATTCTTAAAGGGCCAGCAGTCAGCCCACACTATTGTTAGAGAGCCATCAGCCGGCTATGCTTTGTTGTTCCGATTACTAAAGAGTGGGTCTCTTATACTGTTATTGCGTATGCAGTGAGTGGCATGGCTGACAAAAATTTGGATGCATCCTAATACCCCTTTGAAAATTTGGATGCACCCCAATACCCCTTTGAAGAGACTTAGAGGAGGGCCTCCTGAAAACAATGTTCTCATTATTAGGAAGTGGGTCTCCCATACTGTTTGCCTATGCAGTGAATGCAAGGGTTGCCAAAAATTTAGACCTACTCTAATGCCCCTTGTAAGAGACATAGAGGAGGGCCTCCTGAAAAAAAATGTTCCCATTAATAGGAAGTGGGTCTCCCATTGTGTTTGCCTATGCAGTGAATGCAATGGTTGCCAAAAATTTGGAAGCACTCCAGTGCCCCTTGGAAGAGACGTGGAGGTCAGAGGGCCTCCTGAAAACAATGTTCCCATTATTAGGAAGTGGGTCTCCCATTGTGTTTGCCTATACAGTGAATGCAAGGGTTGGCAAAAATTTGGAGGCACTCCAGTGCCCCTTGGAAGAGGCATGGAGGTCAGAGGGCCTCCTGAAAACAATGTTCCCATTATTAGGAAGTGGGTCTCCCATAGTGTGGGCCTATGCAGTGAATGCAAAGGCTGCCAAATATTGGGAGGCAATCCAATGCACCTTGGAAAAGACGTGGAGGAGGGCCTCATAAAGCATGTTCCCATTAGATAGGAGCGGGCCTCCTATACTTGTAATGCTCATGCACTAAGTGTATGAGCTGACAAACATTTACCCCTGGGGGGTATACATGAACATACTATCTAAAAAAAAATTTTTAAGGGCATCATAAACACCCTTTAAAAAAATTATGTGGGTGTTGCATCACGGACCACGGTCACCCTGGTGATATGGTGGTGGAGGATGAGAAGAAGGAGGAGGACAAGAGCAAATAGCCAAAATCAGGAAGCGTATACCCATGTGTGGATGTGAAAAGGTGCATGGGAATACAGCTCCCAAAAAAAGACACTGGATTTAAGTTTATGTTATGCTGCTATCATTCGGTGGTGTTGAGAAGTCTGGCCCAATCCAGCCTTTGTTCATTTCTATAAGAGTCAGCCTGTCAGCATTTTCAGTTGACAGGCTGATGTGCTTATAAGTAGTGTTGAGCATTCCGATACTGTAATATCGGGTATCGGCCGATATTCGCGGTATCGGAATTCCGATACTTAATTCCGATACTTTTACAATATCGGATACCGGAATCGGAAGTTCCCATAATGCCTGCGCTCTGCAGTGTCTCTGAAGTATGACAAGCTGGGTGGCAGCGCTCAGCTGCGATCCAGCCTGTCATCAGAATGCCATCCCAGCGGGGGAGAATTCTCCTGATTGTTTAAAAGCCGGCGGGCGGTAAAAAGCCGCCGGCTTTTAAACAATCACACAGCCCCATACTGCTTCCCCGCAGCCTCCCACCCCGATCCTCCGCTCCCCTCGCCACCTCCCATCCCGATCGTAAGTTAGGACCGGGCGGGGAGCGCAGCTCCAAGGAGCGGGGAGTGAAGGACCCGGGCGGGGAAGCCGGCAGTGAAAAGACTTCACCGCCGGCTTTCCCGTTCTGTGCTGCGCTTTCCCGCCGGTTATTTCAAATGAACAGCTGAGGTATCAGCTGATGCCGATCAGCTGTTCATTTGAATTAGCCGCTGCCCTCAGAGGGTTCATGTGAGTTCATGCTTGACTGCATGAACTCACATGAACTTTCCCACGGCCGCACAGGTCAGCCTCACCTCCCAGACGATCAGACCGTCATGATTAGTGTGTGTGCGGGGTGTGTGTGCGATGTTTGTGCGGGTGTGCGTGGTGTCTGTGCGATGTGTGCGGGTGTGTGCGGTGTGTGTGCGGGTGTGTGCGTGCAGGCAGACATAGGCCGATGTGACACTACTACTCCCATCGGCCTATGTCTGTCCCCCGTCCACTCCTGCCAGCAGGATCAGCTCGATGGGAGCAGTAGTTCCCATCAGACTGATCCTGCTATTTAAATTGCCCTACTGTGTCCCCAATAAATGTTAAATACATGTCATTGGTGGCCAGTGGTTACCTAAAAGAAATTAGTTCATACATTACCTGTCCCCGCCGATCGCCACCTAAAATAAAGTAAAAAATAAAAAACTACACCTATACTCACCTAGACACCTAATTCCCCGAAGCCATCGATCTCCTGTAACAAAATATAAAATAATAAACCACAACCTTATCCTTACCCCTCCGTAGTAGTCCACGAGTGTCCCATGAAGATCTCCAGTTCAGAGCAGCCACATAGAATGAGACCGCTCTGAACCGCTGCCGCCGCTAGAATGACGGGGCCGTAAGGGTTCACCGGAGTTCAGGCAGCGCTGCTCCGGTTAGCTCCTTTACGGCACTGCTGTATCGTGAGAAATTCCCACGGTACAGCAGTGCCGTAAAGGGGGTCTCCGGAGCTGCGCTGACTGAATGCACTCCGGTGACCTCAGTCAGTGGCTCCCGCTGCCGGGAGCGGACGTGTTCCCGGCAGCGTGAGCTTACAGCAGCCATGCACAGCTGTCACCATCTCCAGATGTGACAGCTGTGCATGGGAGATCAGCGCAGGAACGTGGACAGGTAACTATTATTTTTAGTAAACTAAGAATTAAATAAAATTGTGTGTTTTATTTCAAATAAATTATTTTTTTCTGGGTGTAGTGTGTTTTTTCTTTTTAACACTTTGTAGGTTAGTAATGGGGGTGTCTTATAGACGCCCATCATTACTAACCTGGGCTTCATGGCAGCTGGCGCTGACATGAACCCCACCACTATTACCCCCTGCCACCGCACCAGGGCAGCGTGGAAGAGCGAGGCTAAGTGCCAGAGTTGGCGCATCCTATGGATGCGCCATTTCTGGGGCGGCTGACGACTGGTGTTTCTAGCCTGGGAGGGGGCCAATATTCATGGCACCCTTCCTGGGCTATTAATATCAGCCCCCAGCTGTCTGCCTAGCCTTTGCTAGCTATTAAAATAGGGGGGACCCCACGTCATTTTTTTTGGGGGGGTCCCCCATTTTAATAGCTAGTAAAGGCTAGGTATTCAGCTGGGGGCTGATATTAGTAGCCTGGGAAGCTCCGTGGGTTTTACCCCCTTCCCAGGCTTCAAACATCTGCCCCAGCCGTCTGCTTAACCTCCGCTAGAGACTAAAATTATGGGGGATCCCACGCCATTTTTTTTTTAAATAAATCCATTATTTTAACACTAAATGACATTTGAGGAGTTAATAAAGATGCAGTCCCTAAATTATTATTTATTTTTTAATTAATTTTTCCCAAAACTTTTGACGTGGGCTTCGCCATATTTTTGTATGCCAGCCAGGTACAGCATCCAGCTTCTATGAACGCTCCATTTTCCGGGGCGGCTGCGGACTGCAATTTTCAGCGGGGGGCAGAAAGCTTGGGCCTCCCTCCGCTGCAGATTCCATCCCCCAGCTGCCTAGTTGTACCTGGCTGGACACAAAAATAGGGAGAAGCTCCACGTTTTTTTTTTTTTAATTATTTCATGAAATTCATGGAATAATTAAGAAAAAAAGGGCTTCCCTATATTGTTGTGTCCAACCAGGTACAAATAGGCAGCTGGTGGTTGGGGGCAGACCGTTCCTGCCTGCTGTACCTAGCTGGACCCAAATATAGTGCAAAGCCCCACGTCAATTTTTTTTAAATTATTTCAGGAAATTTATGAAATAATTAAAAAAAAATTATGTGGGGCTTCGCCCTATATTTGTGTCCAGTCAGGTACAGCAGGCAGGAATGGGCTGCCCCCAACCACCAGCTGCCTATTTGTACCTAGCCGGACACAACAATATAGGGAAGCCCTTTTGTTCTTAATTATTCCATGAATTTCATGAAATAATTAAAAAAAAAAATACGTGGGGCTTCGCCCTATTTTTGTGTCCAGCCAGGTACAACAAGGCAGCTGGGGGCTGGAATCCGCAGCGCAGGGAGGCCCAAGCTTTCTGGGCCCCACCCGCTGCAAATTGCAGTCCGCAGCCGCCCCGGAAAATGGCGCGTTCATAGAAGCGCCATCTTCTGGCGCTGTACCCAACTCATCCAGGGCCCTGGTGCGGTGGCTCACTGGGTAATAAAGGGGTTAAGGCCAGCTTGGCATTATCAGCTGGCCCTAAGCCCGAAATTCATGGGGTCACGCCAATATTAGACATGACCACCATGAATTTCTAGTAAAGTATTTAAAAAAAACACAAACACCCAGAAAAAAGTCCTTTAATTGAAATAAAGACACAATTCTTTATTGTTCTAAATTAAACCATACTTACAGTCACGCCCATTCCAGCTGAAGCCAACGATCTCCTGCAATAAAAGTAAAATAATAAAGCAACCTCATCCTTACCTTTCCATGGTTCCCAGGACAGCTTCAGCTCTGCTACATCGAGATGACAGGCTGGACCGCAGCAGAACGCTGCCATCCAGCCTGTCATCCCGCAGACACTGAGAAGCGCAGGCATGCTTGCGCTCCTCAGTGTCTCGCTGTGACGGCATCCAGATGAGCCGAGGTCATGTCCAATGAACTCAGCTCACCTCATGCACGTCACTGACAGCGTGGGAAAATTCTCCTGCACTCAGCGCTTCAGCGTGAGAATTTTCCCACGCTGTCAGTGACGTGCATGAGGTGCGCCGAGTTCATTGGACATGACCTCACCTCATGCACGTCACTGACAGCGTGGGAAAATTCTCACACTGAAGCGCTGAGTGCAGGAGAATTCTCCCACGCTGTCAGTGACGTACATGAGGTGAGCCGAGTTCATTGTCGGCTCATCTGGATGCCGTCACAGCCAGACACTGAGGAGCACAAGCATGCCTGCGCTTCTCAGTGTCTGTGGGATGACAGGCTGGATGGCAGCGTTCTGCTGCGGTCCAGCCTGTCATCTCGATGTAGCAGAGCTGGAGCCGTCGTGGGAGCCATGGAAAGGTAAGGATGAGGTTGCTTTATTATTTTTCTTTTATTGCAGGAGATCGTTGGCTTCAGCTGGAATGGGCGTGATGGTAAGTATGGTTTAATTTAGAACAATAAAGAATTGTGTGTTTATTTCAATTAAAGGACTTTTTTCTGGGTGTTTGTGTTTTTTTTAAATACTTTACTAGAAATTCATGGTGGTCATGTCTAATATTGGCGTGACCCCATGAATTTCGGGCTTAGGGCCAGCTGATAATGCCAAGCTGGCCTTAACCCCTTTATTACCCAGTGAGCCACCGCACCAGGGCCCTGGATGAGTTGGGTACAGCGCCAGAAGATGGCGCTTCTATGAACGCGCCATTTTCCGGGGCGGCTGCGGACTGCAATTTGCAGCGGGTGGGGCCCAGAAAGCTTGGGCCTCCCTGCGCTGCAGATTCCAGCCCCCAGCTGCCTAGTTGTACCTGGCTGGACACAAAAATAGGGCGAAGCTCCACGTTGTTTTTTTTTAAATTCATGAAATTCATGGAATAATTAAGAAAAAAAGGCCTTCCCTATATTGTTGTGTCCGGCTAGGTACAAATAGGCAGCTGGTGGTTGGGGGCAGCCCGTTCCTGCCTGCTGTACCTGACTGGACACAAATATAGGGCGAAGCCCCACATCAATTTTTTTTAATTATTTCATTAATTTCCTGAAATGATTTAAAAAAATTGACGTGGGGCTTCGCACTATATTTGTGTCCAGCCAGGTACAGCAGGCAGGAACGGGCTGCCCCCAACCACCAGCTGCCTATTTGTACCTGGTTGGACACAACAATATAGGGAAGCCCTTTTTTTCTTAATTATTTCATGAATTTCATGAAATAATTAAAAAAAAAAAATACGTGAAGCTTCTCCCTATTTTTGTGTCCAGCCAGGTACAACTAGGCAGCTGGGGGATGGAATCTGCAGCGCAGGGAGGCCCAAGCTTTCTGCCCCCCCCCCCGCTGAAAATTGCAGTCCGCAGCCACCCCGGAAAATGGCGCGTTCATAGAAGCTGGATGCTGTACCTGGCTGGCATACAAAAATATGGCGAAGCCCACGTCAAAAGTTTTGGGAAAAATTAATTAAAAAATAAATAATAATTTAGGGACTGCATCTTTATTAACTCCTCAAATGTCATTTAGTGTTAAAATAAAGGATTTATTTTAAAAAAAAATTGACGTGGGGCTTCGCCCTATATTTGTGTCCAGCCAGGTACAGCAGGCAGGAACAGGCTGCCCCCAACCACCAGCTGCCTATTTGTACCTGGCCGGACACAACAATATAGGGAAGCCCTTTTTTAAAAAAATTATTTCATGAAATAATTAAAAAAAAATTGACGTGGGGCTTCGCACTATATTTGTGTCCAGCCAGGTACAGCAGGCAGGAATGGGCTGCCCCCAACCACCAGCTGCCTATTTGTTCCTGGTTGGACACAACAATATAGGGAAGCCCTTTTTTTCTTAATTATTCCATGAATTTCATGAAATAATTTAAAAAAAAAATACGTGGGGCTTCACCCTATTTTTGTGCCCAGCCAGATACAACTAGGCAGCTGGGAGCTGGAATCCGCAGCGCAGGGAGACCCAAGCTTTCTGGGCCACCCCCGCTGCAAATTGCAGTCCGCAGCCGCCCCAGAAAATGGCGCGTTCATAGAAGCGCCATCTTCTGGCGCTGTACCCAACTCATCCAGGGCCCTGGTGCGGTGGCTCACTGGGTAATAAAGGGGTTAAGGCCAGCTTGGCATTATCAGCTGGCCCAAAGCCCGAAATTCATGGGGTCACGCCAATATTAGACATGACCACCATGAATTTCTAGTAAAGTATTTAAAAAAACACAACACCCAGAAAAAAGTCCTTTAATTGAAATAAACACACAATTCTTTATTGTTCTAAATTAAACCATACTTACCATCACGCCCATTCCAGCTGAAGCCAACGATCTCCTGCAATAAAAGTAAAATAATAAAGCAACATCATCCTTACCTTTCCATGGCTCCCACGACAGCTTCAGCTCTGCTACATCGAGATGACAGGCTGGACCGCAGCAGAACGCTGCCATCCATCCTGTCATCCCGCAGACACTGAGAAGCGCAGGCATACTTCCACTCCTCAGTGTCTGGCTGTGACGGCATCCAGATGAGCCGAGGTCATGTCCAATGAACTCAGCTCACCTCATGTACGTCACTGACAGCGTGGGAAAATTCTCCTGCACTCAGCACTTCAGCGTGAGAATTTTCCCACGCTGTCAGTGACGTGCATGAGGTGAGCTGAGTTCATTGGACATGACCTCACCTCATGTATGTCACTGACAGCGTGGGAGAATTCTCACGCTGAAGCGCTGAGTGCAGGAGAATTTTCCCACGCTGTCAGTGACGTGCATGAGGTGAGCTGAGTTCATTGGACATGAACTCGGCTCATCTGGATGACGTCACAGAGAGACACTGAGGAGCGCAAGCATGCCTGCGCTTCTCAGTGTCTGCGGGATGACAGGCTGGATGGCAGCGTTCTGCTGCGGTCCAGCCTGTCATCTCGATGTAGCAGAGCTGAAGCTGTCGTGGGAACCATGGAAAGGTAAGGATGAGGTTGCTTTATTATTTTACTTTTATTGCAGGAGATTGTTGGCTTCAGCTGGAATGGGCGTGATGGTAAGTATGGTTTAATTTAGAACAATAAAGAATTGTGTCTTTATTTCAATTAAAGGACTTTATTCTGGGTGTTTGTGTTTTCTTTTAACTTTGACTATGGGGTTAGTAATGGGGGTGTCTTATAGACGCCTCTCCATTACTAACCTGGGCTTGATGTCAGCTGGCATTATAAGCTGACATCAACCCCAACCCTATTACCCCCTGCCACCGCACCAGGGCAGCGTGGAAGAGCGAGGCTAAGTGCCAGAATTGGCGCATCCTATGGATGCGCTATTTCTGGGGCGGCTGACGGCTGGTGTTTCTAGCCTGGGAGGGGGCCAATATTCATGGCACCCTTCCTGGGCTATTAATATCAGCCCCCAGCTGTCTGCCTAGCCTGTGCTAGCTATTAAATTAGGGGGGACCCCACGTTATTTTTTTTGGGGGGGTTCCCCCATTTTAATAGCTAGTAAAGGCTAGGTATTCAGCTGGGGGCTGATATTAGTAGCCTGGGAAGCTCCGTGGGTATTACCCCCTTCCCAGGCTTCAAACATTTGCCCCAGCTGTCTGCTTAACCTCCGCTAGAGCCTAAAATTAAGGGGAACCCCACGCCAATTTTTTTTTAAATAAATCCTTTATTTTAACACTAAATGACAAGTACAGTAATCAACACTGTCACTGTACTTCATATATATGTGACTGACATGTTTCTATCTATCTAATCTATGTGTGAAGCTCTATTCTGTCTGTTATAAATTGTCGGGTACAGATGCTGAATTGCCGGCCGGCTTTCTTAAAGAGACGGTGCATGAAAACACTATTATTTTTTTAAATAAATCCTTTACACTAAATGACAAGTACAGTAAGCAACACTGTCACTGTACTTCATATATATGTGACTGACATGTTTCTATCTATCTAATCTATGTGTGAAGCTCTATTCTGTCTGTTATAAATTGTCGGGTACCGCTGCTGAATTGCCGGCCGGCTTTTTTAAAGAGACGGTGCATGAAAACACTAATATTTTTTTTTAATAAATCCTTTACACTAAATGACAAGTACAGTAAGCAACACTGTCACTGTACTTCATATATATGTGACTGACATGTTTCTATCTATCTAATCTATGTGTGATTCTCTATTCTTTCTATTCTAAATTGTCGGGTACAGATGCTGAATTGCCGGCCGGCTTTCTTAAAGAGACGGTGCATGAAAACACTATTATTTTTTTAAATAAATCCTTTACACTAAATGACAAGTACAGTAAGCAACACTGTCACTGTACTTCTTATATATGTGGCTGACATGTTTCTATCTATCTAATCTATGTGTGAAGCTCTATTCTGTCTGTTATAAATTGTCGGGTACCGCTGCTGAATTGCCGGCCGGCTTTTTTAAAGAGACGGTGCACGAAAACACTAATATTTTTTTTAATAAATCCTTTACACTAAATGACAAGTACAGTAAGCAACACTGTCACTGTACTTCATATATATGTGACTGACATGTTTCTATCTATCTAATCTATGTGTGATGCTCTATTCTTTCTGTTGTAAATTGTCGGGTACCGGTGAATGCCGCTGATGAATTGCCGGCTTTTCATGTCATTCTACATTATTCTTAGTTGTTTTCCTTCATGTAGAATTAACCTACAAGGAAAGAAAGGGTTTATTTTCATTCCGATATTTGTGTCCCATTGACTTGCATTGGTTTCCGGTATCGGAATCGGCGATATCCGATACTTTTTGGGTATCGGCCCGATCCAATCCGATACGATATTTCCTGATATCGGAAGGTATCGCTCAACACTACTTATAAGATATAATTCCACCAGCGGCACTAAAAACCCGCTCTGATAAAATGCTAGCAGGAGGGCAGGCCAGGAATTCCATGGCGTAGAGAGCCAGTTCATTACATGTGTCCAGCTTGGATACCCAATAATTATAAGGCACAGAGGAATCACGGAGGACGTTGGTACAGTCGGCAAGGTACTCCCTCAGCATCTTCCCAAACTTTTCACTCCTTGTGAGAGTACCCCGCGCCTCAGGGCCTGTGCGATGGGAGAGGCTGAGAAAACTCTCCCAGAACTTTCAGTGTTACCCTACCTCTGCTGGATTGGAGTTGTGTCCCTCTCGGCTGTACTCCTTGGTTGTTCAATGAACTGTGACCTCTGCCGCCAGCATTTTCAGATGGGAATTTTTTTAATAGTTCCGCAACAAGAGCCTTCTGGTACTGCCCCATTTTTGTAGACCTGTCCGCCTCAGGAATAAGAAATATAAAATTCTCCTTGTAGTGTGGATCGAGAAGTGTCACCAACCAGTAATGACTAGAGATGAGCGGTGTTCGAATCAAACTATTCGCCAATCACAAATTCGAGCTGTTTTGGGCGGTGTTCGAGCCGTTCGATGAACCCGAACGATTTGAAAAAAATCCGGCTGTTCGAGGTTATGTTCGATAACTGTTCGCGCACCCAAATCGTAACTGGATTATTTCACAGTAATGCTGATAATCAATGTTAATGCACAGTTTGAGTGTACAGCGGGGCGGGGGGAGGGGCATGGGATGGATCGCTGCAGAAATAATGAAGAGCTCCATTTTTTTTTCTCTTTCCCGCATTTACAGTGGGGAGGTGCAGTCTGTCAGCCTATCAGCAGCGCACACACGGAGCGAAGTGCTTTTTTTCACACAAGCAAGGGCATGTGTCATTGGTTGTGTATGTCACATGTCCTTGCCCTATAAGACCCAGCCATTTTCTCCATCGCCACCATTTTCTCACTGCTGCAGCTGAGTGTTAGACGGCACTGCTGCTGCTGTTAGCGCTATATTGTGTAACTGAATTGCAAGCGAATTTTCTCTTAAATAGACAGAAAGGTTTAGGGAGTAAGGACTAGTTTGCAATTGCAGCCCTTTTGAGGGCTAGGTTACAGCAGTTCCTAGCACTTTTAGTAGGCAGGTCTGTGGTCTTAAATCGACAGATATGTTGGGAGTAGTGACTAGTTGTAATTCCAGCCCTTTTGAGGGCTAGATTACATCAGTTGCTTTCACTTTTTGCCAGGCAGGTCTGTTTTAGTGCTGTGCAAGTGTTTTTCACAGCATTTGGCTAATTCTAGCTAAGCAAATCAATTTGGGCCTCTTATAGTGTGTGTTAGTCAGTGGAGTAGCCTATCTGTGTTGCAAGCTACACCACCTGTGTATGTAATACTAATTTTTTACTGCACCTAGCCAAGTAAAACCTTTTGGGCCTGTAGCAGTGTGTGGTACTCAATCTATTAGGCCATCTATACCAAGCTCCACCAGCTTTGAAATTAATAATAATTTTTAGCTGCATCTTGCCTGTAAAATAATTTTGGGCATATTAGCAGTGTGTGGTTCTCATTGTATTAGGCCATATATACCAAGCTCCACCAGCTTTGAAATTAATAATAATTTTTAGCTGCATCTTGCCTGTAAACTAATTTTGGGCATATTAGCAGTGTGTGGTACTCATTCTATTAGGCCATCTATACTAAGCTCCACCAGCTTTGAAATTACTAATAATTTTTAGCTGCATCTTGCCTGGAAAATAATTTTGGGCATAGTAGTAGCGTGTGGTACTCATTGTATTAGGCCATCTATACCAAGCTCCACCAGCTTTGAAATTAATAATAATTTTTAGCTGCATCTTGCCTGTAAAATAATTTTGGACATATTAGCAGTGTGTGGTACTCATTCTATTAGGCAATCTATACTAAGCTCCACCAGCTTTCAAATTACTAATAATTTTTAGCTGCATCTTCCCTGGAAAATAATTTTGGGCATAGTAGCAGTGTGTGGTACTCATTGTATTAGGCCATCTATGCCAAGCTCCACCAGCTTTGAAATTAATAATAATTTAAAGCTGCATCTTGCCTGGAAAATAATTTTGGGCATATTAGCAGTGTGTGGTACTCATTCTATTAGGCCATCTATACTAAGCTCCACCAGCTTTCAAGTTACTAAAAAATTTTAGCTGCATCTTGCCTGGAAAATAATTTTGGGCATAGTAGTAGTGTGTGGTACTCATTGTATTAGGCCATCTATACCAAGCTCCACCAGCTTTGAAATTAATAATAATTTTTAGCTGCATCTAGCCCGGAAAATAATTTTGGGCTTAGTAGCAGTGTGTGGTACTCATTGTATTAGGCCATCTATACCAAGCTCCACCAGCTTTGAAATTAATAATAATTTTTAGCTGCATCTTGCCTGTAAAATAATTTTGGGCATATTAGCAGTGTGTGGTACTCATTCTATTAGGCCATCTATACTAAGCTCCACCAGCTTTCAAATTACTAATAATTTTTAGCTGCATCTAGCCCGGAAAATAATTTTTCTTCCCAATAGTGGTAGCAATAGAAATATGGGGCGCGCACTTGGCTAACAAAAATATACGCTTCATAACAAAAAACACCAGCCTAGCGGACTGCATTAATAAGATGGCATCATCGTCTCTCCCAGTGCTAGGCCTACTACGCCGGCTAGCATTCCTGTGCCTAAAACACAATGTATGAGTCTGCGCTAGCCACGATGCTGAGGGGTCTAAAGCTGCTGCTAACGCTTTATCACAATTCAATTGGGAGATTTTCACAGAGCT